>NC_047677.1:40220211-40963961 GCF_011762505.2 Arvicanthis niloticus
CAACAAACCGTCAGAGAAGCAGAGGAGGCATGAACAGCACAGCAAACTAGCTGTATCTCTTGATATGTTATGTCTATATTTATACCAGCTATTAACAAATATACATTCTTCTCAAGCATCCATGCCTTTTCCAAAACTAAATCCATTTGTTTATTTAGACACTCACTGCATTGCCTCCGTCTGTAGCGAGCACTTTCCCTACGGAGCCACTGCCTAAGCTGCGAGCTCTCTATCTCCCTCCCCTCCCCAAGTCTCTCTGTGTCGCCATGGAACCTCTCTGCAGACCAGGCTAGCCTCTAACTCGCAGACGTCTGCTTGTGTCTGCCTCCTTAGTGGTAAGATTAAAGGTGTATATGCCTTTTTTTTTTTTTTTAACTTAAAAGGAGGGAAAAAGCATAAATAAGCTTAGCAATGAAAAACGGGGAAACTGCTTGAAGTTTAACAAGGCAACACCTCTATTCCAAAATGTACGACTCGAGGGAAAAATCTATAAATCAATAAATAATCAGAGTTAACAGTAGCTAAAATGTACAGACAGAAAGAGGATTTGGGGCTAGGAAAGGGAAACGACAAACTCCTGCCCATGGGTCACGTCTAGAGTGTCGGTGTTTGTATGAGATAAGAAGAGTGTACTGGAAGTTAGGGGTAGAGGGAAGAGTAGGGTGGACGGGGTGGGAGCTGAATACGAAACTACACTGTATGAAACCTTCAAAGAATAAAAATGTTATTAAAAAATAACAGCATAAATGCTGTTAAAATATAAACATTTTAAATGCTGAAATAAAAAAAAAGAAAAACTATTTTGTAGTTAGTTAGACACAAAGCTGAAATCCCAGCTACTTGGGAGACTTGAAAAAAGAGAGGTCAAAGTTCAAGGTCTGCCTGGTTAAGTTCATTGCCAGTCTGTGCAATGCAGAGAAATCCTGACTCAAATAAAAACAAACAAGGCCGGTTACACCTCAGTGGCACAGTGCTTGCCTGAAACGCACAAGCCCTGTGTCTCTAACACCATCATAAAATCCAAACTATTTCATAAGAAAAGAAAAGAAACGGGAAATTCAGCTTTAACCTCCACGGGCCCTGTTGCCTTTGTAGTATTTGAGAGTCTGAGGAGCTGCACAGACCCTCTTCCCACAAATCCTCTCTTCTTTACAGAAAAAAAAAAAAAAAAAATCCTGTGACCAGGTGCTGACAGAGAGAAATAAAACAGAGAACTATAAAGAGAGGAAAGAAAGGAGGAAATAAAGTTATCCATAGACTACAATCATTAACACAGAAAATTCATCAAGTCCACAACCCAGTACAACTAACCAAATAGTAAATTAAGAGGCTATGTCTAAGACAGATTTCTTTTTAAAATGTTCCAATATGTCTGCAAAACAAGATAGGAAAAAAAAAAACCTAATACAAGTATGTACTTGCAGTAGGGAGTTTTTTAAAGATACCCAGGGTTGGAAGTTTAAGGTACCTGCAGACCACGTGCCTGGCACATACAAGGCATTCTTGCACCCCCAGAACCACATACAAAAACTCAGTCTTCAAACAAAATGCACATAACTGAAATAAGAAACGGGAACATAAAAGACTGAAATAAATGGAGAGATATACTATTTTTGACTAAGGAGTTCAATTTGGACACTTCTCTCCCATATCTCTAAGACCACTGATCCAATCAAAATTCCAGGGAGGGTGCAGTTTCTCAGAATTTTATGATGCACTTATCTTACAACATTACGGAAGGAGGAGCTAAGAATATCCAAAAGAATATGATGGGGAAAAAAGGTAAGGACATGAATCCTAATAGTTACCAGACTACCTATGGCACCAGCACAGGAGTAGACAGGCTCCTTACACAGTGCCTAATGATAACTCCTGTGTACCTATGAGAGATGAAGGAGCCTTAGGTCCAGTAGGAAAAGTCTTTAATAATGAGCTCAAACCAACTGGCCATCCATATGTGCAGCTGGACCTGCCTTGACTTGTAAACAAACATCGGCATGGAATGAAGAACACATGTAACAAGCCAGGAGAAATCTTTACAATTGTGTGTGTGTGTGTGTGTGTGTGTGTGTGTGTGTGTGTGTGTATGTGTGTGTGTGTGTGTGTGTATGTGTGTGTGTGTGTGTGTTTCGTTGTTTACTGACAGGGTCTCATGTGCTGAGGTGACTCTGAACTCCTGACCGTCCTGCCTCATTACCCAAGTGCTGGGATTCCAGGCATGTGCTATGATTTCTTTTGGCTTTCCTTCCTTCCTCTCTTCCTCTACTGTTTACGTTTATTTACTTGCTTTATGGAGAAAAGGGTACTTGCACACTGTGACACATGTGTGAGGGACTCAGCTCTCTCCTTCCATACTGTAGGTTCTAGGGAGCAAACTCAGGCCATCGGGATTGACAGCAAGTGCCTTTCCCCCCTGGCCCAGAGAAGGACTGCTTAAGTGGGGACATTACAACAATAAAGGAAAAGCCTGGTGAGTTGATATTAAATGTTTACATTCTGGCTGGATGTGCGGGTCAGGCCTATACTCCAAGCACTCAGAGGGTTGAATCATGAGTAGCCGGAGTTTAGTATAGGCGACATGGTGAGACTCTATCCCAAAAGACAAAACAAGAACTTCAAAATTCTGTAAATGAGGCATCACACAAAATTAAACCACAGCAGCTGCAAGAAACAAACAGCTGCCAAGGAACGGTTCGTAATGTATGTGCCAAGTACAGTAAAAGTGGTGGGACACACCAGACAAGGACTGGACATCTGTATAGAACCAAAGTAGGGGGATGGGACAGAGAATGTTAAGTTCACAGGAAAACTTACAAATTTTATGAGCAGCCAAATTATGAAAGAGAAAACCAAGGATCAAGGAACATAAAAAGGTATAGGCATAGAGGAAGCCCCGAGTGAGGAAAGCCCCAGTGAATGTGTATTTTGATGTGGGCACTGCCAGTTGAAGGTGCCAAGGCCAACTGACCCATGGAACACTGGCAAAGCCATTACCCATATGGGCCAGGCTCAAGGGTAATAGCAAGGCTTTTCTCTGGTACAGGTTCCGTCCCCAGGTGTATCCAACCTGAGACTGATGGTCTACAGAGACCTACTATCAAACTAAGCTACTCACCCCACTGCGCCGGGCCTAACGGACATGCTGAAGGTCCAGGATGGTGGCAGGGTGGTAGAGGGACAGTTAAGAGAACTCTTAACTGATCCCACTTCACTGTCTTTCTTTATTCTCTCATAGTCCCTATCCGGAATTCCAGAACCCAAGCTGCAAAGGATGTGGCAAAAAATGTACTCAACCTCATTAATAATTGTAACACATTACCAAGAATAAAGATCAATGGAATTCCTCTTGGATCACTATCAGTGTTTAAGTCTATATAGTAAAGGGGCTGACAAAGGGTCTGGGGAGATAGCACAGAACAGAAAGTGCTTGCTGTACAGGCATGGAGAGGACTCAAGTTTGATCCCCAGAATTCACATTTAACAAGTGGGGTGTAGTAGGGTATGTGCTTGTTAATCCCAGCACTGAGGAGACAGACAGAGGTGGATCCTGGAGCTCAATCCTGCAGCTAGGCAGCCAGCCTAGTGTAAAGAGGCACAGCACAGGGCTGGAGAGACGGCTCAGTGGTTAAGAGCACCAACTGCTCTTCCAGAGGTCCTGAGTTCAATTCCCAGCAACCACATGGTGGCTCACAACCATCTGTAATGGGATCCGACGCCCTCTTCTGGTGTGCCTGAAGACAGCAACAGTGTACTCATATACATTAAATAAATAATTAAAAAAAAAAAAAAAAGAGGCACAGCACAGGAGGAAGGACACCACCTGATGCACTTACACAGGATGCTGGCTGGTTTTATGTCAACTTGATACATGCTAGAGTCATCACAGAGGAAGGCGCCTCAGTTGAGGCAATGTCTCCATAAAATCCAGCTGTAGGGCATTTTCTTAGTTAGTGATTAATGTAGAAGGAGCCATGCCCGAGCTGGTGGTGCTGGGTTCTATGAGAAAGCAGGCTGAGAAAGCCATTAGGAGCAAGCGAGTAAGCAGCACCCCTCCATGGCCTCTGCCATCAGCTCCTGCCTCCAGGTTCCTGCTCTGTTTGAGCTCCTGCCCTGACTTCCTCCAGTGATTGAAGTATAGCCTTTATTTAAATAAACCCTTTCCTCCTCTTGGTCATGGTGTTTCATCAAAGCATTAGTAACTCTAAGACACGCAGGTTCTGGAGATCTGAACTCTGGCCCTCATCCTTATACAGCAACCACTGAACCGTCTTCCCAGCTTCTCTTCATGAGAGAGCCGCCCTGAGACCTCCTAGGAGCTGAGAGTGTCTCTGCACTCTGGCAGGGCAATGAAGCAGGTGGATTCCTGGAGAGCATTACAGGCTTTGCAAACTATCAACTCTATGCATACAAAAGCTCTGTACAAAGTCTCCTTCAACTGATGGCTAAACTTGGTTGTCAACTTGACTATCTCTAGAATCAACTAAAACCCAAACTTCTGGGCTGTTCTGTGATGGATTTTCTTGATTATGTGAGGTGGGAAGACACACCCTAAATCTAAGCTATATGTTCTCATAGCAGCCCACATAAAAGGACACGGAAGAAGGAAACTTTGCTTTTTTTGCCTGCTTGCCCTCGTTCTCACTGGCAAGTTTATCTATCCTGTTGCAGCAGTTGGTATTAAAACTGTAACTTCTGGGGCTGAAGAGATGGCTCACTGGAGTACTGACTGCTCTTCTAGAGGTCCTGAGTTCAATTCTCAGCAACCACATGGTGGCTCACAACCATCTGGAATGGGATCCAATACCCTTTTCTGGTGTGTCTGAAGACAGCTACAGTGTACTCATATACATAAAATAAATAAATCTTTTAAAACAGTCAACCTTTTCAGGATTCCAACACAAACTGAAACAAGCAGTTCTCCAGGGATCCTCCTGGGCTCTACCCCCATTTTGGGACTGCTAAGTCACCCAACCTCATGGACTAAACAACCACTGGATTCTCAGCATTTCTGCTGTGAGACAGACATCAGTGAACTACCCAAACTATGGCCTGTAAGTCAGTTTAATAAGTTTTCTTTAATATCAGTTCCATCAAATCTGTTCCTCTAGAGCCCCGACTCACACAAACCTGCATCTATTTTGTGCCAGGTGCTACACTAAGCACTTGAATTCAGCAATGAACCAAGTGAACAATAACACCTACTCTCTAAACTTCACACCAGTGTAGAAAAGTCAAATAATAAAAAACAGTAAGTAAATGACAGGCCCCCTAGTAAGTAGTAAAAATTGGGTGAAGACAGGGCAAACTAGAGCGGCATTGCGGAGGACACTACAGTTACAGTTACAGTTACAAAGGGTATGCCCACCCACCAGAAGTTACCCTGCAGAAGACTTTTTAAAGGGCCAAAAAACAAAAAAATTTTTTAGGCCTTGCAAGCCATACATACTCAGCTTCTTGTCCCTGCCAGTGTATAGTAAAAGCAGCCATAATTGCTACATAAATGAATGCCCCAATAAAACTGTATAAGCAGGTACACAGGCTGGGCTAGATACTCCTCCCTTGGTACACCCAGAAAACTTCATGCTCTGGAATTTGTCTGGCACTAACTGGCTTCCTAATCAGCAGAGACTGGTTCCTACTCCTTATCTCCAGTAAGCTCAGAGCTCGACTACCAGTCAACTGCAGTGGGCAAGTTCAAGACTGTCTATAGTCAGTATAAATAGCTCCTGATTGAACAATGAGGACCTGTGCTGATCCTGATGTATGCTAAAGGCTCAAGGATAACGTGGTCAACTAACTATGGACTAGCATCTTTGAAACCGTGATCCAAAAGAAACCTTTCTTCCTTAAAAGATAATTATTTCTGTTATTTTGTCACAGTAACAGGGGAAAAAAAAAGCCACAGGAACCAGGTTCAGACTTTCTGTAGTAAGTTTCAGTAATTACAGACATATATTAGTCAAAGGTGCACAGTGGAGACCCCTACAGGCAGGCAGACACAAGCCTGAAGGAGTCACTTTGGCTTTTCCCACCTTCCCCCTGCCCCAGCCAGCCTTACACAAGGGGTCACTCACATAGAATCGCAGCAGTGCTCCGTCTGAGTTGCAGCACCAGGACCTCCTGCCCAGGTACTCATGCGCTGTGTTGAGCAGCATGAGGGAAGATGGGAGCATGGGCATCTCCGATATCCCTGGGAAAAGACAGGAGGTTAGTGCAAACACATGCAGCAGCTGGAGGTTGGCGGTGTTACCTCCTCTTCAGGGACTCTTCTGTCTCTCTTATGTGACCACAAAATTTTTTTTCTTTCCTCTTTCTGTCTTCTAAGTAAATACCTAGCTGGCTTTCATAAACAATCTATGTTTATCAAAAATCAACTGAAATAAATCATACATGTTTCTAAATGTAAATGAATACTTCATTCACAAAAAAATAAAACTACCCTGAGAACCAATACTGGCTTCTGGTACACATCTCTCAAAGCACCTTCTGTGCTTTTCAAAGAGGAAGTTACAGTAGTAGGGTCATACTCCATTCACAACTCTGTAAGCCTCCTCTACTTAGGCTTACTTGACTACTGAATCACCACTACATGTCTGTGCATCACTGAATTATTACTACTTTCTCCAAAAGTCCCAGGAGTCTTAGAACTCTGGGCTATACAAAGACCATTAGCACCTTATTTGGGTGCTCTTTTGGGGGGGAGGGAGAGAACAAGTGAATTAAGACAGAATATATTTAAATAGACAACACCAGAAGACATTACACACAGCTATACACAGTTTAAATAGCTTACAAGAATGTATCAGGTCTCAAACAGGGAAGAAAACCCCTTCTCCCCCACCTCCCCCACCCCCAACAAATCCCTTCAAAAAATAAAGGCTGAAGCCATTCCAGCCTTCGTGGGCTCTTCAGTTTCCAGTTTTCTTTTTCTTTCTTTTTTTTTTTTTTTTCAAAGGTTTTGTTTTTATTTTTTGTATGTGTGTCGGTGTCTGCAGCATGTATGTTGGTACCTGTGACAACCAAAATGTTCTGGATCTAGAGTTACAGGCGGCTGTGAGTTGCCTGACAGTCTTACAAATCATGAATTTTCTACTACATAAAACCTACCTAACTCTTCCTTAAAACTAGTTCTAACTCCCCCTCCCCCGGCCCATGTCTACAGAGGTAAAAGAGGCAGCCAAGGCCCCCACCATCAAGATTTCCCTTAAGGCAAAACTTGCTATATCCAGCTGCCAGTTCCTTCACTGTCTAAAGCAGCTGCAGGACTTACTTTATCTGAGGCCGGGCACTTCATGAGCCCACATCCAGGAGGATGACACAGCAGGACAGCTCTGAAAGCCATAGTCACTCCGCCAGCCTGGCCATGGCCTGTTGGGCTAACATCCCAGGTTAACTGCTCCTTCTGCCTGATCCTGCAGCTTTTCACTTCATTCAGTGTCCACTTTGAGTGACTCAGCTCTTAAGGCATCTCACTCACTACTCAGCCAGAAGTGTGCTCAATCCTGTGCCATGTCCTTGGAATTAAGTCTAGTCATGGGAGGATGGAAGTACTCCCCTGCTCCCTTCATTCACAGGACAGGGAACAGTGGAGAGACACAGCACCGTGCCTGCCTGTCCACAGAACCCATCCGCTCTTCCCTGGGTGTGTGGCTGAGGAACTAGACTACTTCCTCCTGCTTGCTTACTTGCCCACAGCTTGCCTGCTTCTTTTCTTTGAGAGAGGCTCTCTCTATGTAGCCCTGCCTATCCTGGACCCTGTTATCTAGATTAGGCTGGCCTAGAATTCACTCACAGAGATCTACCTGCCTCTACCTCCCAAGAGCTGGGATTAGGTGTATATGCATGCCACCATGTACAGCACTTGCTGGTAGCTTTTAGAAAACTCTTTTTGTATGGGTTATTTTCATTTTTATAAGAAAAATAATAAACGTTTATAGTTACATGTTTCCCTACTCAAGTCTTTTGTGAAAACACTCAAGTCTTTTGTGAAAACATTTTAGTACAAATATGTCAAGAGTTCTATAATTTAGTACAAATATGTCAAGAGTTCCTCAGATATTCATCACTAGGCATTTATACTTAAACAAAAATCATTGAGCCGTGACAACGGGTCTCCATGAGGTATGGGTACCCTGAGGTGTGCCTATAGCATGACCTCTAAGAAGTAAATACCACAGAGCTCCAGAGGCTGAACAAGCCGGGCCAGCTCACTAGCATACACCTACTCACAATACCCGGTATAAGGCCACAGGGCCCACCACACAGGGGATAGGAAAGGCCCATCCCTCCAAACCGACAGCCAGCACACCTTCTTCTGTCGGGTTCTGGAGCTGCTGCTGGTGGCACAGGGAGCGGAAAGTGTCTTCCTCCTGCCAGATGATCCTGTGCAGGATGATCCAGGGCAGCACGGAGGAGACACAGGGCTCCTTGGGCTCCTCCTGCACAGCCATGCTGCAGTCGATGACCTGGAAAAGGGCACTGGCATATCACAACATGGCCACCTCACCAGGCCTCTTGTAATGAGCATACACTGTTGTGACTTCCGGAAATGATGAGGCATGCTGTCTGCCTACCCCTACAGCTCTAACATGGGAATACTGCCCTACCAGTATCCCAGTTTATTAGACAGACTCCCAGAATGACCAGTGGGGAATCTCATGCCACACAGAGTTACCGACCAGGACCAACACCCAGGGGAAGTCAGGCATGGAGAAGCTACTGAGCCATGTGGGCATATACAGACACTACCATAAAAGCAGGAGTGGCAACAGGGTTTCATGCACAGGGTGATCAGACATAAGTCCTTAAGGCTTCCAGGTAAATGACTGTGGTATGCCCACACCCAGAGAGGGCAGGGCATGAGGGCATAGGACACATTCACAGGCCAGGATCCCAGAAATGGCCCAGAAAAGCTTCAGCTAAGAAAACAGAAGAGGAAAAGCTGGAGATCAGTGCACCTTGGCACACGACGCAGACAGTATGTGAAGGGTTTAGGTAAGAGAGGAGACATTCGTATTTCAGTTGTAAAAGTTGCCTCTGTGGCAGGATGGTGACTGGACTTAAAAAGTAGAAGGTACAGGAAGGACTACTACAGGGCTTCCATAGCTCATCAAAGAAACGGCAGGAACCTAGACTGTAGCAGAACAAAACAGAGGGTAAGACAACCATAGAGTAGGGAGGCAGCAGTTCGCTCGGGAGGACTTAGCACGGCCAGAGTGTGAGCTGAGAAGACAGCAGAGGGCACTCCAGTGAAGAGTACGAGCCCCAGAGCTGGCCTGGGAAACACAGGAGACTGGGGCCAACCTAGGTGTGAAGTACTAGCCCTCAACCGGAAGTTCTAGGGTAGCGTGTGGCATAAGAAAGCCTGGCAGGAAGCCTGAGCTGGACTCTGGTCCTTGCTCTGCCTCTTGGCACACTAAATGCAGCCAGAACCCCGCTCTAAGCCACTTCCGCATCTCTGGAGCAGGATGCCTGAGGATCTTTGTTACATCATCAACTCTAACCTCTAGACAAAACAGCCCCCAGAAGGTTTGTATCTGTGGACAGCTACCTCCTCAAACTCCACAGTCGCAGGCAGAGAAGCCAATGTGCCCCTCTAGGGTACATAACTCAGTCAGTATCTGTGAACCTCAGAAGGGCTATCAGAGACCACCTGCTGAGACAACATAGGACAAAGAAAAGCTGGGAGTTACCTGAATGAGGTTGTTGGTGAGCCGGACAAGGCCAGTGGTAGAGGATGATTCCTTAAGGATACTGCCACTGCTGTCTGATGACAGTGCCTGCTCGATGCCTAGAAGCAGCTGGGTCACTGTAGCCACCCACTCTTCCTTGGCTGCAGACTCGTTTGAGTTCAGCATCTGCTGGACAGCTTCATTCAGAGCCACGTCAGAACACTCAAAACATTGTCTGTGGTCCTTCAGCCGCAGCAAGGAGTCCTGAGCACAGGAAGCAAAACAAAGACTGTGCTGGCCGCTTGACCTACCACACCGGGACCTCAGGCTGAGACTGGGAGGAAACAAAGGATAGGACCAAAGACCCGGGAGCAGTCCCACGTCAGCCTTTCCACACAGCCTTGAGGCTTCTGAGAGAGCACATTCTGACTTGGGTACAGGGGCAATATGGCAGGCCACCCAACAGGGAGCCTCTAAAAACTTGTTTTACTTTTGTACCTAATCTTCCCATTTATAAATCTAGGCCTCTGTGAACTAGATCATGGAACTGCCAAGTAGCAGAGCTGAGACCAAGTGACTAATTCCCTTTGTAACTAACCTAACCCTAACCCCTAAAACATAAATTATTTTATTGCTACTTCATAACTATGGATGTCTGATATGCAGGATATCTGACATGTGACCTGGGAGAAAGGGTCAGTTGAGAACCACTGCTCTAATAGAACATAACGCTTGTGGTCAGAAAGAACAAAAATGCAGAAGACTAGCTGCCAACTAGTGTTGAAACCAAATTACCACTCTCTGTGGGAAATGCTACCACATACCTAAACAAATAAACAGAAAACAATAAAAAGAAATGAGAATTTCATTAAGAGACTGGGTTCAAAATAAACAGGCAAAAATCAGTAAGGTTAAAAAGTATAGCTAACAACCCAAAATAGTAACATCTAAAAATTAACCGAACGAGAAGGAACTATTTGCTCTACTGAGGAACATAAAAAGCAGCTTGCTAAATCAGGATCCCATTCTTGTATCCCATCCCCTCACGGTGAGAAGGATTGCAAGTTTGATCCCCACCCCAGAAATGGCAAAGCAGCCAAGTTAAAATATGCAAGCCACACAACAAGGCCACTACTGTGGGTGGGTAAGGGCGAGTGTCCCTTCATCCCTGTTGGTGACATCATGGGCTCCCTTCTCCCCTCTAGAGCCTTCCTGGCCACTGCCAGGCACTGAGAGGGACGCCAGCCCTCTGTGCGGAGACCCTGAGCAGACGAGCGCCGTTCCGGCCTACGAAAGGTTCTCTAAGCATACGACACAAGCGCACAGTGAGGACAACCACAGCCGTCTCCCTGAAAGTGTGAGCAGACCCTGAAACCACGTAAAAACTCAGAGGCTGAATATAAAAACAAAACAAAAATAAAGCCATGATTTAATAGCAAATGACACATTGGGGGGAAGAAAAAAGATCCAATGAGAAAAAAATATCTTTAATTAATTTAAAAAAATCATTTCACTCAATAAGAAAACAGGCAGCAACACTTGGAAATCACTTATTCCTAGAAGCAGAAGCTCCACAGTCTATGGCCCAGTCCTCAGAACAGCCCATAATACAGGGCAACACTCCTCCCAAGAAAAAAAGCTTCCGGCTACATCTACTGACAGGAACAAGGTAGCAGGAACAAGATACCATCTGAGCATGAGGGCCATCCTACAGAGTACAGAGGGCTGGCCCGTCCCTCCTTTTTGACACTCATCCCAAACTGGCTCTCCCCTCCACACACTACCATTCTAAGTACCTTTCAGGGTAACAAAGGTCAGACACATTTCACGAGGTCTCAGCAGGGTCCTGCCTCACCCACCCAAGGCCAGGAGCCAAAGCAGTCTCCTACTCCTCTGCACTCTCCTCAAGCCGTCTCTCTCCTCCCCTCCTACCATGGCTGAGAAGAAACATTTGTTCTCACAGCTGTGCCTCTTAGGTAGTTCCCAGTTCAAGAAAGGTAATGATTAAAACGCCAAATGAAAAGGCTGGAATATTACTGTACTCCTTCCAACCAAAAGGGGCAAGACCCAATAGATTAATGTACAGGCGCTATTAGTACATAAACCAAGAGACACAGTTCAGGCTGGCCATGTCTGTGTCGATTGGACTCAGGACAGGGGAGTGGTAACGATGACAGAGCACTCCACAAAGCCGGTGTGCGGCTGGCACAGCAGCAGCGGCATCAACAGGAGGGCACACATGACTCCACATGCAATGCCAGTGCTCTTCTTCAACAAGCGGGAAAACGTGCGCGTATTTCTTACTCTTTACACTGTAAGCTAAAATGAATAAAACGAAGCTCTACATTATCACGGAGATGAACACATGAGTGGAACGGTGGAGGATATCTTTAACCATTCTTTCCTCCTGTCGGGCAAAAACTGCAGCCAACTGTGAGCTCACCTTAAGTCGCACTAATATAAAATCTCAACTCCTAGGATCTAGCATTATCCAATCTTGATCATATCTTTGGTCTGGTATCATTTTAGGTGGTAGGCTAAAAGCTCCCACTTCTCTCTTTTGGTTCTGTGTTTTCATACACAAGTAGAGGTGATGTAAACATGGATGGGGACCCAAGCGTAAGCACATACCTGCAGCAGAAGCAGCTGGGCTGGCCTCTCAGGAATGGAAGTCATAAACTCCAGGTGTTTGGCTCGGTCAAACCCACTGGTACACAAAGTGGGCCGGAGCAGATGCACCACAGCCTTGTAGTCACCTGCCTCAAACAGCCGCTGAATCTCCTCCAGGGACTGGCACCTTTCCAGAGACTTCAGGTTCTTCTCAATCTGAAAAGGATCCCAAGTGCTGTCTGCCGGCAAATCCCTCACCTCCTCCCTGCACTCAGCCACTGTCTGAGTCAGCCCATCCGAACAGGAAAGACAAGCTAATACTCCAGCACTCCATTTCATCCAAACTACAGTAAGCTACCTCACTTAAGATGTATCAGTGTCCACACAATGTGTACACACCTTCAAAACTATTTACATTTATGCCAAAGTATACTCAAGTAAAACCAAACACACTGCCACTGAAGAAGCAGGAGCGTTCTCTAATAGTATCTGCCAAGACAGTGGGAAAGCTTCATGGTCACTGCTCAGCAAACCAGACTTGAACAACCACAGACTGCCAGGGTGCCAGAGGGTTGACACACATTATTGACTCACAGGGCCCTTCCCCCACAGGAGGCCCAATGCATCCTGACTCAGGCAGCAGTGTACCTGGTCTTATCCTAAAACAAAGGCAGAGGAATCCAAAAGCTACTCTGAGCCATGTGAAACATCACAGATGACGAACTGCGGCCGGCAGAGAGAGCACAGCGAGAAGGGGACCATCAGAAGCTGCCTGGCACGCACTGTGTACTGTTCTCCCCCCACAGCTGGGTCAGCATGCTCTGCATGGCTAGCACATCCCTCCATCGCTGCTAGGGCTGCCGCTGCCCAGAAGAGAAAGAGGAACAACAACTACTTGTACACCGTGCTTGCGTGAAGCTTCCACACTTGATGATGGACAAACTCCTTGCCCTGCTTCACTCCCCTTCCAGGACCTTCTGCTCAGCACCTGGGCATCTCTTATTCCACAGGAGCAGATCAAGTCGGGTCTGATAGATTAACTCAGAGTAAGTCTTCCACTGAGAAAATACCATTAAAGGCTTCCACTCACTTCCTCCAGAGAAACAACGGAGTCATTATGAAGGTTGGGTAGCCGGATGACAATGTCCCCTTGCTCAGCCCCTGCCTCCGCTTGGATAGCACTGGAGCTCTGGAGTATTTCTGTGCAGATATCATAGTTCTCCAAGGCTTGTTCCATGTCTCCCTGGTCAGAAGAAAAAAGAAGAAATGGGGGCAAAAGGTAGAGAAGTAATTGTGTTATGTCGGGTCCTATACATTCCAGATCTCACTAGATGCAGACACCCTTAAGTTGGTTTTTACTTATTTGCTTAAAGACAGGGTCTCATAGTCCAGGCTGATCTGGTACTAGCTCCTGCAGGCTGACCTTAAACTCCATCCCTCTAAGTGCTGGGATCACAGACGTGCCCCACAAAGCTAGGTTTTTAACTCAGTATAGCTGTCCTCGTACCTCACCCCAGAAAAGGGCTTTCCAGAAAAGTGGGGCTAACCAAATATTTGTTGACTGAGTAAGTGAATGAGCGATCCATGCCTCAACTCTGTGAAACACAGTATCACTAACCCATGTCACAGGTGAAGACACCAATGCCAGCTCAGCACAGCCAGGTGTCATACAGACCTGGAGTTAAAACCAAGGCCGATCCGAAGTGTAGAACTGATAGCCTTCACATTAAGTGTGTTGCTTCCCTCAGACCGAGCTGCTGCAGCTGCTGAAATCTGGCTGCCTTTGACAGTCTCCAGTGCACCAATGCTGGCACTGATGGCTACTGGGGAAGTGCCAAGCCACTCTGGCCTTCCCAGCAGGCTCTGAGGAGGAGCTCCTCGAACCCTCAAAGACAGATGAGCCATTCCTTTTGGAGAGCCCTGTTCCATTCCTGACACTTGCCTGAGCTTTCTCAGGAAAACAGAAAGGGTCAATCGAGGCAATCCTGAGAAGGGCTGCGAGGGAACACAGCATGCATCCCTCCCAACGCTCTGTGGTGGGCATGGAGGTGCTGTCCACAATGGCAGTCATGTCTGGGCTGCCGGCATGCTGGCAGTTCCCCACCATACCCCACGTCCTCACCCAAGCCCAGTAGGGCTATGGATGCATATTGCCTCAATACGGCCAATTCTCTGCCCTTCCTGCACGACATGCGACTAACCTGTAGTGCCAAGAAACGCGCCTTCAGCCAGTAAACTCGCACAACAAACTCCAGCCAGCCATCCTCAAACAGGTCCCGCTGAGATGATGCAAATGACAGCTGCAGGAGGTCACCCAGGCAGTGGGTTCCTGGGAAGTCAGGCCCAAACCTGCCTGTCACCACACCAGCAGGGCAGTTCCGAGGAGATACTAAAAACCATCAGAGCAACATGAAGCCCTCATGTACACCATCCCAACACCCTCCTGCTGCAGAGGCCACCTTCTGCCCTCCCTTAAGTGTCCATAATGAGGTACTCTGAGACGTCAGAGAATTATAGCCCGTGAGCAGCAGGACAGAGAGTAGTTCAGCTGGTACAGGTGCAGAGACCATGAGAGAGAGAGAGAAAGAGGGCCACTAACTTCCCTGACTGAATCTGAGCTTATCTGCACTCTGCCAGGTGGAATCCACAAGAAGGATCTGAGAGAACTGCTGAGACACACAGTACTGAGTAGTCACTCCAAAGCCAGCACTCTATCCCCTCAAGTTCCAAATAACAGCAACAGCAGGTTGGTTCATGTTACACCTGCCTCTGTTGCTGCCTTACAAGTGTGGGGATTTATCAGATACTTAAAAGCTGTCTCAGAGAAGATGTCCATACTGCATGACCCAGCACCCCCACTTTAGCTTCCCTCAACCTTCTGGGGTTCAGAAAAATCACCACACCAAGAACCAGATGCCTCCTCTTACCTGTGGAGCTTCTGCCCTTGGTCAGTAACCACTGGTCCAGTTGGAGCTCCATGCAGCAGAGAGACATCAGCATCATGTCCTGTAGGACAGGAAGCAGAGGCAGGGATAAATTCACAAAGATTTGCCAAATAATTGAAGTGGCCATATAAATTTAACATTTTAGGATAGGGTCTCATGTATCCTAAGCTCGGCCTTAAAATGACTCTGCAGCCATCAGGTGACCTTGAACTTCTGTGTCTCTTGTTCTCATCTCCTGAGGACTGGGTCACAGGCATGGGCCACCAGAGTCAACTGTTTGTTCCAGGGCTGAGGGAACAACCCAGAGCTTTGTGCATGCTTCGCAAACATTCTACTAACTGAGCTACACCATCAGTACTAATATTTACTGTTTACAAACCTGTTTAAAATGTATTTATATATTTTTCCTCTTTTTTAAAGAATTATTTATTTATTTTATGTACGCACATGCTATAGCTGTCTTCAGATACACCAGAAGAGGGCATCAGATTCCATCACAGATGGTATGAGCCGCCATGTGGTTGCGGGGAATTGAACTCAGGACCTCTGAAGGAGCAGTCAGTGCTTTTCACCACTGAGCCATCTCTCCAGTTGTGTTAGACTGTGTGTATGTGTACATGTGTGTGTGGTGCGCGTACGTGTGCGGTGGCACGGGTGTAGAGGATTGGAGAGCCATTACATGGGTTCCAGGGACCACACTCAGGTTGTCAGCGGTTGTACAGCAAGCTCTTTTACCCACTGAGCCATCTTCTGCTGCTCCTGAATTTACTTTTGATGAAAAGACAATTCTTCCTTCAACCTATTTGTTAGTTACGAAACAACAATCAATGGCTAGTTGACAGGATATTTAGATAAACAAGGGATGGCTCTACCAAGAGAGAAAGCAGCCTGTTACCTCACTTCTGCACCAGACCAGACATGGGCTATCCACCTTTAAACACTCAAAAGTACCAGCAGTGTGATGTGACATCCTCAGAGCACTAAGGAAGCTAAGACTCGGGGACAGGGCACTTCCAGCAAGCATAGCATAGCTAGGAAAAGGTCAGCCCCATTCCTGGATTCCAAATGCTGGCTCCTACTGATTCACAGTGTTCCTGGAGGGAACAAGGCCAGTGAGAAAAAAGCTACTTGGAGGTATCCCAGTGAGGTTTGCTTAGCAAGGAAGCAATGGCTCTACAGGCATGTCAACTCCAGCCTGACTCTCAGCTAGAAAAATTACCTGGATTGGGCCCCAGAGTACTTTGAATGAGAATGGCCCCACAGGCGCACAAGTTTGAATACTTGATCCCCAACTGGTCAAACTGTTAAGAATCATAATGTATGGCCTTATGGGAGAAGGTGTGTGACTGGGGGCAGGCTTGAGCTCCTGGCTATTTGTGGAGATGTAAGATCTCAGTTGCTGCTTCAGTCCCTTGCCTGCCTGGCTGCCTACTGCCACACTCCCTACCATGATGGTGGTTTCTCCTACCCCTCTGCAACTGCAGGTCCCAGAAACCCTCTTTCCTATTAACTTGCCTTGGTCATGGTGTCTTAACACAGCAATAGAAAAATAACTAAAACAGCCCCCGATGGCTCTTGTTCTCCTACCTCAACATCTGGCATTCTACCTTCAAGAAGAGAAGTGGGTCGGATAGCCTGTGTCTCCTTAAGCTCTAGAGAACATTACAGCAGGTGCCTGGGATACAGAATGCAGTGGACAGGATTGAGTGAGGCTTGGCCCTCAACTGCTGGAGGCCCCATTACTCCCTAAACACCCGACCTAGCTTTTATACTACTGTTTTCTCAGCTGATACATATAGGAACAGGGCTGGGGATACAGTCCAGTGGTAGAGTGCTTACCCAGCATGGACAAGTCCCCCAATACCATGCATGCACACAAAAACCTTTTTAAAATTAGTAATACATCCTAGCTTTTCAAATATAGCCAAAGGTTCCTTTTCTTTTCCCTGCAACCTCTCCCATCTCAGTAAACAACACTAGAAGCCCTCCCCATGGCTTCTTCCTCCTCATGTCCAGATGTCTGGTCAGCTGTGTTCAAGAATCTCGACTTCATTGCACTGCCACTAATAGAACCCATGACCACTGAGGCTCAGCTGGCAACAGCCTCCTCCAATCGGCTCTGCTCACTCTTATCACAGAGTACTGCAATCAGTCATTAGGGCTCTTTGGGGCACAAGACAGGCCATGTGATTCCCTGCCTCAAACTACACAACGGCCCAGGTCCTAGACTCTGATCAGCCCTGAACCTGTGGAAGCTCCCTGTCACTGGCTCCAAGTACCACGACACTTAACCTTGATGTGCGTGTTGCTGCAGTCCCTCAGCAGTGGGTTGGGCAGGCTGGTGCTATGCCTCCTCCAGCTGTGGTAGACGCTAAGAACGACGTCCGCCAGGCCTGGGGGCCACTTGAGCAGGAACTTGTGGCCCATGCTCTTCAGATAGCGCATCATGAGCTCCAGGACGCCCCCATTGGTCAGGTTCTCCATCAGGAACGCATGCACATCCTGCTTCTCTGTCCACACAGGGAAAACAACCTCAGCAAACCAACAGGCCCTCCTGGGCCCAGCGTCTCTTCTCTTTGGAAGAGGACAGCTTGTGTCCAGCCTCCCCCACTCAATCTAGGTGAAAATAAAGTCACTGAAGTATTGATGCCAGGCTACCAGGGTTCAATGTTGGCTCCAACCCTTGGCAGTGGTGAACAACCCTCTCCAAGTCCACATGTCTAAGATGAACACCAAAAGAACTGACTGTGCTGCATGTGCAGTGAATGAGATCGTATGCACAAGACAGTGTTTGGGACACGGCACACAGAGAACAGACGTGATAACACACGTTAACGTACAAAGGGAGGCCCCTCAATCCAGTGTTAAGTTCACAGCAGCACAGCAAGTATGCACCTGGACCCTCAGCTGACCACAGGCAGCTCCCTCACCAATTCTTTAAAGGGATTATTTATTTATTTGATACATGTGAGTACACTGTTGCTGTCTTCAGACACACTAGAAAAGGGCATCAGATCCCATTACAGATAGTTGTGAGCCACCATGTGGTTGCTGGGAATTGAACTCAGAACCTCTGGAAGAGCAGTCAGTGCTCTTAACCCCTGAGCCATCTCTCCAGCCCCCTCCCATTTGTTTTAAAAGACTTCAGCCACTCTTATGAAACACCCCAGAACCATTCTGCTGAGCAAAGCCAGGCAGGCTACAGGCTGATGCAGGGGACTGCCCAGCAGTGACTGATCACATTGTCCATTCCTACCAGATTCCATGAATGTAGCTGAATCAAAGGACAGTCGATGAGGTCCCACATTCGAGAAGCTCTCCAGTTTGGCTTCTGACTGAACTTCATAGTTATTAAATGGATCATCTTCCTCCTCAGGGTCCAGTTTCCTTAACCTACATGAAACATGCTAAAATCATGAAAGCCATACAGCTCGCTGTGACAGAGCATCCCAACTCCTCCTAGTAGAGCAACTGAATCGAGCCGAGAAAACATTTACTGAAACAGATGGGTGAGAACATCCACACCCAGGCCCCCAGGAGCCACCGCGTCTCTGCAGACTTCTGTGACTGACTGGTCCCCACACTTGTTCATTTATACCATCCACAGATGGCTGCTGAGCTGCAGCCATGTGCCAGGCACACAACCACAAACACAGGGAGCTGGCCAACAGGAAGTCCATCTCTTAACTGGAGAGGTAGTCCATAAGCAGGCGAAGCACAAACAACCCAAATAAGGACCACCACCAGCAACTGCTTCAGACAGTCACAGGGACTGTGTGTTGGAGAGCCGAATCAGAGGGAATGCTCTTCCAGCTGACAACTGGGAAGAGCTGAGCATAAGCAAGAGTTCCAGACCAGGACAAAGGGAACACAGAGGTGCTGTGGGGCCTAGGGCTGCCCAGAGCAGGGACACAGCACACCCATCTGAGCACCTCACACTGCAGCCACCGTCCTATAGACTTTTCTAAAGACCATGTTTTGGCCACCCTTGTAGCACCTCTATAGCATAACATTCAGGGGCCTATAAACCCACTATTTACTGCACGTACACTCCAGCAAGACTCCAGCAAGCAAGCTATCATACTGTTACAGGAAAACCCAAAGTAATGAATACTCAAACCTCACAGAAACTGACTCAAATACAGTAGACACAACTCTACATACACAAGGCAGGAAACAGAGCCAGGGTGTGACAGCCGGGCTAAGAGGGGGACAGGGTCACCAACCCCACCACACTCCTTCACTCTTCCAAAGAGCAACTTTTTCCTGCACTACACCTCAGGAGGAACTACCAGACAGCATCACATCTCTACCTTGGTTTGGTCCTGCCTTTGCTGTGTACTAAACAGAACCCTTGTTCTAAGAATGGTACCCTCATGGGAGAGAAGGCGAGAGGGAACGCAGAGTGGCTAGGTGTGCTGCTCTAAAACGGATGTAAAGTCTGCTAAGGCTTCTAGATTTCTCTTGCACCGTCAGAGTCACTACTGATATAAACTGTCACTGGTCAAAATGACAACCAAAAACTTGAGAACCTGGACAGAGTACTGAGGAAACCCTACTCAGGTATCAGTGGAGGGAGACACAGGAGATGAGAGAGGAAGTCATGGCAAGCCAAAAGCATGCCCCAGATGCTGTGAGGAATGATGGACCACGGCACATTACTTGCTCCTTCACTCTACCAGGACTGGAAAGCGGGGCACCATGAAGCAACCCACTGGCACAATAAATCCCAGAAAGGCCCAGGAGAGAGCGCCGGGCTTCTGAAGAACAGCAAAGCCAAAGCACGAGCAGTAAAAACCCAGGACAGGAAGTAGGGGCCCAGGTCCCTCCTGTTTCTGAAAGCTGGCACCTTCTCCCCTGCAATTCTTTGAGGAACATGAAGAATCAATAAAATGAAGGAGCAGGCTCTCCCTCCATCTTCTCAGAATGCAATGGAACCATGGCAACATAAAGCCAGCCAGGCACACACACACTGAAAGACAGATGGCTTCCTTCCAGGGGTTTCCATAAGTGTCTGCAGCAGCCCTGAAGTACCCCAAGAAAAAGTGGGTACCGTGACTACACGTCCCTGACTCATTCATCTTGTGAGAACTTAGGAAGCCACTAATCCCTAATGGATAAATCAGGTAGCTCCTGTATTCAGGAGGTGAGAAAAATCCAAGCAGTCAGCAGTGAAACCTACACTCTGTATTCAAGCAAACACCATGGGGAAAAGGAAGACAACCGTGGGGAGAGTGCAAATAGCCTGAAAAATGCTGCTGAGAGAAAGAACAGCAGTTTGCAGGTTACATTAGAAAAACCACAGAGTGCCCAGTACCTGGAGGGCAGGAACTTTACTAGAAGCCCCTGGAAATCCACTTTCTCTTCTTTTTTGCACTTGGTGTTTCGGACACGGGCAGACCTCCGCTTTGCTGTCTCTCCACTTTCCTCTAAAGTCTTCTTACGCTTGACCCCTTTCTTAGATTTATCTCCTCCAGAAACATCACCTTCACAAAGAATGACAATTAAAGCATTACACCATGGCAGGAGGATCCCACTGGTCTCCGTCTTTTACCATCCACCAACACTGACATCATCTGTAACAGTCATGAAACCTTTCTTCTCAACAACACGGAGTCCTGAGTCCCTTAATGGTCCTACCCTTCTTGAGCTGAAAAGGCCCTGGGTCAGGGCTCAGGACACTCCTACCTTCAGTACTAAGCAGCTGGGAGAGCCTCTGGGCCGGCACTGGGATGGACAGAGTGAGTGGCACTACCCACCAAACTCCCAATGGTAGGATTAGAGCAAGAGCCCCATGGATTATATAGAGAACAAGGGAAAGTTGTCTTACTCGTGCAACTGAGACATCCAACCACCCATGCTGCAGTCACTCTAACTGCAGTGTTCTTTTGTACAATGGCAGAAAAATCAGAAAACTGCAGGGGAGCTTATGGTACAAACTTTTTACAATTCCAGTGGTAACTAAAATGCACTACCACACATGGCAATGACTTTAATGTTCCCTAAGGCCCAAGAACTTGAAATGCAGACACCTAGCAAGAGAGCAGGACCAGCAGCAAAGACAAAACCAAGGGAAGAGGCACCTGCTTTTTCTGAGACAGGGTCTCTGTGTAACTTTGGCTCTCCTGAAACTCGCTCTATAGACCAGGCTGGCCTACAACTCGCTGAGATCTGCCACCACCACCACCACCTGGCTAGGGGGAAGAGGCAGGTCTATGCCCTGGGGCCAGGCTACAGTTTCCTACAAGGCTAGTTTCCACTCAGGTCACTCTCCACCTTATTTCTTGGACAGTTTTTCACAGGCCCTGCAATACTAGTTGAGCAGTGAGCTCCCAGGATCCTCCTGTCTCCACCTCCCCAGCACTAAGACTCTCGGCCTCTGTCACTGCACTCAGCTTTTTATACAGGTGCTGGGGATTTGAACTCTGTCCTGACGCTTGTAAAGCAAGTGCTTTTACCAACTGAGCCACCTGGAGGCTGGAGCTCTGGTTTTCACTAGGCCACAAAGGCCAGCATGATGTATTTCCCTGGAGATGCCCAGGCCTCCTGCTCTTACTCCTGCTGGGCTCACCATACATAGGCTCTCAAGAATGTGAGACCATGCTGGGCAGTGGTGGCACACGCCTTTAATCCCAGCACTTGGGAGGCAGAGGCAGAGAATTTCTGAGTTCGAGGCCAGCCTGGTCTACAGAGTGAGTTCCAGGACAGCCAAGGCTACACAGAGAAACCCTGTCTCAAAAAATAAAACAAAACAAAACAAAACAAAAAGAATGTGAGACCACAAGGCCTGCTCACCCATAGGAGTGCCTGTGTCCAGCAGGCCAGGACTGTGCAGTGGGAAGCTGGCTGTGGTCACAGAGGTGTAGGAGAGCACAGGCTCAGCCACGGCGACAGTTGGATTGGTGCAAACAGGACTTGGCTGGACCACACTGACAGGTGTAACCACTACAGAGGATGCTAACAGCTGGCTGGGATCCTGGTAATCAGACAAGTCAATCCTCTTCCCAAGGCTGGGTCTTGGAGGCTCACAAGTAGTAAGGTGATTGTACATGGCAAGCAAGCTCTCTCCAAGGCACTTCCACCTGCAAAGAAAGGCCCACCATACCTGTCAGCACCTGCATAGATTCAGCACAATTGTTTCCAGAGCTGTGACTTCCAAGAGCAGGGGAAGGCAGTCAACACTTTGACATCATTATAACCAACAAAATATTGAATCCAACATGTGGTAAAATGGAGACGCCCGAGCCAGAGCAGCTGCAGAGACCGAATGTCTTCCTGCTCCGCACCTCAGCAGAGACCCCTCATGTTCTATTTCCTTACACCATCCCCTACAAAGCAGGGATGCTGTTACCAGATTTTAAGACGCAGCATGTACCCCAGCATCAGGCCTACTGTGAAGGCCCAGTAGAGAAGCTCTGTACCTCAGTGCAATGATCTGAGTAAGGTGCCTGCTGAGGGATGAGGGGTTTGGATTACAACACTGATGGCAGAACATGCTAAACTTAACGACTCAAAATTTAACGTGAGAACTTGTATGTACAGTATGTATGCTTGAGAGAGTCTCACTATGGAGCCCCAGCTGGCCTCAAACTCACTATGCTGTGCAATCTGGTCTGGAAACCGGAGACCCACCTGCTTTAGCCTCCCTAGTTCTGGGATTTTAGGCATAAGCTTGTCCATAATGCCAGAATTTTTAAAGCAAAAAATTAAGCGCCAAGCTTACCCCAACTCCAGTGTCCCACCAATATCATTCTCCTGTCCAGGAAGGAGAGGGCCTCTTATACATTACAGAGCTACTAAGGCTATGCTGAAACCCATCGAACAGAGGAACAGCTCATCAGACCCTGATACGAGCAGACTCAACAGTCAGGGCACACCTGGGACAAACTCCAGGGTTCCAGGTTCCCACCTAGCTGCTGGCTACCAAATGTTAATGTTCTTTCCCCTTCTCAATAGAGAAGACTGAGAAGGACAGGAACATTCCTAGTGACTGGGGTGAGCAGCTTACACACTGGGCATGCTTAAAAGAGCTAAGCTGGTTTGTAGCAGCCTGCAAGCAGGTACATGACTCCAGCTCTCCAGCCACTGTGCACTCCCTATCTTTCCCACCAGCCCCAGGTCTAACCTGGGGTTTCTCCCTCCTGTGCAGGGAGTATCTTACCAGCCAACCTTATATTCCCAGAGAAGGCAGAGACTCACGTGAAGAAAGGGATGGGCTGCACGAGTTTCAGGTCTGGCTCCTTTTCCCGAACGGTCAATGCCTGCCTCTTCTTCCGCAGCCCCAGAGCCTCGTCTACAATGGCCTGTGTCTCTGCTGCACTCACTGACACATCGTGAATTGACATGTCACTAAAAGTATATAAAATGGAGAAATTACAGTGTTAAAGCTAGAGCCAATGCCAAAATTTTATAGACAGTGATACCCTTTAATCAGTAATTTGATATTTCCTGACAGAAATTACAACTTGACTCTGACCTCAAATGGATGGTTATCAGCACTTGTATACCTACAAAAGCCCTTTGTTCCTTCCACAGTTTACAACAGGGTAAAGAGTTTTCATATGTATTAATAGTTGTCACCTTTGGGTCTGAAAAGCCACAGGAAAGAAAAGATTGCCTGCTCCAACAAAGTCAGTAAACAAAGTATGTTCACCAAAATCAATGGTGTCTCCAAAATACAGAAAGATGGGGTCTCAAGGTCTCAGGTGAGCACTCCCAGCCTGAGGTAACCAGCCGGTCCGGGCGGCCCTAGCAGGGCTGCTTCATACAGCCACTCAAGAGACATCTCACCGAACACTCGTTCACTAAAGACATTAGTGAACACAGGGGAGGCTTACAGAGAACACAGCCTGACATGAGTAGCCACTAATCCCCAGCAGGAGAGCTTCAGCAGCCAGGGAACACCTGACCAAAAGAAGGGTGAAGAGATTGAGGAGGAGCACAGAGCTCAGGAAGCTGCAGAGGCACCATCAGAGAATTGCAATGTTAAGGAGAAACGTGAAAAACAGGTAGAGAAGTGGGAACATGGTAGGTGAGATAGCTGTGACTGAAGATCAACTTGGAGAAGAAAGAGTTTATTTCACTAATACATCCAGGTGACAATCCTATGACAGAGGGAACTCACACAGGGCAGGAACCTGGAGGCAGGAGCTGATGCAGAGGCCATGGAGGGATGCTGCTTACTGGCTTGCCCCTCATGGCTTGCTCAGCCTGCTTTCTTATAGAACTCAGGACCACCAGCCCATGGATGGCACCACTAACAGTGAGCTGGGCCCTCCTCTATCAATCAATCACTAATTAGGAAAATGCCCCACAGCCTCACCTACAGCCTAACCTTAGGAAGGCATTTTCTCAATTGAGGTTCTCTTTTCTCAAATGACTCTAACTTACAGACATAAAGTAGACATAAGAAGACATAAAACTAGCAGCAAAGGAGGTTAATCCTGTCAGAGCCAGACTAAAGACACAGGATGCTCACAACAGGGCCAGGGAGGAATGGGCCAGGGATCGGGAGCAGCTCTGACAAAAGGAACCTGAGAGGGAAGAGCAGGAGGAGATAAAGGGAGAGAGGGGGCCCAGGCTGCAGGGCGGGAGCCTCTGGATGATACAGGTAGGAGGGAGCTTTGCTCTGGAGGCATGGCAGGGGTTGGCACACGATCACAGTGTGTTTGGGATACTGAATTTAAGCAGTACTGATAAGAAAAATCTTAGCAGGAGCTGTGACCCTGAGTTCAATCCCTGTCACCAACAAGCAAGCAGGTTAAAGCAAGCTAGCTGATGAGGACAGTCAGGTGATGAAGCCCTGGCATTCAAGGACTCCGATCACACACAGGTCAGGACAGAGACGGGACGGCAGTCGCTCCTGATGCTTACTAACCACACATGTGATGTGATGTGATGTGGTGATGTGATGTGATGTGATGTGATGTGATGTGATGTGATGTGATGTGATGTGATGTGATGTGATGTGATGTAGGCCTTACCATCTGAGGAACATTCGGAGGGAGTCCTTTCGGAGACAAGGTTGCTCTTCAAAAATCTTCTCCTTGAGGACCAGGCCTTTGCTGTACCGGCAGTCTTTCTCCAGTGCTTTGCAGATGAAGTAAAGACAAGCTAGCAGCAAAAAACAAACCCAACAGTTTAGGAGCTACGATGCTTCAGAACTCTAGCCTTGCTAGTCAACACTAGGACAATGTTCCCACACTGGAATCAAAGAGAGCACAATAATGGTGGGACAGCAGTAAAGACTGGAGCCACTAGAACGTCTAGAACAGACCAGAAACAGTGGCCTGCAGCTGAGAGCACCCAGTGCCAGAAGCAAACAGACTACAGTATGACCTTCCTGTACAGCCCTGACCCTGAGATGTGAGATTTAAAAACTGCTGCAAAAACTATCTAAAGCACTCACAGTGGTTACCTATTGACTAATGGGAAAATAGCCTTGAAACTATCTAGACATCTCAGCTATGAGATTGACATTGTCACCCAGTGAGCCTAAAGGGCAGAACATCAAATTATCCCTGAACCTACAGACAATGAAATTTGTCTTCTTAAGTTCTGGGTTTCTCTGGAACTTTTCACTCCCTTTTCTATGTCTCACTTTTGGGATAGACTGGGAAACGTTTATCCTACAAATGCCCACCTTTATATTTTAGAGCATATGAACTATGTGGCTTAACAGGCCTGTGCGTAGAGAAGACTTTTGCCTCAGGATGAAGTATACATAGTGTCACATGCACATGAAGTATGCTCCCTTTCCCCCTTGATTTCCAACCCATCCCCAGCAAGGAGGAGGCAAACCAAAGGGCTGAGACCAGGCACTAACCTACCAGCGCCCTGGTCTTAATCTCCGCCTCCAAAGCTATGAGAAATATCTCCCACAGGCCACTCCACGTGACAGGTATTTTGAGTTCAAGAACAGCCAGAATGACAGGAGACTTTTTCCTCAAAAAACAAAAGGACAACAACCCAAAAAGACAACGCACAGAGGAAACAGGAGGAATCCTTTAGAGAACACTACATTACTTACTAGTATCTCACTTCTATACTTACAAGTCCTTGGGAAATGAAGACTGGGAAAGAGAATGAATCAAGTATGTAAGAATACCTCCTCTGCTGGGCAGTGGTGGCACACGTCTTTAATCCCAGCACTTGGGAGGCAGAGACAGGAGGATTTCTGAGTTTGAGGCCAGCCTGGTCTACAGAGTGAGTTCCAGGACAGCCAGGGTTATACAGAGAAACCCTATCTCAAAAAACAAAACAAAACAAAAAGAACACCTCCATTCTCCCTCAGTTTGACAGAATGTCTACTAGCGTCCCCAAGTCAACCTCTCTCATCTGCCCCACTCACTTGTGTAATCACTGAGGGTATACAAAACAGTGATGAGATTGTCCAAGCAGGGCCAATGGTCAGGATTACACCGAAGCCCTTCCTCAAAAGCGTGGCGAGCCAGGGGAAGCCGGAGGAGCCTCAGGGCCACATGTCCAATCTTGTACCAAAGGTTGACGTCTGTGGAGTCCAGCATCACTGCCTAGAAGCAGTGTAAGCAGAGGAACATGTATGCACTTGATCAGATTTCTCACTGAACACACAAGGTGGGGGTAAAAGGGACATAGCATGCATTGGTCCAGCTGTTCAAATTACCAGGAAAGTAGCAAGGCAGTGTCCCTACTTATAACTAGTAAAGCTGGCTCACTGTCCTACAGTCATGTGTTTCCAAGACACAGAGAAATGACACATTAAAACATGTCACATGAAACACAGCATGAAGACTCACACCTGTAATCCCCACACTCTGGGGGCTGAAGCAGGAGGACAGTTAAAGTCAAGGCCAACCTGGGCTACAAAGGCAGCTTGAGGACAGCACAGGCTACATGGTGAAATCCTCCTCAGGACATACAAGTTACACAGTGAGCCTGGCTCGATGGCCCGTGTCTACAATCCCAGCAGCTGGGAAGAGGAGGGTTAGCCCTGGAATACATGACAACTGCCTCATAAAACATATTCCAAAAATGTAACATGAGCTAATTTATTTAACTTAGAACATTTTCTCAACATACTGTGCTAACAGAAACATCTGCGTGTTCCTTACATATTTAATAAGTACAGAAGCGAACGAGGGCTCTGGGGGAAAACTCGGTTGGTGAAGTGCTTGCCTGACAAACACAAGAACCCAGTGTGATCCTCAAAACCCACACAAGAACACTGAGCATGCTTGATCCTAGGGCTGGAACAGCAGAGACGGGTGATCTCTGAGACCTCCTGGCCAACAGGACTACTTTTAAATGGTTGAACTCAAGGCTGATATGAGACCCTGAACTAAAACAGATGGATGTGCTCCTGAGGCTGGCACCCAACAGTACCCTCTGGCATGTGCACACATGCATCCTTGGGAGGGGTGGAAGGAGCTGCTTTATCCTCTGATGGCTCAGAGGTTAGGATCACTTGCTGCTCTTGCAGGGAATGGGAGTTTGCTTCCCAGCACCTATCGGCCAGCTCATAACCACCTGTAACTCCAGCTCTGGGAGGCTCTGAAGCCAAAGGCATTAGCAAGTACCCACCCTCACATACTCACACATACACATAATGAAAACACATAAGAAATCTTTAAAATATATCAAAAGAAGTAAAAGAAATAGAATTCAAAGAAAATTCAGGAATCTATCAGGACTCTGGAAGAATCAGAGAAGACATTAGTCTACATCACTGCTCCAACATTCATTAGCAGAATAACCTAAGCCTGAGTCCTCATCACAGAAATGAGGATAAACTCGCCCTTCTTTCAACATACACAAGACTGCATGGCAAGCACTTGGCACACTATCTGGTGCATTAGAGAGACACACAAAGATAACAACAGAATGTCACCAGTGTCGTTACAACTAGAGTGCACCAAAAACAGCTGTCAGGCTCTGGTTTTCACATCTAAACATCACCAACTTGTTAGCTGCTGTGTCAGTCTCCAGCCTCAGCCCTGCAGGCTTGGCTTACAGGTAGGTACCACCACACCCAGGGTTATCAATTTTTCCCCTCTCATCAGCTGGATGTTCAAATGGATTAAAACAAGCCGCACGATGGTAGAAAACTTCACACATAGTCCTCCGCGTTAAGGCCACCTCAGTCCCTAGCCCTGCCTTCCAGGCCTTTCTGTACTCAATGCCTCGGGTACAAGAGCCTGGCAGGACACCACTACAAAGTCTCTTCAGACAACAAGACCACTCCTTGTCCCTTCTTCACCAATTTCCTACACAGGAAGTATGGGTACCACCAACTCCCTACCTCCAAATAAAATTCCATGGCTGTCTCCAGGTCCTCTCGCTGGACTGCCAGCTGGGCCAGGTTCTTATATGTAGAATATTTCAGTATCAGTCCAGGGTGTTTCAGCCCTTCCTTCTCATCTCCGGATGAAACTGCCTGAAAGAAGACAGAGGCAGAAGTGACACCACAGCCCCTACAGCTGCAGCAAGCGATCGATAGGATGCTGGCTCCCTGCCTGAGACAGCTCAGTTCCACCTCACTTGGGAAATCAGGGTGTTACAGATATTCTAGGCAGAGCCAATTGCTGTTTCACATAAAGAAAGGCCAAACCACCATGAAGTACTTCACAGAAGTTTGGTGACCAAGAAAGACAAGGGACCCCTCTCTGTCACTGCTGCCATATCTGAATGCTCAGGTTAGCTGCTAATATTTATTGGTTCTGAAAACCCAGCCCAGCCAGTGCCCCTCTTCAGGGACAAGTGTTTTTTTTTTTTTAAAAAAAAAAAAAAAAAAAAAAAAAAAAGGGGGGGGCTGGGCATGGCAGTATGTACTTTTAATCACAGCATTCAGGAGGCAGACACAGGCAGAACTCTGCTAGTTATAGGTCAGTTTGTCTACAGAGAGTTCCAGAACAACCAGCACTCAGCACGCAGGAGGTAGGCATAGACAATCAATCTGTTTAAGGCTAGCTTTGGCTACAGAGCCAATTCAAGAGTAGCATGGACCACATGAAACCCTGTCTCAAGGAAAAAGAAAAAACTAAAACCAAACACACAGACACACATGGGTACGCATGTGTAAAACAGAGACAGACACTGAAAAGCACTGGGTAGGGAGGTCAATGCCTATAATCTAAGCATCTAGGAGAACCCTGAGTTTCAGGCTAGCCTGGACTTCAAAAACCATAGCCCAGCTAACCAATGCCTCACCTCTCGCAGCAGGCGAGCCTCCAGGAGCTCATGGTAGGCCTTGGCAGACTCCTCAAACCTGTCGTGTTTCTGTAGATCCAGGGCCTTGTGGTATAAGGCAAAGGCTTCTGCCTCCTGCAAAACAAGATGGAGAGATTTTCACACTACACAAAACTGATCGTTTTAAATCAAGCAAATGTATGTAAAGGGAAAGCTGAGTGACTGCTAAGTTAACTGTCAGCTACAGCAGCCTCCACAGTCAACGAGAATCTACTACTCAGTGTTCAGACCTCAATACTGGAAAGAGTCACACACACACACACACACACACACACACACACACACAGGGGAGGGAGGCAGGTGGTAGATATGAGGCAACAACACGAAGAGCAGAGCATACAGTTAGATCTTCAGCATGACTGGCTCCTGAGTGAAACAAGTTCAACCTGAGGTGGAGAGTTGGCCATCTGCACCATGCCATCCCAGCATACAACAACACTAAGAACACACCGGAATTCATTTAAAGTGAGCAGCCATCCCCATCTCCTCAGAAGCACATCTCAAGAGTGCATACCTGAGCCTCCTTTGTCTGGATTTTGTGACTTTTGAAGCTTCCTTCATGGTCATCCTCAATTGTGGAGCTGGCATTTAAGGCTGCAATTCGAATCTGGAAATGAATTCAGAGGAACAGCAGCATGGTGTGCATATGAATACAATTATGCTTCAGACTACATTCTAGGCTACGAAAAACTATGGAGAAAACCACCAGCAATCACCCAGAGGAAAACAACCAGAATGAGAATCCATCTCATTGGGACAAGATCAAGCAAGAGTTGAAAGTATATCCTAGTTACTGTCCACCACAAAGGGAGCAGAGGCTGGGGAGCCCCAGATTCTACTCAAAACAAAAGACCTGGATATCAGACCAACACTTCCAACAAAACATCAATTTTCTGTCTTTCCAACAAGCGCTCTCACCCACTGGTGTACCAACAGCTTTCATGGTGAAAGGCTGCACAGGAAAAAAATGCCCCTAACCCCCAGGACCAGAGTGACAAACAACACTGTCACCAACAACTTAGGCAGGGGTCAGTTCTTACCATATTCAGAGATTCAGCACCACCATGGAGGATCACTTCCCATCACTGGTGGAGGCTGTCCAGGCAACAGTCCCCTGAAGAGGAAACAGGACAAAGGGTTCAGGAAGAGCCAGGGATGGCACAGTGCTTAGGCCCACTTGTATCTTAAAAATATAAGGAGGAAAAAAAAAAAAAAAACCCAGGAAGACAAACCAGTTTGAAGACTATAAAGATGATGGGGTTGGTATGACAGTAGAGAAATTAAAACTTCCTATATTGCTACTGGAAATATAAAACAGCCCCTATGGAAAACACATTGGCAGTTCCTCAAAATCCCAGACAGAATTAGCATATGATCTGGAACCCCACTCCTGTGCATCTGCTCAGAGGAAAAGAACATGTCCACAACAAAACTTGGTTATAAATGGATACAAAGCAGCATTACTCCTAAGAGCTAAAAGGTGGGGCCACACAATATCCATAAACTGATGAATAAAATGTGATAAGTCTGTAAAGGAGCAATGTCCATTCATAAAGAATAAAACTCTGATGTATGCTATAACACAAAGGAACCTGTAAAACTAAGCTAAACAAGCAATGTCATATGCAAAACAGTCTATAGATGCTGTCTGCATCCAGTTATGTGATGTATCTGGAATAGAAAAAAAAAAAAATCAGCAAGTAAGGAGAATGCTGACATCAGGTTGTGCCCTGCTCCAAGTTAGTCTATAGTATATAAAATTGGTTTTTTAGGCTGTGCTTACACTCCATTTTACAAGCAGCTTTGACTCCTAGTTTGAGAGTGAAGGATGGCTATTCGTGGTGGACATTTGAACCCCACATCTGTCTAGCACAACCCACATAACAGACAGATAAATGACTTATTCCTGAGAGCAGAAAGGTTGCCACCCTATAAATGTATGGGGTGACCCAGGACTGTAGAAGCACATGGGCATAGTAAAGTTTTACCAGGAAAGCTAGGCCCAAGAATGTAGCAGACACACCAGACGAAGGAAAAAGGCTGGCACCCACCCAGCACTGCACTGGCAAGAGCCCCCACAAACCTATCATCTGACCATCAGTCTGTCAGGCAGGCCACTCCCAACTTTCCCAGGAGCTTCAGTTCAGCTATGTCCCAGCTTCTAAGAGGACCTAATGAACTGTGACCTGCTCTCCTGTTTGTCTGGACTTACTGTCCATGTGTCCATTTGATCACCCAGACCCAGTACTGCCCTTTCCGCTCTCCCCTCTGCAGTGTTGCTCTCAAACCCAGGACCAGCAGCAGTCTGACTCACAGCAGCTTCCACAGAGGTGAACAATTTGTGAATTTGTGTTTCTATCAAGTTCCTTACTTCTCAGGAAACCTCTTAAACTCTGCTGTGGCCTCTCAACCCTTAACAGCAACCCTGCAACGTGTGTGTGTGTGTGTGTGTGTGTGTGTGTGTGTGTGTGTGTGTGTGTCCATCCTATGAGTGTGTTTCTTTGGATGCTTGCCCACTCACCTGGATTCAGGGCACTTTGAGTGCTGCTTGCTCTAGGAGCAGCACTCTCCTGGAAGCCTTGGTTTCTGCCTGTGGGATGAGAGAGGGCAGTGATGCAGCCAACGCCCAAGATGCACATGGCTAAAACCCTAAAACCACGGTGATTTCCTAACAACCTGACATGTCACATGCATGAAGTAGGAACTGGGGCTCTGCATCAGGTGTTTGTTGCCTCCTCTCTTCTGGAGAGGAGTGAAAGAGATCCTTTGCCAGAGACATGCTCTTGTATGGAGATTGTCACCACAGCAAAAGGGTTACTGTGTAATTTGTAATGTGTACCCTAAAGTTAATACTGATAACTAGCATTAGAAAAAAGAATCTGTGTTTACCTCAGCCAGGGTTATCAAGGAAAGTGGGAGCATCTGGCAAACTGGTGCCACTGAAACTGTCGTACCTTGTGAATTTATTGCTATTATCATTATTTTATTATTATTGTCTTTGGTATTATGAAAGAAAGAAAAACATTTGTTGTTGCAGGATATTTGATCACACTGTGAACCCAGAGATTCTGTTATTCACTGGAAAAACCTGTTTCTAGTTATGGTGTGGTTCAGCCCTAGTACACACTCTTAATCCAAGAGCTCTCTGACTTTTGTAAACAGGATTAAATAAAGTCAACCACAGGTCAAGAGGAAGAACAAGCAACCAGTTGACAGGGAGTAAACACAGAGAAAAACCATAGAGAGAAAGTCAGAACAGATAGAGATACACGGGAAGTAGAAGGCAGGGACATTCAGTTTGAGGGTCTTCAAGACAGTGTGGAGGAGAACTTGTTTTTTTCTCTTTGAGACACAGGCTGTGGAGGAAGGTCAGCTGGGTGTTTTCTCTGCCTCTCTGAGCTAGCAGGCTTTCACCCTAGCACCTCTCCAGAGGCTAGAGGGAGGTGTCAGATCCCTTGAGACTGGAGTCACAGACAGCTGTAAGCTGCCGTTGGAGAGTGCTGGGAACCGAATCTGGGACATTTGCAAGAGGAGCCACTGAATGCTCTCAACCCCTGAAGCGCCTCTCTAGTAACAATAATTGTTTTAATTTTTAAAAGGTGGGTGAAAGACAAGGACCAACACCCAAAGTTATGTTCTAACCTTTACATCTTTTCTATGGCAAGTATACATACATACATATACACATACATACATATACACATACATACATACAGATATGCATGCACACACACACACACACACACACACACAGCTTTCCATAAACATTATTACAACCAAGAGAGTTCTGATCAAGGCCTAAGGGCTGAGACTCCATTGATAAAGTATGCTTGCAAACATGAGGACCTGCGTTCAGAGCCCCAGCATCTGTAAGCCTAGGGAGCAGAGACAAGAAGACCCTGGAGCTCTCAGGCCAGCCAGTCTAGCTACTGGTAAGTCAAGGCTCAGTGACAGATCCTGTCTTAAAAGATGGAGCATGACTTCTAATAACCATCAATGACCTAAAAACACACACATGGAAATACATACACAAACATGTATACACATGCAAATCATACATGCACAAATATGCATATATAAATACATGGCTGTGTACATGGTCTATTTATTATTCACTACCATCAGCAACAAGAAGGAAGAGCCGTCTGTTTAAAATTGTTTAAATATACTGAACAACTCTAGCAGGTATAGTGGGCAGCATGCAGGAGGACTCTAAGTTCAAGGATAGCCTGAGCTATATAGTGAGACCCTGTCTAAATTATCAAAAAACATCTAGGTAAAAGCAAAATCAATCTAAAATAAAAGAAATATAACAAGATATAAAATGAAAACAATTAAATCATCTAAATGAAGAAAGTCATAGTTATTTCCATAAAGAAACAGCTTAGCATTTGAAAGTGCTGGCTGCCCTGGCTGAGGACCAAGGTTTAGCTCACACATCAAGTGGCCTCACAACCTCCTATAATCCATGGGACCCAGTGCCCTCTTCTGGCCTCTACAGGTACTGTATGCTCATGGTGCAGATACAGACAAGCAAGACACAATAAGGTATTTTAAAATAAATTTACTTCTTTAGATAAAAAAAAAAAATGACCAAATTCAATAGCTATAAACAATAGCAACCAAAAAAAATTGAAAAAAAATGGGAAAAGAAGAATAACTTCTTGTCATGATAAAACAGAAATAAATACCTTAGTCCTAAAGCCAAAATAGTTTTTAATGGAAAAACACTACACACATTTCTATTGCTATCAGGAATAAAGTCAGGCTGGTCACGATCACTGCTATCATCCACTAGTGCAATGCAGTGAGAAGAGGAAAAGCAAACCGAGGTGTAAGAATGGGTATAAAGGCTACATTTAATCTCACCACTGTAACCTCAGCACTGGAAGGCTGAAGCAGTAGACTATGGGCTCACAGCTAGCCTGGGCTACATGGCAAGATCCTATCTCAAAAAAATAAAGAGCTGACTAAGAAGTAAAAGTGTTACTAATTAGGCAGCAGCGGCATAGGCCTTTAATCCCAGCATTCTAGAGGCAAAGGCAGGTGAATCTCTGAGGCAGGTGGATATCTGTAAGTTCAAGGCCAGCCAGCCTGGTCTACACAGCGAGTTCCAAGGCAAGTGACACAGAGAAACCCTGTCTTGAACAAAAAACAACAAAAGACAAAAAAAACCCACCCCCCCCCCAAAAAAAACAAGAGAAGTATTACTAATTACCAATACCATAGAATACCTTTAAAAATATATTCCATAAACCCATACACTAATAAAAGAACACAGTAACAGAGCATAACATCAGTGCACACACAGCGCACCATCAGTGCACACGCAGCGCACCATCAGTGCACACGCAGCGCACCATCAGTGCACACGCAGCGCACCATCAGTGCATACACAACACACCATTAGCTGATGTGTACAGAGCTGGAGCCTGGCTCAGCAACAAAGAGCATCAATTGCTCTAGCAGAGGACACAGTTTGGTTCCCAGCACCAACATCCAGTAGCTCCAGCCATCTGTAACTCCAGCTCCCGAGGAGCTGATGCACTCTTGAGGCTGCCCTGGGCAACCACATCATGTGCACATACACACATACACACACATACACACACACACACACACACACACACACACACAGAGAGAGAGAGAGAGAGAGAGAGAGAGAGAGAGAGAGAAAATTTCAAAATTAAAACAAAGATTAATATAAAAATCAATGCATACGGCCATAAACAGAAAGTATGACTGTGCAGACAATCCCATTCCCAGGACCAACAAGACGAAGTCCTTAGTAATAGATCTGCAACATACTCAGGGAAAAAAGTAGAACACAACTCAAAGTGTGAACTCTGATGTAATGCATCTCTTCTCCTCAGGTAGGACTCAGCTATACAAAGGTGTCAGTTCTCCCAAAGTTACCACATAGACTTCATGAAATCCCAATAGAAACACCAAGATAACAGACAAGATGACCCCAAGGACCATTTAGAAAAATGAAAATGTAAGACTACTTAGGAACAAAGTGAGGAAAAAAAAAAAACCTTCTAAGAAGGGGATAAGCTTTATCCAATATTATAAACACAAAATATAAGTACATTAACACATGCTACATAAAGTCTTACTGGTTGAAACGAGACGTATCAGTACATGCAGCAACAGAGACATTAGGTCCAGAATTACGTTCAAGTGTGTATGTGCTGTGGTTTTAAGGGTCAATTTCAGCATGTTCCCCAAAAGGTTCCTGGGCCTCAGAGGGGCAATGCTGGGGACAGTATAACCTTTAAGAGGCGGTGCTTACAGTAATTCAGGCTCGGCAGCAACGCCTTCACCATCTGCAAGATGGCTAAGACGATAAGGGAACCGGAGTTGGCTCCCTGGAATCCACGGGACAAAGTTGACCTCTGACCTCTAATTGGTGCTGCAGACTCAGGCCCCACACCCAGCTCATACACAAAATAGTCTATCAGTTAATCAGTGGCCTGTCATCCCAGCATTCAGGAGAAAGAGGACCCTGGAGGATGGTTCAAGTTCAAGGGCATTCTGGTCTCACAAAATCTACTTCATCATATACTTTATGCACACAGCCTGAAAATAATTTTACATAAAATGTTTAATAATTTGCACATGGAACAAAATTTCATGGTGCAGAATTTCCACAGTCATCTCTGCACTCAAGAGTTTTGGATTTGGGGGATGTTTCATATTTTCAGAGTGGGGTGCTTAATCTACAATCATTTATCAATTCCCAGCCTAGCTGTTGCAGTTTTCTAAGAATAACACATTTTAAATTCTCAAGTTTCCAACCCCCACCCCACCTTTTTTTTTTTTTTTTCTTTTAAACACAGAATCTATGTAGTGCCAGCTGACTGGGCCTCAACTTGTTATGTAGATCAGGTTGTGTGAACTTAGAAAACCACATGCCTCTGCCTCCTGAGTTCTGAGATTAAAAGCATGCACCAACATAGGTCAGTTTCCAAACTCTTTGAAGAATAGTTTCCATTCCTCAAAATCATAATAAAAAAAGGCTCTTTAAGACCCTCATCACTGTCATCCAGTTAGTGATAAGCAACGGAGGGGCCTACTAGGGTCTAGGAGCCTGGCAACCTTTTTTGTGGGGGATAAGGGAGTTTTCAAGATAGGGTCTCATTATGTAACTCTGACTATCCTGGAACTTGCTCTATAAACCAGGCTGGCCTTGAACTCAGAGATCTGCCTGTCTCTACCTGCAGAGTGCTTGGGATTAAAGGCACATGCCATTACACTCAGGTGTGAAGGTTTGCATATGCTTGGACCAGAGATGGACACTATTTGGATGTGTGACCTTGTTGGAGTGGGTGTGTCACTGTGAGTGTGAGCTTTAATACCCTAATTCTAGCTTCCTAGACATTAGTCTTCTGCTAATAGCCTTCAGATGAAGATTCGGAACTCTCAGCTCCTCCTGCACCATGCCTGCCTGGATGCTGCCATGCTCCTGTCTTGATGATAATGGACTGAACCTCTGAACCTGTGAGCCAGCCCCAATGAAATGTTGTCCTTAAAAGAGTCACCTTGGTCATGGTGTCTGTTCACAGCAGTAAAACCCTAACTAAGACACCCGACTTCTGGCAGTCTCGAGTTTATGGTAGAACTCTGTGGGAGAGACTGACTTGGCATACCCCTCTCTACACCCATTCCCTCTATGAATTGAAACTCTGGACTAGACATAGACTAGACATAGACATAGAGTCAACCATTCACTGCTTATTGTACAGCCCGAGAGAGAAGGATTTTTTTTTTACATTTCTAATGAGGAAAACAAACAAACTCTTGATTCATGACAATGCCACAAAAATTATTTCCGTTCAAATTTCAGTATCTATAAATAAAATTATAGCGACACACTGTCTCATATATTGTCTTTGGCTTTATTCATGAAACATACTTGAGAAAGTAGCCACCTCAAATTTAAAACACTTACCATTAAAAAGTATTGTTTTTAAATTAAATTTACAACGTATTGTAAGATATAAATATATCTACACGAGTTTGCCAACCCCAGAAAGGAGATCATTCTAAATTCTATCTCTAAGCAAAGTAATCAATCACATAGAAGGAACTTTACCCAGATGAGGTTTAATAGGCCACACTGATGACCCATAAGAAGTCACGTCTTGAAGAGTCAAGCGGCCCCCAAATCTACAAGTGCAGAAACCTGACAGCGCCAGGTGAAGGAAGTCGTTCCACCTGCTTCCTCCATGGAGGGCGTTCAGCAGAACCGCTGCAGTCGGGGAGAAGCCGCACCGTAACCTTAAAGTCGTTTAAAGCCTTCCCTCGGCCTCAGTTTCCACCCCTGTAAATGGCACTAACATCACACTCACCTCGCTGGGCTGCTGTGAAGGTGAATGAAAGGACGCACAGAAAGGGATGGCTTCAAGCTGCGGTCACTGTGACCCACCCTGGGCGCCTCGGGGCGCACGGAGGAGCCGGCGTGGGCAGAAGGCCCGTGCCGGCGCCTTCGGGTCTCGAGCCTTGGCTTCGGCCCACCGCGCCCGTGAGGAAGGGGCGAGCCGGCCTTCTCCCGCGGTTCCACCTCCTCGCGCTCTCGGGAGCCGTGCGCGCACCTCGGAGACACACGCAGCCCTGACTCCCCGGAACTAGCCCGGCGTCTCCAGGGCAACAGCCGGAGCACCCAGACTCCTGCGCGCGATGAGGCCAACAAGGAACGCTCTCATTGGCTGGGGTGCCAGCCTTATCAGCCAATCGGAGCGGACGCCTGCGCCACTTGCTCTCTAGGCGGACCCGCCGGTTTCCTGTGGGCTGTGTCTGACTCGCGCGCGTGAGGACGCTTGCTGGCTGCTGCTGCGCTCCGCTACCTGCAAAACTTAACAGTTTTGCTTATTTTGCTTTGGTTTTTTTTTTTTTTTGGGGGGGGGGGGTGTTTTAAGCAGCATCTCACTAGTGCACCCCGAACTAGCCTCGAACTCATGGCTATACTCCCGTTTCAGTCTCCGGGTTGCTAAGGTTACTGGCGGACCCTATCACATACTACCCCTTGCACGCGCGCTTTATGAACGCGAGTTTACGAACCTGGCACCCCGCAGTCACCAAAACAAGGGCATTGCAGTCAAAGACCCGGAGCAGGTGTTCTGAAGATAATGGAAACCTAAGCGACACGCAGGCGGGACTAGATAGGGAGCTGGGACTTTCTCGTTGGAGTGCCCAAGCCTCACCTCTTCTGCCTGGCCTGGGACTCCGTATTTATAGGTTATCCGCCGACTCACAGAGATCAGCCCACTTCTGTCTCCCAAGGGCAGGGATTAGACGTATGAACTACTTAGAAACGCAAATGGTTTAAATACAAAAGGGCGGGGAGCGGAAAGGTGTCAGAGAAGTTTACCAGGTTTTGAGCTGAAAAGGCTCCTGATAAGGAGAGGTTAGCGTCTTGGGAGTTAATGAAACCCTTTAGGGAGGAGCTCCACGCTGCTGGAATTCGTAGTGGCAAAGTACCCCCAAGTATGATTTAAGTAACAATAAGGGACTGCAGAGATGGCTCAGCAGTTGAGTGCACTGGCTTCTCTTCCAGAGGTCCCTGGTTTGAATCCCAGCAGTTCCAGAAGATCCAGTGCCCTCTTCTGGCTTCTGCTGGCACTGCACAATGTGGTGCACAGACATACATGCAGACAAAACACTCATACACATAAAAAAATTTTTTTAAAGGGTTTATTTTATGTATGTAAGTTTAATGTCGCTGTCTTCAGACACACCAAAAGAGGGCATCGGATTCCATTACAGATGGTTGTGAGCCACCATGTGGTTGCTGGGAATTGAACTCAGGAACTCTGAAAGAACACATAAAAATTTTAACAATGTTAAAGCTTTTTTTTTTTTTTTTTTTTTTTTTTTTGGACATATTTTAAGAGTTTGAAAACTTGCCAGCCTGGTCTACAGAGTGAGTTCCAGGACAGCCAGGACTACACAGAGAAACCCTGTCTCGAAAAACAAAACAAAACAAACAAACAAGAAGGAAAAAAGAGTTTGAAAACCTGTTTAAAGTCGGGCATGGTGGCATATGCCTTTAATCTTCGCACTTGGGAGGCAGAGGCAGGTGATCAAGTGATCTCTGCGAATTCAGGACCAACCTGATCTACAGAGTGAGCTCCAGGACAGCCAGGGCAACACGAAGAAACCCTATGTAGAAAAACAAAAATCAACCAAACAACAACAACATGTGTGTGGGGGGGAGAGGACTTGTTTTAAAAAAAAAACAATAACAGTAAGAATCATGGTGCATAAGTCAATCAATCTGGTACAAAGAAAACAGCCTTATTAATATGCCAGGAGGTTAAAAAATGTATTACCAACTTTGACTTCAAAAAAGTCTAGACTGCAAGAGGGGAAGGAGAAACAGAAAGAACAAAAAAATATTAAAATTGTGTAAACAGAGAGTCTTGGTGGTGAGACCTCTGCCTGTGCACACTCAGGAAGCTGAGGCAGGAGGATCACTTCAAGTTCAGTGCTGGCTTGTTTTACACAGCAAGTTCAGGGCAGTCGGAGCCACATAGAAAGGCCCGTTTTCAAAAACGCAGAGCACGGATAACATGCTTATTAGATCCAGTTTCCATCACTCAGTTCTTAAAAACTAGATTTAAGTGAAAAGTTTGATAAAGACGCCATGCAGGGATCTATGGGCTAGGGTTCAAAGGTGGAAAAAAATATTGATCATGCCAGAGCCTCAAACAGAACAGAATTGGCAGAGTTCAGAACCACCTTGGGGTAAGGAGAACATTCGAGAACTGAGAGGCCCATCTACCCAAGGCGACGGGTACTATCAGTGTGTGGTGGGGTTAACAGATTCAATGTGGTAAGACCGTTTGCTTTTTGGTCTGGCTGAGAGTCCCACGTCAATGCCATCCTCGGGTGTTGTGTATCTGTCCTCGGAATTGAAACACCCCCTGGTAGAGAGAAGAGGTTGGCTCTTAAGTCTCAGAAACTACATGAGGCTCAGTCAAGCCTCTGAGACTTAGAAGATGCACAGCTCTCCTTCCACCCTGCGTAGCTGCTTTGTTAGCTTGACACAGGCTAGAGTCATCTGGGAAGAGGAACCTCGGTTGAGACAAAGACCCCATCAGATTCCTCTATAGGCAAGTCTGTAGGGTGTTTTCTTGATTAATAATTGGTGTGGGAGGATACAGTCTGTTGTTGGGCAGTGCTACCACTAGTCAGACAGTCCTGAGTCCTGTATGAAAACAGGCTGAGGAAACGATGAAAAGAAAGTGTCTTCTGCTGGGACTAGATGTCCCAGGGTAGGGTGATACCCAAGTGGGGGGAGGGGAGGGGAGGGAGAAGGAGAGAAGCAATGGGAGGAGGGATTTGTGGTGGAACTGGGAGGAAAAGAGCAAAGGGGAACTGTAAAGTGAATTAGAAAAAAAGCTATTATTAGAAAAAAGGAAAGACAGTGTCTTGGTTAGGGTTTTATGTTTTGGTGAGGGTACATCATTGAAAGAAAATTTTGAAATAGGCCCAAACTAATACAATAACAGGGCCCTGTGATTCCTTTTTCTAACCTAAATAGTTAAAAATGCCTGTCAGCAGGTTTGGGCCCAGTTAATTAGTTACAGAAAATATAGAGTTATAAGACCAAGGACGAAGGCCTGTTGAGCCTCCCAAGGACTTGGCCAGACACATAGATAAAACGTACACAAGGACATCCTTAGAAGAACAGAGAGATGTCCAAATGAGTAATGGGCCATCTGGTGTTCCTCCAGACCCTTTCCCCCTCCCCTTGAGGTCTTCTCAAGGTCCAAGAAACTACAATTAACTAGATACTATGCTAACTTAGACTGGTACAGTCTGCTGATGTAAAACAACCAATCATGTGTACCCACGTAAAAATCTCCCAATTCCCCCACCCCTTGGCTATATAAGTCCTAATTCTTAGAGCCTCGAGGTCAGTCCCTCTATCCCCTATGTAAGATATGGACTGGCCCAGAGCTCTGATATTACACTGCCTCATGTGTTTACATCAAGTTGGTCTCTCGTGAGTTTTTTTTTGGGTGGGCGCCGTCCTGAGACTTGAATGAGAATCCCCCTTTGAGTCCTTTCATCATGACCATAGTAAGCCTTATAAAGGATAACACATAACTGGGGCTGGCTTACAGTTTCGGAAGTGAAGGCCATTATCGCCATGGTGGGAAGCATGCCAGCATGCAGGCAGACATGGTGCTGGAGAAGGAGCTGAGAGTTCTACATCTTGATCCACAGGCAGCAGGAGACTGCGTACCACACTGGCCATAGCTTGAACATAGCAGACTTCTAAGTCCACCCCAGAAGTGACACACTTTCTCCAACAAAGCCACTCACTATGGGCCAAGCATTCAAACACATTCGTCTGTGGGGGCCATATCTATTCATACCAGCACAACCAGTAAGCATTGTCTATTGTCTATGCTACAGTTCTTGACTCTAGGTTCCCGCCTTCAGTTTCTGCCCTGACTTCATTGCATGGCGGACTACTTCTGTAAGGTATAAAGCAAAATAGATCCTTTCCAGGTTGCTTTTTTGCCATGATTTTCTTTTTAATCACGCCAATAAAAAATTGAAGTGAGACACCTTCCCAAAGTTATATGAGGAGTACCAGTGGCTAGGGAGCAGAGAATTTCCTGTCAGCCAAGTTGCCTGCAAGTTGTTGAGGGAGTTCTGGGCATTCAGCTTTTCGAGTGGGTCACCCACACTTAGGTGGGCTTTTTGGTGCTGCAGCTGCATTTGAGTCACTCCTGTAAGGAACCCTCCCACCCTGTCACTCTCACATAAATAACTTTCTTTGGTCTGTTATTAGTACAGGATGAACAGACATCTGTTAATGTCTCTGCAGGAAAACTCATATGATGCCACGTCTCTAGATATTTAACGTTCAACCTGCAAACATCCCTCGAGCTACTGTGGGAATTGGGGCACCTTGGCAGATGTACTGCATACAGGAACAGGAATAGTAGGACAGAAGGGACTCTGCATCTACATTTTGTAAAAGGCTTCAGCAGAGCTGATAAAAAGACATAGCAGGAATGAGGAAAGTCTATTGGCAACCGACTTTAGCTGCTATGTGTACTCCAAAGCATAAGATTCTCAATTTGATGTTTCATGGCCACACCATAAGAATACAAATCAGAAAGATAATAATAATTTAAAAAATAATAATACAGGCTGGGCGTGGTGGTGCACGCCTTTAATCCCAGCACTTGGGAGGCAGAGGCAGGCGGATTTCTGAGTTCGAGGCCAGCCTGGTCTACAGAGTGAGTTCCAGGACAGCCAAGGCTACACAGAGAAACCCTGTCTCGAAAAACCAAAATAATAATAATAATAATAATAATAATACAAATCATTAAACATCTGTTCAGGAAAACAGTACTGAGCAGAGTCCAAAGGTCATGGCTGTCACCTGCATGCACATCTGGAAAAGCAACATGGATGGAGATATCCTTAGGAGCTCTTACCACCAGACCTTTAAACACTGAAATACAAAGGCAAGATAGGGCAGGTGAATGGGCCAAGAATGGCAGTTTCCAATAGCAGTCACTGCAGTTCCACAGTAGACATGTTGGGATGTGATTTTGCGAGACAGGGACGTAACTGAGAATTCTCCACAGAGGGAAAGGGAGAAGTTCATGTTCTTAGAGGGACCACAGAAGGTCCCCAAAGCCCAGCCAGCCCTATTCCCTGCCCATCACAGCACTCTCTGAAGACTCAATGCCCCAGGCCATTCAAACCAGAGTACAGGAGCCTCAAGATATCAGGGTGTTCATAAAGTTCCAAGCAAGACAAACTATTTATCCTGGAAATGACAACTGTTGAGGCCCTCTCTGCCCCACACTGGGGATCAGAATGTCCCGGACTGCTCTGCTGCTCCAGTCAGGGTCTAGCAAGAGAGAGAGTGGGGGAAGAAGGGAAAGAGACGTGAAGAATGGAGACAAGCCAGAGGGTCTGTAGTCAAGTCTAGTTTACTGTCTCCCATAGACTATATTCACACCTCCTATTCACCTCCTATTGACCTCCTATTGACTCTATTACAAGGAAATCCTGGGTATTTATACAGTTTTGCCACGTGCCTTGTAGGCATGTGGATACCACGGGCCTTGCAGGTATGGATATGACATAAGCCTTACAGGCGTGTATAGAGTGGATAGCACGTGCACCGCATGCCTTGCAGGCGTGGATACCACATGCGCCTTGCAGCTGGGGGCACTAAACAGCAAAACAAGATATGTGGGATATCAGGATGTGCTTCAGCTGTTGTAGGCTGTTGAAAAACAAGTCTTACATCAGGGTATATGGCTCGAGATGGCTGCAAAGCTGATAGCCGCTTTCTGCTAGGAGTCGGCTCCCAACAGACAACAAGAAGTATAGTCCAGGCTGAGTCGAAATTTCACCTCCAAGTTGAGTCAAAGCCATGAACACAGGAAACATATCATTCCCACGATCAGCCAAGTCCGATTTTCAGAAGCTAAATCCAACCCCCATGATGACTCAGAATGCCAAAAAAGGAATGAGGTAAAAACTCATGTTCAAAACCTGAGTTGTCTTTTTTTTTTTTTTTTTTTTTTTTTTTTTTTTTTTTGACATAGGAATGAGGAACAACCATTGTAAGGTCACCAGGATTTCTGCACAGAGAACCTGAATCTGGCATCTACTGGTCTATGACTCCGAAAGGAGGGGTCTTTTGAGAAGAACAGCCAGCTTGCCCTCTGCCATACAGGTCTGGTAAGAGCATCTCTGAAGACATCCAAAGGGCTGAGGTAGGTCTTGGGATATTAGTGGTCAGGGACCGTCCTTGTTCCTGTGACATAGGATGTCAACATAGAATGTCAACGCTGGGGAAATGCATTGGGAAGAGAACATGCCTTGGTTATTCTCCAGCCATTTGGGGAGGGAAGAAGGAGAAGGAGAAGGAAGGAGAAGGAGGAAGAAGAGGAAGAGGAGGAGGAGGAGAAGGAAAGAGGAAGAAGGAAGGAGGAGGAGGAGGAGGAGAAAAGGAGAAGGAGGAAGAAGAGGAAGAGGAGGAGGAGAAGGAAAGAGGAAGGAGGAAGGAGGAAGGAGGAGGAGGAGAAAAGGAGAAGGAGGAAGAAGAGGAAGAGGAGGAGGAGGAGGAGAAGGAAAGAGGAAGGAGGAAGGAGGAAGAAGAGGAGGAGAAGGAGGAGGAGGAGGAGGAGGAGGAAGAAGAAGAAGAAGAAGAAGAAGAAGAAGAAGAAGAAGAAGAAGAAGAAGAAGAAGAAGAAGAAGAAAAGAAGAAGTCAACAAATGGAAACTCTCCATATGGTACAGAGGAGTGAGGTTGAAAGCTCAGGTGACCTGCCCCAGGGTCAGACAGCGATGGGCTGATCTCAGGGTGTCACAAAAAACCCAAACCTCCTGAGTTTCAAGAGGCACAAGCTGAGGGAAGGCTTCCAAAGGATCCTTTGGGTATGTCTTGAAGAACGAGAGTAAACTTGAGTCCCTCCCCGTCTTCCCAAGGACAGAGCTAGCAGCAGGGCCACCAACCCCCTCAACTCTTCAGGGGTGAAATCACCCCCTCAGGTAACATAAGGACACTACTACCTATCCCCTGCGAGCTTCTGGACACTCTCATTCCTCTTAAAGAGGCGTGAGCTCTGCAGCCCATCCACAGCATCTCACCCACATGGTTCTTAGAATGTGCTGTGTGAATCGGGACTCTCTGCCAGAGGCGCTGTGTAATCTCAGTAAAGGATACCGTCACCATCAGTCATAAACCTGGAGGCTGACTTTGCCTGTCATCATCTCTCACATCCATGGGCACTCCATCTACAAACCCCATACCCAGTGCCATGTTCAACATCGCTCAGCCAGCTGCCCTCACCTTGTACTCCACATTAATAACTACCTCATCCCAGCCTTGGAAATATGTGAAAATACAAGGGAGTTCGAAGAAGGGTCTCCAAGGTAGAGCTTTTAATGTGAGACCCCAGCAGTATTACTCACAAACAGGAGGTCTAAGCCAATGCCACTGGGAACTAACCTTATTAGCTCATGGACTATACAGAATAAAAGAAAAAGGAAAACTTATTTTGACACTTCATAGACATCTAACTATCCAGGGAAACAGTACCAACCATTGTCTGTGTGTTTCATGCTGTAAACTCTGCATAGAACATCTGGAAAACAAAAAGGAGGCTCCCTTTGGGCTCCTCGCTTTATCCATAGTCTGAAATACACAGCCATGTAGATGGGGAGTGGGAATATCGGCAGTTCAGTTTCTGGTAGAAGGAATTACGTTTCCACACTTGGCATGCTAGCAGGTATTACACTCCCCGTAGCTGCCATGGTTTCTGCCTTGTGCACTTTTCCAATGAGATAACAAGAGTCATGGTGCACAGTGACGCCCCAGGGATGGTCCCTGAAATGCAGCCAGCCTTATTCCTCAGGCCAAGCTCAGCAGTCAACACCGATAACCCAGGACAACTCTTTACACCAGGCTAGCCCAGTTGCTCTCATGTCCCCAGTGGTCTGCACATGAGTGTAGAAGCCGATAACCCAGGACAACTCTTTACACCAGGCTAGCCCAGTTGCTCTCATGTCCCCAGTGGTCTGCACATGAGTGTAGAAGCCAGGCCTTCCGGGATGAACCCTCTGCCCCAGATTTCGATAAATATCAAACCCACGAACAGGAAACATCCCACCCCTTCGCCCTCACGAACAAATCCCATCTCGAGGGTTTCAAGGATGCCAGAGAGGGGATTACAGAAGCAGAAAAGTCATGTTTGAATTATGTTCTCCCTCTTTTATTTTCTCTCCTTTACTTATTCACGAGGCTGGGGAAGAGAAAAACAAGACCAGTGAAGTCACAGATATTTATGCAAAAGAAGGATTTGGTGTGGTATCTACCAGGCCACAATTCTGCCCAGGAGGCCTCTCTGGAAGGGCTCTGGACAGGCTCAAGCAAACACCCTGGGTTCTTTGTTTCCATCACAGAAACGTCATGACAGTTCCTTTCTTTCCGATCTGCCAGGGCTCCAGGGGGAAGAAGCGAATGACGATCCTTTAGGGAGCAGAAAAAAAGAGATGTCAGCTCCTTGGCACACTCCTTATACGCCAAGGTCCCTGCCAGATATGCCAGGATAATCGCTCAGCCCAGCCCATAGCAGCCCAGAGGATATTTTGCCAGTCTGCCCACCCCAGCTAATGATCCTTGCACCAAAACAAGGCAGGAGAAAGGTGATGGCTATACCGGGCCCAGGACAGATTTAAAGCAACGGCTTCAGTAAGTGTGTTCTGTGCTCAAGTACACATGTCAGGCTGTTTATAAGCTAACTGAACCCTTGCTTCTAACTGCAGGCTCCTACAGGCATGCCCAGGGTATCAGCCATTTAGTTTTGAGCCAAAGCCTGGTTGTAATCGAGGAACAGGTTCAAGTCTGATTCAAATCTGTGGAGTAAGAGATTCCTCAATCAGAGCTCAGAGGAAGCACTTGTTGATAATCTGGCGCCAGGGTGGTTGTGCACAGTTATCTACCTCAGGAAGCTACCGAGTCTGCCCCTGAGGGCCCTGGAAACCACCTGTAAGGATCAAATGGGATAATGGGTATAGAGATCCTGACAGGTACTGTGCCTAAGCATTACCGTTAAGAAGTATTGTCTCCTCGACTTAAGGACAGGGTTTTGAGCATCTAACACAAGCAGCCATTACCAACTTTTCCCGAGCCTACTAGGACTCTGTTCTGGAAGGCTCTTTCAAACTTATCTCCGTAGTTCTTCACAGGCATGCTCTAGCCTCGGAAATATGAGACTCTAACTCTGCCTCAAGAGTGTAAGGATTTGGGGGAGAGGGTCACCTTCTTGTGGGAGAGGGGAGTCATTTACCGGGACCCACAGCCTTTATGGAAGAGAAGGCTACAAATTGGAGATAGTTTATTTCCAGGTTTATCCGAGATCTCTTAGCTGAGGTATTCCTCAACCCAGGTATATATCTAAGCCAATGGTCTTTTCATTACCCTGCAACTCTCCAGGAGCCTTTTCTAGTCCAAAGGTTATCTGCCTCCGGACATAACCAGCTTTCCTCTGCCCAGACTGTAACAGTTCTCCCTGAAAACCAGACATTCTGGTTCAGTGATGGTGAGGAGGCCATCATCGCAGTGGTTCAGAGGGTGCCTAAGCATATTCTTAGTACACACAAGGAAACACTGCGGTTTCCCAAGCCATCCTTTCTCGGGGCTTGCAGGAATGGCTGCAGAGCGTCGAAGGAATAGATATTTTGCAATTATTCTGATCACAGACCCAACATTCCAGTGCCTGAGGACTAGGACACAGAGTGCTTTCTGGAACCAGCAACCTCCCCAACCTCATACAGAGAGACGGAGTCAGGATCACTCACTGCTCCAGACGCACGAATAATACGTTCCCTCGCTAGCCCTACATACCGGTCCTGGTCCAGGGACAGCTCCTCGGTGAGGAACTTGAAGAAGCTGGAGCTGTGGCCGCGGTTCTGCTCCGCGGTGCCCACAACACCGATGGAAGAGACCAGAAGGTGGGCGCAGGGCTCTGTGGATTTGTTCATCAGCAAGGTCATGCCAGGTCGTATCGTAACGCTCACGCGCTGCAAGGAACATAAAAGTTTTAAATCCTGAAGCAGGGCTGGTGTCCAGAATCGAGCACGCCAAAAGTCTTAACGTGGGGGGTTCCGAGGGATCAGGGTCTAGGACACTGCCCAGGCTCCTTGGAAGTCAGTCACTTCAGGGTCATGCCTGGGAAAGGCGACCAGGAAGGGACCTGGGAAGGGAGGAGGGGCTCCGGAAGGTCGGAGGTTAGCAGGCGGGTGGGGTCCCTGGGGATAAGGGAAGGGTCATCAGGATGTCCGACCCTAGCCCACAAGTTCTCGCCGACCCTCACTCACGTCTTCAGGTTTGTCCAGGATGGTGGCTGTGGCTGCACACAGCCGGTTCGCCAGCCCCTCGGGTATGCGGCTAGCTGGCAAGTTTGTTTCCAACTCAACGAACGGCATGTTAACAGGAGAAGCGGGGGATCCCCAAACTGTAACTGCACCTAGAGAGCGGTGAGAGCCAGTCGGGGTTCCAGAAAAGGAGCGCGGGGACGGGAGGGGAGGGGAGGGGAGGAGGCGGGGCGGGGAGGAAGAGCACAGCTCAGTTCCTCATTGGCCAGGCAGACTCGGCCCTTTTAGATTGGCTATCGGACCTACGCCTCTTCCGCCGTCACGTGCGCCTGATGCAAATTTCCGCAGTCCCAACTTCAGGGCCATTGGCCCTCCCAGTCGGCAGGGGGCTCTGTTTCCCTCTGAACGTCCCAGCTAATCAGCTGCAAGTCTGAGCCTACTTAACGCCGCCAGGCTTAAAGTTTCTTAAATGATTGTGCTCGTTTCAAATTCAGTACGGGAACCGCACTCCTTTTGAGCAATCTTGAGACCAAGTAGCACATGAAGTGTGCCTGGGCAAGACCCTAGGGCAAGGGCATCTCCATCTGGTCCCTGATTTTGTAACCTCTTCTTTCAGAGGTTTCTTTCTTGTCCACCAGAGAGTAGCAGAGCTACTTAAAACAAGGCAATCTGGCCGGGAGGTTGTGGAGCACGCCTTTAAAACCAGAACTCAGGAGGCAGAGGCAGGCAGATCTCTTGAGTTCCAGGCCAGCCTGGTCTACAGACTGAGTTCCTGGACAGCCAGGGCTACACAGAGAAACTCACAAAAAAAAAAAAAAAAAAAAAAAAAAAAAAAAAAAGGCAAAAACCCAACAAGGGCCAGAAGCAAATAGGCTAAGAGACTCAACCATGACTCTTCTGTTAACGATGTATTTTATTAAGTAAGGCACATAAAAGACACCCTATGGCACAAGATTAAGTAGCTTGACAGTTTGGAGCCAGAGACAGGCGGAAGGCAGCAGTCGGGGTTAGAAGGCTTGGAGCAAGAATTTGGAAAAGTCAGGACATACCAAGAAACTTCCACTCCTGCAAGGACTGTCATGAATCAGCCATGTACCCCGCTTATGGCAGGGAGTAAACACCCAGAGGACGGTGGCCTTTCACTAGTCAGTCCCCGTCTCTGACATGTATTCAACTCAGAGATCATAGATCCTACATGCCAAAACTAAGGGAGGGAGGCACTGGGGTTGAGAAGCACAGAGGGTCATGTGGTGCCAAATATCAAATAAATATATATATATATATATATATATATATATATATATATATATATATATATATATATCATATATATATCATATATATCATATATATATCATATATATATGATATATATACACACACACACACATATGAAGGGCACAGGGGTCAGTGTGAGAGCAGAAAAGGAGCCAGAAAGGTATGACTTGGAGTAGGGGTAGGTTCAATGGTTTGTAAAGTCTCAAAGAAAAAGAATATAGCCAGGTAAGTTTCTCCCAAGCATTTTCCTGTAGAAGTCACCAGAAGTCAGATAAGAGCTGATGTCACAGCACAAGTCAGGTGAGGATACAGAGGGAGTATTCAGTGACGCGGAGAGGAAACTGTGGATCGGAGACTCGATGTCCTAGTGACAGCCAAAGAGACAGACAACCTCATCTCTTCGCTTGCACGCAACCCCTCTCCCCACCCCCACGCCCGAGTTTCCCTTGACCGGCTGTCTCCTGGTTCGGGCTATTCCCTCAATGCAGCAAGCTCTGCACAGAGAGCTTCAGTTTCTCCTTCAATGTAGGGTCCATCAGAGGAGGCATATCCTTGGCCTTCAGGACAACTTCGTGAGCCTCCTGGAAGAGGCTTTCCCCCACGGCGGCTTCCACCCGCTGACGCCAGGCAGCCAGTTTAGGTCGGCTCTCAAAGATTTTGCAGCCGGCACTGACAGGCTGTGGGGAGAAGGAGTCAGGTAGAGGGGTTAAGTGCCACAATCTACAGGCAGCATGGCCAGTTAATATTTATTTGCCCTGCTACGTTGTTGTCCTCCCCCCACCATGTGTGAGGTGCCTCTAGATACCCCCGTAGAGGGGATTTACGAGAAGTTACTTTGTAATGATACGAATAAGTGACTATTCAAAGCTCAGTCATAAATCAGGCATTTTGTGTCACCCCCTCCCGAGGCTTAGGAAATACTGGAGAAGACATAGAAAGAATATACAAGCCTAAAGGAAATGGAAGGGAGTCCTGTGGGGACCTTGGCTCCCAGGTAGGAAAAGGCGTGGCATTTGTGGCATTTACATATTATTGGGCCGGTTAGCATCCTGTCATCAAAGGATGAAGGACACTTGGGGTCTCATCCCTCTCTGAGGATGATGGTTAGGAAGAGGGGACAATTTCTTCAGGTAAGGTGCCCATGCCCCTGAAGACAAATCCTCACCCTTCACCCTGTAAGCAACCCTGATGAAATTCTTTGGAAAACACACAGGCACACACACACACACACACACACACACACACACACACACGAACGGAAGCTAGTGGGAAAGAGACAAATCAGTAGAAGGGGACAAGAGACAAGAGATGACCAAATTACATTATATACATGTATGAAAGTGTCATAATGACTCCCATTATTATGTGCAATGGACATATGCTAATAAAACAGTTTGAAATTCACTTTAGAGATGAGGAAGATGAAGGCGCTGAGGGAGGAGTGACCCATCCAGGGCCCCACAGCCAGAAAAGGTAGCAAGAGCAAGGTTATCGGCTCTGTGGCAGGACTCTCCAACATTCAGCAGGCCACCCAACTCCACGGCACTCACATGCATCAGCTCTGTGATGGCCACCAAGTCAGCCACGGAGATATGGGATCCTGTAAGGAAGGCCTGGTCCTGCAGGAACTTGTCCTCCAGCATCTGCAGGCACCCATCCAGTTCAGCCAAGGTGGATGCCAGCGTCTCAGGAGGTACGGGCTGTCCCAGGAACACAGGGAACATCATCTGATGGACCAACAAGAAGAAAGATTTGGCTCTGTCCAGTACTCATCTTTTGTCCCACACTTATCCATCCATCTGTCCATCCATCCATCTGTCCATCCATCCATCTGTCCATCCATCCATTCATCCATCCATCCATCCATCCGTCCATCCATCCATCTGTCCATCCATCCATCTGTCCATCCATCCATTCATCCATTCATCCATCCATCCATCCATCCATCCATCCATCCATCCATCCATTCATCCATCCATCCATCCATCCATCTCAATTCTTAAGATCTTTCCTTTTTCTTTTCCCATATAAAGTCATGCAGGCTCTCCATTGCCCTTAAAACCAAGACCTCAACCCAAAACCCTCCCCAGTGTAGCGCCTGCCATCCTATCCCCATTCTGCATCCCCTCTGATTACAAGTGGGACTTCTCAGGAGAGACGTGGTAGTTGATATTCTGTGGAAGGAGTTGCTGAGCTTTTAAAGCCAGTAATCAGGAGGGACACCAGCATAAAATGCTGACAGTCAGGGCTGGAATTCTAAGATCACCAAGGTGAAACATTGAAACAGAACTTTTAATTAAATATTTATTTGTTTGTTTATCTATTGGTGTGAATGAGTGCATACATGTTCTCTCTCTCTCTCTCTCTCTCTCTCTCTCTCTTTTTTTTGAGACAGGGTTTCTCTGTGTATCCCTGGCTGTCCTGGAACTCACTCTGTAGACCAGGCTGGCCTCGAACTCGAACTCGAACTCAGAAATTCACTTGCCTCTGCCTCCCAAGTGCTGGGATTAAAGGTGTGCACCACCACCACCCGGCACATGTTCTCATACATGCATGTGCATGCTCTCTATCACCACAGCATGCTTACGGAGGTCAGAAGACAACTTGGAAGAATTGGTTCTCTCCTCCTACTGCATTGGATCACAGGGATTGAACTCAGGTTGTCAGGCTTGGTGGTGAGTGCCTTTTACACCCTGATGCTTGTCGATGGCCCAAGAACTTTTCTTCTTATCAGGGAACACCATCTCTGATGCACCTGGGAGCTAACCCTGTCCTTTGTCCCCACCACTCACCTTCTGCCACATGGCCCTGGTACAACAGCTCCGAAGGGCTGTGTGCTGCCAAGCCAGGTACTCGTCTACACGAGCTCGAGTCTGCAGGTCCTGAGGGTACCAGTGGTCAGGGGCCTTGTACTTTCTACTCAGATACAGCAAGATAGCCACACTGGAAGAATGCAGAGGGATGGAGAACATTCCCTTGTCATTCTTAAGCCACCTTGGTCAAGGACTAGGGTGTCTTGTACCTGAATTTCTGCAATCATTTCTTACCCAGCCTGGGGACCCTTTCAAATACAAGGGAAATGGGAGCTCTCCTCTGCTCCAATTCCCCTGGGGTCCTTCCTTCCTGCAGGAAAGGTCAGAGCCTTTCTCTGTTCCCTACCTCCCCTCACTGCTGCGCTTACCTGCTTCAACCCAGCAGTGCTGGCCTCAGCTCTTCAGCCCATACCTGCAAATGGTCTAATGTCACAGCCTTCACCTTTGTCCTTCCAGCTAGAACACACCTCCCACAAACCTGGCACATCAGTACAGGAAGTCCCTGCTTACTTACCACCTCAGCGGCCAGCCTCTCTTTCATGTCCCACTTGAAATCACTAACCCTGACCGCCCCCCAACCTGTCTTGTCTCCGCTGTACTCTCTGCCTGTCATGTTTCTGTCACTACCCCATCCGAAAGGTACATCCAATGGGGGCCCAGATTATGATCTGTGCAAGCTCCAAGGTCAGATGGTGACCTGGTGCTGATGGGTACTCAGCGGATGGCAACTAAGTTCAATGGGTGATACTTTGACTGCTAGGGAAGTAGCCCTCCCTCCAGGATCTGTGGTACTCCAAGACCTGGTTTGCAGCCACTCTCTCTTTGGCACTATCTTTCCTCCTGAGGGTTGGGCTATCTGGAAAGGGGCCTGGAAGCAGACTGGGCTCCTCCATCTCCCAGCCTCAGTTTCCTCATCCATAAGATACAAGGAAGATGATGCATACTATGTGTTCAAAAGTCCTGTCTCAACCCCAGGTACCTATTTGGGTGTTTACCCTGTGGTGGACACAGAGGCCATAATCCAAGTTGGCAGCATCAGGCCCAGACAGGTGGCCTGCCCCCACATAGCTTGGTTGCAAGCAAAGAACCCATTACCTCTCTGCCAAGATGAAGTCCCCATCCTTCAAAGCAGGCACCTTCCTCAAAGGGTTCACCTGGGCGAAGGAATCAGTGTACTGTTGACCTGCAGAGAGACCAGAGCACAGGGCTGAGGATTCAGAGGCCTTTTAAGGTCTGCCTGTCTCCTTCTCTATATTCAAGAACCAGTTTTCTACAAGAAGCCTCGGTAAAGAGGAAGCCACCACGCCGGCCAGAGGATCCTCTCACAACTCCATTTGCCATCACTCCTTTGAAGCCTAGGTCAGAGTGTCTACTTAGGTCTGGGAAAGATTCCCCACTTGATTCTGTGCAGCTATGGCCTATAGTCATCCTAATGTAGACACCCAGTCCCATTCCTGGGCCCTGATCAATCTTTCTATCCCAGGCAAGAACTGGGTGGGTATAGTGAGAATTTTGGTTTCTTTCTTTTTATAAAAAAAAAAAAAAAAAAAAAAAAAAAAAAAAAAAAAAAAAAAGCACAGAAGTATTATGGGATTATGTTTTTGTTTTCATCCCAGGTGTAGAGATACAGGGCTGCTTTCCAGCAGGTGACTATGATTTGCCTCGTGCTCTACCAAAGGCATGGTTTGCCAGCTGCAGAGAGTTGCTGCAATTGTGTGACATTTTGGAACTCGGGGGACTTTTGGGGAAGACATAAAAATGCTCGAGCCCCAACAGAAAGGGCTGGTTGGCTGGCTATTGGTTGGTGCTGTTGGTTGTGCTTTGTCAAGTAGTTGTGTGTGAAGAGACGAAAAGAAATTCGATATCCTGACAACAAAGATCAAACTTGCACAGAGGAACTTAATGTCCCTACTCAGCAGGAAGTAGTCTAACAGATACAGCGTTCCTCTCTTTCCCTCCATCCTTTTTCCCTCTTATCTAGTGTTAGGGGGTTGAAAGGGTGGAAGAAGAGAGGTGGAGAAGGGCAAAAGAAAAAAGAACGTGTTCCGCACCCCCCCCCTCGCCAGGGCTGGAGAGATGGCTCGGCGGTTAAGAACACTGCTCTTCCAGAGGTCCTGAGTTCGATTCCCAACAACCACATGGTGGCTCACAACCATCTGTAATGGGATCTGATGCCCTCTTCTGGTGTGTGTGAAGAGAGTAACAGTGCACTCATATACATAAAATAAATAAATAATTCTCTTTAAAGAAAGAAAAGAAAAGAAGAAAGAAAGAGAGAAAGAAAGAAAGAAAGAAGCCCAAAAAGTAGTCAAAAGTCTGATTACAGATGGGTTCTTCTGACCAGACTGGGTGACCTGTGTACACCCCAGAGCTCCAGACTGCCATTTTTCACGGTTCTCAGCTCAACATAGTTCTTGCCAGAACAAGTGTCCCACTCAGGCACTAGATCTCCAGCAGCTCAACACTTCTTTCTTTTCTGTGCCAAGCCCTTAGAGCACCCTCCTCGCTTGGGATGCCCAGACGGAACTCACTGTCTCTCTCCCAAACCCCATGCCTAAGCCAGATTTGATGGTACAAGTGAGGTTGGCCATGTCAATGTGATGGAGTCAGAAGGCATTTGGGGAAGACAGGTTCTAAATCCATCTGTGGGCCTGTCTTTCCTTCCACTGAATGGACTCCATTGCCTTTGCTCGTTCTCCTTCCACAGTCTATATGCAGCCCCTGTCCTGCAATCCAAGCTGGAAGTACCGAAGGGGTATTTGAACTAAATGGGAATCAGCTAAACAGGAAGTTCTAGGTTTTCTGCTTACCCCTCCCCCAACAACTCTCCATGCTGCAGTCCAGTTGTAACTCCGCCTCTACTGATGTCCGCCTCAGTAGCTGAGGCTTTGCCCCGCCCCGCCCCGCCCCACCAAGGCTAATCAGAGCAATGATATTCCAGCTCCAGTCAGAAGGGACTCTCCCACTGTCCTTTCACAGAACGCTCTAGCTGCCTGGCAACTTCCACAGAGTAAACATCTAGAAGGGGGTGTGTGTGTGATCTGGGGAGGGACGGGGAGGGGGCGGAGGGGGAGGGTGAAGCGGACCTGGCAAGCCTGTAATTCCAGCTTCTTGGGAAACTCAGAAGGATCACCAGTTCAGTGTTTCACTGGGCTAAGAGAGAGTGCAACACCCTGACTCAGTTGCACCCCTCGCCTGACCACCCACAGGCTGCAGAGGTCAGAGGTGCACCGTACAGCAGGCTGCAGACTTCCCGGCCTGCCAACAAAGCCCATCTTTAAGCATCTCAGTGGTATGAAGACACTGTTGTTCTTGCTGTGACTCTGTCTCAAAATGACAAATAAAAACGCTTTGAGAGTATGGTTCTGGCTGGGCGGTGGTGGCGCACGCCTTTAATCCCAGCACTTGGGAGGCAGAGACAGGCGGATTTCTGAGTTCGAGGCCAGCCTGGTCTACAGAGTGAGTTCCAGGACAGCCAGGACACAGAGAAACCTGTCTCGAAAAACCGAGAGAGAGAGAGAGAGAGAGAGAGAGAGAGAGAGAGAGAGAGAAAGAATGAATATGGTTGGTTCTGGGGTGGCATGTATGATAGATATCCTGGTTCGGTCCCGAGTAAAACACACACACACACACACACACACACACACACACACACGGCAAGCAAGCCTTGGAAGGGACTTGCTCTGATGAGCAGAAAACACATAAGAGTCCTGAGTGGAAGATCACACACCCTGTTTCTACAAAGCCTTTGAGAAGGCTCCCCATGGGGCTGGAGAGATGGCTAAGAGAACTGACTGTTCTTCCTAAAGGTCCTGAGTTCAATTACCAGCAACCACATAGTGGCTCTCAACCATCTGTAATGGGATCTGATGCCTTCTTCTGGTGTGTCTGAAGACAGCTACAGTACATAAATTACAGTACATAAAATAAATACATAAAATAAATAAATCTGAAGGAGGAGGCTCCCCATGAGGAGGCTCCCCATTCTTAAATCTACAAAGGTGAGAGGTGAGATTTTTCAAGCTCCGGCTCCCCTCCTCTCACCGCAGCTTCCAGGGTGCCTTTGCATCTGGTATCGGCATGGATGTTATTCACCGGGCAAAGATTCTTTTAAAAATCACAGCTAATAACTGATTAAAAAAAAAAAAAAAAAAAAAAAAAAAAAAAAAAAAAAAAAAAAAAAAAAAAAAAAAAACTTTCTCGCGGGAGCGGCTGGCGTTTCCTCTCCTGTTTGCACACCTGGCCTGACCGGTCACCCACCGGCTGCAGAGGTCTGAGGTGCACAGTACAGAAGGCTGCAGACTTCCCAGCCTGCCAACCGAGCCCACCTTTAAGCAGCTCTATGGTACGCAGCTGGAAAGGGATGCCGTTCTTCTTGGCGAAGATGTAGACAGCACGGCAGGGCTGGGACATCAGGTCCAGGTAGAGCTCCAGACCCATGGCGGAGGCTGTGGGAGTAGCCGCTGGCAGATCTCGGAGACTGGCCTGGGGAGGGGGGGGCGGGAACTGCCTCAGGGGACCGAAGCAGCAGCAGCAACGGCGAGCAGGAACGGCTGGGTCTTAGCCCCTCAGTGCTTCTTTGCCTGGATCAGCGCTCGATCCCAATCTTGCCTCCCATTGGATGCTCACAAGAACTTTGGGCCAATCAGCGGCGGACTGCAAGTTAACAGATGAACCTGAACTATGAACTCGGGTCTTGGTTTGGGGCCAAACTGCCCCCTGTACCTCCGTGCTTTGGCCAAATGAGGAGCGGAACCCAGTAAAGGAAAAAAGGGACAGGAGGGGTGTCTCTATCGATGAATTTAGGGCCAGAATAGCCGTACTGTCTGCCCTCAGTTCATTTTCTTTCCCTCCACTCACGGAAAAGGCTGAGGGAGGAGTGGCTTCGGAGACCCTTGACACAGAAAAGGAAGAAGGAAGTGCGGCTACCAACCCCATCCAGTTCCTTGGGCCCAGGACTCGGGTTGGATATGATGTTTTGCCAACTGTGCAAATGCTACCTCCACACCCCGTGAGAGAAATGATCTGTCTCTGCTCTGTTCTTATTTATTTCACCCCAACTAATCCCTCTAGCGGGAGGGAGGATCGCAGACATGCCTGGGATTGGATAAAACTTGTCCACCCAATTGGAAAAAAAAAAAAAAATAAACCACCCAACCTTCAGTGGCAGTCAGGGGCACCTAAGGCCTATATGACATCATCATTTCCCTAATTCCCTAAATGATGTGGGAAAACCAACCACCCAACCTACAACAACAAAATGTGCCTTGGCACAACAGGTCATTGGGAAACTAACTTGAGAGTGGTTTTGTCTTCCTGGTCCCAGATGTTTTCATGTTCTCTCTCTCTCTCTCTCTCTCTCTCTCTCTCTCTCTCTCTTCTTTAAACTTCATCCCCCTCCCAGTCTGCCCCCGCCACAGCTCTCCATCTTCTACCTCTTCCACCCCCCCAAGAGGATGTCTACCCACCCCCACCTCACCAGACCTCCCCACTCCCTGGTGCCTCAAGTCTCTCGATGGCGAGGTGGTGCAGCTTCTCTCACTAAGGCCAGACCAGGCAGTCCTCTGCTGTATATGTTGGGGACCCCGGACCAGCTCCTGTATGCTGCCTGGTTGGTGGCTCAGTGTCTGAGAGATCTCAGGGGTCCAGGTCAGTTGAGAATGCTGGTCTTCCCATGGGGCTGCCCTCCTCCTCAGCTTCTTCCAGCTTTTCCCCAATTCAACCACAGGGGGTCCCAGCTTCTGTCCATTGGTTGGGTGCTTGTATCTGCGTCTGACTCTTTCAGCTGCTTGTTTGACACCCTTCCCCACCCCCCACCCCCAGGGGCAGCCATGCTAGCTCCTATCTGCAAGCACAGCATCAGTAATAGTGTCAGGCCCTGGAGCCTCCCCTTGAGCTGGATCCTAATTTGGGCCTGTCACTGGACCTCCTTTCCCTCATGCTCTTCTCCATTTTTGTCCCCGCAGTTCCTTCAGACAGGAACAATTCTGGATCAGAGCCCTTGACTGTGGGATGGCAACACCATCCCTCTACTTGATGCCTGTCCTTCCACTGGAAGTGGACTCTACAAGTCTCCCCTTCCCACTGTAGAGCATTCCATCCAAAATCCCCCCCTTTGAGTCCTAAGAGTTTCTCACCTCCCAGGTCTCCAGTTCATTCTAGAGGGTCCTTCCACCTCCTACCTACACGTTTTCTTTAAGGAACACCTATCCCCCTAGTTCAGTGTCTGTCTGCTACAGTGGAAGCTGATCTCTCTAGACTGGAAGGGAGAGGCCCCTTCATTTCCCCACCTCTCCCCTTTGGTGCCTAATAGTTCTCCACAAGTCACCCTTGTCTACCTGACACATCCCCACCCCTGACTACAGCAACATCCAGTCTCCCAGCTTCCTTCCTGGCTGCCTTCCGGTCCACTCCCCCACCCCCAAACAGCTAGAATACTATCCCAGAACGGAATCTGAGCCTCTCATTCCTAATCACAGTTTGTACCCAAGAGTTTTGAGCATGACCTCTGTCCAGGATTGCAGCTGGAGGTAATCCCTCCCCTTGACCAATTCTGTAGGTCAGGAAGGTTTGATGATCCTATGATGGGACCACGTCCAAGAGGCTGGTCTGGCCAAATAATGGCTTCCCATGCCTGCAGCTGAGGCATCTGCTGCTTTCATTCTCCCAGAACCAGAAGTCTGAAAGGCATTTGTGATTAGCTTGCTGTTTGTTTTCGTTTGTCTTGTTTTATTGAGATACAATCTCACAATGTATCCCAGGCTAGCATGGATCTCTGTATGTAGCCCTGGATGGCCCCGAATTCTCAGTGGTTCTCCTTCTCCTCCTTTGTTTCATCCTTCTGAGTGCTGGATCACATGCCTAGCTATGACTTCATCCGTGGCGGCCACCATGAGAGGGAAAATAATCCCCAAAGCCTGGGAAATGGAGCTGCCTTTCGGAAAGACAATCGAGCGGGACTAGGGGAAGAGAGTTAAAGAAACAACACAGAGAAACTGAAGCTTACATCAAGCCTCGGTTTACTACCCAAACTCAAAGGGGGAAAGTAGTGATTATAGTTGAGGTCCTGTGTGGTTATCATGGGGAAAGGATGAAGATGGATGAAGATGGAGCGGAGCCTGAGAACCATCACTCTGTGAGGGGTGGGGTCCATCACTAGTGTACTGCAAGTGAGCTGGAAATGCTGGTGCAGAGATGAAGCAGCTGAAGTCACTGGATCATGGCCAGTACTCTGGGCATCATCTTCTGCTTAACGACGGGATCAGCAGGCGGACAGTCCTTCGCCTTCAGGATGACCTCATGGGCTTCCTGGAAGAGGTCCTTCCCCACAGCTGCCTCCACTCGCTGGTACCATGCAGCCAGCCTGGGACGCCCTTCAAAGACTGGGCAGCCACCACCTACAGGCTATATCAAGAAGGGGGCAGAATGGGGATGGGTGCATTTGTGGCTAATTTTTGCTTCTTAACTTGATACGCATGGAAAGGGAGAACTCAACTGAGGGATTGCCTCCATCAGATTGGCTTGTAGGGGTGTCTATATGGCTCTTTGTGTGTGTGTGTGTGTGTGTGTGTGTGTGTGTGTGTGTGGACATGAGAGGGCCTAGTCCACTGTGGTGACGCTACTTCTGGAAAGATGGGCTTGGCCTAGATAAGAAAGATAGCTGAATGTGAGCCCAGGAGCAAGCCAGCCAGTAAGCAGGGTTTTTCCATTGATGTCTCTGCTTAAGCTCCTGCCTCCTATCCCTGCCTCAAGCTCCTACCTTGGTTCCCCTTGATAATGGACTGTGGCCTATAAACTGAAGTAAATTATTTCCTCCCCGAGTTGTTTTTATCATGATATTTATCATCACAACTGGAAATCAAACCAGAATAACAAATTGGTGCCAGAAGTGTAGGGTTGCTGGAATTATTAACCATGACCATGGTTTTTTTTTTGGGGGGGGGGAGGGAGGGTTGGAAAAGCATTCGGACCGTTGGGCCTATAAAAATCACTGAGTGGCCATGAGATCTATGAGCTGTTCTATGCTAGCTTGAAAGATGGAAATGTGGAAAGACATGCAGGTGGCGGAGCCTTGGTTTGTAAAGTTTCAAAGGGAAGCTTGAGAGTCTCTGGAAGATTCTATGAGGGCCACCGGTGTGGTATATTAATAATCTGTAGAAGTGAAACAGTCTAAGCTTCTGTGGGACAATGGCTGCTGATTAGCTAGGACTGAAAACTCAGATGTAGTGTATAAGACCATCATCATTGAGGAAATGTCTTCTGGGAAGTATTTTTTTCAAGGTCAATATTTAGAAGCTGTGGCCTGGTAGTGGGGTGGGCCAAGGCTGTCCACAAAGCTGGCAGCAGAACTTGGCAAATAATGGGCAGGAATCTTCCACATGGTACTAGTTTTGACGGCATGAAGGGGCCATTGAGAGCAACTGAGGCTTGGCACTCTATGGAATCAGGAAAGGCCATTGATGAAGGTGTAGTTTTAGTGGTAACAGAATGTCAGAGATGCCAGGACTATGGGGTGACTGTCAAGGACAGTGGCAGATATGGCATGAATCCTGCCCAAGCCAAAACGGCAAGCTATATGGTGTATATATACAGGAGGACTGGCAGGGCCCAAGCTCCTTAGCACCCAGTAGGTCTCTAGCGAGTCCCAGATGTCAGACACGGAACGTCGTATGCTGTAGGATTTTGGTTTTGCTTCAATCTGATTATAACTGTGCCCTGGTTTCCCCCTCACAGAACAAGAAACAATGTGATTTATTTTGTGGGCTTTATGGCATCCCAAAGTTAAGAGACTCTGGATTTTCAAAGAGAACTTGTATTTTTAAATCATTTGTTTGTTTGTTTGTTTGTTTTAAGACTTTGAGACACTTAAAATTGTACTGTTTTGTGATGGTAACCTGAGATCTTAGGGATCAAAGAAATGAAAGATTGCAGTTTAACACTGATGTGTCTGCACAACAGGCTGACAAGGAGTACATTGTACTGGTTGGGTTTTTTTTTTTGTTGTTGTTTTTTTTTTTTTGTTTTTGTTTTTTTTTGTTTTTGTTGTTTTTTTTTCCTACCTCACACAAGACTAGATACACCTAGGAAGAGAAAATTTCCTCTGAGGAATTGTCTCCATCAGAACGGGGTGTGGGCATGTCTGTGAGGTGTTTTCTTGACTGATAATTGATGAAGACAAACTCAATACATAGTGTGTGGTGCCATCTCTGATGATGGGCCTGAGCTGTATAAGAAAGGTTGTTGAGAAAACCAGTAAGCCAGTGAGCAGCTCTCCATGGTTTCTGCTTCAGGCTCCTGCCTTGGGTATCTTGCCTTGGCTTCCCTCCTTGATGGAATGTAACTTTCTCCACCCTAAGTTGTGTTTGGGTTGGTGTCTTATCACATTTGTGTCTTATCTAGTTTGTCTAGCAAACTAGAGTGACCAATGAAAGCAAGGACGGACATTATAAGTCTGGAAGGAGTCTCCACACATATGCACAGATCTACAGTTAGTGGTAATAGCAAAAATTGGACTTCTCTAGCTAGCCATATACCTAGAATTCCCTGTATCTTATGGACCCACTTTTAAGGTTGGTCATTTACTGTGTATTATAATGCTAATAGTGGACCCCAAGATCTGGTTGCCCCAGGAATGAGAGCATCCACACATACACCAAATGATGCTATGTGACCTTGCTCCTTAATTTAAATCTATTGGCTGAATAAAGATGCCCACAGCCTATAGCTTGGCCGAAGAGAGACAGGCGGAGTTTCAGTTCCCAGCCTTGGGGTCTGAAGCAAGAGACCACTAGAGGAGAAAAGGTAGAAAGAGGAGAAGATACCACAGAATAGGTAAGTCATGAAAACATGGCCATGAGGGCTGGCCAATCAGAGTTAAGAACTGCCCAGGTGGAACAGGGTAAGTTATAACTTGGAGTTACTGATGGGGAAGTAGATTATAATAGCTTAGAGGGTAGATATCTGCCCAGCTCTGGTGCATTATAAATATAAAAGTTGTGTGTCTTTTATCTGGAAGCTGAACGATCAAGGTGAGGTAGGAACCCCTGGTTCAGATTAAACAATTACCACAACATCCACTATTCTTAGAACACTCACATGCATCAGCTCTGTGATGGCTACCAAGTCGGCCAGCGAGATGTGGGGCCCAACAAGGAAGGCTTTGTCCTGGAGAAACTTGTCTTCCAGCACCTGTAGGTTAACATCCAGTTCTGCCAACGTGGCCGCCAGCATCTCAGGGGGTATTTGCTCACCCAGGAAAACAGGGAACATCACCTGGGAGGTGGGTAGGCAAGATAAGGAATTGGAACCAGCTGAGCCTTGGGGGGTAGGAAGTCATGCCTCCCAACTTTGGGGGCTGCCTTTTACTTCTGTGCCTCTTTGTGGCATGGCCAGATCCACAGGGAAGTGCCCAAGTGGCATTTTTGTCTACAAATTAATAGTCCTTTCACCATCTCTGGTTGCCTGAGCCTCAGAAAAAATGACTTTATTAATGACTTGAAATGGGGACCTGAAGAATAAATAGATCTAATATTTTTAAGGAAAGAAGTCAGGTTAGGGACCATGGTCATGGGTCACATGGTGTTGTCAATAAAGCAATCTCTTTGTCTTGTAGACATCATGTACTTCAACCATATAAATCGTGTAAGTCCCTCAGGGAGCTTCTTCATACAACCAAGGGACAAGGTAAACAAACGTTCATCTGGAAGCAGTCCTACCAGAAGAGCAACAGTGAAGGGGTCACAGTGCCTGGTGTCAAACTAACCTACAGAGCTACAGTAACAAAACCAGAATGGCACTGGCAGGAAAGCATCCATTCCACCAATGTAATCAAACAGAGGACCCAGTAATAAACCCACATAGCTACTGCCTCCTAACTCTTAATGAAAGGGCTGAAAACATAGACAGGAGAAAAAGACACCTCAGTAAACAGTGCTGAGAATAGTGGATACCCATTCATAAAAGACTGAAACTAGATCCATATCTTTTACCCTTATAAAAACAAATCCAAGCCAGGGGTGGTGGTGCTCACCTTAATCCCAGCATTCAGGATTCAGAGGTGGATGGATCTCTGTGTTGGAGCCAGCCTGTTCTACAGAGCAAGTTCCAAGACAGCCAGGGCTACACAGGGAGACCTTACCTCAAAAAACCAACTAAAAAGAATGGAGAGATGACTCAGAGGTTAAGAGCACTGACTGCTCTTCCAGAGGTCCTGAGTTCAATTCCCAGCAACCACATGGTGGCTCACAACCATCTGGAATGGGATCCCAAACCCTCTTCTGGTGTGTCTGAAGACAGCTACATTGTATTCTTGCAAATAAAATAAATAAACCTTAAAAAAAAAAAGTGGTCTTCCCACTTCAAATTATTTAATTAAGAAAGAAAGAAAGAAAAAAAAAAAAAAAAAAAAAACCACCTCCCAGTTGTGCTCAAATGCTTGGGTTTAAGTAAATTACAGATGTAGTCAAGTTGACCATAGCCATGACCATAGTCATTGTGCTACAAACAATCAATCAATAAATAAGTAGTATAAAACAAAAGCAAATTCAAAATGAATCGAAGACATTAATATAAGACCTCAGTTTCTGAAAGTGGCAGAAAGTAAAATATCACAGATAAAACACATCAAGATATAAGCATGGACAAGGACTCTCTGAGGACTCCCATAGCATAAGACTAATCCTAAAACTTGACAGATGGGATTACAGGGAAGGAAAAGCTTCTGGGAAGCAAAGGAAAGCAATCCCTAGAGCAGAGAATGGGAGAAAATCGTTGTTACCTGGACATCAGACAGAGGACTAATGTCTAGAGTCGAAAGTATTATAAAGAGCTGCAACAGTTAAATGCCAAAAAATTCAATCAATACATGGGCTGAATATACAGTCCTCCAGAGAAGAACTTCAAAAAGCCAACACACACTTGAAATGGAGATTCTGGAGATGGTTCTAAGTCCAGGCGCATGCAGGCGGCTCTAAGTGACCCAGTGGGTTAAAAAACAACAACAACAACAACAACAAAAAATCAAACGTGAATTTGGAAGGGAAAGTTGGGGGTCGGTGGGGAGTAGGGGATTGGAGAAAAAGAAATGAACATGGACTTAATCAAAACCCAATGCATGCATGTATAAAATTCTCAATGAAGAAGAAGAGGAAGAAAAGGAAGAAGAAGAAAAGGAAGAGGAGGATGAAGAGTTAGGAGAGAAAGAAGAAGAGGAAGAAGAGGAGGAAGGAGGAGGAGAAGGAGAAGAAGAAGGAGGAGGAGGAGGGGGATGGGGAAGAAGAGGGGGAGGAAAGAAAGAAAGAAAGGAAGGAAGAAAGAAAGAAAGAAAGAAAAGAAAGAAACTGTCCAACCAGCCTTGGCCATCAGGGAAATACAAAGCTGCCTTCAGATGCTGCCTCAGTCTGGTCAGAATGAAAATCACTAAGAGAAAAATGACAAGGTCTGGGAGGCTGTTCAGTTGGTCCTGAGTGCCATCCAGACCTGAGAATCTGACTTCAGATTTCAATATGTAAAAAAACAAAAATAAAAATAAAAAAGATGGTGAGCCAGCAGCACTAGTGGCACCCACCTTTAGTGCCAACATTCGTGAGGCAGAGGCAGGCAGATCTCTGAGTTCAAGGCCTGGTCTGCAGAGCAAGTTCCAGGACAGCCAGGGCTACACAGAGAAACTCTGTCTCAAAAAAAAAAATTTTTTTTTTAAAATTGGGGGTAGCAGTTAGAAGCACACACTGCTCTTCCAGAGGACCTAGTTTCAGATCCCAGCAACCACATGGTGGCCCACAACCATCTGTAATGGGATCTGATGCCCTCTTCTAGTGTGTTCGAAGACTGACAATGTACTCACATACATAAAATAAATAAATCTTTTAAAAGAAAAAAAGTAATTTAAAAAAATACAGGTGAGCTCCAGGTTCAGTGAGAGAGCTTGTCTCAGAAAGTAGGCATAGAGTTACTGGGGGAGACACCCGGTGCCCACCTCCTGCTCCATAAACAGAAACCCCTACATGTAACATATACGCACAAATGCATTAAATAAATGACAACAAACAGAAGCCAAATAGCCATAAATGCTGAGGAGGATGTACGGGAAGGACTCTCATATGCTGCCAGAGGGCCAGTGGGGAGGTAGCGGCCTACAAGCTGGTACAGAAGCTGGTGTGGAAACGCCCCAGAAAACTAAATATGGAACCATCAGGGGACCCAGTGACACCACTCCTGGGAAACTTAGTCACTATAAGGAAAAATGAAATTATGACATTAGTCAGAAAAGGGATGCTAAAAGAAAACTCAAGGCCGGGCGGTGGTGGTGCACGCCTTTAATCCCAGCATTTGGGAGGCAGAGGCAGGCAGATTTCTGAGTTCGAGGCCAGCCTGGTCTACAGAGTAAGTTCCAGGACAGCCAGGGCTACACAGAGAAACCTGTCTCGAAAAAAAAAAAAAAGAAAGAAAGAAAGAAAGAAAGAAAGAAAGAAAGAAAGAAAACTCAAAGTAGAAAATGAAGCAAAATAAGCCAAACTCAGAAACACCCATGCACAGGGTGTTTTGAGACAGGGTTTCTCTGTGTAGCCCTGGCTGTTCTGGAACTTTCTCTGCAGACCAGGCTGGCCTCGAACTTGGAGATCCAGATCTTAAGAAAATGGGAGTAAAAAAGTAAGAAAAAAAAAATAACAACCAGGTTCAGAACTAAGTCTTTTATTTAGGAGAAATGACAGAGGTTCTGCTTAGTCAACAAAATGATGGACTGGGTATTAGGTCTATCTTGCACCTTACTGACATAAATTGGTATAGTTATGCTCTAACTGTATTTTGAGAGAAAAGTTTTATTTTAACAGGAAGGGTGGTATGTAGGAGTAGCTAAGGTGGAAGGAGTACAGAGAGGAGGAGTAAGGAGAGGAGGGGAAGAAGGAGAGGAGGAGCTAGGTGATGAGAAAGAAAGAGAGAGGGGGGCCAGACATGGAGGCAGATGTTCACATGTCTCCGCCAGTCAAAGATAGTTGAAACATCTAGGTTGGGTATTAGGTTACACTTCTGATTGATATTGAGCATTACCAAATTATTAAAGCCATTGGGGGTATGGGATAGGGAGGGGAAATGGGGAAAGGGGATGGCATCTGAAATGTAAGTAAAATATCCAATAAAAAAAATTTTTTTAAATCCACATGGAAAGTCCTATAAATAAAACAACCTTTAACTCTAACTAACTAACTAACTAACTAACTAAATAAATAAATAAATAAATAACAGAGTAATGGGATATGAAACAAAAAAGGTCAGGGGGGACTAAGACCTGGTGAGGTACCTCAGGTGAAGGCACTTGCTGCCAAGCTTCTACCTTAATGGTAGAAGGAGAAAGCCAACTCCCCAGCGCGGTCCTCTGACCTCTCTGTACATGAACCATAGCGCACATCACCTTCCCGCGCACACCTGCGCGCACGCATGCGCGCCGACAAAAGCACGCAATAAAGAAATTAAAACGCAAGTCTAAAGAGAGGGGGGCAGAGGACGAGGAAGAGCTGATTAGGAGGATAAGGGAGGTGGGGAGGGGATGAGTAAGACCAAGCAGGTCTGAAAACACCACACGAAAGTCTATTCCTCCGGTACACAGGTGGAAAACCACGAGGCTGGTCACGTAAGTTCCAGGATTGAACTCTGAACGGTTGGAACACGCTAGGTAAGACAATTTAGCGCCCTTACTAACATTGCCCCACTAGGATTATTCTATAAAATTGATTTTTCCCCAATAGCATAATGGCTCAGGTCCCACATGGTAGCTAACAGCCGAAATTCCATGGGGTCTTGTGGTGCATATTTTATTTGACCCAAACTAGCAGTTTGGTTTTGTTTTCTTTTTGAGACAGAGCTTCGTATGGCCCAGTCTATGTATATAGCTGTCCTTGATCCTTGAACTCTGTCTCCTTCTGTGTTACTTCTGTGTCTACCTCCCAGGAGCCTGGTCAGGCGTACCCCACCACACCCAGATCCAAACCAGAGTCCTTTATAAGTATAATGTATTAAATATAATATAAATATAAAACTTATAAAACTAACTTTATTTTTGGCTTCTGATGCCCAATCTTTCACATCTTTAACAGTTGTCCTAAGATTCTCTCCCCTCCCCCCACTCATTTTAAGAGAGGGTCATACTGTGTAGCCCAGGCTATCTCCAACTCACAATCTTCCTGCCTCCACCTCCCAAGTGCCAGGATTACAAGCCTGCACCAAGACTGAACTCAGCTAAAATCATCTTCTGAATGTATATCCAACTGGGCCGTGACAAAGTCTTGATCCCTGGGTCTGTAAGGACAGTCTTCTCAGGAGTATGGCTAACAGTGATTTTCTCTAACCGCCATGTTGTCTAATTTCAAACAATGCAAAATTGTTGGGGGCCGACTTTTAGCAGAAAGCGGCTATCAGCTTTGCAGCCATCTTGAGCCATATACCCTGACATGAGACTTGGATTACAATAGTCTACAACAGCTGAGCACACTCCGGTAATCTTGGTTTAGATACCTTGAGATTAAAGGTGCATGAGATTAAAGGTATTTGAGATTAAAGGTGTGTGACTTAAGAGTGTAATTTAGAGATAAGATTTAGAGACAAGACCTAAGGGCATGATTAAAGGTGTGACTTAGAGGCGTGGCTTAGAAGTGAGACAAATAAAAGGCAGAGACAGAACAGATCAGAATCAGACTGAGATCAGAGAATCAGACACATCAGACATTAGGTAGAGTCTGCCCTCACCCTCGCTCTTGCTGAACCCCGACCCGTAGACTGGAGTGGCAGCTTGGGCTGGAATACAGTGGCCGCCCAAACGTGGGTCGGCCCGGGCCTCAACATTTTGCCTGGGCTGCAACATTATTTTGGCCGCCCCAACGTGGGGCTAGTGTGGACCCCAACACAAAATCTTCATTGTTGAGTATTGTTGACGTTGGTCCTGGGGGCCGCAGTAGAGAGAAAAGCTCACCAAAACATTAAGTTCATTTTCCAAAAGATCAAAGAGGGATTCAACCTTCCTGGAAAAAACTGGCTCACTCCAGTTACTTTATTCAAACATAATACAATGTTAACTGGGACTGAGCGAGGTTCCGACTCCCATAGTTGTCTTGCTCTGCTGCCTAAGAGAGCAGACAACCCACACAAACAAATCTCAGTCCCTTTTGTCCAGGGCTAGCCATAGTCAAAAGAAAGAATTGCAGGTTTGCCAGTGAGTGTCTAAGGACCAAGATTTATATGGCTGCAAGCTCTCACGGAACACCAAGTGCAGATTCTTTGGAGAGACAACGTATCTTCAAGGTTCAAACAGTCTCAAGTTCTCAGCCTCTACTGATAGATCCAAAAGGAGCAAAGACTTTGCTGAAACCTTTCACTCAAAGCCAGACACAAAGACTTTACTATACATTTCAGTTAAAGCCAGACACAAGGCTTTCCTTTATGTATCAATACAGTTGAGAGCTAGACCAGTTCATCCAATGCTTCCTCAGAGACCCCAATGAAAGGACAAAAGAAACCTAGTTTTGTATCCTTGCCCAGGAGCAGACTTAGCAAGGGTTTAGGGCTGCAGATAAGACCTCGAAAGAGTTAAGGATTCCATTCCTGGGGGGTTGGCTTTTCTATGTGAAGAGACTGGACTTCCCAAGTCTCAAGGCCATTGTATAATCCAGTTTGTCACACCCTTGAGACTCTGTGTTCCCTTTGAGCACCATTGCCTGGTTAGCCTTCAGTTGACTTTGTTCCACCGTATGATAGTCTCTGCTGACTCTGTTCCGTTTCTCCCCTGGAAATAATGTGTAAGATGCTGTACTTCTCGATAAACTTACTTGACACAGACATGGTTCACGCAGGACCACGTGACTCCAGCATTCCTACCTTCTTTACCGTCCCATCCGCTGGCTACCTCCCGCTTAGAACTGCTGTGTCACTGAAGAATGGCTGGTCCAGGTTACTTAATAACCAAAGCCACAGGCAGCTAAAAGGCATCTATATGACTTTTCCCGGGGCTGTGATAGAACACTCTCGCAAAGCAACAGTTCCAGGGTACAGCTGTTGCAACAGGATGTCACAGTGGCAGGAGCCTAAGGGACCCGGTCACACTGTGTCCACACTGAGGTCACACTGTGTCCACACTGAGAGTGATGAATGTACTTCAAACCATTTTCTCTCTCCTGCTCTTTGCTTTTTTTTTTTTTTTTTAAAGATTTTTTTATTTTATTTTTTTATGTGTGTGGGTGTTCTGTTGTATGTATGTCTGCGAACCATATACGTATATACTGCCCACAGAGGCTACAAGAGGAAGTTCGATCCTATTGAATGGCAACAGCCTCATGGATGCTGGGACTCGAACTTGGAGCCTCTGGAAGAGGAGCCATTGCTCTTTCTTAACTGCCAAGCCATCACTTCAGGCTCCATTTTTCTCTTTTTAAAAATATAATCCCAGCCCAGGAAACCTGTGAGAAGTCTTTCCAACACAATTAACCTAATCAAGATAAGTCCCTCCCAGATGTTCCCAGATGTTCCCCCCCTCTGAGATCCCAGCAAGTTGACAACTGAGATCAACCATCATAACATCCACCAAAACTTTTACAGGAGGGTCAGTCACAAACAACTCCAGGGTAGGGAAAAAGGGAGTGCTGTCCTTCAAACCCGATAACATTTGTTCAGACAGGGAGGCTGAATCGAGCCCCTGGAGAAGACCTTTTTGACCTGGGAAGAAGTGACTTCTTATGGGAGACCAGCTTGTTTTTACAACTCGGTCACAGCTGCCTGAGAACACTTAATTACTTCTTTCCCATAGCTCAAAAGCAAGCTGCTATCTATCATTTCAAGGATACCAACTCCTGCCTCCTTCAAGGGCAAGAGCCATCTGCATGGGAGAGAGTGTAATGTTCAGGAATCTGGTTGGGCTCCCTTTGGTCTGCCCTCTTCAAAGGCCAGAGGCATCTGCCCTGGGGGCTGGGGGGGAAGGGAATACTAACCTTTCAGGCTCAGTGCAAGGACAGGAGAGTGCAGGATTTGATACACAGAGACCGGAGGTTACCTTTGTCTCTTTAAACAATAACTCAGAAAATGTGAGGAAGGAAGGAAACCATGGCCCATAAATAGAGAGCAGAGAAAACAAGTAATAGAAACAGACCCACAGAGGACCTGGGTTCTGAAATGAGCAAAGCACACACACACACACACTCCGGCATATACACACACTTAGACACACACATACTCAAACATACACACACACTCAGATATACACACTCTGACACACATACACTCAGACACACATACAATCAGGCAGACACACTCAGGCAGACACACACACTCAGACACACACATTCAGACACTCACACTCAGACACACACACTCAGACACACACATTCAGACACACACACTCAGACACACACATTCAGACATACACAAACACTCAGACACACACACACATTCAGGCAGACACACACATTCATACATACACACACACACACTCAGACACACACACACACTAGTGCTGAGATTTGAACAACTAGGACACTGTGCTTGTTACACAAGTGCTCTGCTGCTCAGCTACGTTATCAGCCAAGCTGAAGAGGACATTTAAGTAATGGTTACAGAACCTGGAAGATGGCTCAGAAAGTGAAACTCTGGGCTGGTGAGATGGCTCAGAGGTTAAGAGCACTGACTGTTCTTCCGGAGGTCATGAGTTCAAATCCCAGCAATCACATGGTGGCTCACAACCATCCATAATGAGATCTGATGCCCTCTTATGGGGTGTCCGAAGACAGCTACAGTGTACTTATATATAATAAATAAGAACCTTAAAAAAAAAAAAAAGTGCAACGCCTAACCCCTTTGGGGGCTTCCCGAGCCTTACACTCCTAGCCGGGCAAGCCTGACAAACCCAACTCAACCTCCAGAACCCACAGAAGGAGCCAGGCATGGTGTAAATCCCAGTTTTCGTACCTACAGTGAGATGGGAGAGGAAACAGGAGAAACCCGAGACGGGAGCTCAAGGGTCAGGCGGCCTGAAGGTCTGCCTCACCAAGATGGATGGTGGTGAGAACCCATTTCCCAGAGTTGTCCACCTACTTTGATGTGCACAAGGTGGCCCGATTACACACACAGTTAACAAATGGTGCGACAGTAACAAACATGCTGCAAAGTTAAATTACAAGAGGATCAAAGCGCGTAGATAGATGGCAAATTTGGGCTGAGACGGTATGTCTCAAATACATCCTGTTTTGAACAACAATCTGGATTAAATTAAAGGCAAGACATTGGACAATACCAAACTGAAAATAACTCGCTGAGGTCTGAGCATCTCTCGGGTGACACCTTCCTCCCTTCCCTTCCTCCACATTTCTGCTCTCACCTTATGCCACAGGGCCCGGAGGCAGCTTCTCCGAAGGCTGGCATGCTGCCATGCCAGGTACTCATCCACACAAGCACGGGACTGCAGGCCTTGGGGGTACCAGTGGTCAGGAACCTTATACTTGTGTGCCAGGTAGAGCAGAATCGCCACGCTGTGTATGCAGGAGAGAGAGACAGGTAGTTAAAGACCACCTTCTTTCCCTGTTTATTTACAGATTTATGTATGTATGTATTTTATGTAAATGAGTGTTCTGTCTGCGTGTATGCTGAGAGGGCATCAGATCTCATTATAGATAGTTACAATATGATTTGCTGGGATCCGAACTCAGGACCTCTGGAAGAACAGCCAGTGCTCTTAACCGTGGACCCACCTCTCCAGTCCCTACCTTTTCTGATCTTTCCCTTTTTTTTTTTTTCTCAAGAAACAGAAAGCAGGCTCAGAAAAGGGAAGAGCCTTGTTTTGCCTCCAGGGGCACAGAGCTCTCTCTTAGGGTCAGAACTGGGCTTTGTTTTCCCAAGGTGATGCAGAAGCTATCTCTAAGAAGCTATCTCGCAGGTGGGAGCCAAGACTTTGTTGCCCGCCTACCCATGAGAGGTTATTAGTCAGATAAGTAACCTGAGTTAAGAATGTCTCACTGCCTGTCTCAAAAAACCAAAAAAAAAAAAAAAAAAAAAAAAAAATGTCTCACTACCCTCCTGTGAGAAAATATTAGCTAGATAAACAGCTTGAGCTAAGAAAAGTTTGTGGGAGCATTGCGGATTGTGGTTACAGGTACTGTAAGAATAAATTGTAAAAATGAAATTTTAGGTCTCAACGTGAGAGTTTCTTAGGTTCAGAGTTTCAATTTACACTCAAGTGTTAGCTGCCCCTGGGGTGCATTCCAAGGGCTTGAATAAACATTTCAAAGGCACAAAAGACCCAAGATAGAGGCAATAAAACACCTGGGTAAACGGAAGTCACTTGAAAGGAATTCTCCCAGGAGCAAGATACAGATGTAAATTAGGATAATTGGGATGGGGGCTAGATAGAAACCAGGCTTGGGAACGGATGTTTGATATATCCAATCATATGTAACCTCGCCAAACTTTCCCGCTCTCCCCAACCCCTACCCATAAATATCCCAAGTTTCCTGGGCTAGTGGTCGGAATCTCTATCTCCTGCGTGAGATATATTCCGGCCCAAGGGCCCTCGTCATTAAACCTCCTCTGCAATTGCATCAAGAAGGTTTCTCGTGTGTCCTTGGGTTCGTGCAGGTCCGGTCTTGGGTGAGAGTCCCCTTTTGGGGTCTTACAGTACCAGGAAATTAGAGATGTTGGTGGGATAGCCCTGGACCCTGACCCTTAGCTAACTTTCCTGCCTGCTCGTCCTTATAACAGCAGCCTAAACAATAAAGTTTAAGCGCTTGATCAGACGTTTAGACTGGTGCTTTGTCTTTGTGTCTCTTGTCCCCCCATTCTTTCGCCCCCTTCCCTAGGGTCTCATCGAATTCCCCGAGGGCCGGGGACAGCCACCAGGCAAAAATCTCACTATTCAGTGTCCCATCAAGGGTTATTTTCTGAGTATAGGGCCAGACAGCCTCCTCAAGGAGGGGCATTTAAGCTGAGCTTTGAGGAAGCTTGCTTTTTTTCAAACCATATTTATTCTCATCCTTTGACAGACAGCCTCAGGTGGCCTGATAGTTCAAAGGGGCTTTTCCAATCCTCCCATTGTTCTTTGAGATAGCCTAGGCTAGCCTCGAATCCCTAATTCTCTTGCTTCTGCCTCTGGAACTGTGGGGTTGCAGGCGTGAGCATCATACCTGGCCCCTCTGTTCCTCATGTCACCCCTGCTAAGGATCAGTTTGGATCTTTCAAATCTTACTCAGACACTTGGGGCGATGTTGAGGGGCTCTAGCCAGCCTGAGCATGGCAAACAGGGTTCTGGCCGGCCTTGCCCTTCTCCCATCCCCCTCTGCCCTGCTAAACCATTAAATACCATTCCTAAAGCTAGCTGCCAAAGTCTATTCCCTTATTTGGCCACTTCAGCCTCCTGAGGCTGACTACCAAGGTCCAGCCATCAAAGTATGAAAGTCTAGCAATCGAAAGTCATCATTTGGCTGCCCTAATTAACATGTCCAATCAAAACAAAGCAACTCATCCTAACACAGCAGTGTGCAGGGGGTGGGGGTGGGGAATTCCCCAGGATCCCCCCTTTTCCCTTTATAAACTGCCATTTGCCCACAGTCATATCGGTCTCCTTTCTATCCAAAAGCAGTTCTTTGTCTCTCCAGGACAAATACCCCCTCCCCCTTTCCATGTTCTCTTCCCCTCTCCCTCGTCCTCCGTCCCCTGTCCTTGTCTGGTATCCCCCGCCTGTTTTCCCTCTGGGACAAATATATCTCCTTTATGCTGAGACCTTGGTCTTGGGGTGTCCTGACACCAGTCGTTCCCACTGTGAGATCCTGGAACCACAAAACAAGCAAGGCCCCCCGGAACTCTCTTCCTGCCTTAGATTAGCCTGCTACTGGGGAGATGGGGACAGACCCTAAAAGGACACTGGATAAGCCAGTTGTGGTCATATGGAAACTTTCAGTCAAGAATTCGGAGCACTCTGGGATTGGCTTATAGTGACTAGGAAGGGTGGGTTGTATATGTTTTCTCCTCCGAGTTTGCAACATTCCATCCTAGGGGGAAGCTTGTTAACTACTAAGCAACCCCAAATTGTTGAGCTGTGCACTGTGATGCTAAGTGCCAGCCCCCAAGACCTGGTGGCCCCAGAGACTCTGCATGTAGACCCAAGTGATTAGACCCAAGTGATGCTAAGTGACCCTGTCCCAAGTTATTTCTAATTGGTAACTAATTATGCCGACAGCCAATAGCTGGGCGGAAGAGACATAGGCAGGTTTTTGGGTTCCTGGGCCAGGGACCAAGAGAGACTCACACAGCGGAGAAGAAGGTGAGGAGGAATGAGAGCTGCCATGGATTAGGTAAGTTCAGGAAAACAAGGCCCTGAGGGCTGGCCAATTGGAGTTAAAGCAGCCCAGATAAAACAAGTAAGTAATAACTCAGGGTTATTTATGCATAAGTATATTCTAATAGCATAGAGAGTAGATATCTGCCCAGCTCTTGTGCTGTTTAAGGCTTATTAAATATATGGTTGTAAATATATAAATTGTGTGTCTTTTATCTGGGAACTGAATGATCAAAGGCAGGTTAGAAATCCCAGATTGGGATTAAAAATTTTCTACAACTTGGGGGCTGGAGAGATGGCTCAGCGGTTAAGAGCACTGACCACTCTTCCAGAGGTCCTGAGTTCAATACCCAGCAACCACATGGTGGCTCACAACCATCTGTAATGGTATCTGTGTCCTCTTCTGATGTGTCTGAAGACAGCTACAATGTACTCGTGATAAATAAAATTAAAAATGAATCTTTAAAGAGAGAGAGAGAGAATATCCCTCCCCCCACACACAAACAGAATAAGAAAAAATTTCTACAACACAAAATAGCTCCAGGAAGTCCCTGAAATTGAACAGATTCACTAGGTCCCTTCTTCCCTGAGTAAATAACAAAGATTGCAGAAAGTCCCTCAGACTAGCCAAGCTGCAAAGAAGACTCTGAGACCAGACCAGCTGCTGAGAAGAAGCAAAAACTAGAGGAGCTGCCTGGAAGAGGTTTAGAACTAAGTCACTTGGAAAGGACATTGACCAACCTGCTGAGCTGCCTACAGGCTATGCGGTGCACTCACCAAGTTGAACTCTGGTAATATCTATACTTTGGTGTATCATGGGCTCTCTGTCTGGAGTGAATAGAGTCTATATAGTGTCTCCCCAGGAAAAGTTGTGTCAGGTGACAACGTAAAATCGCAGCACCCGAGGGGAAGAGTCAGGCAGGCAGAAGCTTACCAGAACTAAGCTATCTAGTAAGGCTGTGTCTGCAACACATAGGCCTGCACCCACAGCCCAACTGAATACCTCAGTTTTCCATGTAGGACGGACTCTTTGTGCTATAACTATGTATCCAGGACACTGCTAGGGGGTGGGGGATGCGGGTTCTTAACAGCCACATACCTCCCCAGGGTGAAGAAGACAGCAGAGATTGCAAGATGCCCCTGGCTGGTACCTGTTTAAGGTACATCTCTCTGCAAATTAAAGGACTCAAGAGAACATAAACTCATGTAGATACACATATAAATGAACTAGGAACCTAAATTCCCTGGAGCAGGGGTTCTCAACCTTCCTAAAGCTATGACCCTTTGATATAGTTTCTCATGTTGTGGTGATCCCCAACTATAACATTAGCTTCGTTGCTACTTCATAACTGATTTTCCTACTGATCTACCTGGTAGCAGGGGGCAACCAGAAGGGAGGATGGTGATATCTCTGTTGGGCCACATCTATCCTGAGTTATCAGAGATGAGCTCAAAAGCGTTATGTTCTGGGTTCCCCTTGCAACGGGATAGGTGACTCATGTGACAAAAGGGGCAGACCTGAGCAATAAGGGTTGGCTTCCCTGAAGAGAGACGTTTCACCATCTTGAGAACAGCTGGGATATAAACACATCTTCATTTCATAGGGAAAACTCAAGGGAGGTCCAGTAACCCTCAAAATAGAGACAGTTGGAAGCCCAGATGCCACAGGGTCCTTTCTGACTCCAGCTGGGTTAGAGGGTAGTGGCCATGGTGAGGGAAGCTTCCCACCCTCCCTGCCCCAGGGGTATTTTACTCAACAACCACACCCTGGTACGGAAATCAAGTAGAAGTGGTGCCTTCCCAAAACCAGCTCAACAAACTTGGACAGTGAGTAGGCAGGGTCCTGGCTTCCAGCCACAGCTCTGTGAACTATGGGGGCACAGCAGCCCCTGCCTCTAGGGCAAAGGTTCTCAAGTTGTAGGTCGTGGCCCCTTTGGGGTTAAAACCACCCTTTTTACAGGGGTTCCCCCTAAGACCTTTGGACATATCAGATGTTTATGTTACAATTCACAACAGTAGCAAAATCACAGTTACAAAGCAGCAATGAAATCATGTTATGGTTGGGGGTGGGGGTGGTCACCACAACATGAGGAACAGCATTAAAGAGTCTCCGCATTAGGAAGGGTGAGCTCCACTGCTTTAGGGAGTTTAGGTTGCATACAGATGTGCATCTACACGACTTCATGCGCATACAGATGTGTATCTACAAGACTTCAAGCGCACAAGATGCTACAGGGCGATGGATCTCTCGAACTGGAGTTGTAAGTGTTTGGGAGCCACTTTGTATGGTTGCTGGGACCAAATCCAAGTCCTCCACAAGGGCAGTACAAGTGCTCCGAACCACTGAACCATCCCCCTCCCCCCTTCTTTCCCCTCCCCCAACACCAGCGTCCTAGTTTAGAGGGTTAGAACAGGCTGGTTTCTAGTAAAGCTTGGCAAAAGCCCTGGACCCTGTTACCTCTCACACAAGGTGAAGCCATCATCCCTCATGGCTGGTACCTTCTTCATGGGGTTCACCCTGGCAAAGGCATCGCTGAGATGCTCACCTGCAGGATAGTCCAACACGAGGGAGAAGAACAGTGGGCCTCTCTGATAACCTGGGCCAAGGTCCCAAGAGGTTGAACACTAAATTCATGGTTCTTCTCAGGACTGGGCTACTTCCTGAATGGGGAGTGCAGGCGGGGCTCCTGTGAGAGAAGAGGGGGCTTCCCCTTGCCCTGGATACAAAATAGATACCATACTCTTGACAGGTCCTCATGGGATTTGCCCTGCTGGCAGCCCTCAAAAGGGCCCGCAAAGTCCCCTGGGACCCTGGCTTCTGCTTGAACTGGTCTGGCTCTGTTTTCTTCCCATTGATGCACTCCAGGTAAGTCTCTTAAGTTTGCATCCTTAGGCTCTGCCCACACAGTCTTCAGTGACTCCTATTGCCCCAGATCAAATGGGGGGGGGGGGGGCGGTGTGATTCTCATCCTCCCTTTGTCTCCTGGTGGAAACACGTCTCTGTCAGCATGCTTATTTTTAACAGCCAACTTGGCCGGGCGGGCGGTAGTGGCGCTCGCCTTTAATCCCAGCACTTGGGAGGCAGAGACAGGTGGATTTCTGAGTTCGAGGCCAGCCTGGTCTACAGAGTGAGTTCCAGGACAGCCAGGACTACACAGAGAAACCTTGTCTCGAAAAAACCAAACAAAACAGCCAACTTGAACATCTTTTTGTCAGTCCCCTCCCCCACCCGACAACATCCTACTCTGCAAGGGCAGAACCTGTGGGGGTTAAAAGCACTGTACCCAGAGGTGACCGTGAGACGTGAAGTTTCAGACAGAGACGGACAAACAGTGAGACAGTATGAGGATGGCCCACAGTCCCTTAAGCAATACTTTCATTTTGCTACAACCCTGTCTAGCCAGAGTGCAGGACTCCCTCAGCGGCCGGCCAGCAGGGAGGAGACAGAGAGCAGCGAAGAAAGGTAAAACAGAAGTCAGGAAAAGGAACGACAAAAAAAAAAAAAAAAAAAAAAAAAAAAAAAAAAAGAATTCCAAGAGACCAGGATGGCGCAGAGAGCCTGTTGCAAACGCAGATACTTGCAGTGATGGCTCTGTGTAACATTGCCAATCTCAGCACTGGGGAATAAAACGATACAAGGGGTGACTGCCCGGATCTCTACATTTGTTCTCCTAGCTATTCCCCTCCTCCCCCCCCCCCCCCACTCTTCTGGAGGTCCCTTGTAGCTAGGCTCAAACTGCGTGCCCATTTCTGCTACCAGGTCTGCACGCTATTTAGTTTCAGCAGATCCTGGCCGGAGTTGGCAGGAGTCCTGAACTATGATTCTCCCTGGTGGCTTTCTCTAAAACAGAAAAAGCTTAGAAAGGGAACAATACAGAGAGAGATGCCCTAAGTTCTGCTTGCCTCCCCTGTTTCTCATCTCCCAAAAGCAACGGCCCTGCCCACCCTTGCGCAGCTCCACCGTATGCATCTGGAACGGGATATTGTTCTTCTTGGCGAAGATGTAAATGGCGCGACAGGGCTGCGACAGCAGATCCAGGTACAGTTCCAGGACCATGGCAACAGCGGCAGGAAACACTTCTGTAAACTGTCCAGATTCTCAAACAAAACAAAACAAAACCCAGGCTAGTTAGCAGAGATCCCTACCAAGCCAAGTGTGGCCACGCCCCCACTGGGCGGATACCGGAGCCTGGCCCTTCTTTCTAAAGGGGAGCTGACTTGTATTCCAAGAGTCCCGGCAACTGGAATCTAGCAAGGAATGTGCCAGAGAAAACGGCTGGCTTCCCATGAGTTGGTAGAGGAGGTGTAAGGAGGCCTGGCTCCTAGTCCTCTTGTGGCTGATTTAGTTGAAAGCAAAACGTCTTCAAAGGTATGCCAGCCCCATCTAGTGTGTTAGAATTCCCAATCGTCCCCACTTCTCAGATAGGAAAACTAAGGTATTCCTTCTGGGCCTACAAGACAAAGAGATGGATCAGCACCAGCAAGCAGCAGAGGTGCTGGGCTCAGCATGCTGTGGCCCCCTGGTGTCACTCCAATCTCAGCTCTGCTATTTGACAAGGTTGGCCTTCCTGTACCTGGGCGCAGCAGCTTCTCCACTCCCCAGACATTTCAGCCCCCTTTGGACTGTAACAGACAAGTACCTTAGATATAATTTTCGAACAAGAATGTACCATTAGCCCCAGGCCAAGGTTCCCACAGATGCCAAATCTAGTGAAGGTTAGCTCTTTGTAAGATGGGAAATTCCTTGCTGTACACGCACATAGCGGAAGAAACATACAAATCCCTTTCATGAAAAGTAGAGTCCTCGCATTTAATCCCTTCCCCAGAAGCTCCGCCTCTCCATACTGTTCCCAGCCAATGAAGTTAGAGTTATCATAAATATGCAAACCATCCTACCAAGTTTGGGTCTCCCGTTCTTTCAACCTCAGTTTCTTTAAAACGACTGGGAGGCTAGAGTCCTTGGAAAGCCCGGAACTTTGGAATCATCTGCTGTGGCATAAGCCCATCTCTGCACCTTGTCATTCAAGGTGCCCCTCAGTGCCTACCACCCACCTGGGTAAATGGTATCAGTGTTACCCACGATCTTAAAACAAGTGCAAATGAACTTGTCTGAAGAAGAATAACCTTTTCTACAACACAAGGAAGATTTCTCCTGGGCTGGAGGGATGGCTCAGCTGTTTAAAATGTTTATTGCTGTTGCAGAGGACCAGAATTCGGTTCCCAGCACCCATATTGGGTAGCTGGTGACCCCCTTCCTAAAACTCCAGCTCCAAGGGATCCAATGTCTTCTGGCTTCTTGCAGATACCAGCAAACACATGGGCAAACACACATATACACATGCACATAGATAAAAAAAAAATTATATATATATGCCATTGCTCTCTTCAGACATACCAGAGAAGAGCATAAAACCCCATTGCACTGACTGCTCTTCCAGTAGTCCTGAGTTCAATTCCCAGCAACCACATGGTGGCCCAGAACCATCTGTAATGGGATCCAGTGCCCTCTTCTGGTGTGTCTGAAGGTCTGAAGACAGCAACAATGTACTTCTTATACATAAAATAAATAAATCTTTTAAAAAATTGTCCTTATGATTCTGAGTCTGATTATTGTCCCTGAGCTTAATAACGAAATTGAGGACCCCAAGACGAAGCCCTGATTTTTTTAGGTATCATATGTCTCTGCAGGGAGTCTGCCATGATTCCTGTTGGAAAACCCTGTTATTAAGGTCCTCCATGTCCTGGTAGCTCTCCAAACTTGGTGCGAAACGGAGGATTCTGTTTCTCAGCGAGGCTTCCTTTTCTCTATATGGCCTTGGCTGGAGAGTGTCTGAGCCTGACCTTCTTTGGAGGATGACCCTGTGCAGAGCTCTCTGCCAAGGCTACATGAGGAAACACAGAAGTCCCGCTCTGTTTCCCGCCCACATGATAATTAGGTGGTGTGTTCGGACCATTTAGCCCTCTTCACCTGTACCCCTAAGATCCCTCATATACCCTACCCCTGAAACAACAAAGTTGTCTCACGGCTGCTGAGTCCCGGAAGTTCTTCGGTCATACTCACAGCTCGCCAAATCTGCTTCCTCTGCCTTCGTGGCCAGTGACTCCCAAGAAGAAAGAAGACCCACAGATTCTTTCCTAGCTTTTAATTATTTAATTGGCAGAGAAACGTGAACTCATTTATGGGCTCCTCCTGAAATTCTCAAGGTCTATACTTTCCAAGCCAAACCCAAGAAGAATCTGAGAGAGTAACCATAGATTTGCAGGCTTCTCTCTTGAGATAAAATTGAAAGGGGCGTGCCCACAACCAGCGCTAACTTGGATGAAACCCCTGGCTGGTATTTTTGTTTCTTCTTTTCTGCATTAGTTTCTTTCCTTGGGAAAATGAATGGAAGAAACCACTGTTTCTGTGAGAGTTGAACAGCTTTCAGGGATATCTGGGCTAAAACAATCACCCTTGAGGCTGATTTCCTTTTTAACCATTTATATGCTCCTAGAGTCCTTTGCTCTTCCTGTTCCTGGACCTAAATTTGTCTTTACAGCTGGAAGACATGACCCCTGGGGATTTCGTTGCCTTTTCTGAGCCACTTGGGCTCTCTTGTACTGGCACTTCTTCCATCTTCCAGTAATTGACCATCGAGTTTATGAATAGAAAGGAATTGAGGAGGGGGAGGGAGATTTCCCATGGGTCTAATGGGCTTTGGTCCTTGACATGGATGGCTCGTCTCACCAATGTATACCCACTCATCATTTCACAGACTTATGACTCTCTCTGCTCCCAGACTATGCAGGCTCTACCATACCTAGACTGGAGACACCCCACTGGGTAAGGGTGTTGAGGCCTTCTCTACTCCAAGCTTGGCGGCCACTGTATCCTGGCCCAAGTTGTCGCTCCGGTCCGTGGGTCGGGGTTCAGCAAGAGAGAGAGAGTGAGGACAGACTCGAAGAATGGAGGGAGACCAGGCAGAGTGTGATTCAATCCCGTTTATTCTTCAGTCTGTCTTCCTAGTCCAAGTCCCAAGTCTTGAATTCCTAGTCCCTAGTTCCTAGTCCCTAGTGCCTCCAAGTTCCAAGTTTCTTCTTCCAAGTGCCAAGTGCCTAATGTCTAATAACTAACTCCAAGTTGTTCTCTCTAAAGTGTCTGATTCTCCCTCTGTCTGCCTCTGCCTTTTATATGTCTCACTTCTAAGCCATGCCTTTTGGTCACACCTTTAATCATGCCCTTAGGTCTTGTCTCTAAATCTGATCTCTACACTTCTAAGTCACACTCTTAAGTTACACACCTTTAATCTCACACACCTTTAATCTCACACACCCAAGGTATCTAAACCAAGATTATCGGAGTGTGCTCAGCTGTTGTGGGCTATTGTAATCCAAATCTCATGTCAGGGTATATGGCTCAAGATGGCTGCAAAGCTGATAGCCGCTTTCTGCTAAAAGTCAGCCCCCAGCATAAGGGGATGACTGTGAAGAGAAAAATGGCATGGCTTCCACCAAGGCTCTCCCACATTGAGTTCACTGGCGGACAGAGAGAGTTGATCCAAGATTTTGTTGGCACTCTACTCTGCATCCTTTAGGCGGGATAGTTTGGACCAACGAAGTCTAAAGACTGGCCCAAACTCATATAATCGTTAAAAATTGGCTGTTTTCTGGCATTTTAGTGGTCGGTGGGTCCTGCACAGGCAGGGTGCACTTAATGAGGCAAACTGCAGATCTGATTCACAATGGTCACAAGATATGAGAGTTTTCTCCTTTCTTTATCACCACTAATGAGGGAAGACAAGATGAAGGAAACTCTGGTTGTCCTCAAGAAAAGGAACCTCTGCTATCCAACAGACCACTCTTTCTCCTGTTGTCCCTCACAGGGGAGGATAGAGACAAGGTGCCCTGGCTTGTATTAAAACCCAGATCTTAAAGGAAGAGATACTTGAAGTTTTGTGTACTTCTGCCTGGCCTGAAGTTAGACTACAGGGTGAAAAGTGACCTCAAACAGGGAAATGTCAACCAACGCATTAATTATCTCTTTGTAAGAAAGAAGGTAGCTATTACATTTACAGATTGTCTTGCCTCCTCTACTTACAGACGTAGCTAACTGAATGGGAACACTGGATTTTTCTGCTGCTTGAACACTTGTTGCAACCCACACTGCCCCTCGCTTGGAGGCCACTATGTTGAGGCCCACACTGTCCGGCTTGGGGGCCACTGTGTCCCGGCCCGAGCTGCTGCTCTGGTCTGCGGGTCAGGGTCTAGCAAGAGAGAGAGAGAATGGGGATGGCGGGGCAAGAGACTCGAAGAATGGAGACAAAACAGGGTGTGTAGTCAAGTCTCCTGTCTCTGGTCTATTGCAAGGAAATCCTGGGTATTTATAAGCACAAGCAGGAGAACACAGGTGAACACACTTTACCACGTGGACCTTGCAGATGGGGTCACTAAACAGCAAAACAAGCTATGTGGGATAAACAAGATGTTTATCAGAGTGTGCTCATCTGTTGTAGGCTGTTGAAAAACAAGTCTCTTGTCAGGGTATATGGCTCGAGATGGATACAAGAATGATAGCCGCTTTCTGCTAGGAGTTGGCTCCCAGCAAACACTCTCAGTTTTAACACTTAAAAGCGGGGAAATGCTTTCTGTCTCTTGGCAGGCCCAAAGTACAATTCAACAGATAAGACTCATCTGGACCCAGTAATGGTGGCTCACACCTTTGATCCCAGCACCCAGGAGGCAGAGGCAGGTGGATCTCTGAGCTCGAGGCCAACCTGGTCTATAGAGCAAGTTCTATGGACAGCCAGGGTTACACAGAGAAATCCCCTCTCAACAAAACAAAACAAAACAAAACATAACAAAAAAAAACCCAAAAAACAAAACAAAACAAAAAAAAAAAAACAGAAGAAAAGAAAAAAAAAGAAAGCCAAAGGTCAAAAGGTCAAAGTTCAGTGCATTGGTGTCAACCATCTAAAATCAATGGAGGTCCCATAAGTTACTAATTACTCTTGGTAATAGTTACAAATACAGGCTTAAGAAAACAAAAAAAAAGTCTAATTGAGGTTAATTTAGGTGTTTGATTTTTGCCTAAGCTTTATCTAAATATTACACAATAGTTAAAAGTAGCCAACTGGTATAACTGACCTTCTGAGTGTTCAGTAACTCTGTGTGGGGGCAATATCGATGTGGTCAGAGGGGTTCAAGGGAAAATACTTTGTTCCCTACTCTCCAAGGCCAACTATGTCCCTAAGACTGTGGTTCATCCTCAAAACACCCTTTATCCCTGGAGAGTCAGTCACCTTTTGTTCAGGGAGGCCATGGAGACTCCACTTCATGGACTCTAGGCAGTGTAAAATTACAATTACAAAAAGGAAGGTCAACACAAGGAAAAACAATTCCTCCATGCTTCTCAGCGAAGCCAGAGTCAAGCAAGGCTTTTGGCGTGTCTTCAGGTAGATGGAACAATTGGTAAGAGACAGGCTAACAACTAGCAGGATGGTATGACCAAGGATGGTGATGGTTGGCATATTTCTCCAACCACTCAAAGGATCACATTAGGCTTAACTCTATGAGATGTTGTTTAGACAACTATGTTTCATTAAAGACTTTCTTCTTGATTAAAAAAAAAAAAAAGCTGCCCATGTGATAGAACATCATGACCTCGGCTCAGTTCAACACAACAGCATCTTCCTACACGGAAGAGACACAGGGATACTATTGTTTCATCCTAAAAAAAAATTGAATAATGGCTAAATTTCTTCTCCTCCCTTTCTAGAAGCCATTGGTGAGGAACTCATACTGCATCTAAATATCCCAACCACTGTGGGTATTCACCAGAGAAGACTGCTCAGGCATGGGTTCAAGCCAATAGAAAGTCTACTAGCAGGCTGGCAACTACACTGAGCCCTCCTCAGGGTGAGCTTGTAAGCACAAAATCCATGTTCTGAGTTGACAAACTTCAGTTAACAAGAACAACTAGCCAGAAGCAGAACTACAAAAGCTAACAAGCAAGGTTAGTCCCTTTCCCAGAACTATATGGACTTCGAGGGGTCAGGTCTTTTAGTTTTTGGCAAGTGGTGCTGTCTATATGCTGAGTTTTACAGCCTGAATGGCACTTCCATCATGGAGTCAGTTATGCTAAGGCCTTGGGGCCAACTAAGGTCTGGACTCCTGTTACACAACAGTTGTCAATGTGCCTGAAATTTCATCCTTGGTTCATACTCTAGAATCCAGACTTGGAGACCACAGGAAAAATGGGGAGGAACCCAGTGCATAGATGCTCTTGTGAGTCTATCTGGGGGAATCCTAAAGGACTTTAACCTCTGATCCAGCTCTCCTGGTTCTGTGCTTACGACATACAATAATAATGATTCCTACCTTCCTGGTGCCAGTCCAAGACTCAGTCTCCTCCCCATGAGTCTATGGAAACCACTTTCAGACAAACTTCTGCCACCCATCCATAAGCAGTATTTAAAGGCCCTTTCTTCTCAATGCTTTTGTTATAGGCAGGGCCCCAGTATGTACCTGTTGGGATTCCAGGTTTCTGTATCCTTGAAGAAGAATTCAGACAGAAACACAAAGACAGTAAGAAGAGGGAGTTTATCGAGGAAAAAAGAGGCATTTCTGTCCCCAGCCCCTCCTGAGGATTTATGAGCAGTTAATGGCTGATAGGAAAGATGTTTCTTCAGTGGTGTAACCACTGGAAAGGTGCTTGTGGTAATTTAAATAAGACCCGCCCCCCCAAGGCTCATATAGTTGATGCTTAGTCACCAGTGGCACTATCTGAGAAGGATTAGGAGGTGTGGCCTTGTCGGAGTGGGTGTGGCCTTATCGGAGTGGGTGTGGCCTTGTTGGAGGAAGTGTATCACTGGAGGATGGCTTTGAGATTTCAAAAGCTCAATCAAGCAATTCTCTCTCTCTCTCTCTCTCTCTCTCTCTCTCTCTCTCTCTCTCTCTCTTTATCTCTTCAGGCTGCCTGTAGATCTGGATGTAGAACTCTCAGCTCCTCTCCAACACCATGTCTGCCTGCATACTGTGTGGCCCCTGTCATGATGATAATAGAGTGAACCTCTGAAACTGTAAGCCAATCCAAATTAAATGTTTCCCTTTATAAGAGTTGCCATGGTCATGGTGTCTTTTCACAGCAATAAAACACTGACAGAGACAGTGCCCTTGTGCCTATATACAAACTCTTACCCATGTCTCTGTAAACAACCCTGAGGAAGCTCACAATCACCTACAACTCCAGGTCCAGGACCTCTAATGTCCTCTTCATGCTCCTGTGGGCTCCTGCACACACTCCTGCACACACTCAGACAGATAAGTAGAAATACATCACAGAAGGAAAGAAAGAAATATACATAGACAGACAGACACACAGATAGACAGACACACAGAAAGAAAGAAAAAGAAAGAAAGAAAGAAAGAAAGAAAGAAAGAAAGAAAGATGAGTGAGATGGGGCGTCAAGCCAAGGCTGAATTTTTGGCTAGAATAACAATCTCATCGTGGCAAAGCAAGATTGAGTTCCTTGGATACCATATTTCTTTAGGTATCTAAAGGTCCAGATTAAGTTCCACACCTGTGGGAACCCGAAAAGTTGAGATCTGGAATCCAATTCATGTTCATACACACACACACACACCAGAAAAAGAAGCGGGGTGCTTCTTGAGAGCCAAAGGCAGGAGTTAAAAGGCCATTGTCTAAAATAGCTGAGAAACTCACCTAGCAAGGCCTTGCCACTGGGGGAGAAAAGGTCAATGACACCTAAGGGAAGTCTTGCTAATGTCACAGCAGGATGGGATGGGCTCAGTGTGCTGCAGAAGCCTTCAAGGGACTCTGTTGGGGCAGGATCCTCATTAGAGAAACATCTGTGAGGGGCACCAACCCAGAGCAGTGAGCACTTGGGCACATGCACATGAGCACACACACACACACACACACACACACACACACACACACACACACACCGTTGCATATAAAACATCTCTTTATAAAACCAAAAGAAGGAGAGACCGACTGACTGATTAGAATTTCAGTACCATGGAGAGATCAGAATGTTGGGTCCCTAGGCTGTTACCTTTCATATGCTGGCTTTGGCCTCCAGAACAGTCATTCCTTGCCAACCTCTGAGTCTGAACTAGTATCTCATAGATTAAAAACTTTTGGGGGGGGGGGGGCTGGAGAGATGGCTTAGAGGTTAAGAGCACTGACTGCTCTTCCAGAGGTCCTGAGTTCAATTCCCAGCAACCACATGGTGGCTCATAACCATCTGTAATGGAATCCAATGCCCTCTTCTGGTGTGTCTGAAGACAGCTACAGTGTTCTCATATACATAGAATAAAAAAAAAAAAAAAAAAAAAAAAAAAAAAAAAAAAACCTTTTTGAAATCTATTAACCTAGCAGACCAGTAGCTTCTACCAACTAAAACGCTAGTATAGTCATCAGACAGTGTGCCAAGTCCATAGAAAATCTTCCCCCCATCTCACAGGAACCTCCTCTCTGATGTACTCACCACCAATATATTTTAAACTTGCTTGATTTTTATGACTTTATTATGTGAAACTATGAAACTTTTTTCGCGTTGGGTGGAATTTGGTGTATCCTAGACCTGTATTTCTGGACAATGTTTATTCAGAATGGCTCCAGAGAAAACTTTTTCTTGCTTGTATAAATACAAGAGCTGTGGTTTTTACATCAACAGCACAGAGCAAAAAATAAAAACAAAACAGCTTTAAATTCATTATTCTGAGGTAATGTTTTGGAGTCTGCCAGGTATTAGTGCATGTGTGTGTGTGTGTGTGTGTGTGTGTGTGTGGTATGTATGTGTGTGCATGTGTATGTATGTGTATATGTATGTGTTTACATGTATAGACATGTGTATGTATGTAGTGTGTATATGTGTGTATGTATGTGTGTATTGTGCATGTATATGTATGTTTGTGTATATGTATGTGTGTATGCATGTGTGTATATATGTATGTGCATATATTTGTATATGTGTGTATATATGCATGTGTATGTATATATGTGCATATATGTATGTGTATATGTATATATGTGTGTACATATGTGTGTATATATGCATGTGTATGTATATATGTGCATATATGTATGTGTATATGTATATGTGTGTGTACATATGTGTGTATATATGTGTATTGTATGCATGAATGCATTTGTGTGTTTGTATGTGTGTGTAAATATGTGTATATGTGTGTATGTATGTGTTTATGTATGTGTGTGTATGTGTGTGTGTGTGTAAGGGGCAAGGGGACATTTTTGCAATCTGCTTTTCCCTGTGCCATTTGAACACGCTTTCCTGTTTTAAAATACATTTATATCATCTCAGTTTTGAAAGTTTTGAGAACTGTCATCTCTTCACCCATCTACCTAATACAAGCATAGGTTCACCTGGGAAGAGGGAACCCTCAAACTGGAGGATTGCCTCAATCAGATTTGCTATGTCCTTGGGGCACTTTCTTGGTAGTTAACTGACATAGGAGGGCCTAGTCCTCTGTGGGTGGTATCACCCTAGACGAGTGGGCCTGGGCTACACATGATGCTAACTGAGCAGTCACAAAGCTCCTCTGTGCTTTCTGCTTTGGTTCCTACCTTCAGGCTCCTGTCTTGAGTACTCACCTTGATTCCCATCAAATACGGGCTGTGACCTGTGGGATAAAATAAACCCTTTCTTCCCCAAGATGCTTCTTCGTCACAATAACAGAAGGCAAGTCAGAACCCTGCTTTACTCTTCTGTCTTATAGGCAGGCATGCCTTAAATAATTTTTGCAATTTTTCTTTGTTGATATTTCCTCTCCTTCACATCAGAAGTAAAAGTTTGATAGGCAAATTTATGCATGGGGGAGGGAAAAAAGTGTAGGAGAAAAGGGAAGAAAAGAGAAAAACACCCAAGCCCTATACCACTGAATTAGAACCTGCATTCTCACGAAACTCTGACTCAGCTGGTTCAAATTCACCTCAAAGTCTGATAGCCTAGCATGTCCCTGAAAGCCCCAGAGACCCCCCCCCCAGTGTTTCCTTCTCTGTGGGTCTGCCCCTGGGGTGTCCAGGACATCTGCTGCTAATTTCTGTGTCTATCACTCAGCTGCTCTTAAAGGGGCCAGTCAGCTTGAGTGGTAAAAGATCACCAGATACAAAAGAGCCACCTCCAAGATGTGGGACCGGCTTAGACTGCTACAATGTATTCTAGTCCATGGACCTGGGTCTGCCTGCCCCCTTATATGTTACAGACCGTGGTTTAACAAAGGACTTTCTCCTCCTGAATTGGGTTCTCTGTAAGAACAGAACAGATCGAACAGATGTGTATATTAAAAGAATCTCTTAAATCGGCTTATGTCGAAATAGTAACCACAGTTGGCTACATCCAAAAGGCTGAGAACCTGATAGTTGCTTGGCGCCTGGCGACTGGATGTCTCAGCCACGGAAGCAGTCCCACAGTGGCTCTCTGTCTCTGGAGAGGCTGATCCAGTAGCTCCTCGGTCAGGTCAGTTCACCTGTCCCAGTATGTTAGCGGAAGTTTGAAGGGTTTCTGGAGAGCTGCTAGTCCCCCAGTCAGCAATGGAAGCCTGCAAATGCTGATTGTAAATATCATGGAAAGGACTCGGCATCAGCCACCGTCAGTAACGGGGTAAATCAACTCAGCAGCAAAGGAGAATGCTAACAAGCCCTTTCTATCTGAGCTGCCACTAGAAGGTGCAGTCCACAATTAGGGAGGGTCTTCTCCCAGCGATTGAGACAATCAGGACAGCTCTTCAGCTGTGGCTTCTTATTCAGGTGATTCTAATTTGTGGCTGACATTAAAACCAACCACCATGCTTCGCTTCTCCCAATAAGGGTAACTCATAACATTTGTTTGTTTGTTTGTTTCTTTTTTTTTTTTTTTCTTTGTTGTTTTTGAGACAGGATCTCGGTAGATAGCTCTGACTGTTCTGGAGCTCTGGAGACCAGGCTGACCTCGAACTCACAAAGATCCTCCCGCCTCTGCCACCCATGAGCTGGGAGTAAAAGCATTAGCCAGCATGTCTGGCTCACTCGTAACTTTTATGTGTGTTTATCTTTATTTTGCTTTATTGTGACCGGAGCACTTAGCATGAGATTAATGTGTTTCGGGGTATCACAATGTTATGTGACAGGTCTCTACAACTGATTCTTACTTCACTCACTAAACACTGGCCCTCAGGGCTGTAGCTGTGGCTCAGTGGTTAGGGAAGGGAATTGCTCTTTTGGGAGACTGGAGTTGGGTTCCCAGCACCCATACCATGCGTCTCACAATTGCTACCTAGAGGTCAGAATCTCTTCTGGACTCCATAAGGTACCCACAACAGACGTGTGCACATTCTCACATATGAAGACACACAGAAACACATAATTAAAAAGAATTAACTTTTCGCATTCCCCAAACCATCAATATATTCTGTAAATGTGATTGTTTCAGATATTAGCGGAGTCGTGCAGTATCACTGACTGATTTCATGAGAGCCATCTTCCCAGCCTAAAAGTCATTTCTTTTTTATAAATAATTAAGCCTGTCGGTGGGGGCACATGCCTTTAACCCTAGTGCTTGGGAACTGAGTTTAAGGCCAGCCTGGTCTACAGAGTGAGTTCCAGGACAGCCAAGGCTACACCGAGAAACCCTGTCTTGAGAAAACCAAAAACTAGAAATACTTTATTTATTGATATTATTGATTGGTGTTTTTGTCTGCATGTATGTCTGTGTGAGGGTATCAGATACCCTGAGAGCTGGAAGTACAAGCACTTGTAAGCTGCCACGAGGGTGCTGGGAATTGGCACGGTCAAGAGCAGCCAATGTTCTTACCCACTAAACCATCTTTCCAGCCCCAGATCATGCCATATGTGTGTGTGCGTGTGTGTATAAATACACAGATATATATACATATATACACATATATATATACATACATACACATATACATATAAATATATCTTTTTTTTTTGTTTTTTTTGTTTTTTTTTGTTTTTCGAGACAGGGTTTCTCTGTGTAGCCCTGGCTGTCCTGGAACTCACTCTGTAGACCAGGCTGGCCTTGAACTCAGAAATCCGCTTGATAAATATATCTTTACAGCTACACATTTTCTGCTTAGCACTGCTTATTCTGCATCTCATAAGTTTTGGGGTGTTTTTCATTTTATTTTTTCAAGATACTAATTTCCCTGTGATTTTTCTTTGGCCAGTCTGTGTAGACATGTTGTTTAAATTCTACAGAATTGTGAACTTTCTGACCCCCCCCCCGTTTGTATGTGTGTGTGTGTGTCTGTCTGTCTGTCCGTGTGTGGGGGGGTGATGTGTACATATGCATGTGTGTGTTCATGTGTGCATGTACATGTCATGTGTGTGAAGGTCCACATCGGGTGTCTTTTTCAGTCACTTTTTTTTTTTTTTTTTTGAGACAGGCCTCTCACTGAACCTGACTAGTCAATTCAACCAGACTAACTGGCCTGTGAGCCCATCAATCATCCTGCCTCCGGCCTACAGCACAGCACTGACACACCCAGCTTCTATTTTTGATGCTGGGGATCTGAAGTGGGCTTCTCCTGTCTACACAGCACTCTCCCTAGACTCCCCATGCACACCCAGTCTTCCTTCTGTTGCTGATTCCTTTTTGAAGCTTTTTAATGCATGTTTATTTCATGTGTGTCTATATGTGTGTGTGTGTGTGTGTGCGCGCGTGCATAGTTACACGCAACCAGAGGACAACTTTAGAAAATTGGTTCTCTCCTTCACCCCGAGAGGTCTCAGGGGTTGATTCTGGGTCACAGGGCTTGGCCGCAGGCCCCTTTATCTGTTGTGCCATTTCATTGGCCCTGCTAATTAATGATGCCTGATTTCAATCTCTTATATTCAGAGAATATAGTTTTCATTATTTCAATCTTCCTATTTATAACCAAACACAGTGTCATCTGATGAATATTCCATGTGAATCTGAGGAAACTATTTAGTCCATTCTTGCAGGGAATAAACTAGTAGGTTCAATTATCACACTGTTCCTTCATAATCCTCTCTCTAGTCATTCTATTATTCTGTCTAGTTATTCTATTGTTATTGAAAGGAGGTATTGAAGTTGTTGACTATTATTAACAAAATGTAATAATATACACCCTTTGCCCTTTACAGTCTTTTGTGTGTTATATGTGTATATTTGTATGCATGTATGCGCACCTGTGTGTATGAGTGTGTGTATGTGTGAGTGTGTGTTGTGTGAATGTGTGCATGTGTATTTGTGAGCGTGTGTGTGAGAGTGTGTGTTTGAGTATGTGTGCATATGTACGTGTGAGTGTGTATGTGTGTGTGTGCATGTGTATATGAGTGTGCAAATGTGTGAGTGTGTGTATGAGTGTGTTGTGTGTGTGCATGTGTGAGTGCATGTGTATGTGTGAGTGTGGGGGGAATGTATGTGTGAGTGTGTGTTATGTAAATGTGTGTCTGTGTGAATGTGTGTGTATGCATGTGAATATGAGTGTGTAAATGTGTGAGAGTGTGTGTATGAGTGTGTTGTATGTGTGCATGTGTGAGTGCATGTGTATGTGTGAGAGTGTGTATGTGTGAGTGTGTGTCTGTGTGAATGTGTGTCTGTGTGAATGTGTGTCTGTCTGTGTGTGTGTGTATGTGTGTGCACATATAGAGCCCAGAAGTTGATGTTGGATGTTTTACTCTTTCACGATCCAGCTAGCATTTCTCCTGATGAACCTGAGGCTTCTCATTTTAGCTAGACTAGCAGTTTAGTGAGCTCTGGGGATTGCACCAGTGGTCCTGGCTTGTGTGTGGGTAGTAGAGATCTGAACGTTACCCACTGAGTCACCTCTGCCACCCCTTATATTCTTTTTGGAAATCAAGATGACTTGTGACTACCTCCTGCTCCCATGCCAGGCTCTTTGCTGACATCAACTGTCCCCATAACAGCCATAGTTTCTGTTCCAGATCTTTTCTTTTATTAGGTAAAGGAGCAGTGTGTTTTTTAGTGACTTCCCTAGGGGAAGAGGCTCAAAAGGCGGAGATGGCTGGTCCATGCAGAATGAATGCTCTCTGGTATCATTTATACTTCTGTAGAAAGTCACAGATCCTCATCTTGATCGTAGGGTCTAGTGTCGAACAGTCCCAGTTTGGTAACTTCACCAGTCGGTCATGAGCCTCCCAGAAGAGGCCAGAACCGATGGCTAACTCCACCCGCATGCGCCATTCAGCAAGCTTGGAGCTGACGAAGACATTGTAGTTACCCCCCATTGGCTGTGGATAAACAAAATGGGAGATGTGGTCAGCACAGGAACCATCTGTACCACCAGCCTCTGCAAAGAGAGAGTCACGGGGATACAGAAGCCTCGCAGGTGGATGGGGCCCGGAGTGCTTGCCTCTTTTATCTGTCTTCTTCCGTTCCTGGCCAGTTGATAATCCCAATGATCACGGGAGAGGAGGTTCCCCCCCCAAATAATCCCAATGATCACGGGAGAGGAGCCCCCCCCCCCAAAAAAAAAAGTGAGGTCGATGAATTGTGGAGAGCATAGAGGTCAAAGCATAGAGCCTTGTGCTTGATGCAGGCCAGAATGGTTCTTCTGCTGCTCTACACTACACATTGGCCAAGGACTAACGTTGCTACTTTGAATGCTGGCCAGAAACTATGATAGCCTCTATGAGAGAGTCACGGGCTGCCTGCCTCTTTCTTGGCAAGTTGTCTAAGCTATGCAGTCTATGGGAAGCAGGCAGAGAAGAACTTGATCCAAGATAAGAACTCCTGACCCAGGTAGCAATATGTGTCTGGCCTTCTTCCAGAGAAAGCCCTTATTTCCAAAGGAACGGGGCTCAATTTCCCAACACACACCATGTTGTTTCTTCTGCAATCAGGCACGAGGGCAAAAAGAAGAGGCTCACCATGCAGCTTGCTTAGCAGTTTAGCTGCCTCATTAAGAACTGTGCACCTGGGGCTGGAGACTGCTCTTCCAGAGGTCCTGAGTTCAATTCCCAGCAACCACATGGTGGCTCACAACCCTCTGTAATGGGATCCAATGGCCTCTTCTGCTGTATCTGAAGACAGTGATAGTGTACTCATATAAATTAAATAAATAAGTAAGCAAATGAAATAAATCTTTTTTAAAAAAAAATGCACCCACAGCCGGCCAGTGGTGGTGCACGCCTTTAATCCCAGCACTTGGGAGGCAGAAGCAGGCGGATTTCTGAGTTCGAAGCCAGCCTGGTCTACCAGTGAGTTCCAGGACAGCCAAGGCTATACAGAGAAACCCTGTCTCAAAAAACCAAAAAAAAAAAAAATGCACCCACAGTGTTCCAAAGCCCCTCCCCCACAAAGTGAGGTCGATGAATTGTGGAGAGCATAGCGGTCAAAGCATAGAGCCTTGTGCTTGATGCAGGCCAGAATGGTTCTTCTTCTTCTGCTCTACACTACACATTGGCCAAGGACTAACGATGCTACTTTGAATGCTGGCCAGAAACTATGATAGCCTCTCAAAACACTGGCCAATGGGCTGAGACTGAAGTTCAGTAGATAGAAGTAGTTACAAAACAGCAAACCACAAAACAGGAATTGCGTGGTATACCTGTAATCCCCACACTGCAGAGGTAGCATCAAGACTGTCAAAAGCTGAAGGTCATTTACAGCTAAATAGCTAGTTTGAGGCCAGCCTGGGACACAGGAAACCATATCTTAAGAAAAGAACATTCGAAAGCGTCTAAATCAGCTCTCCCGAACACACCAGGTAGCTCAGAATTGAGCACCCGTTGTAAAAGCCATGAGAAGCCGCAGTCGCCTAGGTTTGCTTCCAGTGTACAGTGGTGTCCTTGGCTTAGACCCAGGGTTGGGAGCGATGTCTTGTGGTACTGTGTTTGGAGCTCTGAAAAAAGAGGAAACTGGGGGAATGCACACCACAAACCTCTGTACACTTCCTGGAGATACCAGAGGGAGGAGTGGGCATCTGGGATCTTTCCTGGTGTACCATATTTTCCTCTGCATCCCTGGCTCTCCCTCAGGCTCCTCCCCATGCCATGGAATCCTTATTGAATTCCATGATCATGCTATTCCCTGATTCAAAGCCTACACTTTTTTTTTCCTGTCTCTTCCAAGTGGGTCCAGGCACCCAGACATGGCTCCCACAACCTTCCAGGATTTCCTACACACTCCTCAGACTCTGGTCTCTGTCCATATAAGCATTTCCCCTCTTCCCAGACTTGTGTCCCCCTCCACCCCATACCTGCATCATCTCCACCAGTGCCACCAAGTCAGCCAGCGAGATGTGGTCCCCAGTGATGAACATCTTGTCCTGCAGAAACTTCTCCTCAAATTGCTGTAGGTTTCTCTTCACCTCTTCCAGCGTCTTGTCTACCCTCTCAGTGGGAACCTCCTCTCCCGTGATCATTGGGATTATCAACTGGCCAGGAACGGAAGAAGACAGATAAAAGAGGCAAGTACTCCGGGCCCCATCCTCCTTCGAGGCTTCTGTATCCCCGTCTGCTAGATAGAGCTTGGACAGTTCCAAGGATGTTAAAGTGATTTGGGCCATTCTCAAGCGGCCATGTGTTCAGAAGGATACGGAGGCCAAGGTAACAATGAATCCTGTGGCTTGACAGTGTCTCACTTGCCAAAGGTGATGTGTTGGGAGTCCAGTCGTCATGGTGATGTGAGACTGGGGAATCTTTAAAACATGGAGTCTAACTGGGGGTGCTGCCTTCAGAAGGGACTGAGGTGGACATGGTTAATACTTAGAAGACCAAGCTATTATTAAAGAACAAGATTGGTGCCCTGCCCCAGATCTGGCTTCCTGTCTTAGAACTTACTTCCACTGTAACAGCATCTACAAGGAGGCCCTCTGTAGAGCTGGTGCCATGCTGTTTAGACTTCCTGTTTCCAAAACCACAAGCTAAATAAACCTCTTTTCTTCATAAGTTACCCAGCCTGAGACATCTTATTATAGCAGTAGAAAATGGACTTTTAAAAGAAAAATCACAAGGAGAAAATTAAAACTAGGGATATATGTGTGCTGGTTGTCACCGATAAATCGACTTATTCAGCAAGACCAGGACTGGACTTGAGGTTTTCTGACCGTCTTCCCCCTGTTCCTGAGCCCCAGGCTTGGTCATCCTCACCTTAATCCACAGGATCTTGCTCATGGGCACCTGAATAGCGGTGTGCTGCCACGCCATGAACTCGTCCACACGGGCGCGCATGTGCAGGTCTGGTGGGTACCAGTGGGAAGGCGCGCTGTACTTGCGGCATAGGTAGAAGAGGATAGCCACACTAGAGGAAGGGCAAGGCAATGGATGGGGGCACTGTTTGTACCTTCTGAGAGCCCTGACACCACCCCAGCATGGCCTGATTCAAACTGGATCTTCAGCCACAGACAGACAATAGGAAATTCCACCAGGGGAAGGAGGAACCCAAAGGGTTCGAAAAAGCCCGCCCCCTAGCTGTCAGGTTAGTCTGATGATCAGCAAGAGCCGGGGAAGATCTGAAGGAGGCACAGGGGTTGGGATGGATGGGCGGTGCCAATAGAGAGAAAAGAATGTGAGATTCTAGCGGGAGCACCTGGATAGTGGGGACATGTGACTGGAGAGACAATCTGGCTCATGGGGAGTGAAGAAGGAACTGCCAGAGATAATTCAGGATGGGTTTAGACTTAATTTAATTAATATCTCTTAATTTTTAGTTTCTGTGTATGAGGGTTTTTTTTTTCCCCCATGTGTATGTCTGAACATCACTTGTATGTCTGGTGCCCATATCCAGGCTGGAGGATGGAGTTTGATCCCTAGGAACTAGAATTATGCAGACAGTTAAGGAGACACTGTGTGAGTACTGAGAACCAAACCTGGATCCTCTGGTAGAGCAGCCAGTGCTCTTAGCTGTAAAGCCATCTCTCCAGCCCCCTAAACACTTAATCTTTAAGATCATGCAGGATGACAGCATTTATCCCTCCAGCTAGAAGAGGTGGAATAAATCCCAGGATGCCAAGATGGTAGCTCCAGCAATAAGGCAGCAAGAAGTATTGGTCTCTCAGGGATGGGCGTGGGATGAGGTAGGAGCAAAGGATACAGGAGAGGGCTTCAGAGGGAGGGATGGCCCAAGCTTGCTCACTGACAGTGTAGGAAATGCTACAGGACAGAAAAGTCAGTGTCCATCATTAACAGCAAACACACAGAGAGGCCAGTGAGAAACAAAGCCAAGTAGGGTTTTTTGTTGTTGTTGTTTTGTTTTGTTTGGGTTTCTTTTTTTTTGGTTGTTTGTTTTACTTACATCAGGGGTTAACACCAACCAAAGAACATACACAGGTTGGACCTAGACCTCCCTGCTCACCTGTAACAGATGTATGTGCAGCTTGGTCTTCATGTGGGTCCTGAACAACAAGCGGGCAGGGGGTGGGGGGATGAGGGGTTGGGGGGTGCTATCCCAAAAGCTGTTGCCTGCTTGTGGGATATGTTCTACTAGCTGGGCCACCTTGCCTGGCCTAAATTGGAAGGGAAGCACCTAGGCTCGCAGAGATTGAAGTGGCAGGGTTGGGGGAAGCCCCCCCCCCCGCATGCTCAGAGAAGAAGGGGGGATGGGGAAAGGATTGTGGGAGGGGGTGACCAGAATCGAGGCAGTGAGTGGGATGTAAAGTGAATAAGTAAAATAAATAAATAAATAAATAAATTTATTTATTTTTAAGAAAACAGGGGCCGAGAGAGTTTGAATGTCCCCACTAAAACTCAGATGGACATTGACTTCCCACTGGGAGGTTTTAGGTGGTGGGGCAGTTAAGTGTAATCGACTCGCAAGGGCAGATTGATTCATGTGTGGCTAAAATAATCATTAGGTTACCAGCCTGTCACAGGTGGCTTTGTGATACAACAAACAGGCTCTGGTTCGCTTGATTGCTCACCATGGTGTGATCTCTGTGTTGCCAGGACCCATAGGGAAGGCCCTCAGTGGTTGCTAAGTGGGTACCAGCTCCACTCTCGTGGGCTTCGCAGCCTCTAGAACCATGAGCTAAACAAAGACAGCCTCCTGCTCTTCACCGTCGCCCACACCACCATATTCAGTCAAAGCAACCCAATACACACTAAGACAGAACACAGTTAAAGAGGGGCTGGAGAGGTCACTCGATGGTTAAGGGCACTTGTGGCTCTCACAGAGGATCCTGGTACGGTTCCTAGCACCCACATGGCGGCTCGCGACCATTCACAGCTCTGTTTCTAGGAGATCTGATGAGCTCTTCCAACACCCCAGGCACCAGGCATGCACACAGTGCACATATATGCATGCAGGGAAAATATTCACACACATAAAACAAATGTGTGTGTGGGGGGGGAATCAGGAAAATATTTATGATGCAATCGGAGATGAATGTGAGCTAACTATGGATGAAATCTGAAAAGGGCTGATAAGTTTATTGGCTGTCATAATGGTATTGGGTGATGTATCTTTTTTTTTTTTCTTCCGAGACAGGGTTTCTCTGTGTAGCCCTGGCTGTCCTGGAACTCACTCTGTAGAGCAGGCTGGCCTCGAACTCAGAAATCCATCTGCCTCTGCCTCCCAAGTGCTGGGATTAAAGGCGTGCGCCACCACTGCCCGGCTGATGTGTCTTTTAGAGTCTTTATTGCTTCACAGGATGTCCATAAGCAGTCATAGGTAAAGTGATGGGGTGTTTGAAAGGAAGGGGAGCGAAGTGTAGAGGTGGAACTGGGGTGAAGCGGATTAGCTACAGAAGCTGGGAGATGGTGGTGCTCTGTGTGTGTATGTGTGTGTGTGCATGGATGTGCATGGATGTGCATGGATGTGCTGTGTGTGTGTGTGTGTGTGTGTGTGTGTGTATACATACATTTTTCTATAGCATAAAAGTAAATAGGCCAGGCCTGATCTTGCACACCTTTAATCCCAGTACTCAGGATATACAGACAGATGGATCTCTTGAGTTTGAGGCCAGTTTTGTCTACACAATGAATTTCATGCTAGTCCAGACTACATAGAGAGACCTTACCTCCTCTCAGTAAATAAATAAACAAACAAATATGCTCCCAATGAGTCTCCCAGAAAGAGCAGAGATGGTGGCAGGACTCTTACCTTTCAGATAAGAGGAACTTGCCATCTCTGAGGCTGGGAAGCTTCCTCAGGGGGTTGATTTCGATGTATTCCTTGCTATGATGGTGACCTGAGGGGGCAGGAAGAGTCTGTGGCGTTGGAAACCCCAGAAAAAAAAGAGAACTTGGGCTTCTAGAAACAAAATCTCCCTTCTGTCCCCAGCCCTTGTGACCTCCCTTCTCCAGGGATCAGGACCACCTCTTGGCTTCCAGAAGCTAGAAGTTCAGCCTTCACTCAAGGCCTGTGTGTCAACCTTAGCCCTAGAGGACCTAAGTGTCGCCTTCTCTCTCATCACCTCTGGCTTACTCTACCTCTCCTTTGAGGAGATTGGTCAGCTGAATCTGGCAACTTGGGGAACACTGAAGATGCACGCAAGGTCCCTTGATGTCTCCAGAGAACTCCATAGCAGGTAGGAACATTAACTGCTCCTGGCCAACTGTTTGTATGAGGAAACCCTAAACCCTGTGGGGAGGGGAGGGCGTGCACCACATCTCTTCCATTTCTGTAGCTCCCAGATCTCTTTAGTCTAGAGCCTATGTCTCTTCAAGCTGAGCTTTTACAGACTCCTCAGAGTCTTGGATTCTGATCCACTGATCCTCACATGGGGTATGCGGGTCTGTGCACCCCTTAGTATATACTTTTTCATACTTCTTTCTTCTTTCTCCTCCTCTTCCTTTTTTATCTGCCAACGTGTATGTGCACATGATTATCAAACCAAAGGTTTTGAGTGTGGCACGCTAGGCCAGTGTTTTCTCGCTGAGCCACGATCCTAGTCCCAGAGCAAGTTTGAACACTGGGAAGGGGTGAGATCAGATTGGAAGATGATGGATGGGCACAGGCTGAGGAAGGGTGGGCACAGACTGGAAGAAGGCAGGCACAGGTTGAGGGAGGGCGGGCACAGACTGAATAACAAACACACTGTTGCATGGAAGTGGGTCTGTGTCCTTCACCAGCCTGGTTGGTGGGTGCTACAGATAACAAGACTGGAGACCTCCAAAGATGATGGCAGAAGCTCTAGCCTGAGAATCTTAGGCTCTCCTAGCATCCTTCCTTTCTTTACCTTCAAAGATCCTATTTGCCCCAACAGGGAGACATTCATTCTTGGTGACCAGCAAATGTAGACTAGATGGGACATGGCCTGATCACCTTGGTATCTGTTTCACCTCTGCATCCCTTGTTGACCTTTGACCCTCAGAAACACTTTCTAGACCAGGCTTCCTGGCAATGCTAGGAACTGACCTTTTAATAGATCCACAAATTGGAAGTCAAAGGGGATGCCATTCTTCCTGGCAAAGATGTAGACGGCGCGGCAAGGTGCTGACAGCAGGTCCATGTAGAGCTCCAGGCCCATGATGAAATGCTTTTGGGGGGACCCACAGCTACAGCGGGTGTCCCACAGACCCAGCCTGTGGCTAGCCTGAGCGCCTGGCTCTAGGCCCTCTTCCACTTGAGCTGAGGAACCTGCATTCTGGAACTTCTTCACCCTGGTGTTCCTATGAGGCCAGTCTCCTGGAATTCTTACAATAGCAAGGATTCTGAGGAGAGCTGGGGGTGGCACAGGACTGGGATAGGCTCCTATTATGTGTGTGCTCTGTGGCTTGGCCTCACAGGCACCTGTCTGAGAAGGCCCCATGCTTGAGCATTCCCAGGGCCACTCTCTCTCTCTCTGCAGAACAGGACAAGAGAGGCTTTGCAGGTCCAGAAGGGGGAAAAAGACAAGGACTGAGTTTGCATAGCCTGGAGTAAAGACTGGGGTATCCATGGGTAAATCTACCCTGAAACGTGATTGGGAAAGGATTGGAAAGAGGTAGTTGCTACATTTTGGATTTTGAATGTCCTCTGAAGACCATGCCTTAAAAGTATAGTTCCTGGTGGGGGGGCAGGGGTAGGAGACTTTAAAAGGTAGAGCCTAGAGAGTTGGCAGTGTAGTCCAGTGGTAGAGTGTTTAGGTTGTAGCATATAGAAAGCCCAGGTTCCATCTCTAGTACTGAAGGTAATAAAGAAAAATGAGGCTTGCTAGAAGACACTGGCTCACTGAGGACATTTTCTTGAAGGAACAGAGGGTGTTAGTTCATGGAAGACATTTCCTTGAAGAGATCTATGGAACAGCAGTCTCTCTTTTCTTTTTCTTCCCAGTCATGAGGTCAATAGTTCTCTTTGCCACACACACTTCCCACCACTGCTGACCCTGCCACCAAATGCTTGCAAGCAATGGACCCACCTACCCAAGCATGACACTAGCCCTTTAAACTTGTAAGCCAAAACAACCTTTTGTTCCTTTAACAAAAAGTTTAGGAGCTGGAGAGATGGCCCAGTGGCTAAAAGCACTGGCTGCTCTTCCAGAGGTCCTGGTTCTAACCCCAGCACCCACATGATGGCTCACAACCATCTGTAACTCCAATCCCAGAATATCTGATGCCCTCTTCTGGCCTCTGTGGTCACCAGGCATGCATGGGGTACACAGACAAACATGCAAGCAAAAACCTATACATATAAATATTTATTTAAACATTTATTTTTATTTTAAAATTACATATATATGGAGGAATATATGTATAAGTGTAATAGAATCATTTTAAGCTTAACCTCAACTATCTTACAAATAAATGAGACTCAGACTATGGTTATTTTATTTGGCTTTGGCAATTATGGGGGGGCTAACCTCTAATCTACTATTCTTCCTGCTAGACTGGCTACCTCCCCATTGGTGTACCCCAGATACTTGCTGTTTCTCCTGGCCATATGCTCATGGTCCATCTCCCCTCATGGCGGCTTCCTCTTTCCTCCTCCTCCTCCTCTTATTCTTCCTCCTCCTCTTACCCTTCCTCTTCCTCTTACCCTTCCTCCTTCCTCTTTCCTCCTTCTTCCTTTCTACCTCCTCCTTTCTCCTTCCTCCTTGATCTCTCTCCTCCAACCAAGTCACTCCAAACCTACCTGTCTAATCCCTCCAGTAATTGGCTGTAGCCAATTTTATTTAACCAATGGTTTTTAAATCAAGGAACAAGGTTTGCACCACAAAAGCTTGTAAACATGAGAAATCACACATAGGTCTGGCCTTTTGGCTATAGAATTTATCATTACAATACATGGCAACAGACCAAGCCTCAACAGATGAGTGAAGACACCTATGGAATCCAGAAGACAGCATAGGATCCCCTAGAGCTGGAGTTACCGGTGGTTGTGAACTAGCCAACAGGAACTAAACTCTGCTCCCCTACAAAAGCAATACACACCGCCAAGTGCTGAGCTGTCTCTCCAGCTCCCCTTTCTTCTTTATAAGTTAACTGTCTCGGGTATTTAGTTACAGTGATGGAGGCTAAAACACTGGAGGAGTTTAGGGAACAACAGGACAACATCAAGCCAGAGTGTGGCCCACCAGACTGTATCATGCATAAGCCCAGAAATTTCCTGGCCTTGATTAAAGCAACATAGATCACACCATGCACCTTGGCAGCTGTGGAAGAAGGCTAACAGAGATCTATGATAAGGCCACAATGTGGCTTTAGGCTATATGGTTATATTAGTTAATTTCCTCTTTGCTGCAATCAAATGCTTGGACAAACAAGGTAGGGAAGAAGGAAAAGTTAATTTAGTCTCATAGCCCAGCATGGTGGAAATCTATGGGGGGGGAGGGGGCAGTGTCTTGAGGCAGCTGGTTATATTGCTTCTGGGGTCAGAAACAAGAGAGTTGTAAATGTTCCTGTTCAAGTCACATTTATTTTCAACCAGTCCAGGACTCAAGCCTGAAAAAAACAAACAAACAAACAAACAAACAAACAAACAAAACACCACCCACTTTCAAGTGGGTCTTCCCACTTCAGTGAACTCAGTCAAGATAATCCCTCACAGGCATAGCCTGAGACCTGTCCCCTAGGTAACTCTAGATCTTGTCAAGTTGACAAGAACAATGCTCTTGGAAGATGCCCTGTCTTTCTAGGCCTCACTTCCCCCAGGACGACATGTGGATCAGGAGAGTTCAGAGCACGTTTGTAATAGACGGTACCATGCATGGCGGAAAGCAAGCCACTTCTCTTGAAGCTGCTATACCAGCTTCTGTACCAGTGGAGAGTCCCACCAAGCCTTATGGCTTCTCTGTGGCTGTAGTATGAACTTGTAGTCTTCCAGGACTACTTCAGCTCCCAGCATGATATGCTCATGGGTCTAACAGCCAGCTGAGGTCAAGCTTTGGAGGCTATACTACAGGACATGGCTGCTGGCAAGGGGATGTGGAGGCTCCTCTCACTATTTGATCTATGAATACCACTACACCTACCAGGGAGACCTACCTATTCAGTAGCCAGGAAGGTCCTGGCTGCTTAAGTCTGGGGGTTACTCTGCCTTCTCAATAGCTGTAGGACCTGCACAGCACCCAAGGCTTCCTCAGTGAGAAGGGCCAAAGAGACTGGGCTAAGAGAGCAGTTCACCCTGGGTGCTCACAAGCTTCCATGACCCCCTCTACCTGTCTTCCTTGCTACCAACAATCAGTGATGTGCATTGGGGCTCAATGTTTAGAAGTCTTCTGAGGATCCTTGGGAGAAAGTTTCTGTGATGGATTGATGATGTCTGTTCAGGGCAAGGAAAGGGAGGCAATATATGTATGTCCCAACTGGTACCCTCCATCACTTGCAGTTCTAGCTCTTGTCCCAGTCTGCAGGACAGAGATGAGGAGGTCTGATGGTTTGTATATGCTTGACTGTGTTGGAAGGTGTGGCCTTATTGGAGTAGGTGTGGCCTTGTTGAAGTAGGTGTGGCCTTGTGGGTGTGGGTTTTAATACCCTTGTCCTAGCTGCCTGGAAGTCAGTCTTGCACTAGCAGCTTTCAGATGAAGATGTAGAACTCTCAGCTCTGTCTGTACCATGCCTGCCTGGATGCTGCCATGCTTCCACTTTGATGATAATGAACAGAACCTATGAACCTGTAAGCCAGCCCCAATTAAATGTTGTCCTTTATAAGACTTGACTTGGGCATGGTGTCTGCTTACAGCAGTAAAACCCTAACTAAGATGGGACGATTACTTAGTAGGAGTAGATGCTGTCGGCAGGTAACATGATGGTGACATTCTGTACACCAACTACTCGTTGACGGGGTAGACAGTTTGTAACTCAGCAGTGTATCACTCTTTGGAACCTGAGGCTTAGGTATGACAGGGATGGCTGTTCTGTGACAGGGTCTCACTATGTGGTCCTGGCTGGCCAGGAACTTGCTATGTAGACCAGACTGCTGTCAAATTCAGAGATCCACCTACATCCACCCCTCCAGCCCACCAGGTGGCAGGACTTCGTGCATGTGTTGCCACCCTCCATATTGTTTTTTTTTTTTTTTTTTTTTCTGTTGCTGAGACAAAATGCTTGATGCAAGCATGTTAAATAAGAAAAGGTTGAGGCTGGAGAGATGGCTCAGTGGTCCTGAGTTCAATCCCCAGCAACCACATGGTGGCTCACAATCATCTGTACTGGGATCCAATGCCCTCTTCTGGTGTGTCTGATGACAGCTACAGTGGACTCATATGCATAAAATAAATTAAAAAGAAGAAAGTGAGGCGCATTCTGGCTCACGAGTTGAGAGTGAAGTTGGAGACTGCATAGAGGCCAGGTGGCAGGAATGTGAACAGCTGGTTTCATTGTGGCCACCACCAGAACAGAAAGAGATAAATAAATCCTCCTGTTCTTTTTCTCACGGTCTTGGACCTTATCTGATGAGATCAAGCCAATCATATTTAGGAAATCCCTTTACAGGCTCGCCAAGAGCCTGTGTTTCCTAGATGTTTCTAAATCCAGCCAAGCTGATGAGATTAACCGTCAATCAGAAAGGGAGTTGGGACTCGTTTTCCAACACCACCAGGGCTGAACTGATCTTTTACTCACACCCAAACATTTAACCAGGTTCTCCACAGCTCTGCCATCATGGGAGGAACCCCATAACTGCTTCCTGTCTATGCTGCATCTTTGTTTGCTCTACTTCCAGCCTCCCAGGAAAGGTTCACTGCCCACAAAATGCCCCGCCCCCCTGTTTCCTCCCTGGACCACATTTTGGCAGGCTTTTCCTTCTGCAGCAGCCCAGGTCTACCTTCTGTCTGGACCTCACTCATTCCTGTTAGCATCTTCACAGGAGGGAAGTAGCCTTATCCGGTGGGCTAGCATCATGGGAATTTCTGAAGTTCAAATCTGGCCACTTTGCCCCTCCATGCAGTACTCTCTCAGTGTGCGCATCATGGTCACACCCCCTGGCCCTAATTTGGCCTGGGCACTTCTGCTGTGGTGTGGAGGGCTGGGCTGTGGTCAGCAGAGTCTCTGTGGACCTGGAGGACAGCTCCTGTTTGCAAAGGGAGCCAGGGTTTGTCTTCCATACTGGAAGATGCTGATTGAGTAGGGTGTGGGATTGGCTGCAAGCCAGAGTCACCCAGGCCTTCCTGGGCTCCTAGCCAAGACCTCCTGGGAAGCTGGCAGGCCCATTCTGAAACCTGAGGAAGGAAGAGTCACTCTCTGGCCCCCACACACGGAATTTAACCATGCTTATCACAGGCTATAAAGCCTACCAGTAGTTAAGACTTTGGGAGATGAATAACCTCAGTACACACAGACACACACACACACACACACACACACACACACACACGCACGCACGCACGCACGCACGCGTGTTTGCACATGCACACACTCATTGACACTGTGTGCGGATGACATCTTCCATGGTTTCAAGAATAGCTCATAGTTCAACTGGTGGAATGAAGACCTCCCCCATGTCAATCAAGATCACCGTGCTTGTCTACTTTTATGCCAACTTGACACCAGCTAGAGTCATCAGAGAGGAGGGAATCTCAGTTGAGAAAATGCCTCCATAAGATCAATCAGGCTGTAGGCGCGCCTAAAGCACATTGTCATAATTAGTGATTGATGGGGGAGGGCCCAGCCCACTATGGGTGGTGCCATCCCTGAGCTGGGGGTCCTGGGTTCTCTAAGAAAGCAGGCTGAGCAAACCAGTGAGCAGCACTCACTCCCCCGTGGCCTTGGCCTCCACATCAGCTCCATCTTCCTGGTTCCTGCCCTGTTGGAGTTCTTGTCCTGAATTCCTATGATGTAGAAATGTAAGCTGAATAAACCTTCCCTCCCCTACCCAGGTTTTTGGTCATGGTGTTTCATCAGAATGATAGAAACTCCAAGACAGTCACTATGACCAAGTAACAGGATTGTGGCTGCTGACCCTGGAATGGAGAACCAGGTCACAGGTACAGGGCTGAAACTTGGCTCGGCCCTAGCTTCTCTCCAAGGATAGACTCTGCTCTGGAAGCCATGGGGAACACAACCAACTAGCTGTTCCAAAGTGGAGGAGGAGGGTCTGGGCTAGGAGCCAGAGTTGGCCCAGAGCCCAGGAAAACAGAATCTGGCTCATGAAGGCAGGCAGGCAGGCCCAACAGAGCAAGTGGTCACCCACTAAGGCCTAGGGGTAGGAATCTGGGCCCTGGTCTGGCATGCTCAGATGTGCCAAAAGCCCCTGGCCCACATTGCCAGGGCCTGTCTCTGATTCATGAACCCAGGCAAGCTCCCTAATGCTTAGGAACCAATGTTCTCTCCACAGTAAGTATGTTCACTCACTTCCTGAGGAGAGATGAACAAGTATCCATTCAACCCAGATAGGTCAGTGATGACAGACCAAAGAAATGATGCTACCTGAGTCTAGCTTGGTGGGGAATGGGTTTGCTGGGGTTACTTGCAGGAGCATGAATAACACAACAGTCATGGCGTTACTGCAAGACCTATGTGTCTTAGGGTTTCTATTGTTGCCACGAAACACTCTGACCAAAAAACAATCTGGGAGAGAGGGAAGGTTTTATTTGGCTTCCATTTCCACATTCGCTGCTCATCACCAAAGGAAGGTGGGACAAAGATTCAGGACAGGAACTTAAACAGGGCAGGAACCTGGAGGCAGGAGCTGATGCAGAAGCCATGGAGGGGTGCTGCTTACTGGCTTGCTCCCCATGGCTTGCTCAGCCTGCTTTCTGATAAAACTCAAGACCACCAGCCCAGGGATGGCACCACCCACAACCGGCCCTCCTGCCTTGATCACTAATTGAGAAAATGCCTTACAGCTGGATCTCATGGAGGCACTTCCTCAACTGAGGCTCCTTCCCCTCTGATAACTAACTCTAGCTTGTGTCAAGTTGACACAAATCCAGCCAGAACAACTGACCCCTTGTCAACTTGACACACAAACACATAACTATTAAGCCACAACCCTTCCTTTCTTATTCACCCCTAAGATCTCACCTTAAAAACATAACTTTAAAAGTCCCACAGTCCTGACAAATTTAAACACATTAAATTTTCAGGCTCTTTAAAATAACCAATTTCTTTTAAAAATCCATAGTCTTTTAAAATTCAAAATCTCTCAATTGTGGGCCACAGTAAAATAAAAAAATAAATCAAGTAAGTAAACTTTACTTTGAGAGGGAAAAATCAGGGCACAGTCACAATCAAAGCAAAGCAAAATCAAACAACAACTATCCAATGACTGGGCACAGTCTTCTGCATTCCTAAGAATTTCACTGAGGTAGATGGTCCTTGAATTTCGGTTGGATTTATTTCCCATCCTCTGATATGCATATGTGTTACCAATGAGTCCAAAGTGGTTGCTACCTCCTGCTCAATTGATCCAATCAGCATAATGTCATCAATATAGCCCACCAATGTGATATTTTGGGGAAGAGACAGACAGACGATCAAGATACCTCCTAAGTTATGACATAGGGCAAGAGAATGAATTTATCCTTAAGGCAAAACTTAAAGGTATACTGCTGGCCTTGCCAGCTGAAAGCAAATTGCTTCTGAAGGTCCTTATGGACAGGTACGGGGGGTGGGGGTGGGGTGGGGGGAAGGCACTTGCTAACTCAACAGCTGCATACCAGGTACCAGGAGAGGTAGTAACTTGCTCAAATAATAACACTACATCTGGTACAGCAGCTGCAATCGAAGTTACTACTTGATTTAGTTTCTGATCGCCAACTGTCATTCTCCATGATCCATCTGTCTTCTGCATTGGCCAGACAGGAGAGTTAAAGGGAGATGTGGTAGGAGACACCACCACCCCTGCATCTTTCAAGTCCTTGATGGTGGCACTAGTTTCTGCAGTTCCTCTAAGGCATGTGATACTGTTTCTGACTCACTTCATCCATTTAGCCATTCTAAACAGCGTAGTCCTCATTCCACAGGTCAGATCTGTCACAGCAATGCCCCGCAGTCCTGGTGCCAACTTGTCTTGGGATTTCTATTGCTACAAAAAAAACCACCATGACCAAAAAGCAAGTTGGGGAGAAAAAGGGTTTATCTGGCTTACACCTACATATTGCTGTTCATTCTTGAAAGGACCAGAACTCAAACAGGGCAGGATCCTAAAGGCAGGAGCTGATACAGAAGCCGTGGAGGCATGTTGCTTACTGGCTTGCTTCCCCTGGCTTGCTCAGCCTGCTTTCTTACAGAACCTAGGACCACCAGGGATGGCACCACCCCACCATGGTCTAGGCCCTCCCTCACTGATCACAAAATGAAAAAAATGCCCTACAGCTGGATCTCATGGAGGCATTTCATAACCTGAGGCTCCCTCCTCTCCTCTCTGATGACTGGAGCTTGTATCAAATTGACACAAAACCAACCAGTACCCCATCCCAGCATGGATGACCACATACAAAAAGCTGCATCATGTAGGAGCTCTCTGTACAACTTGTAGGCACCTCTGCAGGCTGACCCTCTGGCTGAAAGAGTTTGCTAATATTTTAGCCTTAGGGAGGGGCTTTTAACTTTTTATTTAGTAAGTTTCAGGTATTTCCTGTGCCTTACAGGTCTCCCTCTTACTTGCAGGATAGAATGATTCTTTCAATCTGTAGGAAAGACTTAGACAATAATGGCCCCAGTGCTAGTCCTCACTTGGCTTCACCTCCTAACACAGGAGAGCCCTGATCACTGTCTTGAGACTGCGGTTGCTGGAAATGAAGGGGAAACAAGGGACCAGATGCAGAGTCCTCCAGCATCACAAAGTCTTTCCTCTGCTTAGGGCGCCAGTGGAATTTGAGATCACTTTGGAGAGTCTTTGCTGCATTATTCCTGTCAGGCAGCCTGGGATCCTGTGGACCTAACAGTGGTCTCAGGGAGGAAGAGAAAAGAAGGTGGTCACACGCCAGACATTCTGGCCTGAAAGGCACAGAATAAGCACCAGAGCATCAAGCTCACTGAGATGAGCAGGATGTCAGGATCCCTGTCCTGTCAAAGTGACACCTGCTGTCATATTCAAGAGTCACATCCATGTCAGCTGTGAGCCCTCCTGTGAAGAACTTTCTAGTTCCCGAGACATGATTCAAAGGTGATGCCCAGAGATCTGAGCAACATCATTCCCAGAAGCCTGATTTCTAAGGACCCTGCCTTTAGCACCTATGTGTCTCCCTATGGCTTTCTAGACCTAGGAAAACTGTTGAGGTTTTATCTTTTGATATGTATTATAATGATAAATATTGGCCCTGCTCCCAAGGCCTGGTTGCTCCCAGGAACAAGAGATTCCACATGTACAATGTAACTTTGCTCCTTAATTTAAAACTACTGGTTAAATAAAGATGCTGGCAGCTAATAGCTTGGGGTTCCTGGGCTTGGAGTCTGAAGAGATCACAAGTGTCAAGGACCTCACTACCCTACATTTGAGGGCCAAAATGTCGGGGATTACTCTTTCTATCAATATTGGAACCTGCACTGCCAGAAACCTTGGGAGCTAAGTTGTTAGATCCCGCACTGCCCCAAACTGCTTGGGTCCTCATGTCCGGGTTCAGCAAGAGAGAGTGAGGATGAACACGAGGAATGGAGACCAGACAGTGTGATTCAATCCCGTTTATTCTTCAGTCTCTCTTCTTCTCTCCAAGTCCCTAGTTCCTAGCACCAAGTCTCAAGTCCTAATCCTAGTTCCAGTTGCTAGTCTCTTTCCCAGTTCCAAGTTACTTCTTCTGAGTCTCGAGTCCAAATACCTTCTTCCAAGTACAAGTGTCTAATCCTAGTTGCCTGTCTTGAGTCTCAAGTGCCTACTCCAAGTGCCTAATACTTAATAATAATTTCTTCTGTCTGCCTCTCGCCTTTTATATGTCTCAATTCTAAGCCATGCCTTTAAGTCACGCCTTTAAGTCATGCCCTTAGGTCTTGTCTCTAAATCTGATCTCTAAGTCACACACCCTTAAGTCACACACCTTTAAGTCTCACACACTCAAGGGAAAATCCTGGGTATCTAAAACAAGATGGTATCAGAGTGTGCTCAGCTGTTGTAGGTTGTTGTAATCAAGTCTCTTGTCAGGGTATACGGCTCAAGATGGCTGCAAGGATGATAGCCGCCTTCTGTCGGCTCCCCACACACAAGGAGAGGAAGAAAGGTGGGGAGAGAAGCAGACATCATAGGCTAAGAATCTTGAAATCATGGTCATGAGGGCCACCCAAGTGGAATTAAGAGCAGCCAGCCCAGACAGATCATAGTAAATAATAACTTGGGGTTATCAATAGCAAAGAAGATTTGAATAGCATAGAGGGTAGATATCTGCCCAGCTTTAGTGCTGATAAATTAAAAGTTGAGTGAGATCTGTTTCCTGGGAATTGAATAATCAAAGGCACGGCAGAAGCCTCTGATTGAGATGAAATATTTTCTACGATAGAATACTGACTTTCCCGCAGTGATGACCTCTGTGACAATCTAGCTGTCTTTGCAGCATGTTTATATCTTGCTAATAACTGTTTTCCATTTTCCATTTTGCAATAATACTGTGACTCACTTGAGGAAGTCAGAGGACAGTTTTGCAGCTCTTGCTTCTCTCCTTCTGCTACCTAGGCTCTGGTGATTGAATACAGGTCAACAGTCTCGGCTGTAAGTATCCTCATAGGCTGATCCACCTGGTTGGCCTCTTAATTCTTTTGTTAATTTGATATTTTATTTATTTACAATACAGATATCATCCCCTTTCCCCATGTCCCCTCCCTAGAACCCCCTATCCTATACCCCCTCTTCCTTTATGCTTTTATTCCATTTTGGTTACATGCATGTATTAAGGTCAGTTCTAGGGTAAGGTCTAGCAATACAATAGATGAAAATAGTCAAGAAACAATGGCCTCTTAATTCTTAATATTAAATCCTTTTTGTTGTGAGTTCTCACCCATGGACACACATGAAGGTTCGCATAACAATGTAAATAAATCCTACTGTCTGTTGTTACTGCTCAACCACCTGAGGAGAGAAAAGTGTTTGCTTAAAGAAATCTTATTTATCCTACACTTCAAAGATCAACTCTTGTAAAACATCATCTACATCCCTGAATGGTTTGTTGTTATAATAAATTTTTTTTGCCTGTGTAATAACTTTATGTGGATTGTTACGGCTTTTCTTTGATTAACCATAATGTTTTACTGAGTCATAATTTTATTGCATGCATATTAAAGGACAATGTAATAAAATCAATAACTCTTTATTCCTTAAAATATTCAGACTCTTAACTATAATAAAACACAGATGTCTATCAACTTTTGATTGGTTTCTTTGACTGTGTTACTGGTTTTTACTTTTAGCATCTTTTATATGTTGTTGATTTGGGTCCCCTTGAGGTTTTGTACCTCAAGAGAAGCATGCTAAGGATAACTGATGTCCCTTTTGAGCAAAGCTCCTCCCAGAGCCAGAAGGGGAGGCAGGAAAAAACTGGGGCAAGGAGAAATGATAAGGGAAAAAAAAAAAAAGAGGTGAAATACAAAATGAGTCTTTATTGCTGAATAGACCACTCAGGGAATCCTAACAATTCGAAGCTGCATGCTGGCACAGGCCTCCGGAGGGGGTACTGGTAAGGTTTTCTTGGCTGCCTGTCCCAGGATGCTCAGAATGGGACTATGAGCCTCCTGACACAGCTCAGCACCCAAGAACGCCTCCACTCTCTCTCGCCATGCCGCCAGTTGAGGCCGTCCCTCAAACAGATTATAGCCAGAAGCCACCGGCTGTAGGGATAAAGACGTGAAAGTTGGAGAGATACTGTGGGTCCCATTACAGGCATCTCCGCACAAGCATCATGGACACAGCCCCATGGGAGGTCCAGGACACTGTGACCAGATCCAGGACCTGACAACAACCAGAAGAAGCTACCCCCCACCACCACCACCACCTAGACAGGAAACATGTCACACAAAGTTTTCCTCTATGGTTCTGGCTTTTCCCAGACCACAGTGCTCCTGACTTATGGCAGTGGCAAGAAGAGTCCCACCCTTAGCTACTCCACCGCTGTTCTCATACCTGCATCAACTCCTCCAGAGACATGAGATCTGCTAGCGTCACCTGCTGGCCAGCAAGGAAGGCCCTGTCCCTGAGGAACTTGTCCTCCAGACATTGCAGAGCCAAGGCCATACTATTTCTGTTTCGTTCTACCTTCTCCTCGGGAATCTGGACCCCAATGAGTGGCCCCAACACCTGGCAGAACAACAGACGTGCTCAGTGTGTAAGCCTTACCAAGTGCCCAAGGTTCAGGCAATCCCCAGAGGACTCTGGATACCTTGGTCCACAAGAGCACTCCAAAAGTGCCACGGATGTTGTCGGCATGCCATCCCAGGTATTCATGGATTTGGGCACGGGCCTGTAGGTCGGCCGGGTACCAGTGGTCTGCCACTTGGTACTTGGAACTCAGGTAAATCAAGATGGCTGTGCTGGGGACCATAGGTAGAGAGGCTTTAAGGACCATGGGAAGAGGGGATTTGAGGGCCTTGCATGTTTCCCACTCCTTGGTAGGGCCTTAAGAATTCTCACATTTGAAATCATTTCTCTGGTTTCACTTGCCAGCTGTCCCCATCTCTCAATGACTCTTGCCTGTCCCCAGAGCCTTCCTTCTCTGCTGTGCTGTGCATGGAACCCAGAGCAACACACACACACACACACACACACACACACACACACACACACAGAAGCTCTGACCTCCTTCTCTCTGCCTTTCTTTTTGTTGTTGTTGTTGGTGGTGGTGGTGGGGTGTGTGTGTTTGAGCTCTCTGCCACTTGACTCTAACGGGAGAACCAGACAGTCTCTGAGCCCTGACCCTTTCACTGGTCTCCAGCGCCAAAGCTTTGGCAGATTAAACAAGACATCTGGGAAGTTAGGAGATGCTCTTTCTAGTCCTTTGTTGAATCTACTTTTTTTTTTTTTCTAACCCTCGACAATTGTCCCCTTGTCGCCTTCCAATACCCCTCAGTCAGAGTAGAGAGGCCTGGAGGTGGGATGGGAGATCCAGCAGATGAAACTGGACAGGGGCAAGGGACATGCTGGATCAGCCCCCTAGTCTTCCTGGCCTCCTTCCCAGATGGTCTGCTCTAGCCACGTCCACTCACGGCCTAGGGTGGGAGTCTGCAGGGCCCCATCCCCCCACCCCATCTCCGACCGACCCGAAGCCCGGTGACCACAGGAAGGCGGACGGAGTGGGTAGTGAGAGCTCCGGGTTTTATTTACAGCTGCACCTTTCGGTCAACACGAAGCTTCCGTCTTTGAGGACAGGAACTTTCTTTAAGCAGTTCATCTGGGAGAATTGCTCGCTCACGTGTTGCCCTGGGAAGGAAGAAGTCAGAAAATGCGTGCAAGGGCTAAGGCACTATGTGTCTCTTCCCTGCAAAGTCTCCAGGATTTTGTGAATCTAAACACTGCGTGCCTTCAAAGCTGGAACTGTGGGAATCTTTCATTTTTCTCCCCCACGTCCCAGGACAGAAAGTCTCTCGTCAGAGCAGAAGTTTAAAGAAGGCTCTGAACTAAGGCCACTCCAAAGAGAACAGAACATTCCTTGGTGGTCGGCGTGGGGGGCGGGGAGGGGGATCGGATGATGGGGTGGGGTTGGGGGGCATTGTACCCAGGCAGAATGTGAAGGACTGACATGGTCTAGGGGTAAATGGGCCAACCTTTGAGTATTTCCACAGTACGCAGCTGGAAAGGGATGCCATTCTTCTTGGCGAAGATGTAGACAGCGCGGCACGGCTGCGACAGCAGGTCCAGGTAGAGCTCCAAGCCCATAGCGGTAGCGACACAAGATGGTGTGGACGGACTGCAGACTGCGTTCGACAACAGTAGCAAGTGTAGGCGATTCCACAGTAGAGGTCCAGCCCAGCCTCAGCTGGCCAATCCTGACGCTTTTCCCCTTCTGGACAGCTGACACCTGCTGATCTTGGGGAGGGAGCCGCTTTGGAGGATTTTGCACCAAAAGCAGAGCTGAGGTGCGCGCGCACTCGGATGGACAGATGGCCTGGAGCCAGGAATCCAGCTCCGGACCGGAGTCTCACCCGGACCCGGAAATAGCCTAGCTCGGCTTTCCTGGACTCAACCCAGAGAGCTCTGTGGACATGGTCGTTTGCTTGGGAACTAGACCGCTCAGCTCCCAACTCTCAGTTACTGCGGGAGGGGATCTTAGAGGCTGATCGCTTGGGGTAGCCTGCTTTGATGGGTGAAGCTTGTCTCAGGCTGCTAGGAACTTTGCCTTAAGGAAGAAATCAACAGCCCAGCTGCCTCAGGCAAAACAGGTCGCCTAAGAACACTGGATCTCCCCCTACAAGATCTGGGAGGCAGAGCAGCAAAGCTTGAGGGAGGGACCTTCTCCCCAGCCCCCACCCCCACCCCCACACACATTCATATTCTTTCTCTCTCTCTCTCCCTCTCCCTCCCTCTCTCCCTCTCTCCCTCCCTCCCTCCCCGTCCCCACCCACCCACCACGGTGGCATCTTCCCAGGGAGGAAAAGTGGTCCATTACTGATCACTGGCTTTATCTGAATCTTTTAGAATAGCTACAGCCCGTGGCCCATATGGGGTGCCAGAGTGTTTTCCTGGGAGTTTTTCTTTTCTTTCGTTCTTTTTTTTTTCTTTTTGGACATTCGGGGGGTCTTGCTATAGCACAGGTTGGTCTCAAATCCATGACTCCATTGATTCTTCTGCAGTAGCTTCTTAATTAAGTATCTAGGATTCTGCCGGGCGGTGGTGGCGCACGCCTTTAATCCCAGCACTTGGGAGGCAGAGGCAGGCGGATTTCTGAGTTCGAGGCCAACCTGGTCTACAGAGTGAGCTCCAGGACAGCAAGGGCTACACAGAGAAACCCTGTCTCGAAAAAAAAAAAAAAAAAAAAAAAAAAAAAAAAAAAAAGTATCTAGGATTCCAGAGGAGACACACGCACAGCGTGATGGAGAATTTTTATGTTTGTTTGGTTTATTTGGTTGGTTGTTTTGGTTTTTGTTAGACAGGGACTCATATAGTCCAGGTTGGCCTCAAATGTACTATGTACCCTAGAGGGACTTTGAACTCCTTGATCCCCGCCCCCACTCCATTTCCCAAGTGCTTAGGGCTACAGGCATTTGCCTCTCTCGAAAGAGAAAAGAAAAAGAAAAAAAGAGCTCTCTCAAGTGGACCCTACCCCTACCCCACCTATCTGAAGCCGAATTCCCTCTTTGCCTAAATAAGTTGGCGGTGGTTTAAAAAAAAAAAAAAAAAAAAAAAAAAAAAAAAAAAAAAAAAAAAAAAAAAGATTCTAAAAAACACAAAGCAGTTCGCAGAGAAGCTTCTTCTGAAGCCCTGCACCGCACATGGCTCTCTGCGCGTGCAAATTCGGTGGGGAGAGCAGGTGATCCCAGATGTCTGTACCCACCCACGCAAGTAGATGAACCAGCCTTATGAGGTATTTGGCCCCTAGAAGTCTCCTTTCACGAAGCGACGAGCATGCTTCCCCTAGGCCAGACATCCTCTCTCACTTACGGGCTCAGCTACGGCTCACGAACGGATGGACCTGAATTTCCCCGGCTTTCACCCCGCAGACTCAGGTACCTGCTTCGCTACTGTCCTGGAGAGTCCCCTCCAACACTGGCAAGGAACTGGTTTGGCTATCTCCCTCCCGTCTTCAATCTCTTCCTCTCTTCTGGCTTCTTCCCCCTCCCCTCCCCCAATGCTTTCTTAAATCTTGACAAAAATACCCATTTTTGCCACTCTCCCTCTTTGACTGTTACCAGTTTTTATCTTGTCAAATACCTAAAGCCAGAGTGGTGGTTTGAATGCGCCCCACCGGCCCACTGCCCCACTTCCCAAAGCCCCACCTCTGGCCCGTAGTTTCCTGTATTTGAACACGTGGTCCCCAGTAAGTAGTTTCGTGAAGGTTACCTAACTTTTAGGCTGTGGCACCTGAAGACCCCCATACTCGGGAGACCCTTCCTCAAGCCTCCGGAATCGCGACCACCCAAAAATCACAAGAAACCATACCTGGATGCAATCAGCAGAGGTTTATTAGGGGAGGAGCCGGCGGTCAAAAACGACAAGCTCTTTAGCTCCAAGAGCAGGGTTTTTGGCCCTGAGTGATGGGTACCAGGGTCTTTTAAAGAGCAAAACCACAAACCAGGGGAGTGGGGAGGGGGTAAGAGGTTGCCAAGGATACATAACATGAGAATAGTGATACATTCCAAAGAAACCCACCCTAAAAGGTTAATGGCCATGGAAATTACCCAGTACAATCATTTTCTCAAAAATGTGGTTTCACCAAGTCACTGCCCTACCTTGTCATTTATCAACTATTTATTCTCACTAGCTCCAGCTGTAATGACACAGTCCTGTCATTGTGTTTTTACCACCTGAATGACTTTCACTCCTTACAGCCAGTTCCTGGAACTGGCCTGGCTTGTTTCAGAGAAAATTTTCCATGTCCCTAAAAGAACTTAAAAGGCATCTATATATGTATATATTCTATAAAAATGATTTTTATAATTTTTCATTCTTCATTTCCCCATTTCCTCTAATGACAGTTTTTAATCATAAAAACTTAGATTTTAGTATCATCATAATCGTCATTTTCTTGACCTAAAGTCCGATATTGATGTCGCAGTACTAAAAGTTGAACAGCACTTATTCTCTCTCTAACAAAAGTTACTAATCTATTTAAAATGCAAGGGCCTATGGTTAAAAGCAAAAGTAAAATCACAAGAGGTCCAGCAAGGGAGGATAACAGGGTTCTCAACAAAGGGGACTTATTGAACCAACTTTCAAACCAGTTCAGCTGTTCCTCTCTATCTTTCTGTCTCTGGTCTAACCTTAACATTCTTCTCTTAGAGCAACACACTTCTTTAAGAAACAGCAAGTCTAGTCCTCTTAGCAGCACCTGTCTCTATAGCCATTCTTAGTCTCAATGTAACAGCTAGGGTCAAGGAAAATAGGCTCTCTGCAGAAGCGTCTAGGGTGTATCTCAAACTCAGTTCAAGAGTACCTGCGGGAACTAGCTGGACAAGTACACAATAATCTTTGACTGCAAGCTCACCATTTATCAATCTTAGGAACTAAGTATCTGTTAGCAGGGCTTCTTGGGCCCTATTCTATTGACTAGGGGTTTCAAAACATTTTTTTTTTTGAAAACTACTTTCAAAGTTGTCTTCTGACTTTTACACATTTTGTGGCACATAGCTGTCTACATACACATAAAATCACATATATAATAAAAAGAAATTGCAAAAAGGAACAAATCTGTATAACTCTAGATTCACATTTCAACTTCAATCTTGTAATCACAAGCTGTCATTTAACCTTGGGTGTATACACCCTAAGCCCTACCCTCTAAGGCAGCATTACCCCGTGCCTCTAGGGTGGGATGTCTCAGGAGTCAAGGCCTGCAGTTCTTTAGCCTTGTAGAATAGCGGACGACCTTGAGCTAAACAGCAGGAGGTTGCTCTGGCGTCCGGATGTTCAGGCACGTGTTGGTGGATTTCAAGGAGGTCAGGTGGGCAGCAGCACCAGGAAGTCTCTTAGCATCCTGAAAAATCATTTCTCACACAAAAGGGACATTCTGGGCATGGAACAAGGACAAGGGACACTCTAGCCAGCGCCAGTTCCCAAGGGTAGTTTAATTTTAGGGTCCTATATATTCTCTCTACCTGTCCTGAGCTTTGGAGACAATATAAACAGTGGATCTTCAATTCCTGACTTACCTTCAAACTGCTCTCTGATCTAATTACCTAGGACACTTGAAACCTTGGGAAGGTCCCTATTCTAGGCTGTTTTCTCCTAGGTATTTCTTATTTACTCTAAGTCTTATTATTTCTCTGGCTCAAAACCTAAGGTCCCTTATACGCTTTAAGTCTCTTGGATGCTTGGTTGCACTCATATCTTAAGAGTCCATCTGTGTATTTAGCCTGGTAAATCCTTTGCTTTCTGGGGAGTATAGTTCTCCCTTCTTGTGTGCGACATTGTCTATTTTAGGCCCCAAACCTGGGAGGGCTCCTGTATCAAGCCACTTGATCTGTCTGGTTATTGCCTCAGGCTGGAGTCTCCTCCCTTGGTGTCCTGGGCAACAAATATTTACAGCTTCTGGTTTCATCAGGGTTTTCCTCTCTTGGCATATAGCCTTGCGGGCATGGGCTGTGGCAAAAGCATACCTGCTTGTCGACCCCAGGTTCCAAGGTTGCTCTCTGCACCGATGATCTCAGGGGTGGGGGAGTCAGTCCAGATGACATTTGTGTTCACCACAGTAGCGCTGGCTTGTCTCTGACCAGCATGGAGAAAACTGCTCCCATCTGTAAAGCAGGTTACCTCGGCTCCTGGCTGAAGTCAGTCTTCTATCCATTGAATTCTTGTCAGCTAGTTGCAGCCCAGGAAGTGTTGTATCTGGATGTCCATCCTAGGGGGTATCCCCTCAACCAGACAGGGGAAAGGAGCAGCCTAGGATGACTATAAATGAATGGGATACCCAGCCCATCTCTTAGTCCACCATTTTCGGGTAGTCCATGAATACGTTTTGACCCATTGGCCTGGAGGAAGCCCCTGTGTCTATCAAAAGTTGGGTGGCTCCAAGCTGCCCCGTCTATCTCAATAGCCGTCTTCACACAGAGCTGTTATCTTCGCCACTTGGGGTGTTTTCCGAGGCCTGGGATTTTCTGGCCCTGGCTTCTATTTGTTAGGGCCCTCTTGGACCCTGAAGCTGGCTCCTTTACTTGCAATGTGCACACTGGTCTTTTTCAAAGAGTTTTATCTCTCTTTGATTGGAGTCCCCTTTTTCTGCTTTCTGTAAATTCTTTCCTGTCACCTTTCTCTTTCTTCACCTCTCTCTAGTCTCCTCTATTCCTCTCGATTCCTCTGGACTCACAGCAACTTATCTCTATTCTTCTTCTCTACTCTTTTCTTCTAGACTTACACTAAACCTTCTCTATTCCTCTTCTCTATTCCTTTCTTTTAAATCTTCTCTCACTTGCTATTACCATCAATAATTTTAATATGGAGCATACTTCCTAAATCTTTCAATGACTTATCTTGTAGTCTCTGTAGCCTCTGGAGCCTTGTCTACACTGACAGAATGTCTCTATGAGCTAGTCTAGAAAGGCTGTGGGTAACTTACCTGATCTCTGCTTAACCTCATGTGTCCTGATCAAACTTAGTGGGGTCTCATGTAACCCTCTCTCTCAAGATCTATCAGTGGGATCTGGCGTGGGCCTTTGGGTGTCCCTTACCTTCTGTCACATGAAGGTCTCAGTCACATCTGGTCCGAATTGACCCGCTGCTGACCACGTCCTGATCAATTGATGGGGTCCCCATGTCTGAGGCTTCACTCCTAAAGACCAGAACCTACAAGGGTCTTGTGGAGAAAAGGCTTTTACCTTATTTATTGCTTTGAACTCTGTGTAGACTGATGCATTTGTGAGGCTGCATGACTGCTGTTCACATCACACTAGAGACCATAACCTAATTCAGTCTGCAAACAGTACCTTGTCCACAGGTGTAATGTGAGCTCACCTCTGAAGCTCTAAGAAAGAAACCAAATCAGAATGAATAGCCTTATCTATAGCATTTCACAGCAAGAACTATTAAGATGTTGAAGGTTCACACAGTATTAACAATTTTTAAAAGGCAACTTGAGTTACATTTGACACATATTTGAATTTAACTTTTAACAAAATAGAAACTTTGGTCATAGTTCTATAAAAACCTTTTAAAGAGTTATTTCTGATTAGAATATTATTTTAGAAGTGATATACAACAAGAACAATAAAGTAAACATTTTTATGTCTAACATAAGAGCACAAGTCTTCACCACTTCTTCAATTTTATCTTGTCAGAACTCTCATCTTTGAACCAAATCTTAATGAAAATCTCATATAAATAATGAAATTGTCTCAAACAGTAATGGCTAGAAAATCTATCAAATATATATATTTCTGACTCAGGACAGTCTGTAACTTTTAAGCTGTAATTTTAGAAAAAAGCACTCCTTTACTTATTAAACTGGGAAAAATCATTATCAACTTTCTTTTTCTGCTGGTGCCCTTCTCCTGGCCACAGAGCAGGGCGAATTATCAGTTTTTCTTGTGTAAATCAAGACAGCCTCACAAGTAAGTTTTAAACTAAATTAAGTAAGCAGTTTTAACCAGTTCTTGTCTCTTTTTTTTTTTTTTTAAATAATTAACTCTCAGGTGAACAATCTTGCTGCGGCTGTTTGTCTAGCTGTCCTGGCTCCGCTGCCAGGTTTTTTCTTTTTTCTTTTATCACCTGGGTTCTCATCTATCTTCATAGGCGGCAGGTGGAAAACCGCCATTTGTTGCACTAGTGACCTCAAGGTACCCAGTACAGCCAGGAATACCAAACTAGGTAGCTGTTGCACGCTGTTGCTGTGCTGGGGAACCACGAGTTGTCGCCCGCCAAGTGCGGGCTGGATGAAGGCACCCTCCATGTGCTGTTACCTGGAGTATACCCTACATGCGGTAGGCGGGCTGTAGGAACACGAACTGCGAGCACGAACAGAGAGGTAGCTGCCCCTTATTAAAGGACCTGCCCACCTTTCTGCAGCTGTATTCTTGTACCAGCGGCTTCATTTCTCTCTCTGCCGGCAATCATGTTACCTATTTTTAACTCAAGATGTTTAACACAGTAGATTAACAGCTAACACACAGATAATTTGCCAAGAAAAGACACACACATATAAAAAACAACACAAATAGCTCACCCCTCTCACGGGTGGTACATAAAACACAGATAGCTCACCCCTGCCACGGGTGGCACAAATAACACTTAACCACATCTGGTCACGACCCCAGATGGAGAAGGATTCCGCATCTTCTCCCCAAGTAGGAGCGCTTTGGCTCTTGAAACCTGACGGTCAGATCCCCTGACCTTCTGGAAGGCCTCTCGCCTTCCAAGTAAGACTCCAATAACCAGACAACGCGGTCAGTCTTCACAGATTCAGATTTAACAGATTCAGACAACTTGGTCAGCCTATGCTGGACCAAGTCTACCAGATTTCTAACACGCCAGCAATGAACAACCCAAAAATAGACACACTGCCATGAGAGCATAACAACCACGGTGGCCATTTCTGACCTTTTCTCTCTAGTTTCATTGTTAATACACAAAAAGACTAACAAAAAACCCGTCTCAATCGCCAGTGCCAGCCAAGAGGGATTCCACGTCCTCCCCAGCACCTAGATGAACCCCCAAACGTCTCTGGGGGTGCAGCAGCTAGTGACTCTCCAGCACGTCTGCTAATCACTCATTTGTCTCCTCTCGAAACAAAAATGGTTTACTGCCCCTCACGAGACAGAAACAGCTGCCAGTCCAAACCGAAGTGCACTTTTCAGAAACCAAATAATTCAGACAGACGGGCACAAACAACTTAGAAACCAAATAACTTAAACAAACCTAGACAAAACAGCACACGATTTAGGCAACCCTAGCACACGAGAAATCAGACGATTTAGACAAAAGGTCACACAACAACCAGACAGAAAAAACCGCGGTGTCCCTTTACCTCCCAGCGTGGTTCTTGGATTAAGGTGGCCGCATATCCAGGACGAGCCCCCAAATGAAGACCCCCATACTCGGGAGACCCTTCCTCAAGCCTCCAAAATCGCGACCACCCAAAAATCACAAGAAACCATACCTGAATGCAATCAGCAGAGGTTTATTAGGGGAGGAGCCGGCGGTCAAAAACGACAAGCTCTTTAGCTCCAAGAGCAGGGTTTTTGGCCCTGAGTGTTGGGTACCAGGGTCTTTTAAAGAGCAAAACCACAAACCAGGGGAGTGGGGAGGGAGTAAGAGGTTGCCAAGGATACATAACATGAGAATAGTGATACATTCCAAAGAAACCCACCCTAAAAGGTTAATGGCCATGGAAATTACCCAGTACAATCATTTTCTCAAAAATGTGGTTTCACCAAGTCACTGCCCTACCTTGTCATTTATCAACTATTTATTCTCACTAGCTGTAAAGCCACAGTCCTGTCATTGTGTTTTTACCACCTGAATGACTTTCACTCCTTACAGCCAGTTCCTGGAACTGGCCTGGCTTGTTTCAGAGAAAATTTTCCATGTCCCTAAAAGAACTTAAAAGGCATCTATATATGTATATATTCTATAAACATGATTTTTATAATTTTTCATTCTTCAGCACCTTGATACAGGAAGTGTGTCACTGGGGCGGGTGGGATTTGGAAGTTTATACCCTGGGCCACCTAGTGAGAGCCTACCTGACAAACAGGACAAACGAAGATCATGGTTCCATGACAAGGCACTCTTTTTTTTTAAGGGTCAGTGAACCTAGCCCTGGGTTCCATCCCTCCACACCACAAAACAAACAAAAAAGTAACCGAACTGAAAAGAAGCCAAGGTCCAAAGATCGGACCAGATTGTTGAAGCAGTGGGAGTAAAAGTCGGAATAAGTGAGTCCCAGAGAGCACAGGCTTCAAGTCTGTTGACATCGGTCTGTGGAAACAGCATGCTGGCAAGGAGCCTTTCAGAATGAGTATGCAAAATCAGGGGTGAAAACAGCTGGTGCAGGAAAAAGGATGCCAGGTCCACAGTACACTAATATTGATATTGGGGGTGTGGGACAGAAAGTGGGGCTCAGGGATAGAACACACGTTTGGCTTGGGAAAGGCACTGGATTCAAATCACAGCCCACGTGTGTTGAAGCAAACACAAAAGAGAACAGAGGACATCTCTTCCTGGAGACTGTAGCAGTACCAGAGACATCTCAGTCCTCGGGGAGGCATCTACTGTTAAAAATGAGGACAAACTCAGGAACAGAGATGAACCTCAAGAAAATCAGCCATCGCTGGGCAGTGGTGGCTCACGGCTTTAATCCCAGCACTTGGGAGGCAGAGGCTGGCGGATTTCTGAGTTCGAGGCCAGCCTGGTCTACAGAGTGAGTTCCAGGACAGCCAAGGGCTACACAGAAAAACCCTGTCTCGAAAAACCAAAAAAAAAAAAAAAAACCAAAAAAAAAAGAAGAAAGAGAGAGAGAGAGAGAGAGAGAGAGAGAGAGAGAGAAGAAAGAAAGAAAGAAAGAAAGAAAGAAAGAAAGAAAGAAAGAAAGAAAATAAATCAGCCATCATGGGACTGGAGAGATGGCTCAGTGGTTAAGAGCACCGGCTGCTCTTCCAGAGGTTCTGAGTCCAACCACATGGTGGCTCACAACCATCCATAAAGGGATTTGATGCCCTCTCCTGGTGTGTCTGACACCTACAATGTACTCATATAAATAAAATAAATCTAAGAAAGAAAGAAAGAAAGAAAGAAAGAAAGAAAGAAAGAAAGAAAGAAAGAAAAAAGTGAGCTCTAAAAAAAGAAAGACAGACAAAAAATCAGCATGTACACATCTGGGCTTGATTATCATCAGAGCGTAGCTTTTATATCCCTGCCACAGGAACTGTGGCTTCTGATCCGGAGAGAAAGAGGCAAACTTACAAGAAACCTGGAAGGAATGCACACGGTAAGGTCTCTCTGCTCATGATGATATGCTCATCGGGAATAAAAGAAAATACCTCAGTATGCTGGTGGGCTCTCCCCTACTCTTCAGACTTGAGAGAGGTGGGGCGTGTGACTCTGCAGGAGAGTACATGCCAAGTGAAGCACAAAGCCATACAAATCTGAAAGGCCACACTGAAAGGCAGGGCAGGGCTTCATGAGGTCCTGAAAGCTTTCAACAGCTCTAATAGCAGCCTTGACAGAGCAGTTTCTCCCGAGTGGATGCCTTGGAGATAGCTCTGTGAGAGTGGCTCAGACTAGGTTTTAATATCTGGGGACTTAGGCTGGAGAGATGGCTCAGTGGTTAAGAGTTGCTCTTCCAGAGGTCCTGAGTTCAACTCCCAGCCACCACAGGGTGTTTCACAACCATCTGTAATAAAAATCTGGTGCCCTCTGCTGGTGTTGAGGCGTATGTGTAGGCAGAACACTGCATTATTATTTTCAATGCGAGATCCAGGGACTGAACTCAAATTGTCAGGACCAGGAAACACTTTGACCATGGAGCCATCTTGCCAGTCTGGTATTTAGGTCCGTTGATGTTACTGTTTTTGTTGTTATATGACAGGAGTGTTCTATGTAGCCTGAGGTTGGCCGCAAACTTCCACCATGTATGTTCTATGGAACAAATTCAGGTCACTGGGCTTGGTGGCAATTGCTCTTACCTGCTAAGTTCTTGCAGGCCCTCACCTTATATTTAAGGCAGAGATGCTCACTGAACCTGGAGCTCACTGATCAGGTAGAAATGCTTACCCATCAAATCCCAGGGATTCGCCTGGCTCATATCTCAACCCAAGATCTCACAGTTTGACAGTAAGTATTTACCAAGTAAGTCATCCCCGGTTATGTTTTTCCTTTATATTTTGAGATTTATTGAAATAAAGTATTAGCAGACAATATTCAAAGACAACTTCTTGCTGGACAGTGGTGGCACACACTTTTGATTCCAGCACTCAAGAGGCAGAGGCAGGCCAATCTCTGAGTCCAAGGAAGGTTTGCCTGGTCAACAAAGTGAGTTCCAGGACAGCTAGGGCTATACAGAGAAACCTGTCTCAATAAAAACAACAGCAAAACACATGCACACACACACACACACACACACACCTATTTTTTTCTTTTTCTTTTCTTTTTTTTTTCTTTTTCTTTTCTTTCTTTTCTTTTTTCTTTTCTTTTTTTTTTTTTTTCTGAGACAGGGTCTCTCTATGTGGTTCTGACTATCCTAGAACTCACTCTGCAGACCAGGCTGGCCTCAAACTCACAGAGATCTTGTTTCTGCCTCCTGAGTGCTGGGATTAAAGGCATGTGCCCCCATGCCAGGAACAAAAACAAATTTCTTAAGAGTTATGGCTTTGATAAACATAATACAGTAAAACCTAATAAATTCTCATAAGTATAAGGTAACAAAATTGAAGCATGCTACTAGAGCATCAGTTCATAACCTTCCTAAGGCTGAGTGTAGGCTGTTTGCGCTTCTCCATCCACCTGGGAAACATCTTCCTCAGAGAAGATGGGCCGGTGCATCCAAGCATCTATTTCCCACGATTGCAATCTTATTCCAAGTAGATTGAAATTGCAACTTTAACCAGCCAAGTTCAAGACTGTCACTGTCCGACCATCATGCGTGAGATTCCCCTAAGTGGCTGCTCCTTGAGAAAGTCAAAGTGGCTGGCAATAATTGTGGGTGATATTAGACTGGAACCCCTGCTCATCCCTTGTGCACACTGGGAAACCCCCGCCTGGCCTCCATCCCCCAACCCTGCCCGAAAAGAGAAAACTCCAGGTTAACACATCATTGCTTCTTGTCTCTGTTTCCAGCAACCCACCCAAGAGTACCGGCCCAGGAGCTCAGTCTTTGATCCTGTATGGACACAATCCCAGCTCCTAGCTGGAATGCCATCACTCCTTGCCTAAACTCAATAGAACCCCCTTGGCTTTAGCTGGGATGTGTGATTTTACTGACCTCCCCCCACCTGTGAGATCGGTGAGCCCACCCAAAAGCTGCCTCCTAATAAACCTGCCTTTAACTCCTTTTAATGTGATCTAATCTGGTCTATATCTGTGTCGTTTTCAGAGAGAAAAACAACCTATCAGGTGGTAACACAAGAGCACACCTGTCTAAAAGATCCTTCAAAAGACCTTGGGCCTAAAGTGACACCAGTTAGTATGAAAGGCATGACCTATGGGGGGTGGGCAATGGTGTCCCCATTGCACACAAAATTCTGAACATTTAAAAAGAGAAACTTCAAACGGGTCCTTAAAGAATTACTTTATAATTTAAAAACTTAGGGCTGAGTTATTTGGACAAGAACTACACAAACTTTGTACTCTTCCGGGGACAAAGAATTCATTCTAGGACTGGGTCTTTCCACAAAAGAGTCTATTACTCACAGCAATGGGCACCATTCCTATTAAAAACAACACGGTACGAATTTCCTTTCTTTGAGTCTGGTACACCATGTAAGTCTAGGCTGTCACTTCAATCGTACATAGTATAGTTGTATTCTGAGAGCTAAGTTTAACCTGGTTTTGTACAGTGCTGGGGACTGAACTCAGGGCCTTATGGAAGCTAGTCAGGTGCCCTACCACTGAGCCATAGCTCCAACCTGAGAAATGAGTTTCTTCCTGGAATAATGCAATAACATAAGGTTTGATGAACACTGTTAGATACCATTACCTCCTGTTATTAGCATACACTCAACTGCAATCCAAAGAAATCTGAAGAACTGAGTGTCTGTCCGTCAGACATAATTTTGTCTTGATGTTGATTGCCTTGAAGAACAAATACTTTGAATAATTCTCTCTCTCTCTCTCTCTCTCTCTCTCTCTCTCTCTCTCTCTCTCTCTTTCTCTCTCTCTCTCTCTCTCTCTCTCTCTCTCTTCCTCCCTCCCTCCCTCCCTCCTCACCCCACCCCCACCCCATGAGAAAAACTTGTATATACTGAGAGGTAGACACAGGAAGATTTCTGTGAGTTTAAGGCCAGCCTGGTTTATATAGTGAGGTTGAGGACAGTCAGGACTACATAGAGAGAGCCTATCTCAAAAACAAAACAAACAGAAAGAAAGAGAGAGAGAGAGAGAGAGAGAGAGAGAGAGAGAGAGAGAGAGAGAGAAAGAAAGAATGAAAGAAAGAAAGAAAGAAAGAAACTGGGGAGTGGCCGGGCAGTGGTGGCGCACGCCTTTAATCCCAGCACTTGGGAGGCAGAGGCAGGTGGATTTCTGAGTTCAAGGCCAGCCTGGTCTACCGAGTGAGTTCCAGGACAGCCAAGGCTATACAGAGAAACCCTGTCTCGAAAAAAAAAAAAAAAAAAAAAAAAAGTAAGAAAGAAACTGGGCAGTGGTGGCTCACAGCTTTAATTCCAGCACTTGGGAGGCAGAGGCAGGCAGATCTGAGTTCAGAGCCAGTCTGGTCTTCTTCACAGTGAGTTCCAGGACAGCCAGGGCAACACAGAGAAACCCTGTCTCAAAAAATAAATAAATAAATAAATAAATAAATAAATAAATAAATAAATAAATAAAAAATAAAAACTCCCTCCCCGATGACACAAACAATCATATTAGAGAAGCAATATGGTGAATGGTGGTCAGAACTCCAAGCCCAAAAGGTTAAATGCTGTACGCTCTCCTTCATATGTGGAGCATAGCTTTGAATTTTTAGATCTGTGTCTCTCTAGAGCCAACGAAGCTGGAGAAAGCCCGTGACAGGAAGGCAAGAAAGAGGTCTTACGGGATAAGGAGGTTGTGAATCAGATACGACAACCAAGAAGTGGGGAACATTGGAGGTGAAAGGTTTAAGCAGGGATGGGGTAAGGGGGAAGAGTGATGAGAGAGTATGGATAGGCTAACCAAAACCAAGGCTGCATGGAAACCCCGCGCGGGAACCCACTGCTCTGTAAGCTAATTTGTTTGATTTTTGTTATCGTTGTTCTTTGGGACAGAGTCTGTCTATATAGCCTGGCTGTCTAGGAACTGTCTATGGAGAACAAGTTAACTCTGAACTCACAGAGATCCTCTTGCTTCTGCTTCTGCCTCCTGAGTCCTGGGATTAAAGGTGTGCACCACCACCCTGGCCTCTGGCTAGGTTTTTTTTAGTTCCTCTCATCTTTTAAATTATTATTGTTACATACATATGTGTGCACAAATTATATAAACCTGCCAGCGCTATTTTGTTGTTTGCACATATAAACTTTCAAGGCTGACAATTCTGCATTAGACAACCAATAAAGGAGTTCCTTCCTGGGAGAGGCTAATTCTTCTTATTATTAGTTGCCAATAGTTCCTTGTCTAGGGGTGGGATCCCAAGACTTTCTTTCTCCCCTCAACATTAACATGTCCATTGATATTGCCATTGTCCAGTTTTGTTTGTATTGGAGACTGTTTTGCATCAGATTTCGTGGTATTCTGGCCCTTACAGCCTTTCTGTGCTGTTCCCTGAGCCATGAATTCAGGAGCTACGATGCGGATTATCTGATGGCATGCTCAATATGATCTTACAATCATCACAGCATCAAAACATTAGATATACTCTAAATGTTCTTTTTAACAGGATACAAACTGCGATAGTGTGACCATTGAGCCATCTTCCTCGTCTCTTCATCACATGGCTGTACCTCAGTGAACAGCGCCACGAAACCAGCTACAAGCATTGTGAACACACGCTCTACTCTGGACGCCAACTCCTGTACATATACCAACAGGGTGGGCGTCTGAGAGGCACCCTGAGCTCCTTACTTCAGAGGACTACCCTACTAAGGGGATTCTGGGAAATATTTCCCGCCCTTCTCCTAGAGTCCACCACGCAAAGCATGCTGGGGACCCTAAACTGCAGGAAGGAGGGGCTGCCTGTTGGTTGCCTTGGCAACTGTTCACGCGGACAACGAGCGTGAGCTGGTCGGTTAGGGACAGTAGACTAGTTGCCACAATCTCTAGCAGCCACTGCCTCCCGGTTTGGGAGGGTTGATTGTGGAAAGAAATTCAGCAGTGGGGGCAGAGGGAGGGAGGGAAGCTGGCCAATCACAGAATGGCTGGAAATCGAGACTTTAGTAGAGCCTACACTTGAGGCCTTTCCTGGGAACCTGGTCCAGGCTGGGTCCTTTGGAAGGAACTCTGCAAGATCCCTGGGGATGGCAAGCGGGGGGGTTAGGGATGGGAAGGTGGGGAGGGGAAGAAAAGGAATGGGGGAAACTTTGGCAAAGCTTAAAACAGTGCTCACCCACACTCTCCCACTCCTGTAAGCCAAGGTTTTGACAAAGCTATTTTTTAATGTGCATGATAGGATCGGGAAAGAGCAGGAGATGGGGGGGTCGGAGGAGGAAACAGGCAAAGAAAGCTCTTAGGATTGAAATCAAGGATCCAACTCTGAAGGGTGAAGAAGTTAGGGAGGCTGTTTTCTCTTGTGGCTGAAAGTTTTGACCACCGTTCTTTCTGATCTCTGAATCTCCATCTTAATCACACTGGAATGTACCTCTAGCCGTGTAGCTATGGAAAGGAAAGGAAAGGATGGCCAGATGCCAATGCGAGACACGAAGATTACCCCTGAGGTCCAGTCTAGAAATACGCAGGGCTTTTAGAGATGTGGCTATATCAGACGCACTGCCGTCCAACTACAGGGCTTTGACACACTCTCCCCGTCTTGATGTTCATGCTTGGTACACCTTTTATCAAGCCTCCTTGATCAACCAGCCACACTGCTGGACGGCCCCTGCTGGGAGGACATCCTAAGAGGGACATCACCGAGCTCAAGTTTTCTTAGGTTGCTTTGTTACCCCCTAAACAATCACATTATTCTCTTCCCAGGATTGTTTCAGAGACCTAGTGACATACTGAGAGCAATTTAGTCTTGATTTAGAGAGAAATTCCTACTCACAGGGCTTTGAGAACCACTGAGGAAAGAAATGGTTGGAGGTAATTTGTGGTCGCAGCCTGTTGCTACCATACTGTCCTCTCTTCCACATTTACCAAGAGAGATTCATCAGTTTGAGGGGGGAAGGGGGTACCAGTCTCTATGCCCTCTCTTTACACGAGTGCCCTTAGTCCGTGCTCCTGGATTTAAAACGAGAGTCCTGTCAGTTACTAGCTGAGCGGCCTTAACCAAGTCATTTCAGTCCTTTCCTGCTTATACCAAGCTTTTGAGTGAAACCCTATGAACCAAGGCCTTTCTGGCTCTTCTCAGAGGCAGGTAGCTGATGTCGGGGATAGGGAAGGAAACGTGACCTGAGAGCTAGCTCTCTTTTGTCACCAACTAGAGTGGCCTAGAAAGAAAAAAAAAAAAAAAAAAGCAGGTCATCTCATGTCATGCTGCATTACCTTCAATCCTGTCAACGCCAGCACGGGCCTCAGTTTCCTCGTGTGAGTGGTCGGCAGCGGGGGGGGGGGGGGGGGGGCTGTGATTCATAAGAATCAGTAAGCTTCATGGAAGTTACACCACCGTTTCGATGCTGCAAGCGCTATAACATGGGTACTCTCATAGAAAGCAGCTTTATGGCGTGGTCTAAGAGCCATCAAGGTCAGAGGCTGAACAGTGAACCTGGGAGCTCTGAGCCAAGAGTCTTTTGCAGTAGGTGCATCCCCGAAGCTATTTATGCACATAGGTAACCCCCGTAATCTAGGATGACAAGATGACTTCAAAGTACATAGATGTCATGCTGCCTTACCTCCAATCCTGTCACCTCATCGTCAGCCCATGGCCCCAGTTCCCTCGTGTGACTGGGGGATTCTGAGTCATACGAAGGTGACCTCAAAGTACTCGTCCCACGGAGCCTACACACAATGAGTGCCCAGTTTTACCTTCTCCCACTGCCTATCTTAACAGGGACAAAAGCCCAAGTGGTGGGGGACACTACAACGGAAAGAGACAGCCACAGACAAATTCGTCAAAAATATACCTTCAACTTTCTCAGAAAGGACATAGCAAGAACATTGCTAGGACTCCTCCTGAGGCCAATGGGGGCCCTGGAAGGTTAATGTCTAGTCGTCTTGGCTGCAGGTCTGCCTTTCTTGTGGGTAACTGCACCAATGTGGGATTTTTTTTTTTTTTTTTTTGCAGAATGCACAAGCCTCTGTTTCTACACAAAACTCTCTTGCCTCTGCCTCCAACCTCACTAGCACCCCACCCAGGGAGCTTTTAAGATGAGTAACCCCTCCACCTTCAAAAGCCTCTTCTTAGGATGAGCCACACATCCTTGACTCGAGCATGGTTCATCCGACGAACGTGTCCCACCCTCTCGTGAACATATAGAGCTGGTTGACCGTGCTTGGGGCCCCCGCAGATGGGAAAGCCTTGGGAAGGAGTGAGAGGCATGGAAGTCAGAAATGCCTTTGAGCACCCCATGCAAACTACTAATGGTCCCATGTCTCAAAACATGCCTCTGTGTAGGATTGTGTACGATTTTCAGAGAGCGCCTCTAAACTCTGAAAAGCTTAAAGAGGGAAACAGAAGCACAAGAATAGGAGAGTCGGGAGAAGAGAGGAAGGTGCACTCAGCTTCCCCCCTACCCCCGGGGTGAGAGTTAGACCCCCGTTTGTTCCACCCATGTTCCCTTAATTGCTTTGTGCCAGCTTTTTACTATGGTAAAAGCTGGCTCTGCCCTTCCCTTGATAGAAGAGATCACTTTTTTACTAGCAGGCCTTCTTTAAAAGCAGGGCAGCTAGTTCTTACCTCCGGAGCAGAGTCATATGAGAGTAGACTAAAATGAGGTGCAAGTCGGGGGATACAGGAAATTAGGAAAGGCTATTCAGGTGAGGAATCCCCTCATGACTGTGTTGGTCAAAGTACAGCTGAGCCTAGTCCTTGTCCGTTTGGGAGACGAGGTCTCTGCCATGACTTGATGCTGGCCCTAAAGTAAATGGAGGATCCTGGCTCATGCAGCCTCCTGTGTATATATGGAGACCTGTTTAGGGAGTCAGACTCGCTGAGTTCAATCATCAATAGTACCTAAAATAGCCTAGGGGCTGCCATTTCTCTCCCAGCATGGCTTTTCTGAGGACCATCGGGCAGAGAGCCAGCAGAAGGTGACCCAGAAGTCATACCCACACCCACTCCAACATACCCCACCCCCAGTGAATACAGTCAAAAACTGACAGGGAAGTTTTCAGGGATGAGCAGAGAGTCCTACTCCTCAGAGAACTTCAGATCTCTAGACTGGCTCTGCTAATCGGCTTCCAGCTGCACTGGTGATGGGGACGGGGATGTTACCGGTTCACTAATGAGAGGGAGAGACCCAGACAGGTGGCACACCCTCTTCCACGTCCCTTCTTGTTTCTTGTTTTCCATTGCCTTCATTATCAGAACACATTCTTCTTCTTCCGGGATGGACAGGAGTGAACACGTTAGAATGATTTCTATGGTGGGTAGTTAGTTTCAGGTTTGTATCCAGAAGAGAAAATGGGTATCAGGGATTTCTCATTTGGGCCTGCAGAAGTCAGGGAGAGAGAAACCACAGCTTGAGTGCACGCAGCAGCACGCAGCAGCATGCAGCAGCACCAGGGATGACAGAAGAGGGGACAATGGGGAGCACTGCTAGGAAGCAAAACAGGGTGCCAGGCAGTAACCTCAGTGCTCCCCAGGAAGTGCTGCCCAGCCACTGCAGCCTGCTAAGAATTCATGAGAGGCCTAGGGTGACAGAGGCTTTCCCAAGCTGAAACCCCTTGCAATGCCTCCACTCAAAAATGGAAAAAGTACCCACTAGGTACCTAGAGGGCCAGGTGGTCCAGATTTCCCAAAACAAGACCCAGAAGAGCTACATTTGACACTGTTTAAGCAAAACCCAAGCCTCTTTCAGATTGCTAGTTGCTGGGCATAATTGGAGCCATTGAAAAGTGCGGGGGGTTGGAAAGTTTTCTGGGTAGTCTCAACTACTTGCCACATAGACAAGAAGGCTGCCACCCAGCCCATCCCAGCCCCCTATAATCGACTCCTACTTTGAGGGATCCTTAGGAAGTTTAGCGTCTTCCCACCTAGACCTTGGAATAGGTTAGAATTCCATGTTATTTAACTTGAGGAGTACACTGAACCACAGACTAAAGTCTCCCCTCCCCTGCCATTCAATGTCCCTAAATTCTAAGTTAGGTCCAACCTCAAAGTCTAAATTTAGCTCAAGAGTTCTACAAAGATATAAAAATCACAACACTACAACAAAAACCAGTGGATAGAGAAGTGTTTACTCATTACAAATTTCCTAGAGTGAAATTCAGGTCCAAAAAAAAAAAAAAAAAAAATTTCCTTCCCCTTATAGGTTAAAACCCAAAGAGATGAAAAATGACAGTATTTTATTAGCAAAGTTATTAATGATACAAAGTAATGGGTTTTGTTGTGACATTTTCATACGTGTATCTAATGTATTTGCTCACCTACCGGACACCTGCCCTGCTTTCCTGTCCCGCCTCCTGTTGATCTGTTTCTCTTCCCAAATAATGCATTCCCTCTGCTTGCTGTCACGTCTTCCTTTAAAAAATCTAGACTCCGCACATATGAAACAAAGGTTTTAAAAGTGGAAGGATTCAACCTTAAGCATTCACAAAGAACCCAGAGGTGTGTTAAAAGGACAGGGGAAAAAGCTTACTGCCCAGCTTATCACCCCTCCCTCAACAGCCAGACCCCTGGGCAGCGGAAAAGGCTTATAAGGTTACTCTTGAAATGTGGGGTTCTTCTACCCACTCCCAACGTTTCAGTTAAGCCGTCCTGTGCTCTCCAGAACTCCTAGGATGATCCAGAGAGACAGCCTCACTCACCCTCTTCTCGCCGACCACGGGGAAAAATCCCTCAAATAGCCTGCAACTGCTGGATGCCTCCAGAGTCTCATTTGGACACTTTTTTCTGAGGTGCCAAGACCCCAGCAGGAGTGCTCTGGCATCTTAGCTGATGGACGAAGAGAGTGGATAGGGAAGGGAGAGATGGCCCCAACCCCCACCAAGCAACTTCCACGGTGTCGCTTTTTCTCTCTTAAGTGCTCTGTCACTCCTTGTGTTCATGGAGGCTGCCGGGGGGGGGGGGGGACACAGCTGGATCAACGGTAACCAAAATGTCTGAAATGTCATCTTCTCCATCCCTCCCAGCCCACTCCCATCCCTCACACCTATGCACCAGGTTGTCTTCAACCCTGAGAAATTCTCCTCCAACCTAGAAGGCTCACCGAGGTTTCCCCAGCCATGGCTGCCGTCCACTTGAGATGACCCTGGCCTTTGGGACCCCTATGTTGCTACAGCATCGTTTTCTATACCTGAGGCAACATCTCCTCTCACACATCCTCAGGACTGCTCGGGCTGGAGCAATGTTGATCCAGACTGGCTCGGCTCTGCTTCTGTATTACTGTTTGTTCCTTGGCCCCTTTCCCACAGGAAAGCAGCCCACAGTTGCTGACACCCAGTATTGTTCCCAGTTCTCACCTTCTCCTTGCTTGCCCACCCAGCACGTGCCTTTTATGACATGTTTCTCTAGATGCTGTGTCTTGGCATCTCCCATAGTGACAGACAGCAAACCAATCAATCAATCATGCTTGGTCTCAGGCTCTGGGCTTTTCTCCCCAAGGAGGTGGCAGCCATTGGTCACCCAATGCTAGCCCCTCTCCCCTCAATGGGTCTGCTGTCCACCCAAGAGGCCTTTTCTCAAGACATAATCTACACATTCAAAAAAAAAAAAACAAAAAAAAAAAAACAAAAAAAAAACAAAAAAGCTGTGCTCTTATTGTCTCAAGAAATTCCCTGCCACCCCAACACTTTCTAAATCTTCTGAAGGTTTATGGTGTTCTTCTGTTCTTGGATTTCCCCAGTGCCCACAATCTCAGGAGTCAGGCAGGCTCATGGGATAACTTCCGGTTTTCACAGGGTCCCAGTCTGTTGTGTTGACTGGCCACCAGCTCAAGGGTATTCTAGCACAGTTCCAACCTCTACCTCTCTTCCGGTCATGTTAATCTGTCCACCCTTGACTAGTCTCACGGAACTCCTTCATCTCTGCTCTTCCCGCCTCCTGCCTCCCTCATCTTTAAAAAAGCTCCTCTCCATAGCTGGCCATCTTTTCTCAGTATTCCTGGCTACCTCACTTCTGAGGGCAAGACTGTTTTGTGTTTTCTCAACCATACCCAGTGCTTTCTGGGTCTCCCAAGACATGTCTGGTTCTCCAGACACGTCTGCCCCCTGGGAATAATAAACCATTCAAAAAATGACCTCTCTGCAAACTTCAGGCTGTACATTGATGTCATTGAGTTATTCCTCTATCCCAACCCAAGAAAATAGCATATTCTCTGAAGGGCCCCGATTCCTTTTAATGCCATTGCTCACTGATAAACAAAGCTTTCATGACTCCAGAGTCAGAAGTGATGGAACACACAAGCCCACAAGCTCATGAACAGGGGACCAAGTCTGAAGGCCTAAAGAATCAGGAGCCTTTGGGAATGCTGGGGGCTGGGGGAGGGAATTCATCCTATCCATGTGCTCCAGACACTTGAAAAATTACCCTTGAAAATGCTCACATCAGACTTGGCCGAGAACACAAGAAGGAAGGGGCAGCAAGCCTATCTTGAAAGTGCGGTGGGGGGGATGTAGGGGGAGGGTCCGCCTGCATCTTGTCTCCAACCTCTGTTTTCTCTAAGGTGCTGCTCTGGGAGGCTTAATCCCCTGTTGTTCACCTGACCTTGCAGCCCAGGCTTCCTGGTAATTCAGCTACTAAAGAATACGGCTCTGAGCTGCTGCCCCAAGCTACCAATGCCACATTCCCAAAGAACCCTGCTCACAGGAGTAGGATAGACCATCCGCCCACACAAGGGCCCTCGTTAAAAGCCAACCGCCACATAACCTTAGAAGTACTGTGGGGAGCTGGCAAGGACAGAGCCTGTTGCACTCTTGTGAAGCCCACCACACACACACACAATACTCCCAGAGCCATAGGAAGCCCGTCATCCACACACAACACCCCCCCCCCCAAGACTTCAGTTTTTCACAGGAATTATTCATCTGGACTCGAAGCCAGTGAACAAGATGTTTCGGTTTGATGGGGCTTACATAAAATATCCCTTTTTGTCCAACTATACAGTCTTGGGCCCCATCCACAGTTCTATTAATAGCACATGTCACAATGCAGGTATTACAAAGTGGGCTGCTGTCCTATTAACTTTTCCAGGGGGATGGTGGGGGAAAGATATGAACAAAGGCCTGTTTACCTCAAACAGTACCAGGGAAGACTAATGATTCTACCAAAAGTCCAACTTGGCAAATGTGTTTATGGGGCTTATGTACCGTGCAGAAGCGGAAGGTTATTTACAGGATGGTGAGGCGTGTCCCTCTACCCCCCCTTCCTCACCCACCCACCCAAGACAGCTACATCACTGCGGAATTCCACCCCATTATGAACGATGAATTTCTAGGAGCTGTATCCCCTTACAGTTAACCCAATTGATTTGTATACAGTCTAGCATGGTCCATGAGCACAAACACATAGTAGGGCAGAGCAGAAGAGACTGCTGCAATTTGAGGTGAAGGTTCTACGACCCTCCTCCTTCCCCCTCCTAGAAGTTCCATTAGCAGTACCGTAGACCCCTTTATCACTGTATTCTGCTCAAGTTGGTTGACTATTGGCAATCGGGCCCCCCCTCCCCAGGTCACTTCCACTCCAAAATAGCAAATGTTCCATCTTAGAGAAGAAAAGACAGATAACCCGTGTCCAACCAAGGCCAGAGCAGGTAGTTCATGGGGTGCAGAGGGTGACTCTTAACTTACTGCTGTAATAATAATAATAATAATGTCCTAATACAAAAGCAAAACTCAAGGAAAGGGAGGGCTTATTTTGGCTCACAGTTTGAGGGCACAGTCTTATCATGGCCGGGAAGTCCTGCCGACGGGCTTGTGGCTGGTCAGGTTGCATTCACAGGGAGTAAAGAATGGCAGATGTTTGTCTGGCTTTCTTCTGTCTATACAGTCCAGGACGCATGGCCACAATTAGGGTGGCTCTTCCTGCTACAACCTGAGCAAGAGAGTCCTTAGAGGGCATGCCCACCCATCTAAATAATCCTTCCCAGCTGGGCCTAGATGCTTGCCTCTCCTAAGGCACTCCAGAAACTGTCAAGCTGGTACTCAACACTAACTACCATGTCAGGGCCTTTGAGGGTGGAAGAGTGGTGGGTGGTTCTCCAGGGATAACCGCACCTTAGAGGCAAAGATTAGATGGGGACAGGCTGAGGATGGGAGAGGGAGAATAAAGAAAAATGGGACCAGCAAAGGAAAAAAAAAAAAAGATACCCCATAGGCTGGGTTTGGCACAAGCCTTTACTCTCAGCACTAGGGAGCAAGAGACAGATCTCTGAGTTTGAGGCCAGTCAGGGCTACATAGTGAGACCCTGTCTCATACACATATGCACACATTGTGTGTGCACTAGCACACACACACACACACACAGAGACAAGAAAAACCACCACCATATGATTGATTGTCTGGGTGCCAGTCCTCATCACACACATACCCCCATCAGAGGTCTTGTTAGAACAAAGAGATGCTGCTCAGTTGGTTCATAGAGAATGAAGTTAACACCGAATCATCCTTCAGAAGGAGAGTAGGAGAGCCTTGTGACCATGGGGTGCTATGATCTGGCCTTGAGGTGTGGGGGTGGGGGGGAACGCCTTAGGAAAGCCTGGAGAGGAGTTTCATTAGAAGGGAGAGTCAGGGAAATCGTTGCTGCCTGCATGAGGGGAGCCCAAAGAAGGAGGAAGGAGCATTCAGAGAAATCCTTTGACCAAAGGAGATTTTCTGACTTTCATAGGTTCTGGGATGGGGTTGGGGGGTGGGGTGGGGCTTGCAGGAAGTCTCACATCATGTGATTTAGTCTGGCTTATTACGTCATGTGCCAAGGAGCAGGGTACTGTGTAGTTATAAATGTATAAATTTATCTTGCAGCTGTGAGGGGGCGGGGCTTCTCTCTACTCCTCCCCCTCTGAAGACCTACATACTCTTAACATTCACAGCAGGTACCTGCCAAGGACAGCGGGTGTGTCCTGATTCCTGAGGGGACTAGTTAGAGGGTCTGTAAACTAGCGAGCATGGTGCGGAACAACCCTTTCCCAGCTTCCGCATGCTTGACCACCTGCACATGGCCCTCTGCATGGTGTCGTTTGGGGCTGCCTGCTTTTGAAGTTTGAATGAACGAGATCATATTATCTGTGCCTGTAGGTTTTTGCTCCGTGTTTTGCTTGTCATGGTCACCCACGGTAGCACCTGTCCCCCGTGTCTTTTTTCTTCCAGTGCTATGCACTGGCTCCTGAATGAACCACAATGTATCTGGTATCATTCTTGGTAGGTATTTGAGTGATTCCTGGAAACCAGTTCCTCTGTCCTTTATATACATAGAAGTTTATATACCTACTCCTTATAACCGACACGATGGGCAGTTTGTAAAAGGATCTTGTGATGGGTTTCATCCAGGGTCCTGATTTTATACTCTGAACTGAAGTTCTTTGTTCTTGGTTTGGTTTGGTTTGGTTTGGTTTGGTTTGGTTTGGTTTGGTTTGGTTTGGTTTTTCGAGACAGGGTTTCTCAATGTAGCCTTGTTAGTCCTGGAACTGTAGACCCGGCTGGCCTCGAACTCAGAGATCTGCCACCCTCTGCCTCCAAGCCCTGGGATCAAAAGTGTGTGCCACCCACTACCTGACTTCTTTACTCCTGTTTATACAGTTGCCATGTTAGGTTTCTGTAACTGACAAAACAAAACAAAACAGCCCACCTGAAGTAGTAAGTTGAGGGGAGACTTTTTTGACCCAGCCCCGCAGGCTTCGGTGCAGGCCTGCGTGGCCCTGCACACTCTCAGAGGGTTGGGTCCAGGCCTGTGTGGCCCTGCTGCTTTGATCTGTGGCACTGTGAGGGAGGATGGGTATGTGGCAGAGCAAAGCAAAAGCGCTCACCTCTCGGTGACTGGGAAGGAGAAAGTGAGGAGCTGTGGGGTCTTGTGGGGTCAAGAGCAGGCTCCTACTGACCATTCACCAGTCCTAAAAGGTCTACCAATTCCCAACCACCACAGGCAAGCAAGCCCTCATCACATGACCTCAGGGAGGACATTTAAGATCCAAATCATAACAGTTGTCTATTAGCAATTTGTTTATATATTCTTGATGGGGGGCCTCCAGCCATGAAATGAATTACAAAACCCAGCAGGCCTTCCTGTTCTAATTCTGGTGTCAGCTTCCTTAGGAATAGATTCTTTCTGTATCTCATCTAAGAAATCATCCAGAGGCTGGTCTCCTGACTGACCTGTGGTGCTTTCTTCGTGGTTTTAATACGTACGAAGATGATTTTCTTTTGTAGCTGTAAAATGGGCATTCAGTTTCTCTCCCCTTATAGCAGGAGCCCAGCCCTCCTAGTTGAAAAATTCTTTCATTGTTTTTGAAATTAGTTATTGAAGGGGTGGGGGCACACCTCTCTCTCTCTCTCTCTCTCTCTCTCTCTCTCTCTCTCTCTCTCTCTCTGTGTGTGTGTGTGTGTGTGTGTGTGTGTGTGTGTGTGTGTGTAGGCAGGCCAGAGGACAACTTTCGATTTTTCCATTCTACATGGGTTTCGGTGCTAGTCTGCTCACCTGCTGGGTTGGGAGGCCCAGTAGATCTTTCCTTCATTGATCTCACTGTTGCCTGTGTACCAGTTCCACTTTGATTCAGTACGTAGCTCTATGACCTATGAGAAAGCGAGTCCTCATACCTTTGTTTTCTTTAAGGAATGATCTGGCTCTTCTCAATCCTTTGGAATCTCATAAATGTTAGAACTGGGTTGTCTAGCCACATTAAAAAAAAAAAAAAAAAAAAAGTCTTTGGGTTAGGCTACAGCACTCAGGAGGCAGAGGCAAGTGGATCGATTGTGAGCTGGAGGAACACAGCAAGTCCCAGGCCAGCCAGGCTACATAGTGAGACTTTTGTCTCGAAAAACAAAAAAACAAAAACAAAAAACAAAAAAACAAAAAACAAAACAAAAAACAAAACAAAAGAACAAAAACACTTTTGGCATTTTGAATGTGTCTGTGGTGACTCCACAAAGCAGACAGAAGAAAGCTGTTAACCCTTACCACACTCCCTCCCATCCACAAGTGGTTTGGTCTCATTTAATTGGTAATGACCTTCTAGGGTCAGTTTTCCTGGTAGAGCTTTTCACATCTCAGACTAAGTGCAGGGCAATCTATATACTTCCTTCTCCCTCTATTTCACCCCCATCTTCACATTTTATCGTCCTCGTGTGCAAGGCGTCATGCCATATTCTGTATGGTACCCGTGAAGTCATAGTTTACTCTGGGAAATGTCTATTTCTGCCTGTATGTAAATATATGCAAATATATGGAAATACGCAAGCGCTTAGGTGAATGTATGTCACCCTGATTTTTCTTGCTTGTCTGAAACACACACGTGCTCACCCTGCCTGGTCCTCTGGCTCTTATATATTTTTAGAATATACATTTAAATACATTTTAATATACATTTTAAATAAATTTTAATATACATATTCTATATTTTAGATATTTAAACCCATACATAGTTATTTAAAATATACAACTATAGGCTTTAAAGAGAAAGCCTGCCCATGGGTTGGGGAGAGACTCCTGTCACCTCGTGCCTGGCTACTTCCTTTAGCCTTTCCTCTTTGGGCTCCTGTAATCTGGATGCTTAGAACAACATCACCCACCTGAGTACCATCAGCACCACACTGTGAGCCTGCAGATTCCTTCATATTCTTCCCAAAAGCTCCACCCCATTAGGAAGAGTCTGCTTCTGTCATAGACTCAGTGTCCTCCCTTCTGGTTGGAAATATGGGGTCAGAACAGGAAGGAAGCCAAGAGGAGTTGTCACACACAGTGAAATTAACACCCACAGGGAGTCACTTCCAAAGCCCATGCTCCCTGTTCCCACGTGATGCTGTTTCCAGCAGGTGATAGGGTACATTCACAGGAGAAAAGCACCACCACCCTCAAGGGTGAGGGCTGTGTGACCAGGCAGAGTCGCTCCAAGAGAGCAAGCCTCCCATGTTAAAGGCATTAGGCTTAACTCTTTCTTGGGTGGAGGTTTTAACATTAGAATGAAAGAACAATTTGCCTCTCCGTCTATGTCAGGGACACGTGTCCCTGAGGGAAGCTTGGAGACCGCTGTTTAGGGGCACAACTGTAAGGAAGACTATTGGACAGCTCTGAGCCTCAGAATCCTGGAGGAGAGGGGCATCCTGCTGCCCTCCTTTCCCTGACAGTTTTATTCCTTACCTGCTGTTTCCCTTGAGATCCAGCAGCAGAACCCACCTGTCTAATAAGCAGGATGAGAAAGGGCAGGCGTGAAGAATGGAAATTCCGGCGCTCTTTTTGCTTCTCTCTGGACTGAAAATGGACTGATGGTGGGATCAAGCCACTTCTCCTCTGAACTCTCAGAGAGAAAACAAAACAAATCAGGAGAGCTCCTGCTTGCAGAATGAAGGATTCCTGGATGGCATCCAAGGAGTTCCCACCAGGGTTCTTTCTGGGTGGAAGCCCTGATTTTACATAGCTGTTTTGTTCATTTTGTTTTGATTAGTTTTGATGGGCGGGGCCTACCATAGGGACTTTCAAGGGCTGCTTATGCTCACAGTGGGGATGGCAGTGTAGCTAGCTAGCTGTTGAGAGAGCAGAAAGTTAGAAGACCTCTGAGACAGGCCTGCTGTTCTGAGAGGGCCAACTCCTAAGGCAGGAAGGAGATCTTAACCAAAGGCCAGCCTTGGGCTGTATCTCAGCTGCCTTCTTTTCCCCGTGGCAGCCAAACACTGACAAACTGCTTCATTCACACGAGACACAGCTGAGGCCCCTCACGGGTTGGCAGACACACTTTAGGAAGCCGGGACCAGAAGGGTGGGCATTCGGCACGTGGGGTGGAGGTGGGCAATGCAACAAGAGAAAATGAAGACAGTGGGGAGCAATGAAGAAGAGGGTGTAGGGTGGGGTGGGGTAAGAAAAAAACTGAGCTGGAAAGCCCCCAAAGGAGGGATAGAAAACTTCCCCAGTGGTCCATGACCAAGGTACCATAGTTCTGGTGGCAAACTCGCTCTACCGGGTGTGAAAGCACACGTGGACAAGAGGGGGGAGTGGGCAGAATTTCGAGTTTGGAAGTAGATCTAAGTTTAAAAGCAGGGCTTAATTTGGGATAAAAGTAGTGTTTATCTACTTACATGAGAATTTAACAGAGGGCAAGGGGTTCATTCTCGTGGCAGCTGTAACGATAGATGATAGGACCATATGTCCCACGCAGTGAGGAATTTCAGAAAACGTCAAGAGAAACCCATCTTAATCACCTTCAAAGTGAACTGATGGAGGAGAGCTTTATGGAGTTAATCGGGGAAACCTTGCAGAGTGGTATGGGCATAGAGCCCTAATCTAGAGCCACAAGGCGGATGATAATCTCAGAAAATATCTGCAATCAGCCAAGACCTAGGTCCTTGGATGGATAAAAGACCTCTCTTTCACAGTGCTTCTCTGGCCGTCCTGGAACTCACGCTGTATGTAAACCAGGCTGGCCTCGAACTCACACGGAGATCCACCTGCCTGCCTCTGCCTCTGCCTCCCTGCCTCTGCCTCTGCCTCTGCCTCTGCCTCTGCCTCTGCCTCTGCCTCTGCCTCTGCCTCTGCCTCTGCCTCTGCCTCTGCCTCTGCCTCTGCCTCTGCCTCTGCCTCTGCCTCTGCCTCTGCCTCTGCCTCTCTGCCTCTCTGCCTCTCTGCCTCTCTGCCTCTCTGCCTCTCTGCCTCTCTGCCTCTGCCTCTCTGCCTCTGCCTCTCTGCCTCTGCCTCTCTGCCTCTGCCTCTCTGCCTCTGCCTCTCTGCCTCTGCCTCTCTGCCTCTGCCTCTGCGTCCAGAGTGCTGGGGTTACAGGCGTGCACAGCCATGGCGAGGTTCAGATGAAAGAACTCTTAAGGCAAAACACAACCCAGAGGGGAAAGGACCCTCAAAAATGATGAGCTACCCTCTAAATAGGTACTGCCCCCTGAAAGACCAGAGCCTCTTGCTGTGAGTGACAAACAAGTTCCCCCAAATGACAAAATTATGATGGAAGGGCTTCCTATGCCTTACCCAGCTGGGCCACTGCCTCTGAGAGGCAAGTAGAGCCCTATAGGGAGACACTCCTCTCTCTCTCTCTGAGTAAGCAGTTTTACGAGTTTCACACATAGCAAAGGGAAAAGGCTGAAAATGGCCTGAACTCGAACATGTCTTTAGGTTGAATCTTAACTGTGGCCTGTCCTGCATGGGGAGAAAAAAGAGCGATCTTCAGGCACTAGAGTAGACTTTTACGGTTTTTTTTTTTAATTGACCCCCAAATAATGAGGGCCCAGCAAATCAAAGATTCTGACAAATCTACCTTGGCAAAAATAAAAAATAAGGCAAAATAAATAAGATTACTAGTAATAGCATTGGGCAGTGGAACCCCAAGAATTTTTTTTTTTTTTAATTTTCTATTTTTAAATGTGATTGTCCTCACCCAGAGCAAAATGAGAGCTGGGTTCAGAGCGCCCCCTAGTGTTGATGCATCAGAGGTGGCTGACTAGAGGCGCTGAAAGGACAAAAGGCAAAGATAGAAAAACCATACTAGGAAAGATACATTCATTGTATGTACTCACTGCCCTTGTTATCAGGGACACTGTGATGGGAAGGATGGCCCATTGTGCTGCAGTTGGGTGCATCGGAGAGCTGAGCATCTGGCTAAAAGATGGTGTTACTCTGGTCATGTGATGCTTCTTGTGAAGAAAGCTGGAACTGAGTGGACATGCGTGATGTGCATGCATTGAAGCCTTCTCTGGAGAGATCTGAGAGAAGGGTCACCCTGGGGTGGGAGGGAAGTGGCAGAAGAGAACATTTTTGTCTGGAGCTCCTTAGCCCCCGAATTTAGGCCACCTAAGCATATTACCTGCTGACATGAGAAGGAAGTTCTCCAGGAATGACTCCTCTCCCCCCCACCCCCATACATTATCCAATACTAGGTGAGGGTCAAGCCTAAACACATGTACATATGAGCAAGTAAAGGGACCCATCAGGTTGTATTTATAAATGTATACACTTATAAATAGATACAAATATATTCACATTTTATAAATGTATACATATATACATATAAGTATATACACACACATAAATATACATATATATATGTATGTATGTATAACCCTTCTCTGAGAACTTCCTACTGCCAGGTTCCACTCATAGGACAGTCTAATTACTTTAACAGCCAAACCCAGACACAGCCCTAAAGAGTAAAAAAAGCCCAAGCCCAGGACTTGTAATCCCACCAATCCCCCCGCCCCCAATGCTTTATAAACCCTGTCTTCTGCTCAGTTCTCTGCTCCTTCTCTTCTAAGCAGTGGCAGATACCCACCTGGGTTTCCCCCGGCCCCAATCTGTGTGAGGGATTTTTTTGTGGGGTGACTTTGTGGTAACCCTTGGCTCTCAAGTACCAAAATACCTTTCCCCTCAGAGCTATAACAGTTATATATTATGTATATAATACACATGTATGTATGGAATAATAACTAAAGGACTATGGAATTTGGGGGAGTAACATGGGAGGAGTTGAAGTGACAAAAATACAGTCCTAGATCTCTCAAAAGGATAATAAAAAATTTTAAGAGGGAAGGTAAATATACATAAGAAATACATTTTATTTTATTTTAAAAAACAGGTTTATAGGAGTACAGAGATGGAATCTCCTTAGTAGCTTTTCAGTCTGGAGCCTTATTAGAATCTGGCTGTTAGTGAGTTTAGGAATGTTCCGGTAAATTAGTGATTGTGAGTATAGACCCCATGCTCGCCTGGCGGAGAGCACTGAGGACCAGGGCAACTCCTGTCTTCTTGTACATAAACACTGAACACCCTAGCCTTGGTGGGGAAGGGGTTTAGGGGTGCTGTGAGGCACAGTGGTGGATCTGTTTGCATCATGTCCCTATCCTAGTCCTGGAACTTCTCACCCTGGCAGCTCTACAGGTCTGGGGCCTAGTTTTGCGCTGTTTCTTGAGACTGGAAGAGGAAGGGGTGGGTATGAGGATAGCATTTGGCTGCACACGGTAGTGAGGACTCGAGAAGCATTGTGGCCTAGAACTGTAACTCTGGCACAAGAGACGCAAGGAAAGGAACCAAAGGAATGAGGGTTTCTCCAGATGGCTCCCAGGTCGAGAGCCTGAGCTAGGGCCAGGAGAGGACCCCCACCCCGGGAAGTCTGACAGTCCCAGTGACCTGCCTTCCAGCTGCTCCTGCCTCCAAAAGCTGCTTTAGGCCTTGACTCATCTTTTTACTACAGAAGATGAAACCATAATTTAAGGAAGCCAAGGAAAACACCCCAAACAACTTTTTCCTCTTACTAATTTGGCCAGAACTGTAAATAAATCCATTTTCCTTCACCAGTTGGGTTCCTAGACTTCTTTTAGAATGCTAGAAACTAAGAAATTAAGAAAGTAAGGTGGTAGGTTATGAATCTGAGTTTCTAGTTCACGTGAAAACAAACGAAAACCTCTGGAACATTACTAAACTCTCTCAACAAGTGAAACGCTGTTTTAGAAGAGCCACCCGCTCCATTTTTAATCTACTGCTCTGAAGACGGTGACTCAAACTCATCAGGTCACCTGCTAGCTTCAGAGAGTGGCTTCTGTTTGGAGCCAGTGAGGTACCTTGATTCCTGGCAGAGTCATTTCAGACCTGTGTTCCAGGCCTCTGTCCATGGCATCAGCCTAATGCCCGATCAAGTGAAGCTTTCTAAAGTGTCCCTCCCACCACACCCCTCATCTCCGACTGCACATCAAGGCTGGCGTGGCACAAATGGAGGGATTTTACAATTTATCAAGACCTGAGTACAGGCACAGGCCACCTGCAATGTAAACTGTACTGATCCATCTTCGTGATTGGGTGAATATAGAGGAACGAGACATGTAATGTGAACTCCTTCATTTCACAGATGGGGGAATGGGGGAAACTGAGGCCCCAGATGATGCAGAAGTGGGGAAGTAATCTTAATCTCACTGAGATCTGGCTCCCAGAGGGAACTGGCTAGTGAGGTTTGGGGGTAGGATAGGGGTGGTGGCCCCAAGACAAGGGTCCTGGAGAAGGGGATGGTGGGGATCTCTGAGATGCAGTTGTGCCTGATAGGAGGGCAGGGTCAGAGGGAGTTTCTTGGGGGGAGCCTGCACGGCTGGAGAAGCCCTGATCGGTACCAGGGCAGCAGCCCAGAAAACCAGAATAGGGAGGAGCCCTGGAAATCCACTTGGGCACAACCCGTCTGTAAGAGGCTTGGGCCAAGACAGAGGCATTTGTGAGTGTCTTCTGCACCAGAAGGGCACACATGAAGTGGACCTGAGCAACTCCATGGGGAACCGGAGAAGGAACAGCACCTGAAAAGGTACAAGGTTTGCCAGAGCTGGCCAACTGTGGCAAACAGTGACCTGGGCACAGGTGGCGCCGTTATCATCATGTAGGCTGCTAACCTCATAGGATGGCATGGTCCTAGGGGATAATGGTGGGAGAACAGGTGGCATTCTATGCCCAGCGTCACCTACCCAACCTGAAGGTTTGAGGTATCATTTTACATGTCACTTAGGTGACCCTTGGAAAGATGACTTGAGTTGTGGGCCTTGGTTTTGAGAAGGAACCGGCCTCATTCAGTGGGTAGTGAAGGATCATGCTTTGAGAGGAGGGCTGGCCACTCCTCTCGAAGTGACTGGGGTCAGGGAGGAGAAACACAGTAGCTTCCTCCTGCAACATATGAGGCTGACCAAGAAATATGATGGAGGGCTGAAGTCATAGGCCCCTGTTCCATTTTTTTTCCTTGCGTACCAAGGTGTGACCACTTTGTAGATGCTCCCACTGGTTACAGAGCCGTAAACATTGAGGCTTTTTTTTTCCTGAGGGGGGTGGCTCTTCTGATTCATGTGATCCCCTCCAAGCCCCCCCACACTCACACAGCAGGTGTTCAGCTTGCCTCCTCTGCCACAGAGACCTCAATTTTAGACTCATACGTGGCCCTCAGGTCAGAAGCTTGCCTCAGAGGCCTTAACTACTAGGCTCACTTAAGGGCCTTTAGGCCAGAGCCCTCGCTGGGGAAATGGAGCAAGTCCATGACTCTGCCCGGGGAGACAGCAGTGACACTGCCAGATAGCTCAGGGTCAGTGTCCTCATCTGTGAAATGAGGGAGTTGGACTAGAGCCAATGGAGGCCTGAGCCCTCCCTGTCTCTGTGTAGAGCAGAAAGGGGGAGTCTTGCCTGAGGACCTTGGGTGAGTCAGTGGGGCCAGGTATGGCAAGAGTTCAGCAGAAATAAGAGGTTCCAAGTTGGGACTCAGGGATTTGGGTTAGGCTCAACCTCAAATGGGACCCTTGTAGTTATCAGTATGGTGGAGCTAGGGGAGGGTGCGGCAAAGGGCCAGGTTGAGAAGGGAAGGTACCCAGATTCAAGAGAGCAGCCCCAAAGGGCTCCTTTGGCTGCAGCAACAGCATGCCTCCCAGCATGCAGGTAGCTATGAGGTGCCCTTATAACTGTGGTTGAGATGGTAACAAGCCCCGTGGTCCTCTCGAAGGTTCCAGTCAGCTAGGAAGAGTTGCTCTGGGAGCCTCCACAGACAATGAGCAGCTCCGAGCTGAGAAGGGGGTTCTATTCCCACATTTAATCTAGTGAGCTAAGGCCACCCCTCCTGTCCCTACGTCTGTCCTGATCTAGTGCTGGGGCTGGGGTGGTGGTGTGTGTGTGTGGTAGGGAGCTTTCCTTTCTTTCCAGGTCAGGACTCCCAAACAAACCCAAGAAGCACAACAGATTAGCAAGCTGCCCCAGGGTGCATAGCCTAGGCAGGCACTGCCAAGGCTGCAAAGGATGCCAGTTGGAATGGGCGTGGATCTACTGAGATAGGTGCCTCTAGGGCCTGGGTGGTTGGGAAGATACCCATCCATGACTTATTTGGTTTCAAGTCTTGGCTGATGGGTGTTTAATGCATTCTCCATGAATGATGAAACACAAGGGACACGGATCCTGGCAATCACGCCCAGGAAGGACTCTGTACCCACACTAGGCAATGGGGTCTCTCTGCACACACAGAGAGGCCTGTCACAGTTGTCAGGCTCAGACAGGCAAGCTCCTTGCTCCAGTCAGGAGTGGGGCGAGGGGCTCCCGTTCTCATGCAGGGATCCTCCCAGCCTCCCAGCTTCCAAAAGCAAATGTGAATTCCTTGGGAGTCTTAGAATTTTTTGTATTTCATCTACAATGTTCTTACCTTGACAAGAGGCTAAAGAGCAAGGGTCTTAACAGATATGGGACCAGCAGGAGTCCTCTGAGGCAAGATGCCACCTTTCCTAAAGCTGAGAAATGGGGTGCATGCATCCAGAGTCCCTCTCTGTGGAAGCTGTTGTCATAGACTTTTATCTATGGAAGAGCAGCAATGACATTGGAAAAGGTTTTTCTCTGCACTCCTAGCTGCCCTGGAACTCTCTCCGTAGACCAGGCTGGCAAGAGATCCACCTGCTTCTGCCTCCTGAGTGCTGGGATTAAGGGCATGGGCCAGCCACCACTGCCTGGCCAGTCTTTCTTTAGCAAAGACTCAAGCCAGCCCTGACACAGACTGTAACCTCAGCTGGAGTGTGGTGATTTTCCACTAGTGGGTTGGGCCTCCCTAACTGGAAGGCCAGCCCTCGCACCAGGAACAGTGAGGAGTTCCTTAGTTAGCAGAAGTAGGCCTCATGGCTCATGGTCCAAACAGGGTTTTGGTCCAGTCCCATCCACCAGGGTCCCTGGGCTTGGTAGGAATGACCCCAGGCCAGATCTAAATCACATTGGGCCTTTGGCCAAGGATTTTGTTTATGGATATGCCCTGAGGGTCAGCACCTTTTACCTCCCAACATAAATAATAGATGGCAGATACTCCATCTTCACGATTCCCAGAGAACTGCTGGGGAGTTGGGGGGGGGGGGAGGGGTCGGGAACGACACAACAGCTCTGCTTGTGCAGAGCACAGGCAAAGGGTCGGAGAAGTGGGCTGTGTGGCCCGGGGAACACTTTGTATCCTTGCTACCTCTCCCACCAAGTTAATTGTCCAGATCACGGAACTGGGTATTAGGACTATCTTGTACCTCACTGGTACAATTAGGAATAATTGGGGAGGAAGACGGGGCTGAGAAAGGCCCAGCTGGAGCACGATTAATTTAATCCCTACCCTTCTGTTCAAGCAGCTCCCCTTCCATGAAAGCTTACTATCGTCTCCATTTGCCACTGTGGTAAGGACACAATTCAGGATTCCCACCCAGAGTGAAGAACCTAGTTCAGGATGCAACAACTGCTTGGGGAACACTCCTGACCAGGAGGTTGAGTCGGCCTCTTTTAGACGTAAGGACTCATAGGAGAGACTAAAACAAAGGACATCTAAACCACTAGACTGGTTTAGAGGGCCAAACAGGCCAACTTCAGGCCATCACACACACAGACACACTCCACCCCAGGTTCCCAGCCCGGGCTTCCATTCAAGGTCCCAACCCTGCACCCAATTCCTCCGAAAGCCAAGGAAGCAGAAGCAGAGGTAACCCGTGGTCTCCTAAACCATTTATTTCTCCCGACTGGAAAGTGGGCATCGCTGCGGGTGGATAAACACAGAACAAGGCTCGTGCAACAAGGCTCGAAGAACAGCGGTGCAGGTAAGTGAAGCCAAGGAAGACTCAAGCGAAGGTGGAACCGTTCCAGCCCACGTTGGCTGCGTTCATGTCGTAATAGTTGATGTAGATCCTGAGAGAACGAAAGCCTGGCTCAGCTAAGCACGCGGTCTCGGAGAGCGTGCTGCGTGCTGGTGCCCTCTGAACCACCCCCCACCTCCACCCCGCCTGCCGACCTCCCTGCCCCCCAACGCACCGGTCCGGGCTGATGCGCAGACGATCCGACAGCAGGCCGCACAGAAGCTTGCTGTAGTTGCGGTTCTGGGCGCCACCGATCTTGCCGATGCTGTGCAGGCTGCAGAGGGCGCAGGGGTCGGTCGTGCCACTAAAAGTCATGAGCTGGTCCGGGACCACGTGCACTGCGATGTACTGGGTGGGGGGAGGGGCGGCGAGGCGGGAGGGACACAAGACACGCGGTTAGCCCCCTGAAAGACTTGACTACAGGGCCACCGGTCTTCCAGAGAGCGCCACCCGCCACCCGCCACCCGCCGGCCCGCCTAGGCTTCCAGCCCCGTTCCTGCTCACACGTCGGGCCGGCCCACCCCACCCTCCTCTCTCCCTGGGTCCCCCCCTGCAAACCTGTGCCGGCTTGCCGGTGGCCTGCGCCAGCTGCTGGGTGAGCTCGGAGAGAAACCCCTCTGGCACGGAGGCGCGGGGAATATTGGTGTTCACGATGAACATAGGCATGGTAGCGGAGAGACTGCGAGCGAGGACCGGACCGGAGGACAGAGAAAAGCGCGCGGTGTGACCCAAGCCAGGGACCTGAGCTACGTGACCCAGCTCAGTACCGCCCCAAGCCGGTTGCCGCTCCGCCCCTCGCTCCGCCTCCACTGACGTCACGTCCCAAAGGGGCGGTGACTTGCGCAAGCGCACTGCTTCTGCAGAGGTCTTGGTGTGCTTCTGGTGTTACAGGAAGTATATTACATGGGCTCCTTGTTTCCTAAGATAGAAACGGAGGATGCATCATTTAGTAAGCTAGGTAGTGAGGACTTGACTAGCGATTAGGTTCGTCGAGGCATTCCAGGTAGATGCTATCTAGATTAACCGTGTAGTAGGAGCAAGTTCAGGTCGGAGAGATTTCTGTTCCAAGCAAAGGAAACTTCAGCCATTGGTAGGACCTGTACGTTGGCCTTATTTCTCCTGCCAGTGGGCTAGGATCGACCGACTTTAGTGAATACGATTTAACCTCAAACAATGAGCCAAAAGCGTGATGGCTTGTACTTGGAGAAAGAACAATCCTTCCTTGCCTTGGGAACTTTCTTTAAGCTCAAGAAATTAGCCAAGCCCCCATCACTTACTGGCTTTTGCTCTCCTGTTGTACTAACAGTCAGCCCTCGGTCCCCTGGCACAGTACCACCTTCATCCCAGCCACTTTCAACTGAGACTTTTTGTGTGTCCTGAGCCTCCTAGGACATGTGTCCATAAGGCCTAAAGTCGCACACATGTAGGCTTGTGAGTGTGAAATGGGGAAGGAGGCAGAACGGAGTCGCCACTCAGTTACTTCCCTGCATCTCTGTTCCAAGCAGGTGAGGATGCTTGGAGATCTCGGGGGGGGGGGGGGGGGGGGGGGGGATGGGATGGGCAGTAGGTTGTCAGCCGTCAGGGAAGCCTTGCTCAAATTAGATTTTGGGACTCCCTTTGTTTCCCTTAGCCTTTTAAAATTTCTGTTAAAAACTTTCCAGCGGGTCAAAAGGATGTAGTGTGGGGACTACCAGTTCTGTCTGTGACGTCAAGGTTTCTATGAGGTTTCTGACAGGAAGATATTCTGAAGAGCCACTTGTGCCCCTCCCTTTGGCTAACAGACTATTGAAACAATGGTTCCCAAGGAAATGGAAATTTCTCTTCCTGCTGGGGAAAGAGAAGGGCTGGAAGGCCGAGATTTTAAACCGCTCTGAACGCTTCTCAGATCACCTTGCAGAAGAGACTAGAGTTCAGAGAGTGCTGCTGGCAGGACCACATCTTGAGCAAGGTCTCTTAGTTCTGCGTACCTCTTGCCCTCTATTTAAATCTAAACTTCGTATCACAGGACCTGGAAGACGGACTTGGGGTGAGGGTCACTGGACATCATGTGTCCCTCTTCACAGGGTGGCCACATTGAAATAAATCTCTTTCCTCTGCTTTTCATTGTTGTCTCTTTAGTTGAACTAATGAGGATGTCCGAATGGCCAGGACCCAGGCTCTGATCCCCTCAGTTCTAGGTGCATCAGTGGTAAAATGGACAAGTCTAAGGCCTGCGGTCTCATTCCAAGGTCACTCTCTGGGCTCTGGTTCAGGGGGTCCTTGATCTTGAGACACAGCTCCCCAGTATTCTTGGGGGGACACTTGATATTTGGGTAATTTTGACCTGTTTCCAGTTATCTTCCAGGCTTAGTAGGGATGTTAGATGCCCCCTGGGCGTGCCATGCCTTCCATTCGCTCCTTGGTAGCCTCTTGCTCTCCGCCCTGGGCGTGCCATGCCTTCCATTCGCTCCTTGGTAGCCTCTTGCTCTCCGTTTGGTCCTTTAGACATTGATTACAGAAAACAATTTGCTATACTTAACATGTTACCGTGCTAGGTTTCACTCTAAGGGCTAATGGAAAATAGCAATCCCCGGCAGCCTTTCTCTCATGGCTTCTCATATCAGAATTGACAAGTGTCCATCAGTGATTCTGTAACCCCCTAACTCCCCAGACCCCCCCAGGTCCTCGGCCCGGAGTCCAGAGGGATAGCAGGTACCATAATTCTCATTTCCCCAAGGAAGTTTACAGGCCCAGGGTACCAGGTTCTTCAAGACATCAAAGGATGGGCTACCAGCGACAACTCATCACTCTCCTAAATAATGGAGGCACCTTAACTAAATGTGCCTTTCCTTCCCCCATATCCTCAAGGGCCACATATTCCTTTCCCCTTAGAATCAGGGACAGCCCGACTACAGGCCAATAGTAGACTACCATGGCATGAAACCTACCACCTCCTCTGAAGTCTCTAAGAAGGTACCCCCCCTCCCCATGTAGATCTGAACTCTCTTCAGAGCTCCTATGCTGTTGTCTATAGTATTAACTCTTATCCAAAAGGAAATTTTGCTTCTCTGTCCCTCTTTAAAAAAAAAAAAAGAATGTATATGAGTATGTAGAGTGAAAAATTATAAAAATCATTTTATAAAAACGTGTATAGGGGGCTGGAGAGTTGGCTCAGAGGTTAAGAGCACTGACTGCTCTTCCAGAGGTCCTGAGTTCAATTCCCAGCAACCACATGGTGGCTCACAACCATCTGTAATGGGATCCGATGCCCTCTTCTGGTGTATCTGAAGACAGCAACAGTGTACTCACATACATAGAATTAAAAAAAAAAAAAAAAAAAAAAAAAAAAAAAAAAAAAAAAAAAAGTGTATAGGCTTTTCTTTAGGCCTCACTTTAAAAGACATGGAAAATTGTCTCGGAAACAAGCTAAAAATGTAGACTGGCTGGTTTCAGGAATCGGCTAACCACAAAGGGAAGAGAGGAATGCAAGTCATCTAGGTGATGCTGAGAAACTAGTGACCACGATGACAGGGCAGGGCCATGTCCGGAGCAACTGAGAAATAGTTGAGCAAGTGACAGGGCAAGGCCACAGTGACATGGCAAGACCACATGTTTGAGAAGAATGAGTATACAGAGTGTTTTCCACATGACCCTGACTCACTTAGGTTGGGTTCCTCTGGAATTTTCCGCTATTTTTGTTATGTTTCCTTGGTAACCCCCTCACCCCCCTTGGTTTGTGATTCTGCTCTATATAAACCCTCCACTCCCAGTCCACGAGGTCGACACTCTGCCCGAGGTCGACACTCTGCCCCCGCGTAGGTCATGAGTCTCGGCCTCAGTTGACTGATCCCAAAATCTACCTCTTGCTGTTGCATCAAGAATGGTGTCTTGTGAGTTATTGGGTTGGCCACGAATTTCTGAGGCTTGATGGAGGTCCTCCCTGGGGGGGGGGGGGTCGGTCTTACAAGTACACTGTAGCTGTCTTCAGAAGAAGGCATTGGATCCCATTACAGATGTCTGTGAGCCACCATGTGGTTGCTGGGAATTGAACTTAGGACCTCTGGAAGAGCAGTCAGTACTCCAGTGAGCCATCTCTTCAGCCGTTCAATGTCCTCCTTGAGTCCCCAAACCCAATGACTTTCTCACTTTCTCCCCTGCTTCCAAAGTTATGTGTATTAAAAGTTTTTCTTGCATGTATGTATGTGCACCACATGTATGCTTACTGCACTCAGAGGTCAGAAGAGGGCATCCGATACACGGTAACTGGAGTTACTGATGGCTATGAACCATGTGAGTACTGTGAACTGAACCTAGTTCCTCAGCAAGGTAGAGCACTCTAAAGCACTAAGCCATCTCTCCAGCCCCCAAGGACTTTCAACAGGTGGGATTACTGGATTCCAGTGACATTTTACAATTCACATCTGAAGTCCGGAATCACAGATGAAGGAATCTGTCTGTCCCAGAGTCCCAGAGAAGGATTTCATATTTAAATTAGAGGGAGCCCGTGAGGTGACTCAGTAGTACTAAAGCCACTTCTCACCAAGCCTGAGCTCCATCGGGGACTCCACACACTGGAGAGAGAGTGCTCTAATCAGCACACGTGCATGTGTGTTTGTGTTTAGAGAAAAACGTTGCTTAGAATTTCAGCACTTGGGCTGGAGAGAGATGGCTCAGCGGTTAAGGGCGCCAGCTGCTCTTCCAGAAGTCCTGAGTTCAATTCCCAGCAACCACATGGTGGCTCACAACCATCTGTAATGGGATCTGATGCCTTCTTCTTCTGGTGTACATAAATACATCTTAAAATAAAAAAAAAAATAGAATTTCAGCATTTAAACACAAGCACACTCTGTAGAATGTAAAGTTACATGCCACTAAATGTTTTAAAAGTTTTTTTTTTTTTTCTGAGACAAGGTTTCCCTGTGTAGCCCTGGCTGTCCTGGAACTTGCTCTGTAAGAATCAGGCCAGGCTGGAAACTCAGAGATCCACCTGCCTCTGCCTCCCCAAGTGCTGGGATTATAGAAAAGCTGGTGCCACCACAGCTTGTTTTGGGGGGTTTTTTGTTTGTTTTTGTTTTTCGAGACAGGGTTTCTCTGTGTAGCCCTGGCTGTCCTGGAACTCACTCTATAGACCAGGCTGGCCTCGAACTCAGAAATCTGCCTGCCTCTGCCTCCCAAGTGCTGGGATTATAGGCGTGCGCTACCACTGCCCTGCGGACTTTCTATTTCCTAAAGCTTGTAGAAGAAACTGCTTTTCCCGGTAGACTGTACCCTGCCCAGGTGATTCACAGGTGTGGATCCTAAAAGGGGCGTGGCCATGGAGTGGCTAGGCAGGCCAATCTAGTCACATGACCCCTTAAAAACCAGATGATTTCTGGACTGGAGAGATGGCTTAGCAGTTAAGAGCGCTGGCTGCTCTTCCATAGGTCCTGAGTTCAGTTCCCAGCAACCACTTGATGGCTCACAACCATCTATAATGGGATCTGGTGCCATCTTCTGAGATGCAGGTGTACATGCAGATAGAGCACTCAGACATAAAACCAAGGGCCTCTCTTCCCATTGATGCCCAACAAGGCCATCCTCTGCTACATGTGTGGCTGGAGCCATGGGTCCATGTGTACTCTTTGGTTGGTGGTTTAGTCTCTGGAAGCTCTGCTTTGTGTGTGTGTGTGGGGGGGGGTGGTTGCAAACCCTTTAGCTCCTTCAATCCTTTCTCTAACTCCTCTATTGGGGACCCCCACAGAGCCATCTTTTCGGCCCTGGCTAACTTTTATGTGTGGTATGAGGCAAAAGATTTTTTAAAAAATGGATACCAGACACACTGTTAAAGACACCACCTTTTTCACCATTAAATTATTTCGGCATCTAATGAAGAATCAATTGGCCATTGTACATAAAGTAATTGACCTTTGGCAGAAACCAGAAGTAAATTGATAAGGCAGTGGAGAGAAAAACCTCTGCACTGAGGGGACATAGAGATAGTCCTAGGGAGAGGGGGAACCTTGATAGGGCTTCCTTCGGATAAGATTAGCAGTCTAGGCAGTATTTTATGGGTGATAGCCTTATCTGTTGCCATTCTAGCACTCACATAATTGACACAAAGACCTATATCAAGCTTTAAGCAATGTGCCCGGGCAGATATTTATCTATTATTTTGTTTGTTTTTTGAGACAGGTTTTATCTGTGTAGCCTTGGCTGTCCTGGAACTCACTCTGTAGACCAGGCTGGCCTCAAACTCAGAAATCCACCTGCCTCTGCCTCCCATGTGCTGGGATTAAAGGCATGTTTAATGAATATTAAACTGCCCGGCATATTCATCTATTCTAACCCGGTAAGCTATCAACCTCCCAGTCATGGGCCCTGTGCTACTAGCAGCCTGGCTGTGGTTGGCTCTGCTCCATGTGTGTCCTCACTGGGAATCCCTTGGTGACCTGCTCATCAGGACTCTGGCTCGACCACTTTCTCTTCCCTTTGGTACCCTCTCTTCTTCTCCGCTTGGTCATAGGTCGGTCAATTCTTTATTAACCAATCAGAGATAATCTGGGATACAGGAGATGAATGCCATCATTGAATGTAACCAGATCTCTGGGCACAGAAATAAGCATCTGAATACACAGTGCACAAAGCCATCCCCGCCCCTGCCCCCCCCCCCCCCCAACAAGCAGTGAAGTGTTCTAAGGTTTAGAGCCTTTTATTGGCGGCAGTGTTGAGGGACAGAAAGAAAGCCATTGTGTCTAATTGTGTAGTCTTTCAGAAGGCAAAGCAACAGCCTCCCAAGAGACCCCTGGGTGGACATCCTGCTGTCTTATCTGGCCTTTAGAAAATCTTTTTATTGGCCTTAATTATGTAGAGTGGGTAGGCTCTTGGGCCAGAAGAGTTAGATCCTGAATCCTATAGCGCCTCCATCCACAGCCCTGATGTTTACCAGGTATTGGCATCAGGAGAAATACCACAATTAAAACACTGCTCGCCCTCTGACTGCTGGGATACATAGTCAAAGAAACTAAGTGACTGACAAATGCCAGGTGATGTGTTTTGTAACGTGGCAGCATTATGCGACAGGAGGGGTTACCTCAGTGGGCCCATGCTGAGACATTCACTCTCTCTCCCAGATACCAGCCATATGACGCCTAGTATAAAATGTTTATTTGGTGCATGGGAAGGAGGGATGAGAAGAGAGTAGAGGCAGAGAGAGGGGACAGAGAAGGGAAGGAAGAGAGAGAGAGAGAGAGAGAGAGAGAGAGAGAGAGAGAGAGAGAGAGAGAGCCATGGCAAATGTAGCCGTTTCTCTCCCAGAAGCCTTAGAGTAAGGATGAATGCAGAACCACCTGTAGACCCTAGAGCCACCTATTCTACCCTTCACTCATTGTTCCTTCAGTAAAACTCAAAGGCCCTCAGGCCTACTCCCCACAGACCATGCCAGAGCTGAGGATGAAGGCGAAGATGCAGGACATGGCGGATTAAGGCATCCAGGGAAAGCAGATTGGGTAGGAGTGAGGCAGCATTCAGGCTGGCTCCAACTACTTTTTCCTCACTGTTGGCATTTAGTCACACAGTTACCTGGCAACAGCCAGGTGGGCCTGACTCACTATAAAAGAGGCTGCTTGCAGGCTCCTCCCTCTCTCGCTCCTGCTCCCCTCTCTCACCATTTTCCTCGCTCCTCTGTTCCCCCGTGCTCATGGCCGGCCTTTACTCCTCCTCTCTCTCTGGCTTTCTCTCAACACCCCTCTCCATGCCCGCTCTGAATAAACTCTATACTATACTGGTACCTCAGAGGGAAGGGACGCCTCAGCATGGGCCCACAGAGGCACCCCCTCCCCCCACACCATACCACACTTCCACCAAACATATCCCTGGCTTCGCTTTCTTTTTATAAAACACAGCACACACATCCAGGTGCCTGTAGGCCCAGGGCCAGCAGGTCATCCAAGAGCACCCACCATCAGCAGCACCCGATCGACAGTTCACTCTGTCAATCAACCACATACTACAAAGGGGAGAGCTCTGAGTTATAACCCCACACCTACCCATGGTCCCTTCTGGGGAGAGGCAATGGGGAGCGAGACCTTCTGGAACCGGGTGGGAGCACAGTCTATTGTTTCGGGAGAATCTGACTTGACTGATTTCCCCAGCAGCCCTTGGACCATCAGCTACCCAAGTGACTTCTCATCTCAGAATAGTGGCACGAACACCTCACAAACATCAGACACTCAGTATGTGTGTGCATCATAGCTGTGTCCTACCAGAGTGAATGGAACAGCGTGTGTGTGTGTGTGTGTGTGTGTGTGTGTGTGTGTGTGACTCCCTGGGTTTCCTGCCTAGAAGCAGCTATGTCTGATTTATCCCACTGCCCTATGAGCCACAGTATTTCATCGATACAAGCATTTTATCAATGCTTTTATATACTTTTGCAGACATGTATTAGTAATAGAGTTGAAGTGAAAAGAGGGCAGCTTTTAATTTTTCTTTCATTTATTTATTTTTTAAAGACAAGGTTTCACTATGTAGTTCTGGCTGTCTTTTAGAAGGTAACTCAACGGGTCCCCCAAAGCAGTCGACTGTTTCAAACTCAGCAAGGCGCCCATTTAACTTTTATATTAGCGTGGTATCATAAGGAATGCTTGTGTGACTAAAACCAAATGTATTCAAAAGAGAAATCTCGTGTGGACGTTGTAATGACATTGCAATTGACGAGAACCTCACAACCCACAGTCCACTCTCTCAGTACAGGCTTGATATTGTTATTATTTTTTTTAAAGACAGGATCTCTATGTAGCCCTGGATGTCCTGGAACTCTCCATGTAGACCAGGCTGGCCTCAAAACTCACAGAGATCTGCCTCTCCAGTGCCGGGATTAAAGACATATGCCAGTCTCTGACACTTGACTTCTGAGTGGCAATCAGATAGCTTAAAAAAAGCACAGGGCCCAGGATGAAGCTGCTGTACTTCAGTGAGTTGTCTTAGTGGGAAGTTGTTCCTGGCTTTGTTGCTGGGCCCGACCAGGTTGTGGGGAAACCAGATGAGCCTGCACCTCTCGAGGCCTGGGTGCCATGAGTCTTGCTCAGCATGTTCAGTTGTCCTCTGTCTTAGTGAGGGTTTTACTGCTGTGAACAGACACCATGACCAAGGCAACTCTTAAAAGGACAACATTTAATTGGGGCTGGCTTACAGGTTCAGAGGTTCAGTCCATTATCGTCAAGGTGAGAAGCATGGCAGCATCCAAGCAGGCATGGTGCAGGAGGAGGTGAGAGTTCTACATCTTCATCTGAAGGCTGCTAGAATACTGGCTTCCAGGCAGCTAGGGTGAGGGTCTTAAAGCCCACACTCTCGGTGACACACCCACTCCAAAAGGGCCACACCTTCTAATAGTGACACTCCCTAGGCTAAGCATATAGAAATACTCTTATTATATCTTATTAAGTATCACATATTCATTGGTAATAGAAGCAGGATGTAGCAAGCCTCCCCCCAAGAGGACCCCGAGTTTCCACAAGAAGGTCTATCTCATCAGCCTGACTCTACTTGATCCAAAGGTCTTAGTTTTCTTAGTGATAGAATTGAGCATGGAATTTGTCCCTTTTCCAAAGGGTTTGGTTAGACAGGGTCTTAGACAAAGTAGTATCTGAAGACAGGTCTCAGGATTCGTAAGGAAGGGCAGAAAAGACTGATCTCTCAGAACCTGATCCAATGATTCCACGTTTCAGCTCACCAGAAGCCTCTCCCCATGGCAGAAGAGATTACATAATCACACAGAGAAGCCAGCTCTCTCTCCATGCATGGCATCCAGCTGCCTTTCTCAGAGTTTGCTCTGTCCGTTCATAAACAAAGCAGGAAGGGTAGCAAGAACAGAAGATGCACGTAGACTCTGTAACCGAGGCTACCTAAAGAATCTGTTATCCTACACAACTGTATCAGGCAACTTTCAGTCACGGCAGCAAAATACCTGGAAGGATGAAATGAGATGCAGGCTCAGTTAACTACTGGATAGAATAAGAACTATGCTGGATCCCTGCCAGGGGGATGAGGCAGCAGTTTGACTTAAATGAAATAGACACGTGGGTTAAATTAGAAATTTCCATTTCTTTTTTTGTTTTTGTTTGTTTTGTTTTGTTTTTGAGACAGGGTTTCTTTGTGTAGCCCTGGCTGTCCTGGAACTCACTCTGTAGACCAGGCTGGCCTCGAACTCAGAAATCCGCCTGCCTCTGCCTCTGCCTTCCAAGTGCTGGGATTAAAGGCGTGCGCCACCACTGCCCGGTGAAATTTCCTTTTCTTTTCTTTTATTCATCCAGGGAAAGACTGCCAGGTCTCACTGAATACTCAAACAACAGCTAGTGCCTCCTTCCTTTTTGCAGGGAGAGCCACCCTACTTTTGTGTGAAACTGTCCCCCTACTCCCACATGGCTTAGATGTGTATGGCTTAGATGTGTACCCCAACAGATTAACCCTAGCACTGGGAGGGGGGATGCCCTAATCACTCTGATGATACTATAATTTGAATATTTGTATCTTCATAAAAATTCATGTTGAAACATGACTCTCATGTTTCACGGCATGTAATAGCATGATAGAACAGGGTCTTCAGAAGTGGGTAAGCCACGGGGGCCCACCTTTGCTGATGGAAAAGGGTTAGAGGGAATTAGAGATCCCTTTAGCCATCTGCGTATTTATTTGGTGTAAAGGGAATTAAATCTGGAGCTCCAGGCATGCTAGTCACATGCTGCACTACAGAGCAGGACCCCAAACTTCTTGTCTTTTGTCATTGACCCTCCACCATGTAAGGACATAGTACTCACCCTTTCGGCCATGTGATCACATGGCCGTAAGGAACCATCTTGGAAGCAGAAAGAATAGTCCTCACCAACCATTGAGTCTGGCGGTACCCTGATTTTGGACTTCTTAGCCTCTAGAACCTTGAGAAAATAAATATCTATTCTTTCGTCATTGTTGTTTTGTTTTCCGAGACAGAGTTTCTTTGTATAGCCTTGGCTGTCCTGAAACTAGCTCTGTAGACAAGGCTGGCTTCAAACTCACAGAGATCTGCCTGCCTCTGCCTCTCGAGTGCTGAATAACAGAATGCACCTCTACTGCCCAGCTTCTATGTTCTTTTTAAAATCCCAACTCTTTAGTATTTTGTTCCAGCAGGAGGAACAAACTCAGATGATGAGTGATCTGAATGAGAAACGTTCTACAGGCTCATGTATTTGAACGCTTGGTCCATGCCTGCTGGTAATGTTTGGAGAGATTGTGAGATTTGTCTCTAAGCATCTATTTCTTTTCCGTTTCGTAAGGTATCTCAGTCTTCCCAGTTACACTAATTTATTTTATTTGACTTTTTAATTTTATGCGTACGGAACAAGGATTGGAAACCCTTGATGGTGCTGAAGGTCAGGAAGGAAGCTCCTGCTCATCCCAAGGCAGAAGCCACGAAGGCCATGCTGAGAGGAATCCCCAGTCACAGGAAAAGAGCTACACTTTCTTCCTTGTTGAAACGGTAGGGATTTTGAAAAGCCGCTGCGTGGTTCAGCTCTGCTAGCTATCTGGGCCACCCGCGATGTTCCCACACTAGAAGCAGCCAGAGGCTAAGAGCACCCCACGAGATGTTACCGAGGCGGCTGGTTTCACCCATCAGCTCCATGGAGACCATGCCCCAAAGCATGGATTTTGGGCCAACCCCATCACCCTCATGGTTCTCTGTTTAGTACCAGACAATATCCCCCCCTCCCCATGGTCGAAGTTCCCGGTAGAATGAAGAATCTTAATGCTTAATGATTAGCCAATAGAATATTTGGAAATGCTCACTACACAAGATGCCAAACCAATTAGAATTGTTACCCAATATCTAACCTTTTGATAGAACTTGCTACTGCTACCTGGGACTGCTAGAGACCCAAGGTCCTTCCTCCATGTTGCTCCCTCTCTCCCCTTTTCCCCTCCCCTTCCTTTTCCTTCCAACTCCTCACTCCGCCTACCTCTTTTACTGCCCAATCAGTGAGCTCCACTGCAAATACAACGAGCAGGAAAATACCCTGCTACGCCTTGTGGCTCCGGAGGCAGTAGAAACAGTTGGAGAGAAGGCACACACCTTTATCACCTGCCCCCCACAACCTCCAACCACACAATCAGACATGAAAAAGGCTCAAGACAACACCACACATGTGCTCAGGTCAAGGCTGACAAGCACCAGATCAAAAAGGCAGCAAAGATACTTGTTGGGGGCCAACTTTTAGCAGAAAGCGGCTATCAGCTTTGCAGCCATCTTGAGCCATATACCTTGACATGAGACTTGGATTATAATAGCCTACAACAGCTGAGCACACTCGGATAATCTTGGTTTAGATACCTTGAGATTAAAGGTGAGTGAGATTAAAGGTGTGTGACTTAAGAGTATGATTTAGAAGTGTAGAGATCAGATTTAGAGACAAGACCTAAGGGCATGATTAAAGGTGTAACTTAGAGGCGTGGCTTAGAAGTAAGACATATAAAAGGCAGAGGCAGACAGTAGAGAATCAGACATTAGGGAGACACAGCAGACAGAGGATACACTTTTAGGAGACACTTCAGAGAGTACAACTTGGAGTAGGAATTAGACATTAGGTAGAAGACACTTGGCTCTAGAGAGAATCAGACACATCAGACATTAGGGAGACACAGAGAAGAGGACCAGACACAGCAGACAGAAGACAGGTAGCAGGCACTTGGAAGAGAACTTGGAAGAAGTAACTTGGAACTTGGAGGGACTAGGAGCTAGGGACTAGGCACTAGGAACTCAAGACTTAGGACTTAGACTGAAGAATAAACGGGATTGAATTACACACTGTCTGGTCTCCATTCTTCGAGTCCGACCTCACTCTCTCTCTCTCTCTTGCTGAACCCCGACCCGTGGACTGGAGTGGCAGCTTGGGCCGGGATACAGTAGCAGGCAAACGCAGAGTGACCCGGGCCTCAACATTTTGCTTGGGCCCCAACATTTTTGGCCGCCCGAACGTGGGGCTAGTGCGCTCCCCAACAGATACTCTATGGCATTGATATGGCCAAAGGCATATTGTTCAGTGGTGACACTATGAATGTCACCAAGAATATTGGGATCATCTAAACCGAGTCCAGCGGGGCTGGGGATTTAGCTCAGGGGTAGAACGCTTAAGCACAAGACCCTCGGTTTGGTCCTCAGCTCTGAGAGAAAAAAAAAAAAAAAGATGATTCTAAATACATGTTTTTCCCCCACAATGAATATCTATGAGTGTTTTGTCTGCATGTGTGTCTGTGCACTGTGTGTGTGTGCCTGGTGCCCATGGAGGCCAGAAAAGTGTGTCAGATCCTCTGGAACTGGAAAAGGTTGTAAGCCACTGTGTGGGTGTTGGGAATTGAACTCAGGTCCTTTGTAAGAGCAGCCAGTGCTCTTAACTACTGAACCACCTCTCTAGCCTGAGAGACACAAATTATGTCAGAATACGTCTCTGTTGCTTGCCAACCAAGAACTGTATTACAAACACAGAGAGACAGATGGGGCTGGAGAAAAAAAGAGAAAAAGTTTAAAAGGACAATTAACATAGACTCATGTGTTTGAATGTTTGGCCCATAAGGAGTGTCACTATTAGGAGGTGTGGCCTTGTTGGAGTAGGTGTGACCTTGTAGGAGGAAGTATGTCACCGCGAAGGTGGGGCTTTGAGGTCTCAAATATGCTCAAGCTACTTCCAGTATAACACAGTCTCCTTTTACTGCCTCTGGATCAAGATGTAGAACTCTCAGCTCCTTCTCCAGCACCATGTCTGCCTGGTTCCTGCCCTGCTTCCAGCCATGCTTGATAATGGACTGAACCTCTGAAACTGTAGGCCAGCCCCAGTTAAATGTTGTCCTTTAAAAGAGTTGCTGTGGTCCTGGTGTCTCTTCACAGCAATGAAATTCAAACTAAGACAAGGCTTCTCTGTGTAGCCCTGGATATCCTGGAACTCACTCTTAGACCAGGCTGGCCTCAGACTCAAAGATCCACCTGCCTCTGCCCTCTGCCTCCTGAATTCCGGGATTAAAGGTATGAGCTACTACTGGCTGACCAGCAGCTCTTAAAGGGAATAAGACTTCATTTAATCTGGAGCCATTCTGAGTGACCATGACCTAGGAACCCAGATTTAGGTTACCCCTAAGTCCATGTCCCATTGTGGAAGTAGTCTCACAAACTTTTTTTTTTTTTTTGGTTTTTCGAGACAGGGTTTCTCTGTGTAGCTCTGGCTGTCCTGGAACTCACTCTGTAGACCAGGCTAGCCTCGAACTCAGAAATCTGCCTGCCTCTGCCTCCCAAGTGCTGGGATTAAAGGCGTGTGCCACCATCGCCCGGCTGTCTCACAAACTTTCTTATACTTCACATACTTTACATAGTTTTTATAGTTCTACAGAACAAAGAAAGTCATCAATCAAGGCGACTGTAAAATACATCAGTGGCTACACCAGAGAGGCGGGTCCAAGGAGATGGGGACATGTATTGTGAAAGCCCAAGATGGCATTCTTAGTTCTTGGACTGGTGAAGGCTTGTGTCCTAGCTTCCCACACACACAATTTGCCAGAGCAACCTATTAAAACTCGAAGAGGCATTTTCCTTTTGTTTCCTGGTTTATTATCACAAGATGCAAATCAGCCATAACCAGATTTAAAAAGTATACAAGGTAAAGTGCTCGGGGAGGGGTCCGCGTCTCCTTTCTGGGCACACCACCTTGCCAGCACCCCGCAGTATTCACCACGAACCTGCAAGCTCATCAAGCCTCATTATTCAAAAACAAAACAAACAAAACTCCCCCGACTCCCCAACTCTCCTTTCTCCTCCCTCTTCGGGGGAGGACTTAAGACAGTGTCCAATTATAGAGCCCAGGCTGATTTAATATCTCAATCCTCCTGCCCCTGAATGAAGGTCTTAAGGCTGGTCCTGCCTCATCTGTGTCAAGAGTTTGTTTTGTTTATTTTGGCTTAATTTCAGTTTCCTCTCTTCCCAGGGGTCAGGGGTTGGGGGAGATTCTGACCCTCTTCACTTGGCCTTTAGGTTGACTGGTTTCATTCTGCGGCTGCCTAGGGGGTTCTTACCCCAACTTACATCACCATCAGAAACTCAAGTATGATCCCAATGGACTCATTCCAAATAACGGGAGATGGTCCCATCACTCAGGAAATTTCAAGGGTTTTAAACAGCTCAGAGTTAGGAAACCAGGAGTAAGGACCAAGTACAGTTCTAGTTGCACATCCTCCAAGCCTACCACTCACTGTCCCTGCCCTGCTTTTGTGCTGGGAATCTTCTTGCCCAGTCCCTGGCTGACCGGCTTCCCAGTGGTTCTGGGCAAAGGGGAACATGACAATGTTCCTCTCATGGGATCTTTGAGATACGGCCCATTACGTAGTGATAAGGGATGATAAGACTATGTGACTCCCTCTTCCTGTGTGCTCTCTATGCCTGGCTTAATCCTCTGTGAATTGTCCTCTGTAACACCTAAGATGACTTGATGCATCTTGAGGCTTTATGAGGCCCTGTCTGGGGAAGGTCTTGGGAGCGGTAATCTCCTGTATTCACAGGTTCTGATGATTCCATGAATTCAACTAACTGTAGATTGGAAATGCTAGAGAAGGAAAAACACCCTTGTGCTGAACATGAACACTTTTTGTCACTAATTCCTATAACAACTATTCATGCAATATTTACATTGTTATTATATAGGATATTATTATAGGACATATAATAATATCTTATACATATCCATACATAGATGGATATATATCCTTATATAATAGGATGTTATTATATAAGACAACTATATTGTCTTAGTTAGGGTCTTGCTACTGTGAACAGACACCATGACCAAGACAACTCTTATAAGGACAACATTTAATTGGGGCTGGCTTACAGGTTCAGAGGTTCAGTCCATTATCATCAAGGTGGGAGCATGGCAGCCTCCAGGCAGGCATGGTGCAGGAGGAACTGAGAGTTCACCATCTTGTTCCGAAGGCAAACAGGAATAGACTGGCTTCCGGGCAGCTAGGATGAGGTTCTTAAAGCCCATGCCCACAGTGACACATCTACTTCAACAAGGCCACACCTCTAAAGAATGCCACTCCCTGGACCAAGTATATTCAAACCACCATATATATATAAGTAACCTAGAGATGATTTAAAGTTTACAAGAGACTATGTATAGGTTCTATGCAGAAATCTAATCATTTTATAAGGGACAAGCATATACAGGTTTCAGGATTCACATAGGGTCCTGTGGCCAGTCTCCTGTGGATACTTGAAGATAGCTGTATTACTTCATTACTCTCTCCACTGGGCAGATGGGGAGTTGGGTTCATAGAGATAGACTTGGCATAGCCCCAAGTACAGGTCAGGCTCCATTTATGTAGTTCAGCTTCCAAAGAGAACCATATTCCAGAACTGACATTTCAAGCTTGTGCCTGGAAGCCATGTGGTTAGGAAAGACTGTGCACGGGGAAAACCTGGACATCTTTTTCTTGGTTAGTAATCTTAGGCTTCTGTGGTGGTTTGTATATGCTTGGGCCAGGGAGTTACACTATTAGGAGGTGTGGCCTTGTTGGAGTGGGTGTGGCCTTGTTGGAGTGGGTGTGTCACTGTGGGTGTGGGCTTTAATACCCTAATTCTAGTTTCCTGGAAGTCGGTATTCTAACAGCCTTCAGATGAAAATGTAGAACTCTCAGCTCCTCCTGCACCATGCCTGCCTAAATACTGTCATGCTGCCTTGATGATACTGGACTGAATTCCTGAACCTGTAAGCCAGCCCCAGTTAAATGTTGTTTTTATAAGAGTTGTGTTGGTCATGGTGTCTGTTCACAGCAGTAAAACCCTAAGACAGCTTCCCTACAGGAAGTGATAGTCTCTTAGTCTCTACACCTGTTGCCATGGTTCCCTTTGAATTAAAGTCTTCCTTAAGGATGGTTTAATGGCTCTCTCACCGATTATTTTGTTTGTGTTCTCTCTCTCTCTCTCTCTCTCTCTCTCTCTCTCTCTCTCTCTCTTCTTTTATAGAATGTTTTCTTTAGTGGCATCCAAAAAAACCAGGGAAAGCCTTGTCTTAAGAGAGTCTTGATTTTGACAGCCAGGGATGACTCATGAGAAGCAAGCACAGAACCTGACTGGATCTTGTCATGGAGAGATTCCCTCCTTAGTCTGTCGAGTCTACAGTGAAGCTGGCCTGCAAACAAATGCTTGTGGAAAGAGCGAATAAACAGAGTGTAGAATGTGGTATCCTGTGATCCTAGCACTGGGGAACTGGGGAGGCAGTGTGCATGCAAGAGGCCATTCAGTCCAAGGGCAGACCAGGATGTAAAGCAAGGCCTTGTCTCAAAAAACCGAGCCAGCTGGATGTGGTGATGCACACTTGGGGTGGGGATGGAAGGCAGCTGGAGGATCCGAAGTTCACAGTCTCTCCCTGCTACGTAAGGGTCAAGGCCAGCTTGGGCTACAGGACATGCTGCCTCACACATATCACCTTGATCCCAGGCTGTAAGGGTGACTGAGTTTATCCTCCATCTGGGCCTTCCTGTAATGGTGACTCAGTTATACCACGTGGGGGCGTGGCGTGAGAGGAGCTGCACCTCACCTCTAGGCCCCTCCATACATCAAAATCAATGCACAATTAATTACATTAGGGCCACACAAAAGAGACTTATATGTTTTGACCACCAGGACCTGCAAGTTAAATTCACAGCAGGACAGCCTCGAATAACTCCCCCACCACCACCACCACCACACACATAGAGTTTTCACCTCATCAAGTGAACAATTTCATTCTGACAGTGACAAATGATGGTGATAGGAACTGGAGATTTTAGAAGAAGGGGGGGGCAGGTTCACTTGGGCTAAAGATTCTGTGAGGCCAAGTGACTGAACTTGGAGGCTGTGGAGTTAAAACCTTGCAAATCAGAGCCAACTTATCTTGGGCTCTTCTAGTCTGTCTGAAAGCCCTCATTGTTTACCATCTGTCTGACCTAACATCTTAAAATGTATTCTTGGCAGACCACTAGCGTTCAACAGTCCAAAACCTCAGACTGTTATCAGCTAATAATATCTGGAGCCTATAGTAGAATTTTCCCTTCTTTGCTATACCCCCTCCCACCTGTAACCCACATCACAGTAAGTACTTTGATTTATTATTTTCTGTGTTCTGCAGCTAATAAAGTCTCCTGGAACCATGTCCACAATAGAACATGGTATTTGTGTAGACCTGAATCTGAGTTCCCAATCTATGTTAGTCATATTTATCTGCAGAACAAACTATCCCTAACCCCCCCTGAGATGAGAACTGTGTGGTTTCGTGCCAACGGTGGTGATTAGCTAAGACTGCTGCCGCTTTACTGGCCACGGATGGAAACATGAATTGGTACAGCAACACAGGAGAGAAGCTTGGCTGTTGACAAACTCAGTTTGTAAATAGCTCTGAGCCAGCAACCTCCAGCAGAGCTTTGGTTGGCCTTGGAGAAACTGTTACTCCGACGTTCAAGGACTCTTCCCAAACGGAGTTTTTGTTTGTAGCCTTGGAAAGCTGGAAACAACTCAGATGTCAATCATCAAGCAAACAGAAAAGAAATAAACCTTGGTGTGTGACAGAATAACCTCCTGCTGGACCAAGGGGAGAGTGTGTGCACGGGTAAAATCGTCCAAATCATTATTTGTTGGGGCATTAAAGTTGGAAGAAGCCAGGCATGGTGGCACACACCTGTAAGGCGAACAGTGGCGAGCCGGAGGCAGGCGCTCAAGGTCAGCCTAGGCTACCCGGGCACCCTGGTTCACAAGAACAGAGAGAAAAACAAGAGGGGTGTGGGGGAGGGGGAGGGAGCTCCCTCATCAGCAGCTTGCAAACAAACGTTATTTTAAGATTGTATGCAAAAGAAGGGAAAGACACCTCAGGCGGGGCAGGTAGAAACTGGTTCTCACCTTCCCTTGTCCCCATCAATGCTATAGGGGTAACTGGTTTCTTAGTTCCCCCCCCCCAACCAAGATATTTCTCAGGCACCCTGAAACGAGCCCCACAGTGTCAAGGGTCTGTGTGCAAGCCCTCTTCCCTCAACCGCAAGTGCAAGGTTCGGTCTCAGCAAACATTAACCGACAGTGTAGGGACGTTGGAGTCATAGCTGTCTTCTCTCTAGCTCCCTGGCCCTGGCTTCTGCTCTTCGGTTTCTAGTCCTCAACAACCCACGAGTGGGTGGCTCTGCCTTCTGTATCCAGAAAACCTTGAGGTCAAGCACATGCCTATGCCGCCTACAACCGGTTGGAAAATCGGAGCTGGTCTTACCCAAATGCCAAAGCCAGCCTGGAGGTCAAAGCCACCAGGGCTGTCCCAAGGACATTCCCCCTACCACACCCCCACACACTCCTAGCCCTCGGTTTCCAGGATTGGACCCTCATCCAATATTTTTACCCAGGGAGACGGCTGAGCGTGGAGGTAAGATGCCCATAGACGCCACCTGCGCCTGACCCCTCCTACCAGCTGGGATCACTTATTCTGTAGGTGGTGAATGATAGGCTAGAATCCCCCAGCTGTAGAAATCCAGAAATCACTGCGTTGAGACCGCCTGGTCAGCCATGTCTGTATCTCGGCGAGAACTGTTCATTGAGTTAGACAGTTCTCAAAATAGTCTGCTTTGTCTGAGCAAGCAATTAAAATTTTTTAATAAATAAATAAATAAGAGATTACAAATTCCTCAAACCTGTCTTGAGCTGCACGTACCCTCTACAGCTGTATCTACTTCCGGATACCTAAGCTAGCTCCTTCCCCTTCATACAACTTCCATTCTGGTGGGGAAAGTTGCTGCCCTTTGCTGCCGTGCTAATAAACGCAAGCACGTCTATTTAGGTCAGATTTTGGTCTCTTCCCTGCCTTTGCTCTTTTTATTCCGAGCTCATAAATCAAACAGAAGAATTGAGGCCGGGAGCGGGCGCACAGCGCCAACAGTAGAGGACAGCTGGTACTAAAAGACAAACCCATAAGCCGAATAGGTGCCCGTCCTTCCTCTTCCCGATCTCTCTCGGACCCAGTCGGCTCTTCGGCATCTCCTCCAGGGGACTTAAACTAGGAGCCCACCCCCGCCCGTCTGCAGGAACTTCACCAGTATTGACCCTAGATTCTGCCAGGAATCATCTCTCCCCAGCTCTGCTCCACCCCGTCCTGACTTAATTCTGGAGATTTCCCCAGCACAGCACGGCGGCGCATACACTCTTGTCGCCAGGAGGCGACAGACTACGTATTCTGCAGAAGCTAGTCTTTGTGTGTGTGTGTGTGTGTGTGTGTGTGTGTGTGTGTGTGTGTGTGTGGTGTCAGGTCATCAGGATTGGCAACAAGCACCTTTAACTCTTTAACTTCTGATTCACCTCGAACACATTTTTTTTTTTTTTTTAAAAGGGTATGTTTTTGTTCTTTTTTAGTAAATTTATCAGGTCTTAAAGTTCCTAGTCCAGCCCTTGAAATTCCGACAAAGCCTCTTTGGGCTCTGGATTTTGGTCAATTAAAACAAGCAAACAAACAAACAAACAAAACAATAACCATCAGTGCCACACTCATTGGACACTGACTGCTTTGTATAATTTGGATAAAAAGAATCAACCCAAAAGTGTTTGGATTGCCTAATAGGAATTGACCTGGAAGTTGCTCCAAGGCAGGTCCAAGTCTGAGTCTGCCATAAGGCTCCTCAGAGCCTTCCAAGCCTGATGCCAGCTAGCATGTACATCGTCTGGAATCCGAGTCCGTCAAGTTAAGTTACCGCTATAAATTAGACTCTAGATGATTGATTGGTGTGGTTGGGTCCTGTGTTTGGGGGGTATTCAGCCATATCTATAAATGCAGATGGTCATTAGGATAAACTATACTGTGACGGAAAATGCAAGCTGTTATAGTAAACTGTGTATTATCTCTACGAATCTGCTATATTTTAACGTCCCTAATATCGATAGGAATGCAGTTGGTTGGACCCAGTTGCTCTCAGCCCCCGGGGTTCAAATCTAAAACAGAAATACTCTAAGCTGAGAATGGTGACTTGAAGCCCAACATCCAGAAGGCAGAAGCAAGCAAATGGTCATAAAGTCAAGGATGACCTGATCTTCATAGTGAGTTTTAGACCTACTACACTATCTCATGAGCCCCTATTTAAAAAAAAAAAAAAAAAAAAAAAAAAGCCAGGCAGTGGTGGTGTACGCCTTTAATCTTGGGAGGCAGAGGCAGGCCGATTTCTGAGTTCGAGGCCAGCCTGGTCTACAGAGTGAGTTCCAGGACAGCCAGGGCTACACAGAGAAACCCTGTCTTGAAAAAAAAAAAAAAAAAAAAAAAAAAAAGAAAGGTAGGACGGAAGGAAGAAACAAAAAAAGAAATAAAGAAAGAAAAAAAGGGAAAAAAGCCAATGAGATGACTCAATGGGTAAAGATACTGAGTAACCCTGACAACCATGCTAATTTAATTCCCTAGCAACGGTGGAAGGAAAGAACCAGTTCCACAGAGTTGTCCTGTGACCCCAATCAGCATGCCATGTATACATACATATGCATATACAAGCACACAACACACATTAATAATACTGACTGATTGCATAGGCTACCAAGACCACTCAGTGGGTTGTCACTCAAGCCTAAAGACCTGGGTTCGATCCCCGGAAACGGATGGAAGGTGAGACCTGACTGTGGAAGGTTGTCCTCTCCCCTCCACATATGCACCGTGGCATATGCGCGCTCCGAGTACGTGGGCTGGGATTCCATGCCGGGGCTCATACATGCTTTTAAGTTTCAATTAAAATAGGCTGCCCATGACTTATCTTTAGTCCTGTGGCCTAGGACTTTCAGTTAGTGTGTTGTGGTGATTACATGTGTGTCATAACATTTGTAACCTAAACGAGGAGAGGTTGCAGCCAGCAGGAAGAGAGTCACAGGTGTTCTAAGTCAAATATAAAAATCACCATGTTTTGGGAACAGAGATTCAGATTTCCCTCCCTGAATGTGTTCTAACAAGAAGCTGTTCCATGTGTGGCCAGGTGGTGGCGCACGCCTTAAATCCCAGCACTGAGGAGGCAGAGGCAGGCGGATTTCTGAGTTCAAGACCAGCCTGGTCTACAGAGTGAGTTCCAGGACAGCCAAGGCTATACAGAGAAACCCTGTCTCAAAAAAGGGGCAGATGTATGTGTATGGAGAGATTGCTCAGTCGTTAAGAGCACTGACTGCTCTTCCAGAGGTCCTGAGTTCAATTCCTAGCAACCATAAGGTGGCTCACAACTATTTGTAATGGTATCTAGCGCCCTCTTCTGGTGTGTCTGAAGACAGCTATAATGTACTCACATACATAAAATAAATAAATGAATCTTTAAACAAGCATAACAACAGTTATCATCAGAGCAGCTACTATTACTTGCAGAAGACCCTCAGGACTGAGCCTGGGGCCATCCCTCACAGGAGAAATGGGGAGGGTCATTAGCCCTGCAGCTGAGATTCCAGCCACTTTATATGCCTCTTATCCCAGCTGTACGTACTTTTGCCCCTGCCTGTGTGTAGTCTTGGGAGGTGACAGTGTACATAGAACATGGAAGGTTAACTGAAGGGGACTCCATCTCTGCAGGTATGGAGAGGTTGTCACCCGCACTGAAGTGACACTTGTCACTGGCTGCTTTGGGGTCACCATGCTCCAGTAGGCAGCCCCTCCCCTCCTCCATCCTCTGTAAGTCAAATGAACTCATTGGTTGGACCCAGGGGGACTCTGGTAAGATCGTGACTTTGGTCCTCCGTGTGGGGATTAGGCAGTTGTTCACATCTTCCTGGAAAGGTTCCAGAAACAGGGTTGGGATCTCAGGAAGTCACAGTCATTAGTTTTAGATGCTGCCTGGTGCCAGTCTTAGCCTCTGGGTCAGTGGAAGTTTGAAGCCTGTTAAGAATTATCGTAAAGGTTTTGCCTGCTAGTCAGGAGTCTGTTAGGCCAGGTACAGAGAAAAGCAAGGAATGGCTAGTAAAAGAACTAAAGATAGCCCAGGGGGTTTCAAACGCTCAGCACATCATCCTCAGTGAGTGGAGCAGGTGTAGCCTTGCATCTTAGTCCCTCCTCTCTGTTCTTGCATTCTGTGGTGGCCTGGAGGAAGTATAAAATCCCTCCACACTGCAGCCTTCTCTGTCCCCTCCGCACAACCCCCATCCTCCAACCCCCAACCCCAACTCAAGGGACTCAAGGTAAGGAGCAGGAGTTCTGGCAATCAAGCAAGTTGGGAGACACTTTTAAGCCTAGCAGGCTGCCCACGAGGCTGGCCCACGGCAATACCGATGGGGCTCCTTACAGCTCTCATGCATGCCTGCCTTATCGTGACCTCTGATTGCTCACCTGGAAAATAGGGACACTGTAGGAATCGACTGGCCCAGTGCACAGATGTTATGCCCTCCGGTCCCTGTGTGTACCAGTGTGTACCGAGCCTCCTGTGGACAGTGAGCCCTGCTGATGCCCTTGTCAGACAGACTCCTCAGACAGACTCCTAAGTTGTGACTCTTAAACAGCTGATAACATGTCTCCATCCAGGTTGGAGATGGGGGTGACCAAGGCCTGGGGGCAATTCCTAACCCAAACTTAACCTTCCTCTCCTTCCTGGAGCTGGCACGTGTTCACTCGAGTTCTGGATCTTATTTTCAACTTAACAGCTTAAGACAAAAAGAAAAAAAAAAATAAACTCAACCTCCTGGATGTTCTTTGATATTCGAGGACTAAAGAGCGGTGCCAATTGAAAAACGGAGATTTGAAACCAGCAGAATTAGGAGGAGAAAATGTGACCCGGCTGTGGTGGCACACACTTTTAATCACAGCACTTGGGAGGTAGAGGCAAGTGGCTCTCTCTCCATTAAGTCTGAGGCTAGCTTGATCTGAGGAGTGAGTTCCAGGATAGCCTGGGCTACATAGAGAGAGCCTGTCTCAAATGAGACAAAGGGGGGAAATGTCACTGTGGACCATTCTAAAAGTACAGCTGAGTTTACATTTGGAGGGGAAGGTGGGGTGGGAGGGGTGGGGGAGGAGACACAGGGACCGGCCTGAGGCTCTGAAGGCTGCACTCTTGTGTGTGAGCACCTTCTCTGGGTAGATTACCTACTGCCAGGTGTAGGGAGAATATAAACGGACTGCTCACCTTCCCAGGCTCTCCCTCCCTCTCCCCCCTCCCTCCCTCCCTCCTTCCCTCCCTCCCTCTCTCTCTCTGTTCACACATGTTCCCCTGCGGTCTCTCTTCCCCTTTCTGCCCTTCTCTATCCCCCTTCCCTGCCCTCATGGCTCCGGTCTGTCTCCCTCTGAGATCTCTCTGCTGCCACCCACTGTGCTCCAAATTTTCCCTGCCTTTTCCTTCTTATCTGGCAGAGAAAATAAATCCAAATAAGACCAGGAGACTGCATTCCCAGGACCATATGCCCAGGGGTCCTTATGGAGGACCCCTGTCTTTTCAATCAAGATCCTGTCTTCCCAGATGTGTGTTTAGCTTGTGTCAAGTTGACATAAAACTAGCGAGCACAGGACGTTTGCACAGGCTATCCCCCCTCATGTTCATCCTACCTAGAGCCCCAGACATTCCTGAAAAGTCTGGGGCCAGCAACCAGGCCCAGAGGGGCCAGGTCTAGTAGCTGGCTCTGAGGTCTAGCCCTTTACACGGCCTGCTTGGATTGTGTGCTGCCTCTTCATTCCTTTCTTGAGGGCACAACTGTTGTGCAGTTTCAGAATTCGGGGCTAAAAATACTCCATGGACCAGAAGGAAGGGCCGACAAGGGGTCTAGCACCTTGTGGGTGGGGCTTCTTAGAGCTGTGATGGAGCCTCACTAACCAGGATGAAAGGGTGGGTCCTGTATACTTAAACTCCAAGAAAAGAAGGTCCTCTGATGAACAAGAAAGCCCTCTAGGAGAGGGTACCACCTCCCTGTCTCTTCACAGGACCTCTAGTGTTGGTATCAGGCTCCAAACCCAGTGACATCACATCTAGGCGACCCCCACATCGTTGCCAAGGCAACCGCCATGCACTCCCAGAATCCACCTGGCTACTTCAACTTTACCTGGGAGATACTACGTCACCGCCCATATAAAAGAGCCAGGACCCCCTGACCTCGCTCTCTTCTTCCGTCTTCTTCCATCTTCTTCCCCCCACCTTTGCCCTATCTCCTGAATAAACTGCCCACCACCCCACCCCTTGGAACCATGTGGTCTAACAAGGACGTCTAACATCTAGGATGAGAGGCTTTGTGTTTGCATATCGATTTGGAAGGCAGGTGAGGTGGGGGCTGGTTTGAACCCAGGAGTTTGAGGGTAGTCCAGGCAAACAGTGCCCAGCACTGCTTGTCTTTAGGCCCCTAGAACTCCCGTTTCCCCCACTACAACAGCTCTCTAAGTAGAGAGTTACTGAATGGGCCAGAGGTGTCCCCTTTGACCAGTCCAAGGGCGGAGGACTGGACATGGATTTATGTCAGACCCTGCTATGCTTTCCACCCGGCTTCAGTTCCCTTAACTGCAGACGCTGAGCAGGGAGCACCTTCTGTGGCATTCCTGTTGCTGTTCTCCTGGCAGTCCCATCCCTCCCTCCAGACAGACTGCTTGTATTATCCCTGGGCTCCAGACTCCCTGGAACATGCGTCTTAGGTCCTCAATGCAGGCGCCTGCCTTATCAGCCCCTAATCTCAGGGGAGACAGACAAACATCCTTTGCCTCCCCGGTGACAACAGTCCCTCCCATTAGCCCTCCCCTGACCCTGAGGATGGAGTGGCCAGTTACTGCACAGGGAATTCCTCATCTTTACACTGGCATGAAACCTGACCTCTTTCCAGACCTCCCTCCGTAGCTCCTTTACCACATGGAGCTGGCCCTGCCGTGGGATGTGGGGTCTGCAGCACATCGCTGCCTCTGCCTCTGTGGGATCTGCTCTTCCAGGCCTGTGTAACATAAGTGCTTTGGTCCAACTCCTGCGGTATAAGGAGTACTAAAGGAGGGGCTTATTCGCCACGCCCCCAGGAGGGCGTGTCCATTTCAGTGCTTCCCGTTCTCCACAGTCAGGTACCTGTTCCTGCAGATGGCTCTTGTCCCGTGGAACCCTCTCGCTCTTGGCATTTACCTGAGACAACCTGAACCAGTTTCTGGGCCAGATCATATCCTCAGGGGCCTCAGGGCTCTGCTCTGAACTTCCTCATCTTCTGTACTGGTGTCCAAAGCTGGGCTCGTCATGCTGACAAGGACATAGCTGTTTGGGTATCTTCCTTTTCCTCCTGCCTGGTCATCCGTCCCTTCCCAGGCCACCCTCCCTGGGCTGCTCACTGCCTTTCTTTGTCTTGAAATCCTCTCCTGACTTAGCTGCTGGACCTCTCCTCTTGCCCTCCTGGTTTCTGACTGCCATCCAAGCCTGGCTTCTTCTCTGTCCTAGGCGGGAAACAACTGGGAGAGGAGGAAGCAGTGGTTTCTAGCCTTTACACACACTGATTGACTGGTCATAAACACTCATATCCTAATTAGTTTCCTGGGGAAAGTTTTGCCAAATGGCCTTACCAAATTGTCCCATGGTCGCAGGCCTTGGAGGCTTCAATATGGCTATGCCCTCGCCAACAATACACCTTGACTCAGGACTTCACTCACCCAGGGCTTCTCCACCCCCTATAATCTCTCACAGGCCCAGGCTACAAAAGTCATTCATTTACTGATGACTGACGTTTGGCCTGTACCTCCCTCCAGATACCATACTCAAGATTTGTCCAAGCGGATGTCATGTAGATGTCCAGCGTTCTCCATCTCTGCCACAGGTAACACCATCCATTCTTCATGCTCAGACCTCTCAGTTACCCTTGACCCCCTCCTCTCTCAGAGCCCTGTTTAGTTTATGAGGGAAAAAGCACTCCACCCCGTGGACCTCCAGGCTCCACCCACCCAAGCCAGTGATTACTTTGCCCATCTTTTGCCCTTAGACACATTTTAATTTTGAGAATTTCATACATGTATGTGTTTTTTCAACTCTACACCCTATTTCCTCCCCTCCCCCTCCAATTCCCTTCACCACTTTTCCTCTTTCATGTGAGCGTTCTCTCTCTCTTTCTCTCTCCCTCCCTTCCCCCCCCCCCCCCCCCCCCCCCCACTGAGGAGTCTACTTAGTGTTGCCTGAATGTATACGAGTATAGGACCATTTACTGTAGTGTGGGTAGGTTTTTCAAGAGTCACATTACTGAAGAAAAATCTCTCTTCCCAACAGTCACTCAGACCTGGGTGGGGACATCATGATCCCTTCCCCCATCTACACATCCGCGAGTTTGTGTGGGCAATGGCCTGGTCGTGATGATGCTTGACCGTGGTAGACAGCCGCTGCTCTCGGACATTTCTTTTTAAGAAGCAGCATGGCCAGGGGTGCGGCTCATGACTTGCTGTCCGCCTAGCATGTGCAGGGTTCTGGGTTCCATTGCCAGCATCATAACATATATAAAAATAAAATGACTTAGTAGCTAGGCTTGGCAGCACCGTGAGTATCGGACAGGTTTGTGAGTTCAAGGCCATCGGTGTGAATCGAGTCCCCATCTCAACAAGCAAACAAAAGTCAAAGATAGCGATAAAATATGCGCATCGTAAAATCTGCCCCAATCATGTACAAGCATATAGTCTGTGGGCTGCTCACGTTCTGTGCAAGCATCAGCGTCTTTCCTTCTATAGAAGCTGCCATTTTCCAAACGAAAGCTCTGTGCCCAGTAAACAGTGACTCCATTTCCCTTCCTAAGTGGGTGGGCTGCAGGCTTTGTCTTTTTAATGTTCCCGTTTCACGTAACAAGATGTCGTTATGTTTCATCAGTGTTGGAGGCTGGGTCAGCATTTCCTTCCTTAAGGGCTGTATAATATTCCACTGCCTTTTTTGTCTGCATTCATCTGCTTTACCCCTTTCACCATTGTAAATAATTCTATGAGGGTATAAATGAGTGTATAAATGAGAAAAAAGCATAGTGACATATATACATGGCACACCACAATGAAATTCATTATTTTGTATAGTAATTTAATTAATACAATCCCCCCCGCCCCAAGACAGGGTTTCTCTTTGTAGTTCTGGCTGTCCTGGAACTTGCTTCATAGACCAGGCTGGCCTCTAACTCAGATCACTTGCCTCTGCCTCATGCCATTTTTTTTTTTTTTTTTTTTTTTTTTTTTTTTTTTTGGTAGCTTCTACTGCCTCTGCCTCCCGAGTACTGGGATTAAAGGTATATGACACCATGGCTGGCAAAGGTATCTCTTTAAGTTCTTCTGGGTAGACTTGCTAAGGGTATATGTTAATTTTATGTCTTAAGTTTTATTTGAATAAAATGAAATCAGTATTTTAGTTTTCTGAGATAGTGTTTTGTCATGTAGCTCAGGTGTCATGACCAGAACTCACTATCCTGCCTCCAATTTCCTTATACCAGGATTTTTAGGTACATCTAATAGTTGTATATTTATTTATTTAGAGATGGGGTTTCACTATGTAACCCTAGCTGGCCTGGAACTCTCTCTGTTGACAAGACTGGCCTCGAACTCTCAGAGATCTGCCTCCTCTGCCTTTGAGTGTTGGGGATGGAGGGGAGCTCCACCACACCCAGTGGTCGCCTTACTTCACACATTTGAGTACCACCTTTACTGTTCCCCATAGTGGCTGAGCCATTTTAAATCTCCACAAAAACCGCATGAAAAACCAGTACTTTTCCATATCCTGGACAGCACATCAACTGTTTTGTTTGTATAACCTTTTAGTGAGTACAGGGATCTTTTAGAAGTGACAGTTAAATGTCACCTCCTCATATAGGCTTCCCTGGTCTTCTTACCGTGGAGGTTCGTCTCAGACATTATTTTTCATCAAGGAGCTGTTCTATTGAACTGTCTGGACCATGAAGGACAGTGTCTTTTGTTGACTACAGGATCCCCAGCATTTATCAGAATGTTCGACACACAGTAGGTCCTCAATAAATGGTTGACAAATGGCGTTTTTCTCTTCTACCAAATTTCAAGTCCCTCTCCAGTCTGCCCACTTGCTCCAGCATGGCTCAGAACCCTCAGCAGGGTCCTCTCCACAGTGTACACCCAGGAGGATCACGACTGGAGCTCCCACGTGATAGCTGGACTCTGAGGGTGACACCAGAAAACCGGAGGTTGGCCTGAGGCCGGCCCAGCATCTCGGCCCGCCCCTTTCTCCACTCTCTGGGCCTCTTTTCATAGCCCCGCCCCCGTGGCAAACTCGTGGGTCCTTGCTATTGGTTCTTCTCTAGATGCTGTCAAACGACCAATTCTGATTGGCTACAAAACCTCCCACGCCTCCATAGCAGCCACAACAACCGCCACGTGCTCTACCGTGGGACTTCCTCATTGGCTAACCGCCTCGCTACACCAGGCCGTCCCGCTTCCTCTTCCCATTGGCTTTCCAGTTCCCCCCGGCTCGGCTCCTCCGACGCTGATTGGCCCCCAGAGAGCGAGGCGGGGATTGGGGCGGGTAAAGAGCGTGGGTTTGCCGGCGGGCGCACCGAGGATTTTTTTCGATGGCTGGACAGAGGCTGGCGGCGGGCTTCCTGCAGGTGCCCGCGGTGACACGAGCCTACACCGCGGCCTGCGTCCTCACCACGGCCGCAGTGGTGAGCGGGCCGGGCGGGCGTGGCGGCGCCATGGTTACAGTCCCTGGCCGGCTAGAGGGGGTTAGGGATGTCGCCCGCTTCCGGGGTCTTACACGCTCCCCGTCCCACAGCAGCTGGAGCTTCTCAGCCCCTTCCAGCTCTACTTCAACCCGCACCTGGTGTTCCGGAAGTTCCAGGTGAGGCGGCCTTGACCCAGGTCCCCGGCACCCAGGCCCCTGCCCTCCATCCCCGCGCCTCACCGTCACCCTCACCTCTTTGCAGGTCTGGAGGCTCATCACTACCTTCCTCTTCTTCGGGCCCCTGGGATTCGGCTTCTTTTTCAACATGCTCTTCGTGTATCCTGGGCCACCTTGGCGGGGGTTGGGGGTGAGGGTGAGCCTTGGTGGGAGTTATGCTGGGCTAGTAACGGGGAAACTGAGGCTCAGTCGACGTGGCACTTCCTATGCCGGTGTTGCAGGTTCCGCTACTGCCGCATGTTGGAGGAGGGTTCTTTCCGTGGCCGCAAGGCCGACTTCGTTTTCATGTTTCTCTTCGGTGGTGTTCTTATGACTGTATCCTTCTGTACGCTCAGTATTATTGGGCCAAAGTATTATCACGCCATTTCTTATCTGACGAGACCCACCCAGACCAGGAGGGACAGGCATTCAGAGCCTGGCAGCCATGTAGCTTGGGCGCCCCAGCTAGATCTTCAGTGTCCCTGAGCAGCACAACAGGGAGATACAGGGTAGCCTGGTAGACAACCGAGGCTCCGAAACATGGATGCAAAGAGCCAGAAGAAGCAGGCACGGGAACTGATGGGGCCTGAGGACCTGGAAACCACAAAAGGGGTCCTCATATCCCTGGAGTAGACTAGCGATGAGGGAACCCGTGGAAAGGATCAGAGGCACCGTGGGCAGCAGACTGCTCCAGGGAGCCTTGACTCTTGCCCCAGCTGCTGGGATTCCTGGGTAGCCTGTTTTTCCTGGGACAGGCCCTCATGGCCATGCTGGTCTACGTGTGGAGCCGTCGCAGCCCTCACGTGAGGGTCAACTTCTTCGGCTTACTCAACTTCCAGGCGCCATTCCTGCCATGGGCCCTCATGGGCTTCTCGCTGCTGCTGGGCAACTCGGTTATCACAGACCTGCTAGGTGAGCCTTGCCACTCACCCCAGGCCAGCTGCTCCCATAGGGGAATACAGGGCATATATACCCCTTCCCCCTGCACCTCCCAACCTCCTCATCTTATCCTAACGTCTGTTCTGTTAATTAGCGCCCCTCAAGCAGTCCAGCTGGCCCACAGGATTTGCATCTGCAGTTGACAGATCACCTGAACCGAGTTGGTCCTGCCTGGGGGCGGTTACAGTTTCTGCTTCCTGTAACCTGGCTCTTACTCCCCCAGTGTTCTCAAGCCCCTAGCTCCTCCCCCTCCCCGTACTGTCCACTTTTGGGCCCCTTTAAGCCTGCCTTTCAAGGTCAGTTCTGATCTTATTCTGGCAGATAGCAGAGTACTTTGTGCTCTGGTGCCTGGGTTACACTGGGCTGTGAAAGATAGCCTCTGCCAGCTTTTGGCTCTCTCACAGGGATCGTTGTGGGCCACATCTACTACTTCCTAGAAGATGTCTTTCCCAACCAGCCTGGAGGCAAGAGATTGCTGCTGACCCCCAGCTTTTTGTGAGTGTTGGACAAGGTTTCCCCCGCTTCCCCTTAGGTGGCAATCTACCTACTCCATGGGGGTGGGGGACTTGTGTTTACTGAAGTACTCAGTAGAACTGTCCCCTCCCCACAGGAAGCTGCTACTAGATGACCCTCAGGAGGACCCCAACTACCTGCCCCTTCCAGAAGAGCAGCCACAGCCCTAACAGCAGCTCCTGGACAGTAAGCCCGTTCTGGCCAGCCGGAGGCTTCTCAGGGCACTCATCCTTCCCCTCCACCTCAGCTCCAGCTGAGCAGTCCGTCTGAAGGCTGGGCCTATCAGCAGCCTTGGTGCCTCAGCTAGCAACACCCTCCACTTTTCTGGTTTTTTTTTTTGTTTGTTTGTTTTGTTTTTTTTTTTTTTTTTTTTTTTTTTTTTTTTTTGGTTTTTCGAGACAGGGTTTCTCTGTATAGCCCTGGCTGTCCTGGAACTCACTTTGTAGACCAGGCTGGCCTCGAAGTCAGAAATCCGCCTGTCTCTGCCTCCCAAGTGCTGGGATTAAAGGCGTGCGCCACCACCGCCCAGCACCTCCACTTCTCTGAACCATCTTTCTGCTCAGCTGTAGTGACAGGACAGGGGGCCCAGAGAGGCCCAGGATGCACAGATGCCTAGCTGAGTTCTGAACTAGTTACAGACCCACAGGTCTCATCTTTATACTCCCAATGCGATGGAGACCTCAGTCCCAGCCAAAACGAATCCTGCCTGCCTGTGGTGCCTACGGGCTGATGCCATCTGCCCGGCCTGTCTTCATTTAAAGCAGGTGTTCACCTTCTCCAGCCGGTGACCCAGGGGTCCCATAGTCTCAGGCACAGAGGACAAGCCTGGCCTCAGCCAAGCTAGTGAGTCCAGGACCTTGAGCTCTGTTTAAGCAGCAGCCATGTACAGCAGAGGCAGTCTGGAACATTCCATTTGTCTTGTAGCTGAAGGCCTGTGTGAGCTTTCCTACCTAGCTTTTCTTGTTGCTCTACACCTGGCCCACGGATGGGGCTTACCCTGATGCCCAACAGTACGGAAATTCCCCAAACCATTGCCTGTCGTTTCTATGGTAACAACAATGTTTTCTACTGAGTCTGACTCAATTTTGTAGTGAAACCTGGTGTGGCCATTGCTGTGTGGAGTGGAGGGTTTTAAGACTGGCAGGTTCTGAGTGGGGGTGGGGGGTAGAGTAGGGTACTCCCTAGGTGGACCCACTGAGTGAGGGTAGCTGCAGTGTGGAGCTGGGGTGCCAGTGTCACTGTCTTCAGTCACAGCCTGTATATCCAATTTGCCAAGCAGAGTTTGCGTTGGTGCAGACACATGTTCATTCTATACCACAAACCATGGACAGAGGAATGAGCTTACCCTAGGCACAACTTGGGGGATGGGGAAGAGGCTCCACCTCCTCTCTCCACAGGGCAAACTCAAAAGGATGGCACATGGCTGGCATGCTATTTCCCTGTTCCTCACAACAGGCTGGGAAGGAGAAGCTGGCCCAGCCACAGCTGAGATGGACTTAGTTAACCTTTTCTGGGGCTGCTAGAACTAAGACAAAGACTTCTGTTTGCGTATTAATCATGTGTCCAGGTGCTGTCCACACATGACCAAGTCCTCTTGGAAGGACTTGGGATTCATTCTAGAGCAGCACGGTCCCTCCAGTGGCAGCAGCCCGTCTGGATGCATCAGGACCAAGGCCAGCAGAGGAGCGGACACTGTCAACCTCTACAAGGATCTGCTAAGCACAAAGAGCCCCTGGGAAGCTGGAAAGCACAAGAAAGAACAATGACTGGCTCTGCTCTGGGGCCTTGTGGCTGGCTATGCAGACTCAGAACTAGAGGGCTGAACAGACAAGGCCTGACACACCCCCTGGCTGCACGCCCCTCCCATCCACACAGAACTAGAGGGTGGAGCAGACAAGGCCTGACACACCCCCTGGCTGCACGCCCCTCCCATCCACACAGAACTAGAGGGCGGAGCAGACAAGGACTGACACATCCCCCTGGCTACACGCCCCTCCCATCCACACAGGCTCTGTCTCCGGCTGGACTCCTGGCTCTCACTTTTATGCTACTGCATCAAGAAAATTGAACACGTTACTTTTTATTTAAAAATTGTTACCAGCCCTGCCTGGGGCTCCTATACAAAAACAAAATACAACCCAAATGAGGCTGCTTCCCGACTCTAGACTCTGGGGGACAGTGTTGGGGTTTAGCTAATGGAATGTGTGCTCAAGGAAGGCACCCGGGAGGCTCCTACCCCAGTCCTCAGGATGGCACCAGCTGTCCCTTTGCCCTTCTCTTTCCACAGAGGAAGGAAAGGCAGTCCTCTGAGATGCTCCGTGGAGGTCAAGCACAGATGACTTCATCACCAGGCTGGGGCAGTGTTGGCCAGACGCCTCATTCGCCTGAAGCAGGAGAATAGGTGGTCAGTTGGGGCTGGTCACAGCTCGGGGTGGCTGTTCCTTCTGGGTACGTTATTTTCCTAGAGGAGCTAGGTGTGGGGCTGGTCTAGCAGGAATAGTCTCCAGCCTTTTCTGGACCTTGCCAGTTGGCTGCACGGACCCCACTTATCTCTACAGAAACCCTGAAACCTGCTAGGAGATACAGCAGACATGACCTGAGGACTTGCCTTTGTTCTCTGAGGAAATGTATCCTGGGGCCCTGTGTATACCTTGTGTTCCTGTCTTGATCCCGGATCTTCTTCTCCATCTCCGCATCCGTCAGTGTCTCCAGCAGGGGGCACCACTGGTCAGCATCTCCGGTATTTCGGATGGCAATCTCCACTGTGGGAAGTGGGTTCTCACTGAGGGAAGGGAGACAGGGAGAGAGAGGAACAAGGGCTACGTAACAGAAGAGCAGCTAGGAAGTCCCTCAGAAACCACTGCTCCCCCCCCCCCCAACCCTTAGCAGATGGCCAGGCCATGGTAGGAAGGCCCACGTGTCCCAGCTGTTTTCAGCAGCAATGCTGATTGGCAGCTAGAGGATGGCTTCTGTCACTGCCTCAAGCATGTGAGGACCTGCACCATCTGCAAGGAACAGCACTATCACCTATGGCCGAGAGCCTTCCTTTAAAGCCAATTCTTGATAAGAACTGAAGGAGCTTCTAGCTATGAGGTAGTTCCTCTGGACAGAACAGTGTCACGGATACAGGTGACAGATAAACCAGGCCTATTTACCCTCTTCTGTCCATGGCCCGTACCCACCAAGACCCATTAATCAGAAAAACACAATAAACACCACAGGGATGAGGATGGGGGTGCAAAAAGACTTCCTCAGAGGCCTCAACCTCACAGAGGGCCACGGGCTGGCCTGCTCAAGTGTCCTACACATCTATCCCTTGGCTCATTTCATGGAGTCCATCCACACTAGGCCTCGGAGAAGCCAGCCTTTTTGCTTTGAGACAGACAGCTGGTTGGCAAAGAACTGAGGCTAGAAATACTATCTCCAGACTCAGAGTCCTTCAGAGACCATCGGACTCCACCTCATCTCTTCAAGCCTCTTGCCAAACAGACACAAAGTGAATGAAATGGGACAAAGGCTAGGAGGGAACAAGCACTGGGGGATGGGTGTGGCTGTGCCTCTCTGGACCCTGGTTTTCAGTCTGTAAGAGGAAGCTAAGGAGGTACCCAATGTGTTCCAGCCAAGTCTAGCCTGGCAGGAAGCCGCACAGCACGGCTCTAACCAGGTCTCCCTCCACCGTCACATGGCCTTCCAGAGCCTTTACCCTCCTGTCCAGCCACCCAGTCTCTGAGCAGACGGCCATCCTAAAGCACCCTGCTGCCCTGCAGTACCTCATCACTTGGCAGATGAAAATGGGATAAAGAGCTGATTGGGCTGCTGCAGGTTTTGTCTTAAAATATGGGAGCAAAGTTAACTGTCGGGAGGGGAAACATTAAAGCAGCCGACGACGTTCATTCATTGTAGAAGTTTCTTCAGAGCCAGACAGGCTCCTACAGGCTTCAGGAATGGTAGATTCCACAAAAGCAAAGCCCTATCTGTACCAGGTTTGATGGCAGAGTCACAATTCCTTATCACTGTACCAAACCAGTACAGGCCAAACCTGGCAGCTTAGTGCCTACCCTCGCCGAACACAGAAAAGCTGGTTAGAGCCAATTCTTGACATAGAAGGTTTCAAGGACCTTGGGCCTGGATCAAGGCCAGAGTATGGCTGGAGCTGGTTCCACAGATCAGAAGTGCCCCAGCCCCTTGGCAGACCCAGGTCTGACTTAGTATTGAGGCTCAGCTTACAACATCCATACCCACAGGCTCCACAGAATCTGGAAGCTCAAGCTCCAGCTAGTGACTCGGAAGCCAGGGATCAGTCAGCCCCTACCCTGTGGTCAGTCCCTGGGGCCAGCCCCTTTCCAGCAGCTTGATTTAGAAATCCGCCAGACCTATCCCTCATCTCCAGGTCGTTTCCCTCAGGAGGGAAGAATTCAAAGGCGCCAAGCCTAGGCAGTAAGAAGCAAAACATGTTTTCCTCTGAATTTAAACAAGAACTGGCGAACAGTCCCAGAGGCGCCTTTGTTTACCTCTCCATGACTCTGGGAAGATTTCACACCAGTGGGTTTGTTCAAAAATAGAACTGCTAGAGCTGACCATGGAAGGATGGGCTTAGAGCCAACACTGGCTGCCTCAGGTTTGTGGAGACATGCAAGCAGAGACATTGCCCTGAGTCCCAAAGTATGTGGGCCACTGGAGTCAGCCAGTATCCAATGTTCCAAGGGAATTCCTACTCATGAACTTCGAGGCCAGGAAAACCTGGACATTCTCCTGGGTCTGTTGGAAGGGCTCTTAGAAGATGATGGTGCAAGGAGAGACGGATGCTATTGGGGTATATTTGAGTTTTATTTGTGATGTAGGGGTTTTTGCTACTGTTTTTTAAGACAGGGTCTCTGAGTAGCTCTGGCTGTCCTGGCACTCGGTATGTAGATCAGGCAGACCTCCAACTCGGAGATCTACCTGCCCCTGCCTCCCAAATACTGGGAGATTAAAGGGGTATGCCACCATGCCAGACCTTGATGTGGGAGTTTTGTTTACATGACCTGTGACAAGCAAATTGAAAAGCAACCATTGTCACTATAAACAAGAGAATGGACTTAAAGAAATGACTGGCCTAAGGCCAGTCAACCAGAGGGAAAGAAGACCAAATTCCAGTCACCTTATGCTTGCAAACCTCAGCTGCCATGCCTCTTAGAGGGAAGTTCTAAACCATTCACTGGGAAAAGGCGATATTATGGGCAAGCTGCTGATACGATATGTTTCTGTTCTAGGCAATGCTTGCTTAGATGTGACACGCACACATACTTGCACATATATATTTCATACATACAAACATACATGACAGATGAAACTATTATCTGGACTTATGAACTTCAGCAAACTATCAACTTTTGTGCTGCAAAGAACACGGTCAAAAAAGTGGAAAGGCAGGCTGAAGAGATGGCTCAGCGGTTAAGAGCACTGACTGCTCTTCTAAAGGACCTGAGTTCAATTCCTAGCAACCACATGGTGGCTCACAACCATCTGTAATGAGATTTGATGCCCTCTATGGTGTGTCAAAGACAGTGACAGTGTACTCACATATATAAAATAAATCTTTTTTTAAAAAAAAGTGGAAAGGCGACCCAGCGGATGGAGAATATATTTACAGATCCTACCTCCTAAGGTATGTATATCCAGAATATAGGAACAACTCTTACAACTCAACAATAAAAAGAGAAACCAGTTAAAAATACAGGGCAGTAAAGGGTTGTTATGAGGTCCTGACATAGTGAAAGGAAAGAACTGACTCCTACAGGTGGTTCTGTGACCTCCACACATGGATACCCCTTCACCAATAAATTGGGGCAGGGTGAATGAGCTGAATAAGCCATTTCCAAAGATGCACGTGCACATGCACACACATACAGGGCCAATAATCAATGTGAAGATGCTCAACCCCAGGCTCTATCACTTCCCACTAACCAAGAAAGCTACAGTCAGAAAGACAAGAGCAAGCATCGACCAGCATGCGTATCTGAAGCCCACAGCACCAGTGGGTTCTCCAGGATGATGTGGCTACTCTAAAAAGGTCAGCCTGGCAGGTCCTCAAATGCCAGATGTGATAGCTAAATATAATCCAGGCTCTTAAGAGGCACAGCCAAAGCCGGGCAGTGGTGGCGCATGCCTTTAATCCCAGCACTTGGGAGACAGAGGCAGGCGGATTTCTGAGTTCGAGGCCAGCCTGGTCTACATAGTGAGTTCCAGGACAGCCAGGGCTACACAGAGAAACCCCGTCTCGAAAAATCAAAAATAAATAAATAAAAGGTAAGACTTTTTTTTTTAAAGATTGCTGATGGCCATGTGAAACTCACCGCTCTCTGCCCCCGACCTTGCAGCAGCTCAGGACCCTTTATCCTCATTCTGGTTTTAGATATCTGTGTTGCTCTAATCCAGTTCTGTACTCTAGGAGCCTGGAGCCTGTTACAGTTTTGTCACCCCCCCATCCCCCTCCGCCTACTTCTTGTTCCTACCCTGGCCTTTACCAGGCCTGTCTGTCTTATTGCTAAAAGGCACAGCCTTCCAATGCATGTGCATCATGATCTTGCTCACACATGTCCCGTGACCAGCAGCTCTCTCTGCTATTCTGTGGATACAACCAGAGCCCAGAGACCGGTGGGATGGGTACGGAAGTGAATGGGACAGAGATGTGCAGAGACTGGCAGCCTGGCTCAAAGGAATTTAGTGTGCTCCCAACATGAAGCAACAGAAGCTTAAAACTTAAAACTCATTTTAAGCGGTCAAAGGACACAAGTTTGTCAAATTCTGTGCATTCCCAGAACAGGCTGGGACTAATCCTACCAAGGAGGAACAGTTAGGATGACAACAACAAAAATCATTTGCCTGTGGCAAGTGGTTAAAAATCCCTAGTTCTCTATGTCTGTGGGGTAAGGTGACACAGAGCAGGGAGTATGGAAGAATCAGTTCTGGCCACTCCCTCTGGTTCTTATGTATAGAAGAGCTAGGCTCTGGTTCTCTGTCACTGCTAGGACTCATGCAGTGTGGGGAGCATCCCAGCTGCCCAAATGGTCCAACACACAGGGCAGGTATTGAGAGCTCACCAGGCCCAACTGGCTGGGAAGATAAAATAGCCCTTTGAGATTCTGAGTGCTTGAGACATTCCAGGAATCAGGCAAGCCACAGCTCAGATTTCTACCAGAGTAGGCTTACACTTATTCCCAAGGATTTGAAATCTGAACCCAGAACTGAGGATCACAGCAGAGCTGGGGCCTTCCTGTCCACACGAGGCACTCATGCCATATAGTTCCTGAGTCCTAATGTAACACTACTGGGTGGCTTCCAGAGGGCTTGTTCTGGAGCGTGGGAAAACTGCAGGTGGCCAGGAGACCCGAAGCCACCTAGACCATGATAGCGTAGATGCTGCTAAGTGTTGGCCACAGAGGAGAATGTCGCCAGCAGGACCCACCATGTGCCTCAATTAGCTGCATCAAGCCTTGAGCACGGCACATAGAGCTGCCACACAGCAGGAGAAGCAGGACGCTCGGTACTTTGCTGCTAGGAGCATGTGCACATTCTGAAGTGAGTTTCCACTCGACTACTGGCTGCGGATGCATCCTCTGTGTCAGTGACTCTCCTAGGACCTAGACAATGTTACCTTAGCCTGACTCCAGGCTACTCTACACTGGCTGAGGCTTGCTGGCCTTGGCTCCATACAGGGTGAATGGACACCGTGGCTGCACCCACAAGTGGGCTTCCTTCAGGAATGGTGAGGCACAGGACAGACACCATGGCTAGAAAACAGCTGCTTGGCTAGAGTTATCTCAGTGAGCAACTCACGTGCATGCTTGGCATGGAAGTGCTTGGGCTGGGTGGGTGCACACCCTTCTAGATGTACCTCAGTTCTTCTGTCTGTCCCCTCCCCAAACATCTTAGTTATGTGTCTGGGTGTACTGCCTACACGCATGTCTACATGCCCCTTACATTCCCGGTGCTCAGAGGGCGCACTGTCCCCTTGGGACTGGAGCTGCCTCTCTCCAGACCCTCTTTTCTCTTGCTCCTATTACAGAAATCCCTAAGGAAGTGGATTCTTGGGATGTCTGGCAAACCTATCTGAGTCAAAAACCTACTAACAACTTCCTGAACTGCCATGTCTTTGCAGAAAGCCCTTTGCTCTTGCTTTTTCTAAGCACTCCAGTTCTCAATGAAGTCTTTTCCCAGTGGAGGCAAGGAAGTGGGCAAAAATGCAAGACCAGTGGGAAAGATGACCGTGCTAGTTATCCTACCTGAAGGCATAGGTCTTCTGGTGCCAGCTCAGCTGTCCTCGGATGCTGTATGCAATGGTGGTGACAAACTCCCCGCCCAAGCCCAACTCCGAGCACAGCTTCAGGGCAAACTTCTCTGGGGAGTTCTCTTTCTCTGACATGTCCCATTCAAACTGGTCCACCAGGGAGATGTTCCCCACATGGATGTTCAGCTGTGGCGGGAACCAAGAAACACAAGTGAAGGCCAGAAAGTTAGATGCCTGGGAAAGCTAAGGGGAGGTGGGGACATTCTAACTGCCAGGTCTGAGGAAAGTCTGCCCATCACTCAGGAGCTGAGGACCAAGGCTGGCCCTTCTCATCTAGTCCTTATTTATAAAATAGAACCGACCTCCCAGTATCCCACCCTAACCTCTTTTCTCATCCCCTTGCACGCCATGCTGACCACCCGTCATCTTTGTCCTTTACTCCTCGGGCAATCAACCTTTATGTAGCTATGCTGGCCACGCAGGGCTCAGCTTACCTGCCACTCCTCAGAGACTATCCATATCCTAACGTCACCACTTTACAATCATCCTGCCAAGCAGCTCATAAGTACACCTACCCTATCTACTGTCACCCCTTATAAAGATATGCCTATCCCCAAACTTCACGGAAGGAAAACAATACTCCACAAACTTGGGCTTCACCTCCAGTCATGTGGCACACACACCAGTAACATTAAAGAGAAGCATCAGTGCAGTAAGACACAGGCATAAAGCACACGCACTAATAATGAAGCTTAGAGTCAACATAATCGGGTACTTTACACCCACTAGGATGGCTACCATCCAAACAAGAAAGGAAGAAAGGGGGAATGAAGGAAAGAAGGGAGGCAGGCCAGTAATAACAACTTTTACTGACTCTGGGTAGAAACTGGAACCTTAGTACACTGGGGACATAAGATGGTGTAACTCCTGTGCAAGTCTGGTAGGTCCTCAGAATAATAAAGGATAGCCAAGTGACCTGGAAATCTTTTCTCTAAGATTTATTTATTTTTATTTAATGTGTATTGGTGTTTTGCTTATATGTATGTCTGTGTGAGGCTATCATATCCTGGAGTGAGCTGCCATGTGAATGCTGGGTATTAAACCTAGGTCTTCTGGAAGAGTAACCCGTGCTCCTAACCTCCACAACCTAGCAACTTAACTTGCTTAAATTTATTTATTTATTTATTTATTTATTTATTTATTTATTTATGAGACAGGGTTTCTCTGTGTAGCCCTGGCTGTCCTGGAACTCACTCTGTAGACCAGGCTGGCCTCGAACTTAGAAATCCGCCTGCCTCTGCCTCCCAAGTGCTGGGATTAAAGGCGTGCGCCACCACCACCCGGCACTTGCTTAATTTTAACTAATGTTAATTTTAATTTGGAGTATTAAAGACCCGAAAGCAGGAATACAAACAGGTATTTGAATCATAAAGTATTCTGGCCCAGCCCATAAGACGCTGCACATCTCACTGTGGGCTCCTCTAACTCTGGGGTCGGCTCAGCAGCACTGGCTGTCTTACCCACGATGTGACACTTTACTCTGAAAAGTCAGCCCACTCATCCCTGAGCACTTAGTCAGTCTGTCCCTGAAAAGATGTCATCTCAGAAACTGCATCCCACGGCAAAGAACCCTGACAGGCTTCCATCAAGAGCTGAATGTTCTCTTGGCACCGACCTTGATGATGACACGTTGGTCAGATTGGTCCTCCAGGATGCTGTCTGTGGGGTAGGACTCGATCTGCTGTCGAATGGCAGAGGCAATAGCTGGCACAAACGTCAGTGGATTCAAATCCAGGTCATCACAAAGTATTTCTGAAAACATCTCAGGGGTCATTAGCTTCTCTGAAACCAGAAAAATGCAAAAAAAAAGGATCTATTTGTAGTGCCTCAGCTCATGGTGCTCCCACCTGTCCTGGAGTCTCTCCCATCCCTTCCTCCTTTGACAAACTTGCCCTCACACAGATGTGGACGACCGGGCCCCTGAACTGGACTCCCCAGACACTCACAGCAGCAGAGGAAGAAGCATCCTTTCCCTTCTGGCCCATACCCTGCAATACCTCCCACTGCCTATGGGAATCTGTGCTCTGAGAACAAGACTTGGGCTGTCAAGATGTAGGACATTTCCACCAGTACCAGGAGCCCTCTACTGTTTTTCTGCAGCCACATCTACGTGACTCTGTTCACCCTTCACCTGTGATATCTGTTTCTGTAATTCCAGCATCTGAAAAGCTAGAATCATACCTTATGTAACTTGGGGTAACCTTTTTCTAGGCAGAAATTTTTTTCAGAGAAGCTAGTCAAGGCAAAGGTGGGTAGATCGCTATTATTTTAAGGCTAGCCTGGTCTACACAGTGAGTTCCACATCAGCCAGGGCTATATAGTAAGATTCTATCTCAAAAAAACCAACCAAACAAGCAACAAAAATTCTTGAGCAATGCATCAGGTTGTTCCTTCCTTTTAAGTGATAATCAGCATCCTGCAGAGCACTCAATGTTCTGTTCACTGGATCACCCACTGCAGGGCATCTGGGCTTCTGCCTGCCTGCCCACTGCAGGGCATCTGGGCATCTGCCTGCCTGCCCACTGCAGGGCATCTGGGCTTCTGCCTGCCTGCCCACTGCAGGCCATCTGGGCTTCTGTCTGTCTGTCCACTGCAGGGCATCTGGGCTTCTGTCTGCCTGCCCACTGCAGGGCATTTGGGCCTTTTCTAATTTCTGCCTCTATGCAGAGCGTTGCTATCATACCCACATGTAGGTTTCAGTGTAGACAGATGTCTCCAGTCCTTCTCTGGGACACATGCCCACCACCGTAGCTGCTCACTCGGACAGTAGTCATGTTTACTTTCTGAACTGATTTTTAGAGCAGCTTAGACATTTGTATTTCCACCAGTGTGTGAAGGACTCAGTTCCTCCACAGCCTAGTCAGTAGTAACTGATGTCACTGGTTTTATTTTGCACTTCTTCAATAATAGCTAATAAAGCAGAACACTTTCCCAATGTTTACTGCCATCTAAGCATCTTCAGTGAAATGCATTTTCATGGCTTCTGTTCTTCTAAAATATTGTTTAACATTTTTTGTGTGTATGTGTGGTTGTTTTGTTTGCATATACATCTGTGTACCACTTGCATGTCTTACGTCTTTAGAGACCAGAGGCATTAGATTCCCTTGAAATGGCATTATAAACCACTGTGAGCTCCTATGTGGGTGCTGGAAATTGTTCTCTGGAAGAACAGTCAGTGTTCTTAAGTCTGAGTCATCTCTGTAACCCATTTTCTTATTCTAACTAAATTGTTGCTTTCTAGAGTTTTTACAATGTGTTCTTTCACAATTTCACACAAATATGTAAAATACTGTGATCAATTCCATCTCCTGTTATCTTTTTCTTTTTGAGACAGGTCTCACTATTTATTCCTCCCTGGCTGGCCTGTAACCTGCTCTGTAGACCTTGAGCCTGCCCGAGTGCTGGGATCAGATGCACGCACCTCTCCATCTGGCATCTTTTACCCTGCTGACAGGGTCTTTTGCAAGGTAAAGTTTTAACGAGGTCCGAGTTTTAGTATCTATTCTGTACCGTACTGCTAGTGTCTAGAAAGTCTTTGTCTATCTCTAAACACCTGAGAGTTTCTCTTATACTTTCCTCCAGCAAGTTTCATGGTTTTGTGTTTTATACACATTAAGTCTGTGATTTTTTTTTTAAAGAGTTCAACATTAGGTGAGAGATTTTGTCCAAAGGACTATCTTTCCTCCCTAAGGAATAGGGCACATGACAGAAGCAGAATGAACCAGAGTTTATAACCTTAAGATCCATGCCACAAGCTTCAAATGTCAACTCTAGAACCTGCTTGATGGGCAGCTGGAGGAGAGTGGGCATTCTGAATAAGGCTCAGGCAAAACCAGCTAACACATACCATTCATGTTCCAGGTAAAAGCATCTCGAAGCTTCTGCCCGTCTATCTCCATGTCTAGCCGGATGGGTACCAGCACCTCAGGCTGTGATGCATTCTCATGGATCACAGCTGGGTCATGGTCATCAAAGCTGAAAGGGTAAGGGCAGCAACTGTCAGTCAGGGCTCCAGGGTTCCCTGGGTCTAAGTCCCCAAAGACAAAAGTCTCTGGCTTCCCAGTGCACTGTGGGTCCCAGAGTAGATGGTTGGAAGGGAAAGGCCATTTCTTCCAGGCATTTGTCATCTAGCCCTGAGGCAGCACAGATGAAGTTATCAGGAGTCCCAAGGCCAGTCTAAAGGGAGTGCAGAAAAGCAGTAAACAGATGCTCAAACATGTCTGTGGTTACAGTCTGCAACAGGGCCGGGCAGTGTGCTTCATGAATGCACCAGGAAGAGCCAGGAAGCTGCGGCCCTGAAAGCAGAAACCCAGACATGGCAGCAGGGTCTGGAAGCTTTATCCCAGCACTTGGAAGGCTGAGACAAACTGCCAACAGTCTGGTGTCATACTGGGATACAGGGTGAGACCCTGTCTCAAAAAAACAAAACAAAACAAAACACCCCAAAATTACCTCTTCCCCTTAAAGCTTAGTGAATGTTTCCAAAAAGGGGTAGAAAAATACTAAGAGCCATAGGTCAAAGCTTAAGGGGGAGGGCCATGAGGCAGGATGGGAGAGGACAGAGAAAGGCAAGTGTCTTCTAGAAGTCCACTGCCCTCGCCGACTCAAAGCAGCTGTACTGACTGCTCATGATATGCACAAAATCAAGTCAGCATGCATGGACGGGGGAGGCCCTACATGTTAAGTGTCCTTCTAAGAAACACAGACGGAGCTGTCACACACGGAGGAGTCCACATGACCACAGAGGATGCAGAGACTGGAGTGGGGTGGCTGTAGCTGTAAGCTGAGGAAGGGGTGGTCAGCAGCTTCCCCAGTTGCAACCCAGGGCCTCTGAAGAGAACAATACCTGCCCACACTCTCACTCTGGCCCGTGACCCTATTTCAGACTCCTGACTTCTAGGTGAGGACAGACTAAACCCATAATGTTGTAAGTCACTACAGTGGTTTGTTTCAGTAGGCACAGAGAACTGACACAGTAGGAGTCACGTGGGTATTACCTGACACCCTCCAGACTGGTGGTGGGCATCAGACGGAACGTGCTGCAGGGGCAGGCCTAGGTGCTGTGCCCCCGAGAATTTCACTGAGGTGCTAGGGAAGGGGAAGGATGTGAAAGAACACAGCAGGGGCCCAAGGAGGATAGGGAAAGCCAAGGCTGGTGTCCTGGAAGGAAGGGAACAGCATCGGAGGCAGTGCTGGGCAGCATCTGAGAAGGAGACTAAGGCACACTGGAGAGTCTCTCAGCGGTGCTCACTCACCACAAGGGGAAGGTCCTCTTCTTGTCCCGCCCCATACGGTTCCTGTTGATGGTGGTGGAACATGGCACAGCGTCCAAATGGTGGGAGCTGTTGGGCAGGGTGGGGACCCACTGGCTGTTTCTCTTGGCTTTCTGTTCCCTAGAGAGACAGAGGAGAAAGTAACCCGGTCAGAACAGGGCTTAGATTCTGCACTGCGATCCCTACTCATGTTCAGTGCACACTACTGTGCCCCTGGCCATCCCCCTAGGTCCTGTGGAGGATGTCTTCCTGGCACCTGCAGGTGCCTGTGTGAGGAGGGCACAGAAGTATCAGATACAGAACAGGGAACAGTGGGGAAGCCTTTCATCCCAGCACATGGGAGGTAGAGAAGGGCAGGTGGATCTCTGAGTTCCAGGCAAGCTACGGCTACAGAGTGAAATCCTGGGGGGGGGGGGGGGGGGGGGGGGGAGTGAGTTACTTCCTGCCTTGGTTGCCCCTTGACAGTGAACTATAACCTAGAATTGTAAGCCAAATTAAACCCTTTCTCCTTCTAAGTTGCTTTTCTGTCAGAGTACATTTACACAGCAGCAGAAATGAAGCTAGAACACTCACCATTCTATCCCCACACTGCACTCACAGCACCCGCAGACACTGTCACTAGAGTTCCAAGTGATGCCAACCAACCGGACTTCCTATGAGAGGGTGGGACTTGGTCTTTCGTGGCAGAGCCTTTAACTGTAACTTTTTATATTTGAGGAAAATTAAAAAAAAAAAAAAAAAAAAAAAAAAAGCCAGGGCCACTTAACACCCTTAATGGCAAGGTCTGGGACCACCCTCTTGACAAGGGTGGGGCAGGGGGCACAGTACTGAGTTTGGTCTCAGGCACTGCAGGTCTGGCTCTGTTCTTATGATCTGCTCTCACCTTTGAGACATGGAATACAGCCCCAGGAGCTGGGGACTCATGTGCCCAGGGTTTAACAGCTGGGGCAGTTCCTATCTCAGCCCACATGGACAAATGCTTCAGAAAGAGTGTAAAATTTTAAGTAGCAAATCCCTCTGCCCCACCCAGGTCAAGTGAGTGTCCATCTCTGAGAGGGCTAGCACTCTTCACACTGCGCACACAAGCCCAGCACTGGGCTGGTATTTGGAAACTACTGTCTTCACCGCTCATCTCTTCCGTGCTGACCCCACCCATGACCCTCATTCCTGCCCTATCTCCGAGCTGTCCCAAGAATCCCAAGAGAGGGCAGGATAGGCAGGCTTCCAGGCCCTTTGTCAGACTGACTGAGCAGTGTAGCTCTCACTGTTGCTTTGGCTTCCAGGACAACAGGACTCCACTCCGTCAGCTGGTCCTCATCTGACACAACCAAGAAACTGTTTACCACTGTATAAAGGGTTCCCAGCTGACATGTGCAAACATAAAAGTGTCATCCATGTGCACATCATTTCCTTCAGGGACTGCCTGGGACGGTCCAGCCATCCTTATGTTCTTACCACATCCCTGGGGGAAACAAGAATCCGCTGAGCACACGTCTCCACTGCTCAGCAGACTGGATGCGTGCCACCGTCTCTGGGGGTAAAGGGGGACCAGAAAGCTAGAATCTAACAAGGAGATGAAGGAAAGCCTGGATGGGAATGCTTCCCCATTGCATTGCCATCAACAATACCTTCCTCCCGCAGTCCCTCGGGGTTTCAACAGTGAAACGTTCTTTTCTGTCTCTTGACAAGGGCCCACTGTTAGCCCACATGGGCTTTTAGATCCACACCCCCTGCATTCATTTCAGAGGTCTTCGATTAGAGGTGGGGGCCATGGTGTCTGTGATGCAACTCAATGGGAGAGCATGGACACAATCACACAGCAGAGGACAGCCATTCCTCCCATGTTTGTTTACCTCGTATATATAGACTATTCCCTAGTTAACTGTATACTGTGGCCTGCGGTGCAGCTCAGAAATGGAACACCAACTCATGGAGTCCTGGGTTCAGCATCACTCCCCTCATCAAACCTACTCAAGTTTTCAGTTCACTCTCAGTCGAGATGTGGAAACACTAGATACAACACAGTACATTTGTAGTCATTTGCCATCTTGTTGCCACAAATACTTTTATAATAAATAGTTCTGTTCTGGGGCTGGAGAGATGGCTCAGCGGTTAAGAGCACTGACTGCTCTTCTAAAGGTCCTGAGTTCAATTCCCAGCAACCACATGGTGGCTCGCAACCATTTATAGTAGGATCTGATGCCCTCTTCTGGTGTGTCTGAAGACAGCTATGATGTACTCATATAAATAAAATAAATAAATTAAAAAAAAAAGTTCTGTTCTAGGCTGGGAAGATGGCTCAGTGGGTAAATGTACTTGCTTTGTAAGTATGGTGATCTGAGTCTGAGGCCAGCCTGGCTTACAGAGTGAGTTCCAGGATAGTCAGGGCTACACAAAGAGACCCTGTCTCCAAAACAAAACAAAAGTGTGTTTGGATCTGAGGACACATGTCAATCGGTAGAGCACTTGCCTAGCAGGTAGAGTCCTGGGCACTGCCCCCAGCACCGCTATAATGAGGCATGGCGGCACACACCTGTAACCGCCAAGCACCAGGAGGTAGAGGCAGGAGGATTGCAAGTTTAACCCCATACTCAAATACATAGCAAGTTTAAGGCCAGCCTGGGCTACATGAGACCTCATCTCAAAAAGAAAGAAAAAGTTCTTTCAAAGTTTTACCTATCTATATATTCTAATCTATTGTTTCTTTTGGGAGTTTTTCTGAGTCACTGATTTTTTTTTTTTTTTTGGTAAACAAATCCCAGTTCCAGAATTCATGACTGAGCCTATGTTTCTTCATAATTCCAAAGATACAGAAGAAACTTAGAAGCCTAGGTCAGGCAATTATAAACACAGTGAAGAAAGGGTTGAAGAGCAGGTCATGTCAGCCTGCTCTTAGTATGAGAAACTCCCACCCACATGCCCCCGAGTCACACCAGGATTAGGAAGGTGTACCTGAGGTAGGTCGGGGGCTCGGTGCTGATGGACACAGCCTTGTACTTCTCATCATTGCCGTCCAGAATCTCTTCCACCTCTGAGGCTTTCAGTAGTGTCACACTGGTGGCGAGGGTGGTGTATCCATGATCTATAAGCAGAGAGACCCACTGTGGTCATCCCGCAGCAGTGTGAACAAGGTGCCAACCACTGATACAGCACATGAGGTCGTCACATGCAGGAGGCAGGGAAAGCAAAGTGTCAAAGTCACTACTGCTGAGTGCTAGCCTCTTCCAAAGGGGCGGCTGGACTGAGGCCTTGCCTAGACATTTTAGTGGAGAAAGCCTCCATGGGATGCATTTGGAGGAATTCACCTCTTAAGAGCATTAGCTCAGAGACAGAGAGGTTTAGGGCAGCTGCAGCTTAGGGGCTGCCAGGAAGGCTTCCGAATAACACCCCAGTGGGAAGAGGTCTGACACTACCACAATCTAGAACACAAAGCAAGGTATGAGACAGGATGAAAGATGGCTACTTTTCTTTTAAAACAAGAGCCCAGAGAGTTGGAGAAAAGTGTGTCACTCAAGCAGAAGTTACCATCCTGAGCCAGTCCGGATGTGCTGTCTGGAAAACAAGACAGACTTCATACCGACTTGAGCCCAGCTCTTCGAGAGAACCTCTGTCGAGAGCTGCTAGGTATCTGCAAGACCCGATTAGCATCACTGGAGGAATCGCTCAGTTACAGGGAAGGAAGGAACACAGCAGAAAGACCAGTGGGACTTCATGGGAACTCAAGGAAGGGCAGGCAGAGCTATGCAGTCACCATGCTAGTGACTGTCCTCCACTTGTGACACAAGGGATAAAAAAAACCAAACAGTTTCAGGCAACAGTGGATATGTTTCAGTAGTGACTAAAAGCAGCTCTGGCTCCTGCATTAAAAGAACCCCCAACTTACCATAATAGACAACACTACATTAGCACCTACAGACAAGACAGATGACAGAGTGCTAGCGAGCACGCATGCACGCACACGTGCACCCAGGCCCAGGGCAGCTCTCTACAGGGTGCCTCTGCTGAATGGAAAGCAGCTTTGTCACCTGCCAGATGCCATGCTGCACCCATATCCAAACCCATACGCTAGAGGCGCCAAATGTATGAAGAGCAGTGTCACGCTGCACAGAGCTGCCACAGCCCAGAGTCACACTAGTTTCACTAGCATCAGATGGCTCACCTGGCGAGCCCCAGGCACAGGGCAGGCCACATGGAATGGGTACATGCACGTGAGCTTAGCACGCTGGTTGTCACGATGAAGTATTATAGGACAAATGTGCTGAGGGAGAAAAGCGGTGAAAGCCCCAGAGGAAAGAGAGGGCGGGGCCACCATCTACAGCTGCCAGGGTGACTACAGCAACACTCACAGCAAGTGGTAACAAATCTCAGCATTCCTAAAACGTTTTGAGACCAACATGTCTTCACAGCACCTGTTACTGCCCTGGCCCCAGCCCCGCACGCACCCACTGGCCCAGCCGGGAACATCCACCAGTGGAGTATGGAGACTCTCCCTGGTCCACTCTCACCTGAGGCGTGTGTGTGCACAGACAGGGTGGCCCGCCCTAGGATGCTCCCTACCGAATTAAGGTCAGGCTGCAATGAAGACACTGGAGTGAAAACGTTTTATCTTCATGACATAAGCGAGTGGTTTTGAAACAGGTTTACAAACCCTCGTGAAGACGCACCCTTAGTGTTAGGTTTTGTTTTTTTACCATGTGACGATGCCACTATTTTCTTCCTTTCTTCCACAGTGGCTAGTCGCCGCCAGAGTGAGGGGTATCTCTTGTACAGAGAACCTCGGAACATACGCAGATAGTTTCCCACCTATGGGTAAAGCAAGAAGGCTCATTATGAGGGTCAGGCTACCTAGCACCATGCCCAGACAATGCCTCAGGATGCCAGGCTTTCAGCCGTCAGCAAGTACATTCTGCTGACATCAAGGGTTCAACAGCAGTGCACATCTGGCCGGCATCTGTGTCTCCTTACTTCAGAACCAAGGGAGGATCCCAGAGCTTAGTAAGAAGCTTGTGATTCTGACCTGACTGGAGATTTTAACACTTTTCTGAAATCTAAGACTCCTGTGACCTTCTTTCATCTTAAGAAGCAGACTTTGATATTTTTACAAGGCAATAAACACCAGAAAGTTTTTAATTTTAGACAGATGCAAGATAATTTGTCCCATTGCCTGTGCTGCTTTGTTTAGTAATAAAACTCAAACCAGAGATGCCAAAGAATTTTCCAGAGTCTAAAAAAAGCACTGTATTAGCAATCCCTAGCCTATCTTATAAATCACTACTTCCCACAAGTAATAGCTTCAGTTTGTTTGTAGCAATACTGTAAGTATGGCCTTCATAAGAAGCTATGGGGTTTTTTAAGATGCTCTATGATCTCTCTGACTTTTCAGAAATGCTATCTTCAGAGTCACACTGTGGGGACAACCAATAGATGGGTTCAAGGTGCTCACTCTGGCAGTGAATTCAGGCCTCTTTACTCAGCCATCGGTGCTTAACAACCCTGACTTTCCCTCCCCGCCAAGACAGATTCTCACTATGTAGCCCTGGCTGGCCTGGAACTCACTATATAGACAAGGCTGCCCTTGAGCTCACAGAGATGAACCGACCTGCCTCTGGCCCACTGAGTGCTGGGATTAGAGGTGTTCACAGTCCCACCAGGCCTTCACGCCTGGGTCACTTCTAGTGATCTTTTCACCTTATTCACCTATCACAGCATACATTTATTAAGTGAAAGTAGTCTCTGCACTTTTCTTCAAGAAGACATTTATTTACGTGAGCTGTTGTGCTCACACCAGTCCGTATGCAGAACAGCAAAGACTCTTTGTTGCTGTTTGGTTTGTGGGTTATTACCACCCAAAAGTAAGTATGGTTTCCATTCATTTTTAGAAAAAAAAAAAAGTTAGCAATATTGTCAATTTGCTTTTCTGTAAAAATAGATTCTCACTTCATAGCCCTGGTTGGCCTGCAACTTACTATGTAGACCAGGCTGTCCTTGAACTCACAGAGATGGGCCTGCCTCTGCCTACTGGGTGGTGGGATTAAAAGGTGTACTGCAAAGTAGTCCCCCAGCTGGGTGGTGGTGGCGCACGCCTTTAATCCCAGCACCTGGGAGGCAGAGGCAGGCATATTTCTTGAGTTCGAGGACAGCCTGGTCTACAGAGTGAGTTTCAGGACAGCCAGGGCTACACAGAGAAACCCTGTCTCGAAAAAACAAAAACAAAAACCAAAAGCAAAGTAGTCCCCCATGGCTACGCTGAGGGACCTATACCACAAATCCTAGAACACTAGACTGGACCACCTCCCTAAATCAGTCTTTGCCCTCTCTGGAATATACAATAAAGATTCTGGCCTTGGGCGTTCATTTCTTCAAAGTTCTGTGACTCCTGTGGCAAATGATAGGATGACAGGGACACAGTCATATCCACTGCAGACACCAGAGACAATGCTAGTGTTGCTGTGTGGCCCATCTGTCTGAATACTGAATTCACTTTCCAAGACGAAGGGACCAGGGGCCTTCATCCATACAATACTGCCATAGGGACTGCAGTCAGAAAGAACTATATGACCCTCTGCTCTTCCCAAAATCAAAGGCAAGCGTCAGAGTGAGAAAACCTGTTCATCTTTGGTTTCAGGATAACTATTCTTATTCAACTGGGAAGGCCAAGAATAAAGAGGCCAAAAGGAGGTTGTAGTTAGCTTTCTAAACCTAGAACACGTGATGACGATGACCTCAAAGGGCACATATTTCCAGTTTAAGCATCTCAGATGCATGAGGAAAAGAAAACCAGCCAAGAGGAACGCTCAGTGCAGAGCAGGTGTTTAGGGTCCCCAGGATGAGAAGTGAGGGCTGAGGAAGACAGAAGAAGAGGGAGAAGGTCAGGAGGCAGAACAAGCTGGAACTAAGCCTCCTGAGGCTCTTCCCACCTGACTAGGAGCTTCCTTTCAATCGTTCCACCAGAGAATTTTCTGTTCAAAACTACCCCAGCCTCTTAGAGTGGAGGCCAGATTTACCCCTTTACTGGTCAGTTCAGGTAAACATCTCTCAACCAACTCTTCTGCAGAGACTGTGAGGAGTCCTCAACTGCCTTATGTACCTTGCATTTGGGCAAATGCCTACTGGCTAACAAGGACCCTTCCAAGTTGTGGGAGATGGACAGGCCCTGACTGCACGTCCCCAGCACAGCCACTGTGGAACAGCGGCACAGAGATGACAGTGGGAACAGTCATGGCGGCTCACACTTTTTGTTTAATGGAAGAAGGTAAAAATAGAAACTCTAAGTCTGGATGTTTCTTTTTTTGTTTTGTTTTGTTTTTGTTTGCTTGTTTTTCGAGACAGGGTTTCTCTGTGTAGTCCTGGCTGTCCTGGAACTCACTTTGTAGACCAGGCTGGCCTCTAACTCAGAAATCCACCTGCCTCTTCCTCTCAAGTGCTGGGATTAAAGGCATGCACCACCACCACCCGGCAGTCTGGATGTTTCTGACAACAGTGGTCCCACTACCTTATTCAACCAACACACTAGTGAAATGGAGGATATGACCCTGAACAGGTTAATTGCTGGCAGTTTGAAATGGCATTAGCTCTCTAGGGTGGGCACTTACTTCTTGACACACGTTATATGTCTACTGGGTGACATTCACACATCTGAACTTTTATCTTTTTGGTTTTTTCCCCTTTGAGACAAGATCTCACTATGTGGGGCAAGCTGGATTCAAATTCACCCTCAAGTTCTACTCCCTGAGTGTTCAGTGCCTGGCCACCACCCACATCTTAAAAAACAAAAAAGAGTAAGAAAGAAAACATGTACACGGGTGCAGTGGCACCAAGGGTTTTGATCCCAGCCCATCTCAGAGGCAGGTGAATTTCAGTGAGTTCAAGGTCAGCCAGATCTACAAAGTAGAGTTACAAGCCAGCCAGAATTACATCTTGTCTCAAAAAGATGGGGGGAGGGAAGACATAAACTGGTTGGGGGTTGCCCTTAAATGGAAGGAAGCTAGTTTGAGACAGACCATCTGCAAAAAAAAAAAAAAAAAAAAACCAAAAACAACAACAAAAAAAAAAAAACCAAAAAACCAACAACAACAAAAAGAAACTTCACGCATTTGGCTGGTCTGTAGGGCTAATTGCAGGGTTTTTCTAAGGCTTCGACCCTTTAATACAGTTTCTCATGTTGTGATGACACCCTCACCATAAAATTTGTTCGTTGCTATTTCATAATTATAATTTTGCTACAGTTACAAGTCATAATGTAAATACCGGATATGCAGGATATTTGATAGGCGACCCCATGAAAGGCTCGAAGAACCTAAGGAACCTTGTCCACCTGACTGAACAGAAGCTGTCTCTTCTAGTTATGTGTTATGGGTTAGCGATCCTCGGATTTATCCCCTATAAAAACTCAGAATCGGTTCACAGATCTCCAAAATGTTAGTGCTTCTGGCCTCGGGGGGTCTCATCCACTCAAAAGCAAACGTTCTCCTCCAATCACTTTCTAAACATCATAAAGTTCATAATGTTTCTGCAGTCCACCTCAGAAGCAAGAGCACAAAGGGGAGGAGGCTTTCCCAAGCCTCAGGCTTACAACTAGAGATTTCAAGACCGTAGCAGTGGGGTGCACGAGAGCTGCCAAAGGGCTCAAGGGCGGTATTGCACCTCCACTTCCAAGCGCCCAGGGGCTTCCCGAACATTCTTTTCCCTTTTGCCTGGCGTGTACCGGCTCGACGCTCTAAGCTACGGCTCATGCTTAGGGTCTAAACGATGTTAAGTTGGAAAGTAAACCCAGAGGGACCAGGCAAGTGAGGACCCGGCCACGCCCACCAGGCCACGCCCCAAGTACGAGCACGCGCCCGCCTCCTCGATGAATGGAGGCGCGCACTCGGGGAGCACTGGCCCGCCCCGGGACTCGAGCCGGCCAGCCGCTGCCCGGGATGCCGAGAACGCGCCGCGGGCTACCTCGGAGCCGATCATGTAGAACTCCCCGTCGTCCTCCAGCTGAAACTTGACGGGCTTCTGCCCAAAGGTCTTGCTCAACGCCATCATCATCATGGCGGCGGGAGAAAACGGCAGCCGGGGTCGAGATGGAAAGAATCCGGTGGGCTGGGGCGGGGTCGAGGCGCGTCGGACCGAAAGGAACGGAGGCCGGGAGGTGAAGGCCAGGCAGGGCGAGCCGGGAGAACCGGGCAGGCGCTCGCGTCACTACTGGGTTCTTTAGCCGTCTCTGCAACGAGCAGGCCGTCCTCCGTGCGCATGCGCGGGGGCTGACGCTAACGTGCGCGCCGACGCTTGCTCGACACAAGGCCCAGCGCGTTCCCGCAGGCCCTTAAAGGGACCCCAACCTCTTTTTGCTTCCTGGGCTGCCTCCCCCAGGCCGGTATGGAGGAGGAAAACTTCTCAGCGACAGAAATAGCCACTGAGGCCCTGACTTAGGCGGTAGCTTTCCTAGTCGCACAGCCAGAGCTGGCACTCCGCCCTGGGATAAAGGAAAAAAAAAAAAAAATGAGCCGTTAAACGGGGAGAAGAACCGCTCTATCTGGAAGCCCGAGGGAGGTTGGGTGGGCATGGCGACCCCAGGCTAGCGCCTTGGAGCAGCTAGCTATCCGCTGCAGGCCAACAGCTGTTCCCGAGGCAGTAGGAATGGGAAGAATGACAATACTGGATGGAGGTTGGTACTATTCAAAGATCTAGGTGATGTGCCAGATGAACGGGAAGAAGCACTTGCATTCTTCCTTACCTCTGCAAGCTTGTTGCCCACCAGCCCAGCCCTGTTCTGTGCCTCTGTCTGCCTTGGGACATAACAGCCCCGAGGGAAAACAGTGCTTCTGGAAAGTGTCCAAGCAGTCCACCCCCTGTTGAACAGAGTCGTGACTCCAAAATGTTTAAGTAATGTTTATTGTAGAACTATTACAAGAGCTTAAGTTATAGCCTAGCCTAGGTAGCTATTCAACAGTAGAGGAATGGATAAAGAAAATGTAGTCTAGGCTGGGTGTGGTGGTGCAGGCTTTTAGCGATAGCACTGGGGAGGCAGAGACAGGAGGATTTCTGTGAGTTATTGGCAAACCCGGTCTACATAGTGAGTTCCAGGCAGCCGGGGGTATGTAGAGAAACTGTCTCAGAAAAATAAATAAATAAGTAAATAAGTTAAAAAGTGTGAAATGTGTGTACACGGTAGAATTTTTTTTTCAGCCACAAAAACGAAATTAAATTGTTTTCAGGAAGATGGATGCACCTGGGGCAATTGTACTAAACAAACCAAGACAGTCTCAGAAAGACAAATATGTTTTCACTCACTTGTGCTTTCTAGGTTTCACATAAATGCATAAAATATGTATTATGCAGAACATGAAAGTAAAAGTGACATTATGTACGGGAACAACAACGGGACTAACAGGAGGGGGAGGAGAAGTAGGGGAGGTGGGGGCAGGGGGGATGGCCAAAATATAAATACTTCTATGAAATTGGAAAAACAAACAGTGGCCAGCTTCATAAGAGTCAGTCTAGGGCTGGAGAGACAGCTCAGCGGTTAAGAGCACCAACTGCTCTTTCAGAGGTCCTGAGTTCAATTCCCAGCAACCACTTGTAATGGTGGCTCACAACCATCTGTAATGGGGTCCAAAGCTCTCTTCTGATGTGTCTGAAAACAGCTACAATGTACTCATATACATAAAATAAATACATGCTTAATTTAAAAAAAAAAAAAAGGGGGGGGGTCGGTCTAGTGAGAGTGCAGGTGTGCCTGGGATCATGAAGGAGATTTAGAAGAACTAGGAAGGGCTATGGTACCCAGAGGGTTAAGGGCCAGGCATGGTGGTGGTTCATACTTTTAATCCCAGAACTCCAGAATCATAAGCAGGCAGACCTCTGTGAGTTCCAGGACAGTTAGGGATGTAAAATGAGACCATGCCCCCCCCCCCCCCCCCAAGTAGTTAGGCATGATCCAATAAAATGCCTACTGCTTTGGAGGATGGCTTAAAGGGACATATGAGGAGACAGGCAGCCAGTTAAAAAGCCACTGTGGGTATACCTCTATTGTTCAGGAATGGAACAGGAGAAACTCTAAACATTTGACCCTAGCCCCAGGGAAACAGTCTTGTCTTGGGCAGATGAAGGCTTTATCCCTAACTCCCAAATCTTGACTGCAAGTTGCAAAGAGAAACCAGGCAGGCACTTAGAAAACACTCATGTTTAATGACAGTCAGTCTCGGCTTTTTTTTTTTTTTTTTTTTTTTTTTTTTTTTTTTTTTTTTTTTTTTAAGGATTTACACACTGTATACACATTTACATGGCTTTGGAGGGTACCTGTGCTAGGAAGAGAGCCCCCAGGAAGAAATGGCCTGGGGCAAGGCTGTGAGGTATGTAGGGCCTCTGAGGTTCAGTGTCTCTGGGAGGAAGCAGCTGCCTCCCTGGCTGGCTGTGTACCTTCTGGCCTGAGTTCCAGGAAACACTGGTCTGAATCACCTGCCAGAATATATCAGTCCACTATCTCTCCAGAGCTGACTTACCAGGAAAGCTACTGGCCCAGATGCTTAGCTCTGGCAGCATGGTACCCTGGATATCTCATTACCAACAGGAACCTCACTACAGGAATCGAATGAAGACACTGTGGCTCCTGAATTCCTGTGGGGATTCTTCTTTGGGGGACAGAGATGGAGACCTTGGGCAGCCAGGTTGACTGTGGATTATTGGTAGCTGAAATATTGTTGGCCTAAGACCTCCCTTATTTTTAAGTAATGCCAAAACCTTTGCCCAGTCTGAGACAATTGTTGGCGGTGATCATGACCAGCATGACCCTCCCTGCAAACAGTGGCTGTACGCCAACCCACTCCCCTGAGGAGACATAGGCCCTGTCTGACCCATGCCTGAAGCCCAGAGCCACAAATATGGCTGTAGGTCTCTTGAATGATTTAAGTGCCCTGGCAGAGGTCAGTACCTCTGAATGCATCCAAGGTGTTGTCAGCGGAAAGTATTGGCAGGCTCTGCACAGTCAAAGAAGTCAGGACCCAAGGGGCGAGGAAAACCCTCTAGGACCTTCACCTTCACAGGGTCAAACTTCCAGTAGAGATGGCCACGAAGGAAGTAGGCATAGCCTGAGGAAAGAAGGAAGTCAGTCAGTAGATACTAAGCTCTGCACAAGCCTGTCAGGCTGGGCCGAGGGTCAGACACCATGCGATCCTTGGTCACTAGTAAATTCTTTGGAATCTGCCAAGCTAGGCATGGTAGCTTCGGTCTGTACTTCCTGTACTCAGAAAGTAGAGGCAAGAGGGAAAGAAGTTCAAGGGCATCCTTGGCTACATACTAAATTTGAAGCTAGCCTGGACTACAAGAGGCCCTGCCTTCAAAATAAGTAAATAAATAAATAAATAAATAAATAAATAAATAAAAAAGTTGCAGACTCCAGAGCTGGCTTACTGCCGCCTCCTTTCCTTCCAGGGAACCTTTTTGTCTGTCCCTAGGGTCTGGTCCAGTAGGTACTGGGAACCTCAGTTTAATTCCTACCTTTCAGGAAAGCAAATACTGGTCCAGTTACCAAGCGTCCTCTTACTTCCACACCACAGAAGGCAATACCAGAGAGATAGAGCTTGAAGCTACTCAGCAGTGCTCCAGTGAGGCCCAGGGTTGCGGCGCACAGAAGCAGAAGAAAGTAAGCAACAGAGTTCTCTGCACTTAGGACTAAGCCTAGTGCTTCAGTAGGAGCAAGGAGTAACAGGAACAATACCATCGTTCATCTGGTATGTTTAGTGACCTCTTTGCCTGTTCCTCTGTCTGCCCCTCTGACACTATGGTAGTAAGAGCTGTTATGGTAAGGCATGGTGGTCAATCCCAGGCAGATTACTATGAGTTCAAGCCCAGCTTGGTCTACAAGGCAAGTCCCAGGTTAGCCGGCCCAGGATATGTAGGAAGACCATGCCTCAAACAAAAAGCTGTTGTGACATCGGAAGGCTGTTCCGAGACCTACTTGAGACACATAGGGAGTGTGGTACCCTGCCTGAAGCATTATCTACCCTTGGTAAGCATTGGCTGTGGCCAAGGGATCTGGGCAAGTCCCTGTACCTCTCTGGCCTTCCATTTCTTTTTTTTGTTTTGTTTTGTTTTTTTGTTTTGTTTTTTTTTGTTTTTCAAGACAGGGTTTCTCTGTGTAGCCCTGGCTGTCCTGGAACTCACTCTGTAGACCAGGCTGGCCTCGAACTCCATTTCTTTTTTAACATGGGACATAACACCGAGATTGGCCAGCAGGAGAGAAGATAGCAGCTCTAGACAAAGGATCAGTGATGTTGAGCTGGGCCTTATGAAGTTGGAGGTTGGGGGGAGGCAGGATGACAGCCACTCACTTCCCTCCAGCTACCTTACCTACCCTCAACTCACCTTCAGCATCCTGGAAAGCAGCGTCGATCTCAGAAGGCACCCCTCGCCAGTCAGTGGCACGTCGGGGCACGGGATTGTCCACTCGTTGGGTTCTGGGGTGGAAACGCCAATAGTCTCCACTTCGGAAGAAGTAGATCTTGTTCTTCTCAGGACCCCAGACCAAGGCGGCATGGACTGGGGACCCCTGCAGGCCCAGTTTGGAGAGTGGCGCCGGGCCTAGGACTGGCTTCTCACCGTCATACACCCAGTACTGAGCACCTGCCAGAGAGGAGATGCTGCCAGGAGCTGCCAAACCACCACTGCCATCCCCAGTCACTGTGGATTGTTTGTTTGTTTTTGTTTTTTTGTCTGCAGAACATTGCTGGCCAATAGTGCTTTCTCGGCGGCCCTAGCCCAGAGGGATGTTAGAACTAGCTGGGGTGAGCTGGGTTCTGGAGGAAAGATAAGCTTGGGTTCAATAAGCCCAAATTGAGGTTATTCTGGTCGACAGAGACGTGCCCACTGCAGATGTTTGCTGACCACCCCGGGGTCCCAGCCCCTGTAACCCAGGTCCCTTGGCTGCCTTGGAATGCACATACAGGGTCCCCATGCCTCACCTGAGTTTATGAAGTCCTGCCACCTGGAACGTTCTAGGTTGTCATCTCTGCCAGATGAGAGTTGAAATCACAGGCTCCAGGGTCACTATGCCTAGATCAGTTTCCTGCTCTGCTCTTTCCAAGTTTCACTCCTTAAGTGAGTCGTTCCGCCTCCGAGCACTAAGTCTTCCTCTCTAAACCCCGCCCCGCACAGTAGCGCGCAGCCGCAGTGTGCAAGATCTTCAGTGCTATTCTGATCCCAAGAGCTGCCACCTGAGACTCTCAGCTGTGCCCAAAGAGTGAGCCCCACTCTCTCTTGGCGCTAAGTCCTCAGGGCACTGTCTCCCTACTCACTGTGTCCCTGAGTCCTCTTGTCACTATTCCTGGCTGACTTCTAATCGGCCACACACCTTGGAAGAACCAAATCTGGCCGTAGGCATCCTCAAAAGCTGCATCCACGGGGCTGGGCAGTCCTTGCCAGTGCCGAGAGGCCAGAGCAGGATACCCGGGCTGCAGTCGCCCACTGCGCAACCTCCACACAAAGCCTGCCTTGAAGAAGAAGAGCTCGCCTCGGATGGTGGAAACAGCATCAAAGGAAGTCTCACAGACATCTGGGGGGGTTTCTGGCTGCAGTGGGAGAGAGGAGCCAGAACAGAGCACATTCTGGAGCCATAAGACCAGCAGGGCTGCAGAGGGAACAGGGGTGGGGTCTCACCTCTGTCTTCCCACCCTCTTCCTTCTTACCTCCAGCAGTGCAATCTCATTGGTATCTGTCCCAGCCTGGGAGCTCAAGGTTGGGGTGGGGGATGTGGGAGTCAGCTGGGGCCGGCCATAGAGGTGCTGGATGCCCCTTCGGTCATCTGGGCTAAGGCTCAGAGGGTAGCGGAAGGTGTAGAAAGGGGACATAAGAGCCTTAGCTGCTGTGGTGTGTTGCAGCCCCAGAACGTGGCCAAATTCATGAGCTGCCACTTGCAGTAGGTCTGTGCCTGGAAGGGGGAGGGGGTGAGTTAGCAAACGCCACCGCTTGCGACTAGTAGCCTAATTAATCTCTAGACCCCAGTTTAAGTGCTCCTTAGTTGCCTCATCTGGAAGATGGGTTTACAGCACATACCCTGGTTGTCCCCAATCGTCCAAGTTTCGTCATAGTCAAAGTGTACATCCCCTTCTCGGTGGGTCTTAGGGAAGAAGGCATGGGCCAGGATGCCCCCAGGCCCATCAAATGGCAAGTTGTCCCCATGCCAGTACCTGGGGGCAGGGGTGGGGGAAGAACACAGTTAAAGGCTGCTGACAATGGGATATACTCCCAGAAAGGTCCCAGGCCACGGGCTTCACCTGGCGAAGTCAATCATGATGTCAGCGCGTCCCTCGTGCACCTCGGTGAAAGTGAGTGGGGTCACCTCACTCCATACCTGGAGGGCCTCTGCCACCGTCTGCCGTACCTGCTCCCTTACAAGTTGCCATGGGAACCGGAGGATCCTGGGGGGAGGTGGAGGGGCCTGGGCATGGGGCAAGGAGGCCCCTGAGGACTGAGGAGTCAGGCCTCCCCTGGAGCTGAGTGTGGTGACTCATGCTCTTCTTCCTAGCTCTGGGAAAGCTGAGGCAGGAGGATGTCTGTGAATTTGAGACCATCTTTTTACTACTCCCCTCAAGAAAGAAGTGTTGCCTCTGGATGATCAGTGAGAGTGTGTACTCAGGGCTGGGGCCAGGCGTGTCCTGGGCCTCAGGTTTAGGAAGCTGTGTCTGGGTGTGTGGGTTCACCTTTGTATGGGGTTGGGTCTGTTTAGATAAATACACTGAGTGAGAAGGATACAAGGCCAGGGGTCCCAAGATCTTACAGTACAACTCACTGTGAGGAACTTGTTCAAAGATTGTGCACCCCTAACTCAGCTCCAACGTCATGTGACCCTACCCCACTGTCTCTCAGGCTAAGTCTCAGCTTCTTCACCACCTGCTGAAGGGCCCCCTATAGCACTAGCAAGGAGTCCACCATTACTCGTGTACACCTACAAAAGATCCAAGTTGTTATGGCAGACTTGAGCAGACTACCAGGACTGTGGCTTTGTCCTATCCACTACAGGGCCCCAGGCCTAGGTCTTATAGGTCTCTATTAAAGCCTGTGTGAAATCTTCCCCCAGGCATGACCTGAGGCTCTTTTTGGATACAAGAGAATATAATCTGTATATGTGTCTAGGCCAAGGTTCCAGGTTATTGGATCATAAATGGCTTGGGGGGTGGGGGAGAGAGGGTCAGTGGGCATGCAGGTCTGTGTGCAGTGCAAGTGGGGTCTTGAGCATCTCAGGATGGTGTAAGGATAACATACAGTCCTGCTCCCCAGCCTTCTGGTCCCTACCTATAAGTGAGATCTGTCTTCTCCCAGCGCCCTCCTGACAGGACAAAGCGCTTCTGTCGGTTCCGGGCATTCAGTCCCTCAGGCGGGTCGGGCACACCACATCGTAGAGGTCTGGCACTACCAACGGGATTAGAGACCCAATGGGAGGCGGGGACAGATGTCAAGCTATTAGGCAGAGCTGCATGCAGGAGCTGAGGCCCTCTCTTCACAGGGTGGTGACGGTGACTCTCCTAGGCAAGGGGGAAAAAAAAAGATGCAAGAATCAAGTCAGACTTCAGATCTCCAGGGCCTAAGGTTTGAGATCCTTAACCCAGCCCCACTGGATTGCAGGGCAAATGGAGGAGCTGAAATATACGCTGGCACAAAGCTGGATCCATCAGCCTGAGGTTGATTTTCTGACCTCTGATTTTTCTGACCCTGTTCCAAGGCATTCTGCTTTCTTCTCCTCCTGCCCTGCTACAGGACCCTGAGCTCCCGTGGATCTGGCTAAGGTGGTCTAGCTGGGAGCTCACTGAGACCAGGGGAATGTGACCTTATGAAGCCCTGACAGCATTCTCCACATATACCCAGGAAGCTTCTGGGCATGCTCTCCCACCATGGAGGGGCAGCATGAAGCCTGCAGTATGGTTCTTGTCTTCCTTACCTCCCAAATGGGGATGAGACTCCAAGTGTTTCTATGAGAATCCAAAATGATGGGTGTTGAGCATTTACCACGGGCCTGGGGCACCGAGTAACTAAGGTTCCTTTTATGGTGTTCGTTGGGGGGTAATTAAATCCAGGGCACACTACACTTGTACCCTACTACTGAGAGGCACCCCAACTGTCTGAGGCCCCAGTTCTAGTAGACACACCCTGCTCGGTCTCTGACTTCCTCCCCCTTTAATGCAGGGAGGGTAGGGACAACCAGTTCCCACCCTGTCAATGTCTCGGGACCACCGATGGCATTCTTCCTCTATTCTCCGGAGAAGTGATTCCAAGCCTCCTTTTGGGGGAAAGTTACAAAGCACCGGTTGCCTCCCAGGTAATTTGCACAGGTAATCACTGAAATTCTACCTGAGGAACCCCCCCCCCCAAGTGTCACAATGAAGATGTAGACCAGGTTCTATATGACCAGCCACAGGGCCTGTCCAACCTGGCCAGCAAGAGAGACAGATTCCTCTTCCCAGCTCTATCAGGGGGAGTCAGTGACCCTCTCAAAGAATGGCAAAGTGCTGTCATCCCCCAAAGCCCTAAAGTCCAGCCCATCTGCTTGGCCCCTCTTCTCTGCCACCCAGTAAAACCGGTAGAGCAGCCATGAGAGGGGGAAAGGTAATGGATGTGAATAACCCTTCCCATCCCCATCGAGGTCCCTTCAACATCCGTCCCCACCCCATGAGGCATTGAGGTCATGGCCAGCATCTCTGAGCTTCTGAAAGCTGAGTTCTATTCCATGGTGACCCAGAAAAGTCACTGTCTTCGTTGAGCTTCTCCATCTGTCAGATGTCAATGGTGAGAGAAGAAGGGGCTGAGAGGGTTCCCTGTAAACCCTGCAGCAGCCGGGACCCAGAGCAGCTCCTTCCCAGACTCTATCCGCTTAGGCCCTATACTCCCTCCCACACTTGGAAATCCCCTCTTCCCAAGTTCTTAGTCCTCCCGGGACTACTAGGATTTAATGAGCTAGGCTGGTGTGCTCAGAGAACCCCTGGTCTCATCTATAGACGGTGAGAGTTTGAGGAACAGTCCTTATTCTAAGTTTATCCTAAATCCCCAACATCCCAGAGCACAAATCAGAGTCCAGAGAGGTTAAAGACTTCCCCCTGGGATCACACAGCAAGCGAGACAAGAGCTGGGCTTGGCCCTGGGGCTTACCGACTCTCCACAGAACTTACCCGCTCCCCAGCGTGGGCTTGGCTCATTTCCAAGACACATATTCTTAAGCAGCACTTAGGTTTCTACTGCATTCCCTCTTCCTCAGCTAGCAGCCTTCCTTTGGCCTGTCCCCATGGAGGGACCTGACTCACTCTGCCCCACCCACCCTCTGGCCTGGCAGTGCCAATCCACAACCTCAGACACACTCGAGGGACTCTTGGCTGACCCAGTCTCCTGGCTTATCTCAGACCCTCAAGGTCAGTCCTAGGAGTGACTCCCAACCCAGACCCTGGGAGGAACCTAGTGGAAGGTAGTTAAGAAAGCCCCGCCCCTCCCCAAGCCGGGCAGTGGTGGCGCCGCCTTTAATCCTAGCACTTGGGAGGCAGAGACAGTGGATTTCTGAGTTCGAGGCCAGCTACAGAGTGAGTTCCAGGACAGCCAGGGCTATACAGAAAAATCCTGCCTCGAAAAACAAACAAACAAAAAAAAAAACAAAAGAAAGAAAGAAAGAAAGAAAGAAAGAAAGAAAGAAAGAAAGAAGAAAAAAGAAAGGGCCTCCGGACTGGGAAGACCAGGCTGCTGGTGTCCCTTCCAGAACCCCAATTTGCTTCTGGTCTAATGCAAATGAAACGGGTCAGTAGAGGTAGCCGTAAGAGGCAGCAGAGAAGTCAACTGGTATAACTGTACAATCAACTGGTACACAGACCACCCTTGTGCTTCTGCCTAACCCCTTCCCACCCATCCCTGCTAGCTCCAGAAGGGAGAGCAGCTTCCCTGGCTGCTAGCTTGTAAAGCTTTCACAAGCTGGGGGATGGGATGAATAAATATTTACCGAGCTCTTTTGGCCCCGCTTGATGGCAGTCTAGGGATAAAAGCTATTAGAGGCGACCGACCCCTCTCTTCGCATCGCATCCTCAGCTCAGATCCCACCCCAGGCTTGCCCCCAAGCCCCGTACAAGCAAGCATCAGAGTGGTTTGCCTCGTCTTATCCTAAATGCCCAACAGGAGGTACCGATGCTCTTTCCTGCTTTGTCCCCTTATTAAGAAGTCAGGGGAAGTGCAATTCCCGAATGCTTGAGTTCCATCAATGGCTTATGTGGTGGTGATGGGAGGGGGAGGAGATTAACGGCTGTGCTACAAGTTCTAGGGCAGGGAACTCCAGACTTTGCTTGAGGAGGTCCTGATACCCACTCCCCTTTCCAAACCCTTTTGTTTCCTGTGTGCGGCAAAACTGGCAGACCAGTATAGATGGACTGAGGGACCAGTCCTGGGACACCTGCCTATCATACGTCCCTCCCATCATTCCTTGAGCTGGCTGGCTCCCTCCGCTGGCTACTGAGAGCAGGGTACCCAGTGGTCAGGGTAGATCTGTAGTGGTCCCTGCTCCAGCTCAGCTTACTCACTACTCTGAGAGTTGCCTGAGAGACCAGGTTGGAAGAAGGATGCGGCCATCGGGACACACAGGCTGGGAGCCCCTCAGTCCCTCTTCTCCACCTTTGCCTCTTTGCACCCCCTTTCCTTTCGCTCCCTCTTTGTGCTTTTGTTCCCCGAAAGTCTCCAGCACGGAGTTTCGGTGCCCTCTTCGATTCTGAGTGCCTCCCGATGCTCGAACACACAGTCTCTCTCAGGTGCATTTTCTGTCGGGCTCCCAAGTATCCCAGACTTGCCTCCAGCAGGTCGAGGCACCTCTCTCGACTTGGGCCCCCATTTTCTCCTTCCTTTATTCTCCATCCACCATACACACCCTTGCAGGGGTGCTCACTGGAACCACACACCCGGAGGCTGCCCCTTTTTGCTCCCCCTCCCCCAGACTTGCTTTACTTCATTCCTGTGATGAACAAGGGGCCCTGGCATCGACTCCCTCTGCTACCTCTATCAACACACACACTCCAGCATCCCTCGCTGGGGCTGGAGAAGCCGGTCCCCCAAACTGAGTCCAGCGCAGAGTCGCGCCTCACCAGCCGCACACGCGCTCCACTTGCACATCGCCAGCGATGGGAAGCTCATTAGCACACTCAGAGAGACCCAGAAGGCATTTCGGGGACCGACTGCACTAGGGTAGACAGGGCACTCGGTGGGGCAAGCTCATCCAGTGGGCCCAGCCCGCGTGCCCAGCCCTCCCTCGGGGAGGAGTGGCGGGCACTCACCGGTGGCCTGGCCCGGGCCATCAGCGGCGACGGCAGGAGCAGCAGCAACAGGAGCAGCAGAGGCAGCGGGAGCAGGAGGGCGCGCGAAATCGCGCGGAGGAGACTGGCGGCCCGTGCCATCCGCCCCGGGGCTGCTGGGCCTGCTGGGCCAGGCCGGGCCACCGCCCCTTATAGCATTCGCCCCGCCCCCGCCGGCGCCGGGACCGCACCCCCCCCACCGCCCCGCCCTCCCCTGCCTTTTGTTCTAAACTCAACCGGCCAGCAACAGCAGTCTGGGTTAGGGAGGAGTGCCCGGAGGGGCTGGATCCCTTAGAACGAGTGAGAGCCCGGGAGAGCTCAATTCTGCTCTCCAAGCTCACTTCAGAAGTCTCATCCTCTGCCAGGTCTCCATGGTGGCTTGACTTCTTTTAGCCTGTGGCAGGTGGTCAAATCATAATAGTTCCCGCAAGGAGCGGGCTATTGAAACGTGACCTCGGGGGAAACTGAGGCATATAGCGGAAGTTGGCCAGCCTCACACCTTAAGACAAAACAGAGACGGGTCTGGAAAGACGGATCAGTGGTTAGGAGCACTTGTTGCTCCTGCAGAGAAACCCAACTCCTGTTCCTAGCACCCACATGGTGGCTATCCTAGGATCTGATGCCTTCTTCCTACCGCCACTGACACTTGGCAGACCAGAGAGAGTCAGCGAGGCTCTTGGAGGGAGGGACCAGATTTTTCTGTACTAGCAGACATATGGGTCAGATAGCTGGGAAGAGAGGGACAGGGATGTTTGAGTTGGACATTGGAACCTCAGGTTGTTCCCTGGCCAGGGGGCACACTGGCCAACAGGCTTTTCCTGACCGGTCAGGCTCAGCCATCTGAGACACGGACAGAATCAGAGCTGAGAGGGAGGAAGGTCCACGTGCTGAAAACAGTTCAATGACTCTAATCTCTGCAGGGGGTGTCCAACTGTGCAGTGCACCCTCGTGGATGACCACGGCTTTACAAGCCACTGAAGGCCTCTTTCACCAGGCCTTCAGCTCTGGATTCTGGTGGGCCAACAGGGTCCTGAGCTGCTGCAAGGTCGGGGGCAGAGAGCGGTGAGTTTTACGTGGCCATCAGCAATCTTAAAAAAAAAAAAAAAAAAAAAAGTCTTACCTTTTATTTATTTTTTTTTAACTTATTTTATTTTATTTATTTATTTTTGGTTTTTCGAGACAGGGTTTCTCCATATAGCCCTGGCTGTCCTGCGACTCACTCTGTAGACCAGGCTAGCCTCGAACTGCCACCACGGCCACCACCAGCAAGTCTTAGCTTTTAAAGGCTGCCATTTCTTCCCGTTGTCCCTCCTCCCTCCCCTCCCTCCCCACGCCTCTTTTCTTTCTTTCATGACAGAGTCTCCTATGAATATATGTGTAACCCAGGCATGCCTCCAGCTCAAGACTCCTGTCTTAGGCTATCTGACTGGTAGGATTACAGGCATGTATCATCGTATCTAGAATGTCAAGCTCTGGTTCAGACTCTTCTCAGCAATGTTGGTCAAGGATAAAATAGACGAGGCATTCATAATCCTGCCGTGCCCTCCCAACAAGAGAGGGTTTCTCTGTGTAGCCCTGGCTGTCCTGGAACTCACTCTGTAGACCAAGCTAGCCTCGAACTCAGAGATCTACCTCTGTTAAAGGCGTACACCACCATCGCCTGGCTCTCATATGTTTTCTGACATGTATAAAAGTATAGCACTTTCAAAACAAACTGCTTATTGGATGTGATGGTGCGTGCCTTTAATGCTAACATTTGGGAGACAGAGGCGGGTGGATTTCTGTGAGTTTAAGGCCTACCTAATAAGTTCCAGGACAGCCAGGCTATATAAAGAACCTGTCTCAACAAAACAACTCGCAAACCCTAAAACATTTATCTGTGCAACTTAAACAGCCTTCGGTGTTGCCAGGGATACATGTTCTGATGAATTTTCAGCTTACCAGCCAGACTCCCACCCCCACCCCCCACACCATTGCCCCACATTACCACACCTAGTAGTGGATCTGGAAGAGCAGAAGGGCAAATTTATTCAGGTGGGCTAATCACAGAGGCTCACAGAAGGAGTTGAAGCTGGAAGGGTGTTACCACTTGCCCACTGGATACCAGGTAAGCGGAGACCAGATATTCAAGCCAACGGGGTCTGGAGCAAGCCTGGCATTTTTTAAGGAAAATGTCTCTCTCTCTCTCTCTCTCTCTCTCTCTCTCTCTCTCTCTCTCTCTCTCTTTTTTTTTTTCCTACTCACCTCACTGGAAAGTCTACCCTGAAGGTAGGTGGTAATTCCACTTTGGAAGAGAGTTGAAGTCCCGGGTGAAAGAGGGAAAGAGGCCTGCTACAGAAGCTGCTGAAAGAAACCAAGTTTGGGACACCGGAATGGGCAATGTGTGGTCTTGAATAGTTTTGACTCCCTGTTCCTCATCATGCCAGGTGACCTCTGTTGTCACAGTAAACACTGACAGAAGAGGAGAAAGAACTCAAGGCCCCTCTGGGCCCTCTCTACTCTGGCCAAAGGTTATTATTATTTTTTTTTATTTTGTTTTGTTTTGTGGGAGACAGTTCTGTGTAGTCCTGGAACTCGGTTCGTAAACCAGGCTGGCCTGGAATACACAAGACCCACCTTCTTATGCCCCCCAAGTGCCGGGGTTACAGGTGTGTGCTACCACCACGCGGCTCTTTATACCTCCCTCCTCCCCCCCCCCCCCCCAGAGGTTATGGCATGATCCCAGCCAAAGGTCTCTGAGGAAAACACTGTACAAACCGAGTTCCAGAGGACAGGGAAAGGCCTTTGGTGATTCTGGGATGGTTATTTTCAAACTGTCTTGTGATGGGACTCAAGAGAACACAGCCTGGTCTGGAGTCTTCATTCCCTTCTCCGCTGGTGGGTTATATGTCTCTTCTCTCCTGGACTCGGGCAAGTGAACCCCTTTTCCATTGCTTGGGTTCTGCGATAATCCTAACAGAAAGACCTGCTGCCCTGGTTGCCCCTGCTTAAGTCTTGAGCTTTAAAGAAGCTGACTGGTGTCCCCAAAACGCTCGTAGCTCCGCCCTGCATTGGGATGGCTCAGGAGCCCTAAATCCAGGTTACTGGAAGGGCGAGCTTTGGCCCCTCCCACCGGCGGGGGGCGTGTCTCAGAGGCCCCGCCCCAGATCCCGCCCATTTCACCTGACTCTGCCTGATGCTGCGGCGTTAGATCCCCCGCACTGAGTGGCTGCTACGGTCCACGCTTCTTAACTCAGCTCCGACTTGATTCCCACCGCTGTCATGCCTCGGGGAAGCCGCAGTGCGGCTGCCAGGCCGGCCAGGTGTGAGAGGGACAGGGACCTCGTGGGGACGGGTGAGGGAAGCGTGGGTACTCTCCCAAGGGCGTCCGCAGAATGACCTTGGAGTCTGCTGCGCCATGTTGGCTGTGGGGGAGGACGGGGACGCAGAAGCACGAGTCTAAGACGAGGGCCGCCCTGGTCCCTGGAGTAGAGGGGTTTGTCCCCGGAGCATTAACCCTGTGTCTCTCCTCTTGCTTCCTGCAGCCGCCCAGCCCCGCCTCCTGCGCACCCACCACCCTCAGCGGCCGCCCCCGCACCTGCCGCTTCGGGCCAGCCGGGTCTTATGGCTCAGATGGCATCCACCGCCGCAGGCGTAGCCGTGGGCTCCGCTGTAGGGCATGTCATGGGGAGCGCCCTGACCAGCGCCTTCAGTGGGGGAAGCTCAGAGCCTGCCCAGCCTGCGGTCCAGCAGGTGAGCGAGAGAGGATTCAAGAGAAACGGAGGCAAGACTGGCTCATGGTTGCATAAGGAGATGCTTAAGAGTCCAGTGAGGAGTGACCCAGTATTTTCAGAGTTGCCTCAGACCCGGGATTTTGAGGGTCCTAACCCTTATGGTCATTAAATCTACTGTCACTCGCTGGAAAGCTCGCCCTAAGCCCTCATTTGAAGGCACAGTATCTGACTGTCAGAGACTGGCACCCACTAGATCTTTTAAAGAGGGAGGGCACTCAAATTTAGGTGGGCACAAAAACGTGTCCAAGGGTGCCTAACCTTAACGGAGCGGGAGAGACGCAGTATTTCCCAAACCCTCGTTCTCACCAAAGTCCAGCCTGCCTTCACCCCATCTGTTCCCTGGTGACCTGTGCCCCACAAGGCTTCTGCCACTCCCCACCGATCCTGAGCCTGATCCAAATGCTAGTTAGCAGTGTGAGTCCTGGGTCAGGAGAATCCGTGTGGGCGAGCCAGGAAGGTGCTGTAACTTGGGGGAAGGCTTACACTCTGAACACATGTAATGACCGGCTTTTTCTAGAACCTTCTCTTCCCCCTCCCGCATTTGCCCAGCCTGCCTTGAACCGTCCTTGGGCTGCTAGGGCTAGGGAGTTGGGTGAGGGAGGAAGCCTCTAGCTTTGGCACTCAATTTTGGGTACCACCTTTGAGCTGACAGTGGCCTCTTATGCTCTTCCCCAGGCCCCTGCCCGTCCTGCCTCTCACCCCCTGCAGATGGGGCCCTGCTCCTATGAGATCAAGCAGTTCCTGGACTGCTCCACCACTCAGAGCGACCTAACTCTCTGCGAGGGCTTCAGCGAGGCCCTCAAACAGTGCAAATACAATCACGGTGAGCAGCTGTCCTGGTGCATGTGGGGGTGGGAGGGGCGGACCCTCAGGTACCTGCCTACTGGCTCGCTCATCAGCGCTTTGTGCTGTGGTTCCCTCCACAGGTCTGAGCTCCCTGCCCTGAAGACGCTGCGGGTTTGCCCGTAGCCTAACCCCTCACCGACAGCTTAATGGAGAAGTCACGGATGGTCCTTGTGACTGGGAAGGACAGTTCTCACCCCACAGACTAACAGGAGACATAAATGTTCAATTAAAGAGTTTACTTTAGACCACAGCGTGCTGTGTGCCGACTTACTGCCCTGTCTGCTGGGAGGCGGGATGGGGGGAGATAGGTGAATGGCTGTCTCACTAATGTGCTATGCCTCATCTTTGTGGAGGTGGGCGAGAGGAGGTGTCTGTGTGTTGGGGGGGGGGGGCGATCTTGTTATGTAACCTGGGCTGTCCTTGAACTTGTGGAGTAGGAGGAACCCTGTTATCTGCATTGTGGATAACCAAGGACACTCCTAAGTGGGGAGAGGTGAGAGGCATTTGCAAGTGGCCCCTGGGACCTAAAACCTCAAGAGGAACCTATTGTCTCTGCCCACAAAAACATCTGTGCCTTCTCTCTTCTTATTTTGTCCTTGGATCCTTCTCTCTGCACTCAAATAGGGTGCAGGGGAGGGTTGGGGGGGACTCTCACATCCTGTCTGTGACCTTTCCCTTCTTGCTGATGTAACTTCTTAGTAACGCCAGATTCTGAAAGAGGAGGCCTGCTGGATCGCTGTCTGTCTGTTTGCAGTTTGATCATAAAGCAGAGGTCAGGGCCAGTCCCCTTGGCTCCACGTCCAGCTTGGCTGTGGTGTGCCGGGTCATAGGACCTGCCAGAATAGAAGTACGCCCTTCAGACCCCAGCTCAGACTGCTACGTTCACTGGGTTCGGTCAGCAACTATGCACTGAGCACCTACTGTGTGCTAGGCTGGAGAAAACTCGGAACATTTCTGCCTTGAGGATGCTTATATTCCAGTAGTACAGTGGAGTTTATCTCTAGTTACAAAGTGTACGGTCCTGGATGCTCCCATGTGTGAAAGCTGTACCTCCCAGCACGAATGTCCCTCAGTAAAGGATGTCCCTTTTGGATCTTCCTCAGTTTCCTACCTTTTCTGTACCCGGCTCTGGCTCCAGTTAGCGGTTTCTAGAGGAGGTGGAGGTCACCCTTCGAGACCTGGAAGAGGGACCTTGTTCCCGTTGGCCACGCCAAATGCCTGTGCGTCTTCTCTGACCATTGCTTGTGGTTGGAAAGCCGGACAGCCAGCACAGCTCCTCTGGAGGACCCAGGAAATCCTGTTGGAGCTGGGAGATGGGCAGATGTGTCCCCACCCAAAACTTAGCTTACTATTCACCTGCTAACTCTGGATATTGGTCATCCAGGTTGTCCAGTAGCGACTCATAGTGAGTGGAGGTCCCATCTTTCCCTTCTACAGAGGACAGAGAGGACAAAGGGACCCTAGACCATCTGCTGGACCCCATAATACCTTTGATTTTGTATCTGTTTCCTGGCCCCTGGCTCTAGGTTAGGACAAGCATTGGGTAGGGATGGTTGGGGACAGGATCCAGCCAAGGTTGAGGCTAAGCAGGATCTTAGTTGGTCTGTGGCCTACTGTCCCGTCCCTCCCTTATAGTGTAACACAGCTGCAAAGGAGAGTCTTGGGCCCCACTTACTAATGACCTGTACCAGGACATAGGTCCTTTGCTCCTGTAGCAGGGAACAGGCCATGGAAGGGGCCTGGGTGACTTCCTCTTCTAACTTCACGAGGTGCCCATCCTCAGCCAGGAGGGCAATGGTTACTGGGAAGACATGGGAAGAAACTAGACAGGCAGTATCCTGGCATGGGACCCTAAAGCCTTCCTCCCCAGGCCCTCCAGGCCTTCTCACCTTCTGGGGGGATCTGAGCCTTCTGTTTCAGATGCACAGTGAAGTTCACCAGGCTGCACCGGGGGTTCATCAGTTCCTGGCAACCAGCTAAGGAAGGAGGGGCAGAGATGAATGAGTAGAAGTCACAGTCTCCTCCAACTAAGGGAACTTCCGCTCCCACGCCCAGAGACACCACTAGAATTATGGGGCTAAGACTCAGCTTCAGGCCCAGTACCCTAGGCAAACGCTGCTCCAACTGCAGACTCTTTCAGTCATCTCTTGCTGTGTAGAGGGTTGGGGACCACAACTGACGTCCTCCCCAGACTCTGGCCCTGCCTCTTGTTCTTTCCTCCTGAGAATAGCTTTCTCTGCTCCCCCTCCCCCTCCCAGTCTGTATCTCTCCTTCCTAGGTCTCTAAGGTAGAAGGAGACATAACTCCTGAGTATAGCTCCTATGTTCAGGGATGGGGGACACTCTGCTCACCTCCGAACTTCACAGTGATAAACATCGCTGCAGAAGGAAGGAGACAGATCATGGAGCTTTGAACTTCCTCCTCCTGCTCCTTTTCCACTTCCCACCCAGGAACTGTGCATGTGAGTTTTGCTGCAATAGGTGAGCTTGGCTTCTGGCTCCCTGGTCTGGCCCCTGCTCACCTACTGGCTCTCCTAGTCCAAAAACACGGGCCTCTTCTTTCTTCTTCTGCGTTGTGGGTGCTAGCAGCTCCTTCAGCTTCCAGTGGTCTCCATGACAGTGGGAGCTGCCGAGGCATCTAGGCAGGAAATGCTTTTATTCCCAGTATCCTGGTAACTGGACCCACAGGGGCGGGCCTCTGAGTGGAGCTCTGGTCAGAGCCATAGCCTAGGCTTCAGACTGAAGTTCCTAGGTGTGGTGGTTTGAATATGCTTGACCCAGGGAGTGGCACTATGAAGAAGCGTGGTCTTATTGGAGGAAGTGTGTCACTGTTGGGGTGGGCTTCTGAGACCCTCCTCCTAGCCGTGTGAGAGGCAGTCTGCTCCTGGCTTCCTTTGGATGAAGATGTAGAACTCTCAGTTCCTCCTGCACCATGCCTGCCTGGATGTTGCCATGCTCCTGCCTTGATAATAATGGTCTGAACCTCTGAACCTGTAAGCCAGCCCCAATTAAATGTAGTCCTTTATAAGAGTTACCTTGCCAGGCAGTGGTGGCACACACCTTTAATCCCAGCCCTTGGGAGGCAGAGGCAGGCGGATTTCTGAGTTTGAGGCCAGCCTGGTCTACAGAGTGAGTTCCAGGACAGCCAGGGCTACACAGAGAAACCCTGTCTCGAAAAACCCAAAAAAGAGTTGCCTTGGTTATGGTATCTGTTTACAGCAGTAAAAACCTAAGTCTCTAGAATACCCTGATACTGTTTCAGAGACCACGTCAGGGAGAGACAATGTGCAGGCTGCCTAGATGTGGGCACCCTTGCTAATTGCTGAAGGCCCCACTAACAGTGACCTCTTCCCACATTTTTTTTTCTCTTTTTCCAGCCTTCCAATGTATTTTCTTCTGTTCTTGTTTCTTTTTGTCTTCTCTTGTTACTCACATTTATGGAGGTAGAATTTATATTCTCCTTTGGAGTGTTTTTAAGTTAGAAACAATTATTTTCACAAACTTAATTTATGTATGTGATTTTGTATCCATGTGTGTGGGTTATTTCCTTCTACCCTGTGGTTCCTGGGGATTGAACTCAGGCTTGTCAGACTTGGTGACAGGCTCCTTAACTCACTGAGCCATCTTGTTGGCGCCGTTTTGTAGTTTTGACAGATCTTTAATGACCACACTCAGGATACAGAATGTTTCCATCATCCCTTTTCCACTGGTAACTCTCAGAAACCGTGAGACTTAAAATAGCCCTTAAGTGGCCATGGTGGTGCACACCTTATATCCCAGCCTTTGGGAGGTGGAGGCAGGCAGATTTCTGTGAGTTCGAGGACAGGGTAGAATACAGAGGGAATTTAAGGACAGCCAAGACTACACAGAGAAAACTTGTCTTGAAAACAAACAACAACAAAAATCCCAAATAAATAAAATATAAAAGAAAAAGAAGGAAGAAAGAAAGGAAAGAGAAAGAGAAAGAAAAGCCTTAACCTGGGTGGCTGTCGGTGGGAATTTTATACATGTAGACTAATGACAAGAGCTAACCACAAAGACTGCCACAATCACATCTTTGCACAAAGGCCACCACGACCTTACAGAAATGCTCCCTCGAGGCCATCCACCCAGCAACTGTGTGTTTAGTCTTGGACTCGGGCCACCCTTGTTATTGATCCTTGTAGCCAAGGATTATTGTTTCAAAAATGCCTTACGCAATCCGTTTCACCTTTGAAAACGTCCTCCTGCTTCAAGCCTTCTCCCTGTTTGCTGCTGAGTGCAGGCCTGCAGCATCTTTGGAGAATCTTTCAGGTACACATGATCCCCCCTCCTCCCTGGCATCCACGGCTGTCTCCTGCCTGTCTTTGACATGGTGTCCCATAAGTGGGCTCAGAGCGTACGCCCCCCCCCCCCACGTGGGTGGTATATGCTTTCTTCATGAAACCTGATCCGGGTTGTGGGTATCTGTAATTGCTTTCCTTTTGTTGCTGAGGGGTGCTCTGTTGTCTGGGAGATCAGGAGTTTGTTGACTCATTCACTTGCTGTTGTTTTGGAATTTGGGGAGATGATGAATAAAGTTCGTGCAGACTTCTGTCTATGTGTCTTTGTGTGCTCGGCTTTATAGGAAAGCTTGTGTATTTTCCAGTGTATACGTGGTTTGCTTTGTCTTGTTGTCTGTCTTTGGTTGGCTCTGGGCCTCCTAGATCTATAGCAGGCCAGAAGTACCTACTTGTTATTTCTCGATACTAGTTAGTGTCTCTGCTATCCTCTCACCCCCAACACACACACACACACACACACACACACACACACACACACACACACACACACACTTCTTTTGTATCCAGGGACTCACAGATGCTAAGTGCTCGCCACTGAGCTATAATCCCAGCTATCAGCAATGCTGGCCGGCATTCACTGTCCTATATTTTCCTGTCTCTCTTTCTCCTCCTCCTTCCAGTCTCTTCTATGTTCTATATTCTCACACTTAACTCCCCCCATACCCCCTCTTTTTGTTCACCTCTGTGGTTATTTCTTACTCTGTTTTTTATTCTATTCCTCAATCTTTCCTTTTCATTTGTCCCCTCTCCTGTCTCTCTGCTCTTCTGTTCCGTCTTCTCCTCTCCAGGACCCTCCACTAGAATCCATAGTGTCAGAAGGGTACTCCATGGTTAGGCTGTTTGTTCTGCCTTCCATAGGCACAGATCTGGATGGGTAGGAAGGGGTCTGGGTCCTCCCTAGAGCTCCCCACTGACCCACTTTGCCCATAAACAAACACTTCTTTTTTGTTAGCCTGGGTATTTCCATCTGAAAAAACCGGAAATACATATCACAGCTCAGCGGGGTTCTTGTGACCGTGATTATTTCAGCTTTCACAATACTTTCTTGTTGTTGCCATTAATTGAGGCAGGGTTTTGTATGTAGCCCAGATGGTCTTGATTCATGATTTACAGAATTAATGCGCCTTCCCAGTGAGAAACCACCCCACTCGGAAATCAGCAGCGGAAAAACTCCTTAATAATAGCATATGATTGGCTCCAGCTAATGCACAAAAGGGGCCCAGTCTCCGACAGAAATACCTTTTGACTTATATAGTTTCACGGCCCCAACATGCACTTGGAGCAATTAGTCATGTTTACAGAGACTGAAATTCTAAGGTTTGGCTGTTGGACAAATGGGGAGATTCCAATGTAATGTTGTTGCCAGAGCTATCACAAGACAGACCACAGCCGCTTTTCCTGGGCAGCTGTTAGCCATGGTCATTCTCCCTGGCTGGCAGAATTATGCTCTTCCTGAAAGGAGGCATGAGGTTTAACTGGAGGTATCAGCCAGGCAGAGGCATGCTCCTGCAGCTATTTTAAAAGCAAGTTTATTCATAAATCCAATAACATGTTTTTAAAAAAGATTTATTTTATATATGTGAGTACACTGCCACTGTCTTCTGACACACCCGAAGAGGGCATCAGATCCCATTACAGATGGCTGTGAGCCACCTTGTGGTTGCTGAGAATTGAACTCGGGACCTCTGGAAGAGTAGTCAGTGCTCTTAACTGCTGAGCCATCTCTCCAGCCCGGTAAATCCTTTATAACATCAGTTTATTTCTCTCACTCATCTCCTCCTTCAGTGTCGTTCTTGCTTCAGCCTGATGGGTGCTTGGATTAGAGGTGGGTAGCACCGTGCCCATCTTAAACGTCCTAACGATTTAAAACCTATCTCAGTACTCCAGTATGCAGCAAGTACTCAGAACAGTACTGTAGAAGCAAGCAGTGTTTGCAGAGCTCATCTGCATATGGGATACGCAACTTCTAAGTGTGAAGACAGTGGTACCCAGAGCCAGACTCTGGAAGGAAAGACATGGAGGACCAGAGAGCTTCAGGCTCTGAGAGTTACCATTTCCTGTTCTGTTCTTCCTGACTCAGGTTCAGGTGGCCTGGCCTTTCTACCTGAGATTAAGTTGTTCAGAAAACAAAAACCAGTCAAACAAACTCACTCGACCTTAATCAGAATGATTTTTGAGCTGGGCATGGTGGTACCCAGCACGTTTAATCCCAGCACTCAAGATGAGAGACAGGAGGAATTTTTGAAGTTTCATCGGTCTTGGTTAAAGACTAGTCAGACCCTGGGTGTTTAAATAAGAAGAGAAGGGATAAATAATTGTAATGTATGTGTCATAGATTACACACTGCTATGAGAATGAAGTTTATATTTCTACACACACATATGGATGATTTGTTGTTGTTGTCGTTGTTGTTTTGAAGCAGGGTCTCATTCTGTAGCCTTGACTGTCCTGAGACTTGTTACGTAGCTCAGGCTGGCCTCTAACTCACAGAGATCCACCTGCTTCATTGGGATTAAAAAGCTAGTGCCACTGTGCCCTGCCCACATGGATGATTCTTAATGTTGTACAAAAGAAGCAAATATGAACACACACACACACACACACACACACACACACACACACACACACTCTACTTACAGTAAAATCTCTACAGCAAACAAAATTAATCTACTGTGACAGAACCCAGAATGGTGGTTCTGTTGAAGGTTGTATCGGTTAGTTTTCTGTCACTATGACAACTGAGGTGACCAACTTATAAAGAGGGAAGGTTAGTTTTGTCTCATAGGTTTGAAATGTCAGTCTATGGCACCATTGCTTCTGGGCCAGTGGCAAGGCAGCACATAACGGTGGCAGCATGGCAGAGAGTATGAGGTCGAGCAAAGTCATGGCAGACCAGGTAGCAAGAGAGAAGATGACCTTCTATACCAAAAAGGGTGTGGCCTGATTGATCTAAAGATGTCCCATTGGGTGTCAAGCTGGGAACACTTGGGTCTTTTTTTTTTTTTTTTCAGATTTATTTATTTTATTTAATGTATTTGAGTACACTCTGGCTGCCTTCAGACACACCAGATCCCATTACAGATGGTTGTGAGCCACCATGTGGTTGCTGGGAATTGAACTCAGGACCTCTGGAAGAGCAGCCGGTGCTCTTAACCGCTGAGCCATCCCTCCAGCCCAACACTTGGGTCTTTGTGAGGACACTCTAGAGCAGTGGTTCTCAACCTTCCTAACGCAGCAACCCTTTAATACCACCTAATGTTGTAGTGAACACACAGCCATAAAATTGTCATTACTGCAGCATACCTGTAATTTTGCTACTGTTATGAAGTGCGCTTTCTGATGGTGTTAGGTGAAAGCAACCCCTGTGAAAGGGTTGTGTGACCCTGAAAGAGGTCCAGATCCACAGTTTGAGAAGTGCTGTTCTAGATCCAGGCTGTACCCATGGGTAGTGTATCAGTCAGGGTTCTCTAGAGTCACAGAACTTATGGAATGTCTCTCTATATTGAGGGAATTTATTGTAATGACTTACAGTCTGTAGCCCAGCTCTCCAACAACGGGCAGCTGTGAATGGGAAGTCCAAGAATCTAGCAGTTGCTCAGTCCCATGAGGCTGGTTGTTTCAGCAGGTCTTCTGTAGAAGTCGGTTCCAACAGATGTGCTGACAAGTGAGTGCAAACAGGCGAAGAAGAGTGAATCCTCCATCTTCCAATGTCCTTATATAGGTCTCCAGTAGAAGGTGTGGCCCAGATTAAAGTTGTGTACCACCATGTCTGGATCTGAGACTTGCTTTGTTCCAGCCTGGCCTTGAACTCAGAGATCTCCTTGCCTCAGTCACCTGGGATTAAAAACATGTACTACCTTGCCTGGGCCTAAGCTTTTCACAGCCACTATGCCTCAAGATCTCCATGGCAAGATCCAGGTCAGAAACTTGTGTCTTCCAGCCTCAAGATCAAGATCACAGGTGAGCCCTCCAATTCTGGATTGTAGTTCATTCCAGATGTAGTCAAGTTGACGACCAGGAATAGCCATTACAGGTAGATACAGACTGGGAAAAGGTATGAGGGCCTCTCTGCAGAAATGCTGACTTCTTGTAAATGAATGTGAAGGTTTCTGATTCCGCTGGCTCAGTTGTCAGGACATTTGGAAGACAGGACCTGACCCTGGCCCCAGACACATGCACCCTTTCTTCTTCAGTCAGTAGGCTGATTTGCATGCTCTACTGTGGTCCAGAGACTTCCCCATCCCTGTACGACAAGCATCCAGAGCACAGTACTGCTGAACAACTCGGGGACAGCCTTCATGCTTCTGGCCATGGCCCGCTCTGGTTGCCCGCCTCTCCTTCTAATGGGAACCTTCTTGGCAGGTAAGACACATCTAGGATTGAGGTGGGGGTTGGCACCAGCTCTGAAAACCCCATGCAAAGAAGTGAATCAGTGGGGTAAAGTGGGGGTGGATCCTGGGAGAGAGGCATTGATCCTGAGAGAGGCATTGGCAGCTCCAGGCAGCTCTGTCCAGGATTAGGGGCAAGCCACTTTCTGTGTGGGCCTTGGCTTCCCAATTTGTGGGTCCACTTAGACGGCGTTCCTTCAGAGTCTCTGAGGAGAGGGTAACTTTTTGCCTTTGTTTCTCACAGAGGAAACTAATAAAGCCGGGCAGCCCCCTGCTCCACAGGTCCTTTCAGGAAATCTTCTGTGGCCAGCAGTTTGAAATTTAAGATGATGGTTATGCATTCTGGGAGGTTTTGGGGGGCAGTTACCTTGTAGCCAAGGTTTGGAAGAGGTATGAGGGGCAAGGGTCCACAGAGAAGGGGGGCAGTAGGTACTAGAGGGACCTAGAAGGTTACACTTGAATACTAGGCTCTCAACTGAATATGGATTCTTGGAGACAGGACAGTAACGCCAATTTAGGGGCCGCTCATTCCAAAGCCCCCATTCACAGAGGAAAACGGAACAGTAGATGGAGCAAACCAGGTCCACCGTGCTCCATCCAGGGTCAAAATCCCATAGCACCAGGTCCTGAAAAAATTTAGGATTGGGACTCCTTGGGGCGTCTGATAAAATATTCATAGCAAGGTAGGAAGGAGACCAGGCTAGCCTTCAGGGGGTCTGTGTCTTTCAGTTTTTCAGCCAACCCTGACCCAGCCGGATGCCTTCCTGGTCTTCCCAGGCCAAGAAGCTCAACTCAGCTGCACAATCAATTCTCAGCAAGCCACCGTTGGAGACATTGGGGTATCGTGGTATCGGCAGCAGCCAGGAGGTGCTCCTCATCTTCTCTACTATTACTCAGAAGAGGAGCACTATCGACCCGCCGACATCCCAGACAGATTCTCGGCTACTGGGGATGCGGCCCACAATGCCTGTGTGCTCACGATCAACCCTGTGCTGCCGGAGGATGACGCCGACTACTTCTGTTCCATCGCCTACGTCTTTGAACCCTAGGGCTGGGTTGAATGTCTTCTGTCTGTCTGTCCACCTCTTTTTCTCTAAGTCTTGCCTTCCTTCCTCTGCAGAATGAGTTAATAGATTCTAATGATTGTTGTCTAAAGCGGAAACAGCTGAGACCCTTAGGGAACGTGGCCCAGCCTCGCCCCTGTCCCTTAGGGGTTTAGCTTCCCGCCTGACCTTCCAGTGACCTGAAGGTAGAGAAACAGGAACCAACATTCCGGGGCCACCCCCCCCCCCACGCCCCCAAGTTCTGCACGGGCTGATTGTGGTCCAACGCTTGTGGTTCTTGGGTGGCTAGTCCCCATGGAGTTCATGCTGACGGCTAGGGGAGGGGCAGCCCCTGCTTCTCTTCTGAAGTCTCTGGGCAGGTTTCCACCAATCCTTGATGGTTAGAGGCAGGTGTTCTCAGAAGGGCCCCGAGGGTCAGAAATGAGGATATTGAAAGCAGGTAGGAGATGAGGCAGCATTCTTCCCCCCCCCCCCCCCCCCCCCCGAGACAGTATGTTCTACTGATTTCCTGGGGCAAGCTTTCCCACAGATGGGTAACCACACCTGAGCAGTCATGGGCCAAGAGCAAGAGGTGCCACAATTGACTCGAGGGCAAACTCTGCTGTTAGAAGCAGAACCGAGGGTGACTGGAGCTTTGTAAAACATTCCTGAGCCAGTGTGGTGGCACATGCCTTACATCCCAACACTCAGAGGTGGAGGCAGGTGGATTTCTGTGAGTTCAAGGGTTCAAGGACAGCCTGGTCTGCAAAGGGAGTTCCAGCCAGCCAGTCATAGTGAGCCCTTCTTGTCTCAAACCGAAACAAAATTTTTGTGTTGGAGGTGGGAGGGAAGGGTGTCTCAGATCAGCGATAGAGGATTTGCCAAGTATAAACGGTGGCCCTGGGCTCAATCCCCAGGACAGAAAAAGCAAAGAAACACACAGAAAAACCGTACCTAAAACCAGACATATCCAGCTACTTCCCTGGTGCCCTGAAAATGCACCTCATTTCTGGAAGCTGCGTTTGGGGGCTACAGAGTCCCAAGAGGGTCTAGATTACATTCTTGGCTATCTTTTGGTCCTTCACCCCCCCTTCTCATTGTGATCTTATATGAGCCGTGGGGGAGGGGCGGGAGAGGACAGGTCTGGCCAGGGTTACCTTTGAATAAAGGCTCTTGAGGCTCTCAAGGAAGGTTCGGCAGTAATTTGAGGCTCTAGATTCGCCTTTTCCCACCCTCAATATTTTCCTGTGCACTCTGTCCAACAATGCGGGCTCCGCTCCGCTGTGCCCAACCTCCAGAACATGCTTTAGAGACACTAGGCCACCAGCGGCCAGGCTCAGCAGCAGGAGCACAGAGATGATGAGACCTCCGCGAGGCATAGAGTGGTCCCGGAAGTGCCTGCGGGTCGGGGAGGGGAGGGTAGGTTGCTGAGGTGGTGCTGGGTTGAGGGGCGGAGGTGGGGGGCAGCTGGGGAGCAGGGCTTCTGGTCTTTGGGGAGCCGGATGTGGCTCCGCCCCGCCAGCCAGCACGTGGCCCCGGGCCAGTCCAGGTGCTCCCCACTGCGTCCTCTCCCTTAGTCCTCCCGGCTCCACTCCACCAGATCCACCTGTGGCTCAGTTGGCCCACCGTGAGGGTGCCCCAGTTGGTGCACGGTCTGTGGGGAGCACTGTTGCCTCCTGGTGTGCGGACTTGTGGCCACTCATGGGCCTCCAGCTTGGAAACCTTGATTGCACCTAGGGTTTGTCCTGTGCCCAGGGGTATAGATGAGAGAGGTGGGCGGTTTGGGATTCCAGATCTTTGGATTTTCAATCTGGAAACATTTAACAGTGTTGGGGACCTCTCATCTTCACTCATTAAATGTGGGACTGCCACACGTTCCCAGTCAGTGTTACTAAATGGTCATTACGACCACTGGCAGGTATGTTTAAGAACCAACTTAGAGCATTTGTTGGGGAGCCCTAAGCACTTGGAAGAATTGCCAGCTGGCCTCTGAAGGCGATCTTGGGCAGTGTGCGGTGTTTTTTAAAACCCCAGCAATAGGCAGATCTGTGTGAGTTCGAGACCATACTGGACAAGTTCCATGTCAGTCAAAGCTACACCAGGAGATCCTATCTCAAAACCCGAATAAATAACTTAAACAAGCTTGGCTTTTTTTGTGTGTGCTTATTTATGAGTAGACAGCGACACCTGGTGGAAAATCTAAGCAATGTCAGACCGTGTCTTAGAATGTGGGGAACAGAAACTCCTCCATCTCAAGGGTGACTCTCCTTAAATCTGCCCATCCTTTCTAGGGAAGATTAAATAATTGGAGAGGTACTGAGGTTAGAGTAAGAAGTTATCTACTGGAGAGATATTGCCCCTTGGCGGCTCTTCACATCCAACTTCATCCCCCAACACTAAAAATTCCCAATTTAGTATCTAATTTGTGATTTTAAAATACAACTAACTAGATATTTTGCTTCCAGTGTGTTCTACTACATGGGTACTCCTGAACTTTTGAAAATGTTTTTTTTTTTTTTTTCCTTTTAGGGCTTATCAAAAAAACAAAAATCAAAAACACCCAATCAACCAACTAAATCACAAACAAACAAACCCTCCATCACTCCCATCCCCCAAACTTCACAGTGACCATGACTTTTCCCTTTGGTGCCATGGTAGACGGTGGCAAGTCATTCAGACACTGCAGAACACCAGCATGCTGAAGGTCGGAATTTATCTTCTTTGAAGGAGTTGGATAGTTTCTGACAAGTTACTTATTCTCCAATGGTGAAATGAGCCAATTCAAACCAACTTAAAGTATATAAAGGCAGGTTTAATGGGAAGCAGCTCCCAGATGGATCCACTGATCCCAAGGACCAAATGAGGCCAGGGAAGTCGCCATGGGAAAGGAGACAGAGAGGAGAAAAAGAGAAAGAAAGACCGTGTGTGTGTGTGTGTGTGTGTGTGTGTGTGTGTGTGTGTATGCACACAGGGAGAGATGGAAAAGGCTTATTGGGGGAAATAATAAGAATATTTGCCTTCTTACAGCAATAAATAACTATTAAATTGTTATGTTGCAATGTTTTTATTTCATAAATTCTTCTTTCTCATACAATATATCCTGATTACAGTTTCTTCTCACCTCCTTGACCATCTGGATCCCTTTCTGAAGGAGAGACTGTTTTACTACAGACTTCCTGGTGTTCTGGCTTTTACAATCTTATCAATCAATCTTTCTTTCTTTCTCCCTTTCTTTCCTTTCCTTCTTTCTCTGACAGCGAGTGTGGTTTTATTGCGGCTCTGTTTATTTATTTTTACAAAGACTAAATTTTCCAAACTACAACTCAGCTTGCAAATGACACAGAAACAGACCTACCATCTAGTAAAGTGGATGCAGCAGAGGAGAAGTGCTTTAAAAGTTTTTTGTTTTTTTTTTTTGTTTTTTTTTTTTTAAAAGGATCAGACCAGGGCTGGATGGTGTAGTGGTTAAGAGCATTCACTGCCTTTCCAAAGGTCTTGAGTTCAGTTCTCAGCACCCACATGACATCTCAGATGTACATACAGAAAAGTGTGTATACACATACGCACACACAAATAATGCAATGGAAAGTTTAAGTTTGTTTATTTTTATCTTATGTGCATTAGTGTTTTGCCTGCATGCATGTCTGTGTGAGGGTGTCAGATTACAGAATTACAGGCAGCTGTGAGCCACCATGTGGATGCTGGGAATTGAACCCAGACCCTCTGGAAGAGCAGCCACTGCTCTTAACCACTGAGCCATCTCTCCAGCCCCTAAAGTCAGTCTTAATGGTTCTAATTATTTCCATCCAGGTAAAAATCCTAGCTGTTTAGGTACTACTGCTATTGCAGTCCCTGGCTACGGCCATTGACCTAACAAACATCCTGTTATTGTATATATTATATACATCTGTATAGCACATGATGGCTAACTTGCGTGTCAGCTTTTCCACATCTGGAATCAACTAAACCCCAAGCAGCTGGGTACTCCTGGGAGGGATTATTTTGATTGGATCATCTGAGTTGGGAAGACCCACCCTACATCTGAATCTTTTGAGGAAGGAAGACTGTGTCCTAAAGCTAAGTCTCAACTTTTGGTGGCATCCTACATAAAAGGACATTCAAGAAGGAAGCTATTGCCTTTTGCAAGATTGCCTTCTCTATCCCTGGCAAGCTCACTGAGCCTGTTGCCCGGGCATTTTTTTCATTGGTATTTGTTGTGCATTTGGTTTATTGCTTGTGTTATGTTAATTGGGTTCCTAAAATTACTCGGGAATTCACACGTGTACACATAAGACGATGAGGGTGTCCCTGTCCGAAGTTGGCTTTGATTGGTAAGTAAAGTTGCCGGAGCCAAAAGGCTGGGTTTGGAGACAGAGGTGGGTTGCCTGGAGAGATGGCTCAGTGGTTAAAAGCACTGGCTGCTCTTCCAGAGGGTCTGAGTTCAATTCCCAGCAACCACATGGTGGCTCACTACCATTTGCAATGGGCTCTGATGCCCTCTCCTGGTCTGTCTGAAGACAGCAACAACGTACTCAATATATATAACTAATACATCAATAAACTTTAAGAAAAAAATCCCCACATTAGAATTCCAGAACAAGAAACATGGAGAAAGATCATCAGATCGTCGTGCCAGAAAAGGAAAGAAAAAAGACTCGGGCTTGAGGGTGCAGAAGAGAAAGCTCTTACCTGGCTCTTCCGTGATTCCCTGCCCAACCCATACAGAGAAAATAAATAATTTAAGAAGTTGAACTGCACACAACTGAAACGCTCCTGAGGTTAGCTCTACCATCCAGAGCTGTGGCCGTGGTAAGGTAAACTCTTAAATTACCGAAGTGCCAAAAACCAAAGCCAACCAACCAAACCAAACAACAACAAAACAAACAAAAAAAGAAATGAAAGTAGATAACATTTTGACATTACATTTTAATTAAAATTAATGCAATAATCCACTACGATCAAAATATAAACGGAAAATGAAGACCGGAGTGATGTTATGGGTTCCAGGGTCAGTTCCAGGATTCTATATAGCTTGTAAAGACAGCATTATAGACCCTTCTTCAGTTGTCCCAAGTTAATCCCACCTGCGCCAAAATTTAGCTGAGGATGATCCCTTGTGGCTAATGATGGAGAGACAGCATTGGGACTGACCTGGCAAGCCTCTCTCTCTCTCCCTTCCTCCCTCCCTTCCTTTCTCTCTTTCTTTTTCCCTCCTTTCCTCCCTCTTCTCTCTCCTCCTTTTTTCCCTCCTCCTCCGTGTGTGTGTGTGTGCGTGTGCGTGTGCGTGTGTGTCTTTAACGGGACCTACTGAGACTGAAAGGGAGACGTCTTTAGCGCTTTGGTGGCAATTCTTTAGAATTAGGTAGCAGAGCCTCTAGGCTGCACAGTGGCTCTTCCCAGGATGCTTTGCGAACCAGAGATGGAACTGGGTACAGAACCGTTGTTTAGGGTTCTGCCTGCGAGTGCTTCCCTGTCTCAGCAACGCTGCCATGGACCCTGTGGCGAATCCCCGTGGCTTCACTTGGAACCAGAGCACCCTGGGCTTAAGTATCCACAGTACCATAGACACACTGGTGATGACATTCTACCTCTTGCTGGTTCTGTGCGTCGGGATGTGGGTACGATGTGACCTCTGGGCTGGGGTGTGCCACTTCCTGCAGAGACCTGGCCTCCCCCTACCTTCCTTCAGCTTCAGAAGGGATGGCCCTGCCCACCTTTGCCTAGCCCCTCCCCACCCTTCCAACCAAACTCTATCTACTTCCTTAACAAAGACCGTTCTGGACCATTACCTCTTCCTACGCTCAATAACTGTCCCACCCACCCACTCCATCCCCTTGCCCTGAAATACTAGTCAAGTAATCCACCTGTGCCTGCCCTGTTCCCTACAACCCCAAACCTGAATGGTTTTTTGAAAGCCCTTGTGATTGACACAAGCATGCTGCTCTAACTCCGTCCTCTCTATCCACGAGTTCTCCGTCTGCAGATCTAGCCAGTCACGCTCAAAGTGTCTGAGTTTTTCTTTCCTTTCACAGTGCTTATGCATTATAATTCCTAAATTATAAACCCGGAGGCACCGTAAAGCACGCAAAAAGAATGTACCGGTGGTTACATCCAAATAGTATATCACTTTTATAAAAGAGACCTGAGCTAAAAAAGACTCTCGGAGCCAGTTCTCCTTGTACACCAAGGCAGGACTCTACACTGACTTGAACTGGGATTCTGAAAGGTTAAGGAGAAGGAAGAGGAGGAAGAGGAGGAGGAGGGGGAGGGGGAGGGGGAGGGGGAGGGGGAGGGGGAAGGAGGAGCTCAGATGCAAAGCAATCTGACATATGACTTGAGCATCCTCAGGTTTGAATATTCACAATGGTTCCAGGAACTAATCCCCCAACAACACTAAGGCTCGATTCCAAACAGGAAAGGCGATCCTGAGTATACAGACATAGCACTTATTTATCTCCCTTCGATAGCTTCATTCAGTCATGGGAAGTATGTTTCCAGGTGGCCTTAGCAGGGACTCCTAGTATTTGAGCATCAGTTCTGGGGTTCTTCCTCCAGCGCTGTTATTAGGAATTCTCCCTGCATCCCAGATCACTCTCGGCCCAAGCTGCACTCATGTCTGGCCAAGATTTGGGAATCAGTAAACATGCTGCCTTTACTATTTTTCTTGAAGACATAAATGTATGATATCCGGCATATTTTGATCCTTCTCCTTCTTTCTATCTATCTATCTATCTATCTATCTATCTATCTATCTATCTATCTATCTGGTATTCTGCCTACATGTATTCCTGCACAACAGAAGAGGGCATCAGATCCCATTACAGATGGTTGTGAGCCACCATGTGGTTGCTGGGAATTGAACTCAGGACCTCTGGAAGAGCAGTCAGTGCTCTTAACCACTGAGCCATCTCTCCAGCCCTCTTTATATTATCTTTATATTACTGAGAAAGGACCTCACTATGTATCTCTGGCTGGAACTTACTATGTAGATCAGGTTGGCCTCAAACTCACAGAGATCCACTTGCCTCTGCTTGTGAGTGCTAGGATTAAAACTGTGCACCGGCTTTTTATTTTTCTTTCCTTTCTTCAAGACAGGGTTTCTCTGTGTAACAGCCCTCGCTGTCCTGGAACTTACTTTGTAGACCAGGTTGGCCTTGAATTCCCCAACTTCTGCCTCCAGAACGCTGGGATCCAAGGTGTGTGCCAAAACACCTAGCTTGCACCCAGCTTTCGTTTGTTTGCTTTAAAATAAAAACAATTAGATACTGTTGTTAATTACTAAATGCTTTAACATTCAGTGTATGTCTTAGTTAGGGTTTTACTGCTATGAACAGATACCATGACCAAGACAAGTCTTATAAAGGACAACATTTAATTGGGGCTGGCTTACAGGTTCAGAGGTTCAGTCCATTATCATCAAGGTGGGAGTATGGCAGCATCCAGGCAGGCATGGTGCAGGAGGAGCTGAGAGTTCTACATCTTCATCTGAAAGCTGCTAGCAGAAAACTGACTTCCAGGAAGCTAAAATGAGGGTCTTAAAACCCACACCCGCAGTGACACACCCACTCCATCAAGGCCACACCTACTCCAACAAGGCCACACCTACTCCAACAAGGCCACACCTACTCCAACAAGGTCACACCTACTCCAACAAGGTCACACCTACTCCAACAGTACCACTCCCTGGCCAAGCGTATATAAACCATCACAGCATAACAAGCAAAATATACACAAAGACTTAAGAAAGGAGTTATTTTTCTTCCCTCATCCATGTCATCGTTCTGCGACAACCAGAGACTGTATCTTTTCTCTTTTACATTGCTTGGGCAAACACTCAGACACACATGCATATTCTATATGTTCTCTTATAAAATGTGATCAAATTATACACATTAGCCTGCAGTGTGCTGCCTTACTCTACCAATGCATCTGGAGAGTCCCTCACACAAACTAACCCCGAGATCTAGCTTGTATTCAATTAGTTGCAGAATAGTAAGACCAGCACACGCCGTCCAATTTCTCTATGGATTGAATTCCACCAGAGGATTCTCGTTACAGGCTTTACTGACACATAGTCGTGGGACAATAAAAGACTTCTTCCTGGCTGGACAAAATCTAGCATGGTGGTTGGTGAGTAAGCTTGTATGTGGCTGTCTGCTCGGGGAATGTCTGTGTTGGCTTGTTTAGTACTTTAATCTCTTAAATCCAAAATATGTGCTTTTCTTCCTTATTTCCTTATTTATTTATTTATTCTTTTATGTACAGTTTTGGGGCTGGAGAGATGGCTCAGAGGTTAAGAGCACTGACTGCTTTTCAGAGGTACTGAGTTTAATTCCCAGCAACCACATGGTGGCTCACAACCATCTGTAATAAAATATGGTGCCCCCTTCTGGTCTCCAGGCATCATGCAAGTAGAATGCTGTATACATAGTATAATAAATCAGTCTAAAAAAAGGGGGGGAGCGGGCAGTGGTGGCGCACGCCTTTAATCCCAGCACTTGGGAGGCAGAGGCAGGCGGATTTCTGAGTTCGAGGCCAGCCTGGTCTATAGAGTGAGTTCCAGGACAGTCAAAGCTATACAGAGAAACCCTGTCTCGAAAAACAAACAAAAAAACAAAACAAAACAAACAAAAAAGGGACAATCTTTCTATGTATCCCAGGCTGACATGTATGTATCTATGTATCACAGTCTTCTTGCTTTCCAAGTGAGAGCTGAAGTGGACCATGCCTTTTCCAGGTAAATGGAGCGGGAGGTGTTCTGAGCAGTGGATCATCATGCACCTAAGTTGGTGGTACAGAAATAGATTGGTGCTGGATGGAGGGGTGTGGGGTAAAAGGTAGAATCATTGTTTGTATGCTAAATAATGCTTTGGTTATTGTATTTGTTAAGGTTCTCTAAAAGGTTGAACTGATAGCTATATGTACATGTTGTATAGGAACATGTTGTATATATATGATGTATATGTTGTATATGCTGTATATGTAGCTGTATATGTTGTATATGTAAATATTATATATTTATATTATATATACACATTGTGGATGTTTCATATGTAAATGTTATATATGTAAATGTTGTAAATATATGCTGTATATGTATGTTATATATGTAAATGTGTATATATACATATACATATATGATGTATATGATGTATGATATATATATGTTGTATATGTTGTATATGTATATGTGGTATATGTTGTAGATATATATGATATACAACATATACATATATGGCTTACAGGATGTGGTCCAGGTAGTTCAACAATGGTTGTCTCATTCTGGAGAGGCTGAGAATACAGGAATGCCTTAGGCTACAAAGTTGGCTGTCTCAGCAGTTCCAATCTGGTGCTGAAGGCCTGGAAGATTCCTGTAGAGTTCCTGGTCTTTAGTCTATGGCTGTGGCATCCGATCCTCAGCTTAGAGACACCCATTCTTCCTTTAAAATTTTTTTTATTTATTTAATGTATGAGTGCTCTGATATATATATATATATATATATATATATATATATATATATATATATGCCAGAAGATGTCCTCAGATCCTCTTACAGATAGTTGTGAGCCACCATGAACTCAAGATATCTAGAAGAGCAACAGGATAAATGTACTTGCCAGAGGGGGTGAGGGCAAGCAGGCAGCAAAGATTTCCTTCTCCCAGGTCCTTTTATCTGAGCTGCTACCAGAAGGTGCTTTTCACACCTAGTGTCTTCCTGCTTTTAATAACCTAATCAAAAAAAAAAAAAAATCCCTCGCAGGAATGACCGGCTGCTTTCAATTCACTTGATTACAGCTTGTCTTAAGGTTACAATTGTGATGAAACACCATGACCAAAAGCAACACGAGAAGGAAAGGGTTTATTTAGCTCACACGTCCACATTGCAGTTCATCACTGAAGGAAGTCAAGACAGGATCTAAAAGAGAGCAGGAACCTTCAGGCAGGAGCTGACACAGAGACCATGGAGCGGGTGCTACTTACTGGCTTGCTCCTCATGGCTTGCCCAGTCTGCTTTCTTACAGAACCCAGGACCACCAGCCCAGGGGCAGCACCACCCACAATGGGCTAGGCCCTCCCCTATCAGTCACTAATTAAGACAATGCCCTACAGGCTTGATTAAAGCCCGATTTTATGAAGGCCTCTTCTTAACTGAGGTTCCCCTCTCATTGATGACTCTAGCTTGTGTCAACTAGCCAGCACACAGGTCTAGCTGAGTTGACAACCGGCTTTAACCATCAGAGTTTTAGAAGATGGTTCTGTCCAGGAGGACTGACTCAAACCCCACGGCAGTAGAGATTTCTGACCATCTACAACCCTGCATCGGTTCTGGGAGGGCCCTGGGGGGAAATATTTTTTTTTGGTTTGGCTTTATTTCCCACCCTCTGATGGCAGGTATATGCATTATCTACAAGTCCAAAGTAGTTGCTACCTCCCTCTGACTTGGTCCAGTCAGCATAATGTCATCAATATAGTGGATCAGTATAATATTATGTAGAGGAAACAGCCAACCAAGATGCCTTTGGACTACTTCCTGACATGGGGACATACTGGGATACTGGGATACTTTATCTCAAAGTAAAGAAACAATGCTCAAAGAACCAACAAACCAACAAGCCTGCAACTCCACCAACTTTCACTTTTCTCCAGAGGGGTTCTCCCTCGGGCGGAATTCCTGTGCCCAAACTATGTGGCTGGGGATGACCTTGAACTTCTGATGTTGAACTTCTTTCTAATCTTCTTGCTTCCATCTCCCGAGTGCTGGAATGGCAGGTTTTATGGTCTGGAACTCAGGCTTTACACAGGCTTGGCAGGTGCTCTACAGCTGAGCCGGACTCTCAGCCCAGAAACACAAATGATAAGGGCTCTGACACGGAATCATCTTCTGGTTTTCAGATGGGCATTTCCATCTATTCTTCAAATATTGGCAGTGGGCACTATATGGCCTTGGCTGGCACAGGTGCAGCTTCAGGAATTGCTGTTGGAGCCCTCGAATGGAATGTAAGTAATATCTTCTGCAGCAACCTATCTCTACTTGAGCATTGTGCAAATGACTCATAAACGCAAAAAACCTGCTTTTTAACCTCGAGTGACTGTTAAAGATGCCTTTGAAAGTATAAATTAAGGGAGTCAAGACTTTGGTGTTTCTTTTCTTAAGATTTATATATTTACTTTATCTATATGATTACACTGTAGCTGTCTCCAGACACACCAGAAGAGGGAATCAGAGCCCATTATACACGGTAGTAAGAGACCATGTGGTTGCTGGGAATTGATCTCAGACCCTCTGGAAGAGCAGCCTCTTAAGAGCAGTGCTCTTAACTACTGAGCCATCTCTCCAGCCCATGTCTTTGGTTTTTCAAAAGGATTATGCCGTTTTTCATTCTCCTTAGTATGGCAAGGGACAGGGTATGTATATGCCGTGTGCCATGGGGATACAAAGAACGTTAGATCAGTCAGGTGGGGATAAGATCTCCACATTGAAGTGTATGCATCTTTCTCTACTATATACAGGAGCGCAGGTGTGTGCGTGCACACAAGCACACATACATAGACTCTCTGTCTGTGCTTTGATTACATATTGAGAAAGGGTTCAACCAAGCTCCCTGAGATGGCAGACTAGTTACTACAAAGTTTCTAACTTGAAACACATGTTTAAATTATAAACAGAATAAAATTAACTATAAACCATCTAAAATATTGCATTATTTATTTAGTTGATGAATTTGTTGTGCGTAAGAAATAGAACTTATTCACTAAAAGGTTAAATTATTTTATAAATCTTGCATCACTCACCCTATTTATTTAAATCATTTGTCTCTTTTGATCCATGAGAAAGTTACGATGCTTTATGTTTTTATAAACTATAAGAGATAAGGAATACTTCTACCGATTCCAAACTTAATAAAATGTCTTTTTCTCTACCACCTTGTCTCTTTCCTCCCCTTTCCTCCCCTCTTCCTCTTCTTCTTCCTCTCCCCCTCTTCCTCCCCCTCCCCCTGCTTTTCCTTCTCTTTCTTCTATTTCTTTGAGAGAGTGCCTTACTATGTAGTCCTGGCTGGCTTGGAACACACTACATAGATCAGTTAATAAGAGACATTAATTCCCTGCTCAAACTGCTGGCTGTCCTCCTGCCTCAGTCTCCTAAGTGCTGGAATTACATGTATGTTCCACCATGTCTAGTTTCTTTCCTTTGTTTAGACTATTTTTAAATTGATTCATAAGACACCATAATTCTTATCCAGGAGTAGAAAAACAATATAGTATAATAATAATAATAATAATAATAATAATAATAATAATAATAATAACAACTTGGAAATGAACTCCCTAAGTTAATAAACTTTCAAAGGTAACGTGCCTGAAAGCTAGATTTTTGGTGTTGAAAGGTCTGTGTTTGGGTAGTCATTTTTACGTGCTCATCATTAGGTTTGAAGCAGACAGTAATAGAACCTGCATCTCTCTTAAGAGCCTGACCCACATGGGCGCCTGATTTAATTCTTCTGCTTTTTCTTCGTTTCAGGCTATATTTATGCTCTTTGTGCTTGGTTGGATATTTGTGCCTATTTATAGCAAAGCTGAGGTAAGTCCATTATCAGTTACTCTATAGTTCATGATTTTTTAAAAAAAAGTAAATATTGCATGCATTGTACATGGACATCATGAAGGACAGATTACACTTGGTCAGTCTTTTGATCCTGCTATATTCTTCCCTAAATCTGTATCTGCCTAAAATGTCACAGCTACTTTTTAAGGCTTTTTATAGAAAATATTTCAAAACATTATAAAAAAATACAATGTGGAGAAATGAAGAGAACAAACGTGATAACGACTGGCACCCTAAAATGCTATTTCTTTCCAGTTGGCTTATTCACGGGATAAAATTCCACAAAAGAGGCAAGTGGGGCTCTGTGAGAACCTTGACATACTTATTCTAAAGTCAAAGGTGTAAGAACAGTGAAGGCAGAACTGTCCTACAAAATGTTGACATTCATTAGACAGCATCAACAAAACCATATTATATTAATTCAGAGGTAAAACACATTGCTGTGATTTGCATAAGCATCCTGCAGAGGCCTATTAAAGGTTTAGTCTCCATACCCCGATGCTTCTGGGAGGTGGTAGGAGCTCTAGAGAGGTAGAGTGGGGACTCTTCTAGTCATAGACCTAGGATGGAATGTTAGGACCCCAATCCAGTCTTCACTCTTTTGATTCTGTCAACAAAGTGAATCGTTTCTTCTACCACGCTCACTTGCTAGGATGCTACCACAGGGCCACAGCAATTGGCTCAACAGGCCATGGATCATGAGCCAAAATAAATACCTAAGGTATTGGTTACAGTAATTAAAAAGGTGGTTATAATGCAGACACTGCCAATCGGGAAACACCAGATCCAACCACATCTTCACTGGCAAATGCTCATTGCAATGAGTCATTGGTCTGAATTAAGGTCTGTCAGACGCCAGCTCCGACAGTGAGTTCAGCTGTCCAAGGAGATGTAGGTAACGTAAAGCAGGCACATACTCACCCACACTTGGTGGATGAAGGAAGGCTCCAACCACTTTAGTTTTTTGTAATTCTCTTATTCCTTCCCCCCCCTTCCCTTCTCCCTCTTGCTCCTGAACCACTCTCTCCCCAGCCCAAAGTATACTGTAGCTGTCTTCAGACACCCATATGAGGGCAGCAGATCTCAGTACAGATGGTTGTGAGTCATCATGTGGTTGCTGGGATTTGAACTCATGACCTCCTGAAGAGCAGTTGGTACTCTTAACCACCGAGCTATCTCTCCAGCCCTTTTTCCTAGTTCTTATATACCTAAATAAAATCTCGCATGAAGGAACAACTCCCCACCCCCAACACTTTACAATCACTTCTTTGTTTTGTTTTGTTTTTTTGTTTTTCGAGACAGGGTTTCTCTATGTAGTCCTGGCTGTCCTGGAACTCACTCTGTAGACGAGGCTGGCCTCGAACTCAGAAATCTGCCTGCCTCTGCCTCCCAAGTGCTGGGATTAAAGGCGTGCACCACCACTGCCCGGCTTACAATCACTTCTTAATCATGGGTTTCAATTACACACAATGATGACAAGTTTCATACTCTTAAAGACAAGTTATTCTGAATCCCACACCTGGCCACTCAGCTTCTCTTGTGGCTCCTTCCCACGATACATCTGTATCCAAACAGAACAGTTTTTCTATTACAGAGTAACAGAATTTGGGCAAGCCAGATACTTTCAACAACCAGTTTCTCTTATAACTGACTGGTAGCAGTTTGCAGTCACAAGAATGGAGAAAGACAGCATGCTATTCTAACTTAACACAATTCTTAGTCATCTAGCACAGCTAACCATCTACCTGTTCTTACACTGTTTTCATAGTGCAGCACATGTGTAGTTAGCTAGAGAACCTTAGGTCAGAGATCTTTAACTTTTCTCGAGGCAACAGAAGAACAAGAATCTCTCCACTTTGCATGCTGTACAGCACCAAGTCCTCAAATCGCACTAAAGTTCACCAGCAAATTTATCGTTCTAAGGCGAGAAAATCAGGGGGCTGGAGAGATGGCTCAGTGGTTGCGAGCACTGACTGCTCTTCTGGAGATCCTGAGTTCAAATCCCAGCAACCACATGATGGCTCACAACCATCTGTAATGGGGTCTGATGCCCTCTTCTGGTACGTGTCTGAAGACAGCTACAGGGTACTCATATAAATAAAATAAATAAACCATTAAAAAAAAAAAAAGACCAGAAAATTAGATTAGACATAGAAGCTCAATCTTTTTATTTTTTTAAAGATTTATTTATTTACTTTATGTATATGAGTACATTACAGATGGTTGTGAGCCACCATGTGGTTGCTGGGAATTGAACTTAGGACCTCTGGAAGGGCAGCCAGTGCTCTTAACCACTGAGCCATCTCTCCAGCCCCTAGAGGCTCAATCTTAACAGCGGCCACTGAAACTCAATTACTGTCTTTGATCATTAGCCTGTCTCCTGCAGATGAAACTCGAAGCCCTTTGTAACAGGCCCACTTTGTTCTTGCTCTCTGACCTTAGCATTCTGTTTGTTTAATAACTAAGAACGTGTTTCTTATTTTTCCGTTGTGCCCTAGGTTTTCTGCTACAAAGCACCTGGCAAAACTCCCTGACCTGATTTAATTTATTATTAAAAAAAAAAAAAAAAAAAAAAGCACCTTAACCTAAATTTTAAAACCATACATATCTTTAAAACTTTTCTAGGAAGTCTTCAGCTAAATTGTTGCTCTATCTGAGTGGCAATGCCCTTTGGGAAATACTGTTATGCATTGTGATTGTATTGTCTAGCGGGGAATTAGAAACCACTCCCTAGGATGTTCATACAAGACAAAAAACAGGGTGATCAAGTCAGCAACACGTGCAGTCATCAGAGGACTGAAGAAACCAGAAAAACCAGTAGAAGCTCTACAATTAGGAGACTTCCCTAATAAATGGGTTATTTTACGTAACAAACAAACAAACAAACATACCAAAAAACCCCCAAAAAAACCAACCAATCAACCAAACAAAGAACTATGTCTATGACAAACAGGTTAAAATTAATATTTCAGAAAAAAAAAATCCCACAAATGCAAATAATGATGGGAAAAGATTTTTCTCCTTAATAAGAACAAATGCAATAAATACATTTTAAAAAAATAATAAAACAAACAAACTGCCATTCTCATGGGCTGGAGAGATGGCTCAGCGGTTAAGAGCACTGACTGCTCTTCCAGAAGTCCTGAGTTCAATTCCCAGCAACTACATGGTGGCTCACAACCATCTGTGATGGAATCTGATGCCCTCTTCTGGTGTGTCTGAAGTCAGCTATTGTGTACTCATACACATAAAATACATAAATATATCTTTAAAAAAATATGTGCGCTACCATCAGCTACAAGTATTTAAAAAAAAACTTTTAAAAAAGCAACAGAAAATTTAAAAGTATCTGCAGCATGCACTAGGATATCTAAGAGATAAATATGTCACCTGCTGTGACATGCCTATATGTCACCTGCTGTTGACATGCCTGTGGCAATATCAGATCACTGTAGCTCCATAAGTCCAGGGGCACCATCTGGACCAACTGACACCTTGAACTTGTATCCTCTACAACCGAGAGACTGTAGTTAACCTGTTGTTTAAGCCACCTAAGCCAGTGCTTCTCAACCTGTGGGTCACAACCCTGTGTGTGTGTGTGTGTGTGTGTGTGTGTGTGTGTGAAATGACCCTTTCACGGGGGTCACCTAAGACCACTGGAAAATACAGACATCTACATTACAATTCACAACAGCAGCAAAATTACAGTTGTGGAGTAGCAAGGAAAATAACTTTATGGTTTGGGGTCACCACAACATGAGGAACTGTATCAAAGGGTTGTAGCATTAGGAAGGTTGAGGACCACTGACCTAAACTGTTCTCACATGTTATGGGAGCCCAAACAATCAATTTAGAAACAGCATGGGGACTTTAGAACCTTCCTGGGAGAATGATTGATATATATGGCAGGGTATGGCATAGAGTCAAAGAAAGGCTAAGAGAATGAAGCCTATGTGATTTTAGGCAAAGGTCTCTGGGTCCTGTGAAGACCTCAGCAGAGTCCTTGTGAAGCTGGTTGTCTTAGTTAGGGTTTTACTGTTGTGAAGAGACACCATGACCAAGGCAACTCTTATAAAGGACAACATTAAATTTGGGCTGGCTTACAGATTCAGGGGTTCAGTCCATTATCATCAAGGCGGGAGCATGGCAATGTCCAGACAGGCATGGCACAGGAGGAGCTGAGAGTTCTACAAAGGCAACCAGAAAAAGACTGGCTTCCAGGCAGCTAAGAGGAGGGTCTCAAAGACCACCCCCAAAGTGACGAACTTCCTCCAAAAGGCCACGCCCACTCAAACAAGGCCACACCTCCCAATCGTGCCACTCCCTGGACTGAGCGTATTCAAACCACCACACAGGTGGAATTTGAGTTGGAGCTCACAACAGACATATGTAGGTAGCCAGACCAGAGCACGCCAATTAGCCAGGCCAAAGGGAGGCAATATCCTCTTCCAGATTCACTTCTCTTGAGCCAGGAGCTGTTGGGGTCAAGTGACATTGTGATCACTGAGGGCACAGACCCTGTGCTCATGGCACATATCGCCCAAGATGATGTCAGAAAATAGGGTTCTATGGGACACCGCCATCTGACTGGAGTGTTCACACAGGGGCGGCTGAGAACGGCCTGAATTATCAGGTTCTATCTCCCACCAGCCAAGTGTGACAAAGCACTCTCTTTTGTTCTGTAATGGGTAATTTATCATTACTGCACATTTTCAATTAGCTGGGTTGCTTTCCACATTCCTAAGATTGAGCAGAGAGTGGCATCTAAGCTGCCGGAAGACAGCTATCTCAGTCAGGAATTCTACTGCTGTGACAAAACACGATGGCCACAAAGCAAGTTGGGGAGCTTCATTTGGCTCACACTTCCACATCGCTGTTCATCACTGAAGGAAGTCAGGACAGGAACTCACACAGGGCAGGAACCTGGAGGCAGGAGCTGATGAAGAGGCCACGGAGGGATGCTGCTTACTGGCTTGCTCCTCATGGCTTGTTCAGTCTGCTTTCTTATAGAAAACCAGTATCACTAGCTCAGGGATGGTCCCTATCCACAATGGGCCGGGCTGCGCTGGGCTGGGCTGTGCCCTCTCCCATAGATCACTGATTGGGAAATGCCTTACAGCTGGATCTCATGGAGGCATTTTCTCAACTGAGGCTCCTTCCTCTCTGATGGCTCTAATCTGTAACAGGTTGATGCACAAAACCAGCCAGTACAGAGATGTGCTGTCTCTCCTCCCTTCTCGATCATACCTCAACTGGCGCCAAAGGCATCGAGCCCACGTCTGGTATTCCCGAGCTGTCTCCACCATCTGGCAAGAAAGGCCATCCCCAGACCTGCCTCTGACGCTCAGCATCTGACAGGGGCTTGCTCTGTTGTCTTTGCAGGTGGTGACGTTGCCGGAGTATCTGAAGAAGAGGTTTGGCAGCCTCCGGATCCAGCTGTTCTTCACTTTCACTTTCTTAATCGTATATATCTTCAGCAGAATATCAGTGAGTCCTTGCACAGGGAGAAGGAACCGACCGGGCAAGTCCTTAGAGTGCCTCTCCACAGAGGTGACCTTCCTCCTCCGAGGAATGATGGGGAGGGAGTCATCTAAGCAAACGTGTGGCGAGACCGCCCAGGGATGTGTCTCCTTGTCTATACTCCGAGTCTTTTTGTTATTCTCTTTATAACGGGCACAGTGCCAGTGTGTGAAAGTAATTTATTGGTGTATTTACTCAATATGTGTCTTCTCCATTTTCATCCAAGTGACCTGAGGCTATGAGTCCTTTCTGGGGTGTTTACTGCACTTCCTCCTGAGTCTCGTTTTGCACATACACCACTGAATTGATGGTTTTCACTAACCAAATGAGCCGGATTTACCACGTTATCGTTATTCAACACGATCTCAGTGAGAACAGAAGCCAAGCTTTGCCAGTCCTCATCTTCTGAATGCAGCAAAGTGTCAGCAGCATTGTGGGGCCTTAGTCATTTGGGGGAATAAATTCTTGAATGAATTTCTGCTCTTTTTTTTTTTTTTGTATATATATTTTAAAGACATTTACTTTATGTCTGAGTGCTCTATCTGCATGTACACCTGCGTGCCAGAAGAGGGCATCAGATCCCATTACAGATGGTTGTGAGCCACCATGTGGTTGCTGGGAATTGAACTCAGGACCTCGGGAAGAACAGCCAGTGCTCTTAACCGCTAAGCCATCTCCCCAGCCCCCATGGTCTTCTTTTAGCTGTAGAACTACACTCTCTAATCATAATGCCCACACTAAGGGCAAAGTTGAGTTAACTGGGCAACTTGGGCTAACCCATGCCCTTGAAGATACTAACCTTGGTTAAACTCAGAGGGCACAGACCTCTCTTGGTGTTCGTTGGTCACGGTGAGGTGCTGCCCAGAGGCCACCTCTTGGATGTGGGTTCCAAGGCCCATTTCGTTCCGGGGTGGTTGTTGATTCTGCTGGAGATGACCGTGCCGCTGCTAACCTTGTGCCCATTTCAGATGGAGATTGGCTTTGGCGCCATGTTCTTGAAAATGGTTTGGGACACTGATATTTACCAAACAATGCTGACCGTGCTGACCATCACTGGCATGTATGCGATCACAGGTGAGGTTGCTCTAAGCACACACGAATTTATACTGACCCAAACACTCAGCAGAGTATTAGAGCTTCCCCAAGTCTGTAGATGTCAGGAAGTATAACAGAGGTGGAAGTACCTCTAGGAATCATATTGGGTTGGACCGATCTCATCGAAGAGTGATTGATAGATAGGTCGGCAACGATCACGTGGGTGACCAGGTAACAAAGTGGGAGCACACAAAGCAAATGAAGGGAAATGAGGTAGGGCCCTCAAGGAGGCCACCTGACCAAGCCTTCAGATGGGCTTTTTAAGAAAGGTGATTCTCAGACCTAGCCCCTGGAGGCAGCGTGGGCCTTGGACATCAACATGGTTTCAGGAGGCTGCAAGGGCTACTTAAGTCTGTATGTCCCGCCCCTATCCCCACCCCTCCCAAGTATCCTGGCCTACAGACATCAACATGGCCTCCCTCAGCAGCACAGACCGTGGACATCGGAGTGAAGAGTAGCTGTACATAATTGATGGTTACTGATGGGAGCGGGGGTGGGGAGGGACTCATTTCTGTCTCGGAGGCTGGCTTCTGTGAATTTGACTAGCTCCAGGGACTATATGGACCACACAGCTTGAACTTAAAAAAAAGTTAAAAAAATTTTTTTTTTTTTTTAATTTATTTTTTAGTTTGGAGAGGTCACCAGGGTAGGTGGAGGCAGACCTGGAAGGATTGATTGGGAAGCAAGGGTGGTCAGAATACGTTATGTGAAATTCCCAAATGATCAATAAAAATATTATGTTATATATAAAAAAGGCAAACCTCACACGCGCATGCAGCCTCTGCCTAGAGTCGGAGCTCTCAACAGTCATTTTATTTTACACAGTGTAAGGAGAGCTAATCAGAGAGATAGAAAGTAGGCAGCTGTTGGGGGCCGACTTTTAGCAGAAAGCGGCTATCAGCTTTGCAGCCATCTTGAGCCATATACCCTGACATGAGACTTGGATTACAATAGCCTACAACAGCTGAGCACACTCTGATAACATCTTGCTTTGGATACCCAGGACTTTCCTTGGGTGTGTGAGATTAAAGGTGTGTGAGATTAAAGGTGTGTAATTTAAGAGTATAATTTAGAAGTATAGAGATATATATAAGAGTATAATTTAGAGTTAGAGACAAGACCTAAGGGCATGATTAAAGGTGTGACCAAAGGCGTGGCTTAGAAGTGAGACATATAAAAGGCAGAGACAGAACAGATCAGAATCAGACACAGCAGACAGACTGGAGAGAGACACATCAGACATTAGGGAGACACAGAAGAGAGAACCAGACACAGCAGAGAGAAGACAGGTAGCAGGCACTTGGAAGAGAACTTGGAAGAAGTAACTTGGAACTTGGAGGGACTAGGAGCTAGGGACTAGGCACTAGGAACTCAAGACTTAGGATTTAGACTGAAGAATAAATGGGATTGAATTACACTCTGTCTGGTCTGCATTCTTCGAATCGTCCTCACTCTCGCTCTTGCTGAACCCCAACCCGAGGACTGGAGCGGCAGCTTAGGCCGAGACATTTTTTGGCTGCCCCAACGTGGGGCTAGTGTGGACCCCAACAGGCAGCAAGTTGTCCCGTAGTGACAAGGAGTCTAAATTGGCTTTTTCTTCCTGGCTTTTTCTTTGGTGATGATTGGAGACAGTTTTGGATGTTAAAACTGGGCAATGACTGGGAAGGTGCTATCTAGCTGGTAGAGGCCAGGGACGGGGCTAATGGTTGTTTCCAGACTTGAGTTTCTGGGATCAAAGATGTACTTGTTTGATTAGGAAGATGGTCAGGGTTTATTTTATTATTATTATTAATTATTATTATTATTATTATTATTATTATTTTTGGTTTTTCGAGACAGGGTTTCTCTGTGTAGCCCTGGCTTTCCTGGAACTCACTCTGTAGACCAGGCTGGCCTCGAACTCAGAAATCTGCCTGCCTCTGCCTCCCAAGTGCTGGGATTAAAGGCGTGTGCCACCACCGCCCGGCTATTTATTTATTTTTAAACATGGAGACCAAAGGAAAATTGGGACATAGAAAGTCAAAATATTCTACTGCTTCGACATGTCTTCTGTTGCTGCTGTTGTCTGGGGATGGGTGACATCATTTGAGCACAGAAAGAAGGAACTGTTAGAGAATCAAGGCAAACACACCTGAAACAAAGGAGCAGTGCATTCAGTCGGGAACCGCCCACAACTGCTCTTTTTATCACGTTAAAAAAAAAAAAAAAAAAAAAAAAAAAAAAAACGAAATTTTTGGTACAGAACAGTATCAATTTACACCTTCAGAATGTGTCCCATTGCTTTTAGTAGGAGTTTGATTGATTCAGCAAAATTAACAAAACTGAAAAAAGAAAAAAAAGAATCCCCCCCAAAGCCCAGGAATTATGGGAGGGAGGGAGAAAGGGAAGGAAGGAGGGAGAAAAGGAGAGAGAGAGAGAGAGAGAGAGAGAGAGAGAGAGAGAGAGAGAGAGAGAGAGAATATGATGAGTTAGACTTAGTAGATATAAAATCCATAAGGAATCTGAAAAGAGGTGGGGTGGTGGGCAGGCATACAGAGCAGGCAGCTTAGAGGTCCTATGAGCAGGAAGAACTTGTGACTTCATTTTCTTTCTTTTTTTTTTTTTTCTTCAGGTGGCCTGGCCACTGTGGCTTACGTTGAGACCTTCCAAGCTGGCATTATGGTTTTGGGCTCAGCCTTGTTAATGGGTTATGGTAAGCGCCCCTCCTGCCCCACCCCCCACCCTCAAGGGGAAATCTTATAATCTAGGGTTACACGGGGGTCACGAGCTGCTGCATCTTATGGGTGAAGATGAAGTGACTGAACCAGTCAGGACCCAAGAATAGGTCAAAGGCCATGCCAAAGTTCTGAAGGTAGCCCCACTGCAGGGGTAAACGGAGTGATGTGCAGATGGTGGACTCCAGGGCTGTGGTCCAGCGCGCCCCTCCCCAGCCCATGTGTTGTTCTCGGTCTCCAGTTGGAAGCCCCCTTCCGTTTGCCCACTCAGATCCAGACGAGCCACCCCCAGTTGTGTGATTCTGCACACTCAAATCACCACCACACAGCATACCATGCTGCCCCACAGACCTCAATGATTGCTTCACAAATAAACCACACACACACTCTGTGCAAAAGTTCTGGCGCTCACACAAAGTGTCCTTTACAGAAAGTACAGCCAGGAAGAATTAAGGATTAACTAAATGAGTGACTTTTGTGCTGTAACAAGTGGGACACATACACACGCGCACCACACACACACACACACACACACACACACACACACACACACACACACACACACACATTTTCCTCCTCTGGTTTTTATCCAGCCTGTTTTGTTCATTTTAACAGGCTGAAAAGCATCTCATTTCTAAGATAGGGTAAGATTGAGTACTTTTCGGTTAATTTAGTTTCCTTTTTTATTACTTGCTTATGACGCTTACTTTCTTTCCAGAACTTCCTTCTGGCCACTGATGTATAAGAGTGATTGTGGGCATAAAGCAAATCTGTTCTTTCAGACCGAGAGCCAGGCTCTGTGTGGTATGTGCACATGCCTGTGGGGGGGAGGCTGGAGGAGTGCGCATGTGCAGAAGCCTGGCTTGAGAAGAATCTGTTGTTTTGCTTTAGCACTTTCGCGAGGATTCCCAACTCTACTCCCTGACGCTAGGTTAGAAAGGTCCAGAAATCCTCTCATCTGCACACCCTATAATGCTGTGGACACACAGCCTCACTTGCCTTTTACAACTTTTTATTTATTTATTTATTTAGGGGGGATTTCATGTGTGAATACAGTATCCCATTTCCCTCCTCTCTGTTTCCCCTGCCATGCCTTCTCAAGTTCATGACCCCTTGTATTTAAATTATTATTTTTACATGGATGCATATGTAAATTTATAAACACTCGAGTGTTGCTCATCCGCAAATGTGTTTAAGACTGACTGAATAGAGTTAACTAACCTTTATCAGCGGGCTTGCAGAAGACGATTCTCACTGTCTCAGCATCCATGAGTCACCTGTAGGTCTTCATCTCGGGACGAGACTTGGACCTTTGAAACTAAAAAGCCAAACGAAACTGAGGTATGAGATACTCTTTAAGCCTATCAGATGAGCAAAATTCTTAGTCTTAAAACATCAATCACTGGCTGGAGCAGGGTTAGAAAATAAATTAGTCTCATCTCCCACAACGAGGCGGGCATGTCAACTGGTGGTGTCATCGAACAAGCCTTGTTTAGGTGATCAAACTTGAAATTTCACGGGTTCAGCTTCCTTCCCATATAGAGAAGACACTATTTTACAGACGACCTTCAAGTCTTTCAGCTCTTGCAATTTTCTTGCCGGCGTCTTCTGAGGTATTCCTTGAAAAGCAGGTTTAAATGTATCAGTTGGAGCTAGGCACTCTACTTACTGGAAAGAGATAGCAAGCTGCCAAAAGGGGTTGGGGGGGGGAGGGGAGTAATCAATACTTCTACCTAGCATAGCTGTAATGTGTGTGGACCACAACAATGACTAGAACAGCAAGATAACCCCAAAATGGGCAAGATAACCCCAAAGTGCAGTAGTGACACTTACGTCTTGGGTGTAACCCACGGACACCTAGTTGGACTTGAGGCCCTCTCAATAGGAGGGAATTCATGGCAGTACTGTAAACCTCACCTACTACCTATGGCTGAGGAGGCCATGGATCCTAGAGAACTTATTACTGACACTGCCTCAAAGCAGTATCAGTTCTTTTTTTCATGTGAAGATGGCATCAGATCCCATTACAGATGGTTGTGAGCCATCATGTGGTTGCTGGGAATTGAACTCAGGACCTCTGGAAGAGCAGACGGTGCTCTTAGCCACTGAGCCATCTCTCCAGCCCAGCAGTATCATTTCTTACTACATTCTAAGTACTCATCCTTAGACCCACAGACAAGTGTGGCTCTCACCCCTCATCAATGAGCCTTCTTTGTGAGGCAGATGGAAACCATTACAGAAAGCTACACATCTGGCTTCTTACATGGATGTTGAGAATCTGCACCTGTGTCCTCATAAATACCCAAGAGGTGCTCTTATCCACTGAGCCACCTCCCCAGCCCTCAGTCTAAGACAGGATGTAACTTGTAAATTTCAAAATTTGAGCTCAAACTTTCTATTTCTTCTCCTGTCTTGTCAAGATGCATTTGAATCACCCAGTGTTCATGAAGATATTCTCCTGTTGTAATTTTGTATTCTATCTTTTGTTATTGGACATGAATTTGCTTTTTGTAGATGCTGTGATATGCCTTTTATTCATTTTATACCGTTTCATTGGCTAATGTTAACTACCACATAGATCTGAATTCATACAAAAACTGAGTCTGTTTCAAGGGAACATGTGTTTACATGCCAAAATAAGATAAAACAGAGTTAAGTAGATGTTTTAGTAGATTTTAAATACTACTTTAGCCGGGCGGTGGTGGCACACGCCTTTAATCCCAGCACTTGGGAGGCAGAGGCAGACGGATTTCTGAGTTCGAGGCCAGCCTGGTCTACAGAGTGAGTTCCAGGACAGCCAGGACTATACAGAGAAACCCTGTCTCGAAAAAAGAACAACAAAAAAAAAATACTACTTTAATGTTAAGATTTTGTACCACCTAGGACATTAAGGGGGAATGCTGTAAGTTCTGAAGGTGGTAGGCACCATGCAGGGAGAGCCATGGTGGGCAGATGAGCTCCCTGGAGATAGCCCAGGGTCCTGCTCAGCTTTAATGGGTGTGCTCTGGTAAGGCACAGTCCCAGAGACTTCATCGCAGGATTGCTGCTTGCTCCTGATGTGCCTTCTCATGTTTGTCATTGTCATTGTCTTAGTTAGGGTTTTACTGCTGTGAGCAAACACCATGACCAAGGCAACTCTTATAGGACAACATTTAATTAGGGCTAGCTTACAGGTTCAGAGGTTCAGTCCATTATCATCAAGGTGGGAACATGGCAGCATCCAGGCAGGCATGGTGCAGGAGGAGCAGAGAGGTCTAGTCTACATCTGAAAGCTACTAGCAGAATATTCACTTCCAGGCAGCTAGAATGAGGGACTTATAGCCCACACCCACAGTGACACGCCTACTCCAACAAGGCCACACCTTCTAATCCTGCCACTCCCTGGACTGAGCACATACAAACCATCCCAGCCACATTTCTCATTCATTTGGCGTGGTGTGAGTGGACATAGGGAGACCCTCACTGCCTACAGCCTGGTGTGATTACTTCCTGGGTGATAGCCTACTCTGTTGGGCAAAGGTCTTGTAGATCAACTTGAAGATGAAAGTTCTTGAGATAGTGATGTCTAGATGAATGAATGATGTTATGGAATTTCTGACTTGATGTAAGTAGTTTTAGGAAGTTAGCTTGATCTAAATACCTTTGGAAGAGTTGGAGTAGTTGATAGAAAGTATAAAGTTAGGAAGTCCGGACAGGTGATAGGAAGTTTTAAGTTAGAATCAAGAATGAAGTTTGCCCATGGTCTGAAGTTTGCTGAGAGTATAGCAAAAGCTTCTTGAGTTAGAGAAAGGAGCGTCTCGAGAGTTCACGCATTACAAGCATGTAATTGTAGAAGCAAGAAGAATAGACTTGGAGCAAGTTAAAAAAGTGAACGAAGAAAGCATTCACTCCCGAGTTCCTGGATCTTGTGATCTAGGGATGAGGTAACAGGTTTTTGCTGTGTACCAGGTTATAATAAAGAGCAAGTAATTCTTTTTTTTTTTTTTTTTTGGCAAACATTTTTTTTTTATTGGGTATTTTATTTACATTTCAGATTTTATCCCCTTATCCCCATTCCCCCCACCACCCAGGAACCTCCTATCCCATCCCCCCTCCTTATGCTTCTATGAGGATGTGGCCCCACCTACCCCCCAATCCCACCTCCCCACCCTCTAATTCCCCCCCCCCCCACTCAGTGTTTGTCCTTCATGGGACCAAGGATCTCTTCTCCCACCTATGCCCAACAAAGCCATCCTCCCCTATGTGTACAGATGGAGTCATGGATCCCTCCCTATGTGCTCCTAGGCTGGTGGTTTAGACCCTGGGGAGCTCTGGTTGGTTGGTATTGTTGCTCTCCTCATGGGGCCACAAACCCTTTCTGCTCCTTCAGTCTTCTCTCTAACTTCTCCATTGGTTAGCTGTGAGCATCTGCCTCTGAATGTGTCAGACTCTGGCAGACCTCTAAGGAGACAGCTATATCAGGCTCTTGTCATCATGCACTTCCTGCCATCCACATCAGTGTCTACCTTTGGCGACTGCACAAGAGCAAATAATTCTATTATGAGTATAAGAACAGAAAACAGATGATCAGCCAGCCTCATCGAATGGAACTTCAAAAACTAAGATGTGAGATAGATGCCCTGCTTCTTAGTAAGTTCAGAGTGTTGTCATCTGAGCACAGGAAAGAACTTGCTGCTACAGACTTGACCTGCTTAAACCTTGTTAATATGTGGCTAAAACATTTACTGCTTTGAAGCCACAATGAGCTTTTGGAAAGAAAGATTGATAAGAATTGTCAAGTTAGACAGAAGTTTCATATACAAAATATGTAATCAATATCCTGTTATGATTTTCCTTTGTCTAATGATTGTAATCTGTTTTTGAAGAATATGTTTTTGTGGCGACTGTCTTTGGAAAATGTGTAATTTGTGGCTATGAGGTACTTTTCTTCCTATTAGAAAAAAAAACCACTTTGTCTTAATGGTTATAAGAAGGGGTTAATCACTGGAGCTTGTCTTCTGCTTCAGGCATTCTGTGTGTGTGTATGTGTGTGTGTGTGTGTGTGTGTGTGTGTACGTATGTACCTGTACCAACCTGTCAGCTGCTCTCAGTGCTGACTCCCATCAACTGCCTGCCTCAGTTTTTTACCCTGTGATGACAAAGCTGGTCTTTGACATGGTGGAAAGTTTAGCTAAGGTTTTGTTGGCATTTTGTTGGCATCTAAGGAACACAGAATGTTAATTTATTTTAAACCAAGATTCTTTAGATAATTTATGATGGAATTTCAGTTAAAAACTGGTGTGAAACCAATGTCTTTAGTTTCTATAGATAAAAATCCCAGGAGCACACTGCCTTCAGGCATGGCTGGATCCAGGGTTATGAATGGACCAGGTAGACAGAAGACCTCCCAGATGTTGCACTAACAAGAACCCAGAAGAAGGAAGTAATACTTCTGACATCTTCATCAGAATCCTAGAGTATATTCTCTCTAGTCTAGCAAGGGGCTTGTGTGTATTCCTCAGTTACTGGTCGTTGACCAGGAGACAGGGAATGTCAACTAAGCTCAGGTTCTCTGGAAGACTGGGAAAGGGGATGATTTGACTCATTCTACTTAAAGCACGCACACCTTTGAAAGAAGGGTTCTTGTTGAGGACCGCACTAGCCCCACGTTGGGCGCCAAAATAATGTTGGGGACCGCACTAGTCCCACGTTGGGGTGGCCAAAAAAACGTCGCAGCCCAGGCAAAATGTTGAGGCCTGGGCCGACCCACGTTTGGGCGGCCACTGTATCCCGGCCCAAGCTGCTGCTCCGGTTTGCAGGTCGGGGGTTCAGCAAGAGCGAGGGTGAGGCCAGATTTTATCTAATGTCTGATATGTATGAATCTCTCTCTCTCTCTCTCGTCTCCCTAATGTCTTCTCTCCGCTGTGTCTCCCTAATGTCTGAATCCTACTGTCTGCCTCTGCATTTTATATGTCTTACTTCTAAGCCACGCCTCTAAGTTACACCTTTAATCATGCCCTTAGGTCTTGTCTCTAACTCTGATCTCTATACTTCTAAATCATACTCTTAAATTACACACCTTTAATCTCACACACCTTTAATCTCAAGGTATCTAAACCAAGATTATCGGAGTGTTCTCAACTGTTGTAGGCTATTGTAATTTAAATCTCATGTCAGGGTATATGGCTCAAGATGGCTGCAAAGCTGATAGCCGCTTTCTGCTAAAAGTCGGCCCCCAACAGGTTCTGAAACCAGATAAAAGAGGTGGGGTTCTGAGCACACAGTTCAGTGTCCACTGAATTTCTTCTCACAGGAAGTGTGCTAGTCTTTTCTTGCACACATAATGTGTTGATCATATGCTAATCTTACAGTTTATAGTGGGAGACAGACGGTCACACCGGGTCTTATTTCCAACGTTGGGTCTTCAGTTGTGTGGTTTATGGTACTCATCAAGGAACTGATAAATACGTTTTTTTGTTTTTGTTTCCAAAGCCTTTTATGAAGTGGGAGGGTATCAGGAGCTGGTGAGTAAGTACTCGGAAGCCATCCCAAGTAAGATCCAGCAGGGGAACTGGACTGCCAAGCCAGAGTGCTACATGCCTCGTCAGGATGCCTTCCATATCTTCCGAAGCTGTGTCTCTGGAGACATCCCTTGGCCTGGACTCATCTTAGGAGGCACTACTGTCTCTCTGTTCTATGGGTGTGCTGATCAGGTAATTAAACACATGATCACTGAAGTGACTGTCCTTTAGTGTCCCCGCATGTGCAGGCCACTGAGGCTGGTCTGTTTGCTCATGGTCACTTCCTAATCTATAATTGTTGCCTCAATAACATTGTAAGAAATACCCCCCCCAGTTGATATAAATGGTGAAATTTATTCTTGTTTAAGTATTTATGATACTTATTGAAGTACTCTCAAGCTTTTGTGATTTAGGAGCCTTAGCTTTATATAAAACTTCCATGTGTGTTTCTGTTTTATAAATTACTGATGTCTTTTATGCCTTTAAAATTCTTTTTGAGAGTTTTGCACACGAGTACTGTATTTACATAATTTATAGCCCTCCTTCTCTCCCCTTCCTACTCCTCCTATGTCACCCTCAGTTCATGACCTTTTAAAAATATTTTTAAAAACATTATCATTACATGTATATATTTATATATCTGTAATATATATGTAATGTATATAGATATGTATGTATGTAATGTACATATACATACACATATATACATATATATATTCTGATGATTCCAGTGTTGCTTACAGGTGTGTGTTCAGGGTTGCCCACTTAGGATTTTGGGATTAGGTAACCTATGGGGGCAGGGCTGAGACTGAAGAAGAATGATTCTCTTTTTCTCAATAGCCATTGATTAGCGGTAGTGGTGGCACACGCCTTTAATCCCAACAGTTCGAGGCCAGCCTGATCTACAGAGTTCCAGGATAGCCAGGGCTACGCAGAGAAATCCTGTCTCGAACCGCCCCCCCCCAAAAAAAACAACAAACAATCAATAGCCATTGATTGCTTATAACCCTTCATCTAGGGTTGGGGCACTATGAAATTTCCCCCATCTACAGTGGCATGTCAGCTGGTGGTATCATTTTTCAGGCTTTGCTTAAGCAGCAATATTGTTGAGATTTTTCTGTGGGTGAAGCTTTCTTGACACACATAGAAGAAACATGCGCCGGGCGGTGGTGGCGCACGCCTTTAATCCCAGCACTTGGGAGGCAGAGGCAGGCGGATTTCTGAGTTCAAGGCCAGCCTGGTCTACAGAGTGAGTTCCAGGACAGCCAGGACTACACAGAGAAACCCTGTCTCGAAAAAACCAAAAAAAAAAAAAAAAAAAAAAAAGAAGAAGAAGAAGAAGAAGAAGAAACATGTGTTAATACCCTGGCTCTCACAAAATTTCTGCCTTCTCTTCAATGTTCCACATGCCTTAGGTATAGAAGCTGTACTGCAGATGTATCAGTTGAGGGTTGGGTAATTAGGGTGGTTTGAGTAAGAATGGCCCCCATGGGCTCATATATTTGATTGCGTATTCTCAGGGAGTGGCACTGCTTGAGAAGGTATAGCCTTGTTGGAGTGGGTGTGGCCTTGTTGGAGGAAGTGTGTCACTGAGGGAGGGCTTTGAGATTTCAGAAGCCCAAACCAGGTCCAGTGTTTCTCTGCTGCCTGTGGATCTAGATGTAGAACTCTCAGCTCCTTCTCCAGCACCATGGCTGCCTGGATGCTGCCACGCTTCCCGCCATGATGATCACGGACCAAACCTCTGAAACTGTAAGCCGCCCCCAGTTAACTGCTTTCTTCTATAAGAGTTGCCTTGGTCATAGTGTCTCTTCACACAAATCAAACACTAAGACAACATCTCTAGTGGTCTCTATCTGCTGCAGAAAGAAGCCTCTTTGACAAGAGGTAGGAACTACATTTATTAGTGGGAAAGAAAGGATTGGAGGAACCAGAGGGATCAGGGACACATTAGAATCATCTACAGAATCACCTGACTGGGACTCATGGGAACCTGTAGGGGTCTGACCTAGGTCCTCTGCATATATGTTATGGTGGAGTGGCTTGGTGTTCTTGTGGAAATCATAACAGGTGGAGTGTCGATACCCATGTCCGACTCGTGGAATAAGACAACGGCAACCGTGTTCTTAGCGGTTATTCAGCTATCCCTGTACAATGAGCTTCTTCTCTTTCTTTTTCTTCTTCTCCCCAGCTCCCACAGCCCCTTATAAACATTGCCTTAATCCTATCAGCAGCTGCCACAAAGTCACTGGTGATTGGCCATTCTCAATGATGCGAGGTGGGGTGATTGGGCAACCACACCTCTCAGCGCATACAACTCCATATATGGAGTTGTCTTTTCTCTCAAGCAATGCCTATGCCAAGCGCCACCTTGTAATGGTGAGAGCGTAGCCGCTTCCCACAGTGGAGCAGAGGCTATCCCTGCCTATTTGTGGAACCCTTTCCCTCCTACTGACTTTCCTTGTCCAGCCTCAATGTGATGGCATGGGTCTGGTCCATGATGTGATGTAGCTTGGTATGTTATGTGTTTGTTTAGACTCAGCAGGATGTACTTGCACATATCTGTGCATACACATAACACGCCTATGTATTTAACAATAATAAAGAAGAGGTGGTCAACTTGAGAGTAGGGATATCTGTGGGAGGGAGGGGCTGGAGCCAGGTAGCTGGGGAGGGACTGGAAGGAGGGAAGGGAAGGAGAAGGTGATGTAATTCTGTAGGAAGCACATGTTAAACCCACAGAATAAACAGCAAAGGCTGTAATTATCTATCTGCTGTCAAAGGGCTCACATGTTTATGTCCCACCAGCTTTGCAGCCTGCAGGATACATCTCCGGGCTGGCTCCATCCCTGTGTGAAGCTCTCTTTGGAAGATATCCCACGGCTCTGGCACCTCTAACATCTTGAGGTCTTCACTGAAACCCAGGATTCACTTTCATAGTGTCGTGCAATGGGCCCTCGGGGGTCTTGCCCTCTTGGAACATTCACATAGGGCCTCCCCTGTCACGCACTGCCCGGCTTCAATGGCTCTGTGAGACTGGAGGAGGGACCCACGGATCCACTCCTGCATTCTTCATGCCTCCAAAGTCAAGCTCTGTTACCAGCTCAGGATGGACCCCGGCCCCTTTGAGAACTGCATCGGTAGCAGCTTTTTAAAGGTGGCGCATGCCTTTAATCTCAGCGCTTGAGAGGCAGAGGCAGATGGATCTCTGAGTTTGAGGCCAGCCTGATCTACAGAGTGAGTTCCAGGACAGCCAAGGCTATACAGAGAAACCACATCTCAAAAAACATCAAACAAACAAGCAAACAAAACGAAACAAAAATCCATTTGTTTTCTAGGAGCAGAAAATGCCTTAGGCTGTCTTGGAAGTTTAGCTGGGTGAGTCTTGCTTTGTTCTAGAATGAATCAGGCCCCTCCCCATGGTGCTAATCTCCTTAACAATTACATCCTCTCTTCAGTGTACCTCCTGGCTGTACCAGGGAGCTTCCTGGTGTTCTTTCTTCCTCTCCAAACATTTTTGAATTTATTTATGTCCAACTGTGTTCTTTTTAAACAATCATGCCACTGACTGAACATTGTGCTGTTTTAAATTTTCCTCCACCCACCCAAGAAACTTTTAAACTTAGCCTTAGGTAAATCTTTAGTCAGCCCAGTTCTTTAATGGCCTCTACTGAGGCCTGCTCCTTTTAACATAAATGTAGCCATTTTGTATCCTGTCTCCATTTTTGCCTGTAAGGTGAAATTAAGTTCAGGTTCTCATACTCTACTTCCCAGAAGTAATTATCACCAGCTGACACTGAAGAATGTTATGAAGACCCCCAAAATAGGGAGACCCTCTCTCAAGTCTCGGGAAGTCACGACCACCCATAAACTCACAAGACACTGTACCTGGATGGAATTAGCAGAGGTTTATTAGGGAGAAAGTTGGCTAGCCTAGGTCAAAACTGCTCGTTCACGCAGATACAGAATTTTGACAAAAGACCAGCAAGCGCTGAGGTTTTTTTTTTTTTTTTTTTTTTTTTTTTTTTTTTTTTTTTTTTTTAGCATGGGGTAGGGAAAGGAAGGAATTTTCTTGCAGTTACACATGATTGGTTGTTTTACAAATTTTGAACATTAGCAGGCTGTAACACTGGGAAAACCTCAAAGGGGGGGGGGAATAACCAAGAACAGTGGAACATTTTAGAGGAACCTACCCTAAATGATTTAGAGCCACGTGAAAATCACTCTGCATACTCATTCTTCTCAAAAATGTAGTTTTGCCATGTCACTGTGCCCTACCCTGTCATTACCAACTATTTCAGGTTAACTATTTCTCACTTGCCATAGCCCCACCCTGAGGCTTGAGGAATGTTAATCCAGCAAGTGTCCTCTGATTCAGGGATAATGCCCTCCACCCGGAATGTGTCCCGGGGGCAGTGAAAGTAAAGGCCTGAAATCTTGCATCCAGTTCTGCGTTCTGGAACCTGCACTCTTTCTGCTCAGGTCTAAGGGCAAAGAAAAAGCCTGCATATTTTTCACAAAATGGTCTTTATAATTTTTCACTCTACAGTTACTAATAACCCAAAAAGTTACAGCTGAAACATTTCTATTTTGTTATCTCAGTGTTCGGAAATTCCCCCTGTTCACTGTGGGTCCACCAGCCCTCTTACATCACTCAGGATCGATCAGCTTAAGGGTCAGCTGAGAATACTTTGTCTAGTTATACTGCTCCCTTTCTTTCCTTCTAAACCTTTGAACCTGTTTTTTCCTGTAAACAGAATCCAACATGGTAGGGAGGACGCACCGTGGCTTCCTTGGCTTCCTTCTATATTATATTGTGTGGTTTATTTTGTTTTGTTGAAGCAGTGTTTCCTCTAGGTAGTCCTGGTGAAGACCCCCATACTCGGGAGACCCTTCCTCAAGTCTCAGGAGATCACGACCACCCAAAGATCACAAGAAACCATACCTGGATGCAATCAGCAGAGGCTTTATTAGGGAAATTGGCCGGCGGTCAAACCACAAGTCCTCTCTCCGAAGAGCAAGGTTTGGCCCAGAGTGATGGGTCAGGGGTCTTTTAAAGAGCAAAACCACAAACCAGGGGAGTGGGGAGGGGGTGAGGGGTTGCCAAGGATACATAACATAAGAATAGAGAAACATTCCAGAGAAACCCACCCTGAAAGGTTAATAGCCATGGAAATTACTCAGTACAATCATTTTTCTCAAAAAATGTAGTCTTACCAAATCACTGTCCCCTATACCGTCATTACAAAATATTTCTCACTTCCTCCAGTCACAGCCCCACCTAGATGGCTTGTATTTTTTATGGTCAGGAATGTGTCTTCCTGCTTTGGGCCTTTTCCACCCATAGGCGGGCCTACTGCCTGAGGCTTGATTCAGGGAATAATGTCCTCCACCCGGAATGTGCCCCAGGGAAAGTGAAGGCCTGAAATCTTATTTTCAGTTCCTCGTTCTGGAATCTGCACTTTTCTGCCCAGGTCTAAGGGCAAAGAAATCTACACATATTTCATAAAATGGCCTTTATAATTTTTCACTCTACATCGGTTGTCCTGGAATGTACAAGCCCAGACTGGCCTTGGATTCAGAGATCTGCCTGTCTCTGTCCCCTGCGTTTCTGGGATTGAAGGTGTGCACCACAACGCCCCTGCTTTATTATTTTGAGATCATCATAAAAATAATGTCTCCCCGTGACGTTTTCAAACATCCTAAGTGGCATTGATCTCTCCTCTCTCCCTCCCTCTGCCTCTGCTTTTTCCATGTTGGCTTTCTTTCATTTGAACTGTTGATTTTTATCAGTTTTATTTTTTGTATTGCTGACCAATTAAGCCAGCCAAAATTCCATTATAGACGAGGGAAAAAACCCATCCCTAACTGAGGAGCCATTTGCAGGTGATAGCTTCTCTGTGAGAACTGTTCTTTTTGGAGGTGTGGCGACAGTAGGTTGCCCATCCTCCAGCGGATGGTGCTACACTCATGAACTTTTAGGCAGCACTGACAGGACTTGGTGACTTACTATGGAAAAAAAAATGACAGTAACTCGGGAAGGGGATATGCTGGAGGTGATCCAGGGGAAGTTGCAGGGTGGCAATGTGGAATGGATGTGATCATATTTCATTGTAGACATGTGTGAAATTTTCAAAGACTTAAAAAAGATCTTATCCAATGAAGCCAACGGCTAGGGTTGTAACTCGGTCATAGAGTCTCTACCTAGCTTTCAAGGTTCTGAATTTGATTCGAGCACCGTAATCATCATCACCGTCACCATCACTGTCACCATCATCATCACCATCACCGTCACCATCACTGTCACCATCACCGTCACCGTCACCATCATCATCACTGTCACCATCACCATCACCAATAAAACATAAGGAAACTAAAATAAGCTGATACCACAGAATGTCGTTAATCTGTCTGAAGACACTGAATCATGCGAAAGACCTGAGGAATATTAATTTACTTTATGTTGTTTCCGTGTTGAAGATATAAAGCTACTTAGCTAAAAGCACAGGAGTCAAACCCATAACTGCCTGAGCCGTGAAGGAGACTAAGAGAAAGCAAACTTGCCATGCTGGGGACGGAACCCAGGATCTTAACGATGCCAGACAAACGCCCTAATAAAGACTTTTAATTGAGTAAGAAGGAAAGCTGTAAACAGTGTAACTCACCAGCATCTTAAAGTGACCCTTCATCACTTACAGCTGACAATAATAGGCCGATGAGCTAAGGACTCCTGGTGGACCCTTGCAGCTTAGGGAGCCATTTCTGCCTCTGTGCCGTCGGCTCCACAGGAGACCAGCTGTTCCGTGCCTACTTCTGTTCAGGATTCACCGTGACTCCTGGATGGAACATTTTCTCCCATTTCAGTAACTATAAAAACCCACAGTTCCATTTATCCCTGCATGGCACTCTCTTTCCCTCTGTAATCTCAAGAAGACGTGTTCTAATGTCAATGGTGGTTTCCAGAGTGTTTCTTTTTCTACAATTTCAAGTTTGGTACTTTCCATGGGACACCAGATGTTCTGTGGCCAGGAACTGTATGTACTCTGTGTTCCCTCCATACACTTAGCATTGGCATCTGTCCACCCGGAGGCTGGACGCAGCTGCCCATAGCTCTCTCACATGAGGCAGTGTCATAATTCTAATCTTCCATAATCATTAAAAATATTAAATCCTATCTGCTGTTCCTCTTACTGCTAAATCACACTAGCACATTGATTTACTCTTGGTGGGTTCTTTTTTCTAGACACAAGAATATCCTAGTGTACACACTACTTTGTATCCTGTGCCTTTAAATCGCCATGGACATTGTCTTAGTCAGGGTTTCTATTCCTGCATAAAACATCACGACCAAGAAACAAGTTGGGGAGGAGAGGGTTTATTCAGCTTACACTTCCACATTGCTGTTCATCACCATAGGAAGTCAGGACAGGAACTCACACAGGGTAGGAATCTGGAGGCAGGAGCTGATGCAGAGGGCATGGAGGGATGTTACTTACTAGCTTGCTTCCCCTGCCTTGCTCAGCTTGCTTTCTTACAGAACTCAAGATCACCAGCCTAGGGATGGCACCGCCCACTATGGGCCCTCCCACTCTTGATGACTAATTGAGAAAATGCCTTACAGCTGGACCTCATGGAGGCATTTCCTCAAGGGAGGATCCTTTCTCTGTGATAACTCTAGCCTGTGTCAAGGTGACACACACAACCAGTCACTACAGGCATGTTCCTTAAAAATATGACACTTATTAAATTATTTGGATGGCCTGATCGCTCTACCCTGTCTACTGTCTTCCCTTCCCTTCTAAGTGGTTCTCCACCCTCTGGCTGTTCTGTTCCCTTTGGTCTGACATCACTGATGTCTCTTTTAGCACTAGTACCAAGGAATTGGTCCCCAAACAATGGAAGAACCCATATTTTCTTTTCTTTCATGAAACAGGGTTTGCCTATGTAGCCCTGGCTGAATGAAGCTTCCCTTGAACATTTGGTTATTTCCACAGTCTTGCCTTTATCCTCATCACTCATAAGGGCCTACTCCTTCTGTGTGGCAGAAGGGAGGATGTCTTCCCCGTGCCAGGGGCTGGTGAGCCTTACCTTGCCATGGCTGGCATGTAATGCTAGCAGTGAAGCCCAAATCAAACATGATGACCTTGTCCCATCCATTAGTTGTGTATGGGGCAATATGTGCTCACTTGTAACCTTTGTCTCTCCAACTGTGGATGGCCCAAAGATGTACGGATGAAGGCTGAGCATCTTAGCAAACCCCAGCAGACCACGCTGCTGCAGCAGAGACAAGAATCTTATCTGTGCCGACCTCGATACACCTATGACTCCACCCACTCTTCTCTCCACTGCAGGTTTCTGTCCAGCGGTTTCTGGCAGGAAAGAGCAGGCTTCACATGGAAGGTGGCTGCCTCTTGTGCGGCTACTTAAAGCTGCTGCCCATGTTCCTCATGGTAATGCCGGGGATGATCAGCCGTATCCTGTTCCCAGGTACAGTCTTGATTCTGTCACACTCTCTGGGCGACCCGGAGGCGTCTCTCATGGCGGCGTAGCGGTTATTGGGGTTGCCTGGGGGGGGGGGGCTCTTTAGAGTAAAGAACAGATAAAAGCATTTCCCCCACGACACAGTCACATTCCTCCGCACCAGAGGCCCAGCCACAACTTTGGAACACAGTCTTTAGGAGTTCCGGCCGCTCTGTCCCATCGCAGGCCTCATGCCGCATGCCTCCGGTGCGAAACCCGGATCTCTTTGAGACAGTTGTTTCTCACAGCCCCAGACTGAGCATCCCACAGTGCTGGCTGAACTCAAGACACAACCTGGAAGAGGCTGCTTCAGAAAGAAAGACCCGAAGAAAGGCCCACATTCGTTCTACTAAACACTATTAACAACTTGCCTGCCTCTCCTAATGGGTGATCAGAATTCCATTAATGCATTTCGTCCCCATGTTGACTTTTGCTAGCTTGACCTGTCTCTCAGGCTACGAGTCTTGCTTATTGGTTAGGTAAGGGAACAGTTACTCTGATAGGCATTGCCGTAAGAGTGGTGTCCTAGTTAAGTTTCTGTTGGTGTGATTGGACACCGTGACTAAAAGCAACTTGAGGGAGGAAAGGGTTTACTTCATCCTATGTTTCCAGGTAACAGGCCATCACTGAGGGACGTCAGGGCAGGGACTCAAGACAGGAACCTGGAGGAACTGACCACCCCCCCATCCTCCCCATCACCCACACCCACCCTCACCCCCGCTCCCACCCCCACCCCCGGCCGTGGAGAAAAACCCCTTGCTAGCTTACTCCTCAAGGCTTGCTCAGCCTGCTTTCTTATACGATCCAGAACCTCCCACTGCCTAGGGGTGGCGCCGCCCACAGTGGGCTGGGCCCTCCCCCATCAGTCACTAATTAAGAAAATGACTCACAGATTTGCCTATGGGTAAGTCTGATGGGGGACATTTTCTCTATTGAGATTCTCTTTCCCAGATGATGTTAGCTTGTGTTAATTTCACACACAAAAAACCCCCTAGCAGCCCAGGTAGCATGGGCGAATTCTAGCACCACATCGTGCTAAGTGTTTCTGTCAAGGTCAAAGAAAATGGAGAACAGGGCTTAGTGTTCGGTCACTAGGGCGGCAGCCATCTCTCACTCCACCTCACCCTTTGGTCTGCCCCGACATGCTTCCTTCCGTATGCCCATTCCTCCCTCCCCCCAAGCCCCCAACCAGCTTTAATAGAGAAGAGACTCAACGTCTCACCATTTGCTCTTCAGTAATCTCGCAGTGCCATTCAATCTCATGGATATTTCTTTTTGATAAGTAGAAAATCGACCTCTCTGCTCTCCATGACTTGGCAGAGCCTAATTTATCACTTTGAACTATGCCCATCTTGGGGCAAAGGGTAGTGAATTTCCGAGTTCCAATATTATTACGTGGTGGATGGTTCACGGGCTTCCTTAACACTTCATCAGGGCCTTTGAAAGCCTTGCAGAGGTTCTGTGGCTCGCTCTGGGGCCAGTAGAAGGACAGAGCATTTGACTTCTTGGATCCCGAGTCCCTGTTCTTTCTTTATATAGAAGGATCATGGATTGGATAACCCTACGGTGGATCAGGAGTCGGACACCTACCTGTCCGAGTACGATTCCTAATCCGCTTCCTCCCTTCCCCCCAAACTCAGAACTGAGAACTCTTCAACCAGGATGTTGATCCAACCCATACTTCTCTCTGCAGATCAAGTGGCATGTGTTGTGCCTTCAGAATGCCAGAAGTTCTGTGGCCAAGGAACCGGCTGTAGTGCCCTGGCTTACCCAGTGCTGGTCTTAGGAGTGATGCCTCCTGGTAAGGAGTGGGCCTCTCCATTGAGGGTTCCATGACTCCCTTTGGAAAGGCAGGTGGGAGGAGCCTACAGGAATGGGTTCCTTACCTGTCAGTCCATCACTCTGCATATAGAGGCAAGCTGCGTGTTGGGAGTAGTTAGCGTTGCAACAAACTTTGCTCACTCGGGTAGGAGCAAGGCCTTGGCCCTCTCTTTCCTTCCCTCACTGAAGTACACATCCTCACGGAGGCACAACCTATACACACTTGATTGCATTATTTAGGTCACGTGCTCATTTATTCAGAAAACTGGTTCCATACAGCGTAAGTCTTGTTGTAAGCCCCTAGAACACAAAACACCAGCAAGAACAGTGTTGTCCTCAAACTGCTTGTTATACCGTGGGGTTAGTTAAAGAGTCAGGCAGTTACTCAGTCAGGCACTGTCCCAGTCTTGTGTCTTCTAGCTTTAAAAGCCCCACTAAAATTAGTTGAGATACTGCCACAGGGAGCTTCCGGGTAGGGTGCTGGTTACCTTTGGACTCTCCTGATAGCACAAAGAAACTTTCAACCAGGCAGTGGCAGTGCACGAATTTAATTCCAGCACTCTGGAGTCAGAGGCAGGCAAATCTTTGAGTTCAAGGACAGCCTGGTCTACAGAGCAAGGCCCAGGACAGCCAGGGCTACATGGAGAAACCCTGTCTTGAAAAAACCGAAAACCCAAAAGAAACAAACAAAAGAATTTAAGCAGAGCAGTGCCACCAACAGGCCAGCAGGTAGTGGTACCAAGCTGGTACATCTCTATAGAGCTGTACCTCTGTTTGGACTCGGTGTGAACTCATCTACCTACCTTCTGTACTGCATGGCTTCTCCACTGACTCAATAAGCCAAATTGAGCCAAATTAATGTATAAAGGCAGGTTTATTGAGGTTAGCTCTCCGGTGGGTTTCCCTGGTCTCACAGGAGGAGGTCAAGGAAGTTGCCCCTGGGCAGGTGTATGAGCTTTCTATAGGGTAAGGAAGGTGTGAGTGGTGGTGTGCTGGTAAGGTATGAGAATAGCTTTATCAGGTGAGTTTAGGGCCCTGTAAGTGGGTCTTAGGTCCATTGATCACTTTGGAATCCAGAACTAGGTGTTGGCTTTGTCTACTATTTTGTGTGGCCTATCTTCCCCAGGCTTTTGGGAGGGTAAACTCCTGACTGGAGGAGAAAGGCAGGGACCTCCTGGTTCATGCCATCTTGGCCTTCATCCTCAAATCTGCAGCCTAACACCTACATCTTAAGGGCCTCATGGTAGGCACTGCCTGCCCACTTCACAGATGAAGAGCCGTACTTCTTGTCTCCAGCAAGGACCTCGCCTAGTTGGGACATAAACAATTCATCTCGCAGGGCTGTAGTAAGTAAGGGTAATATAACCTGGTGCAGACTAACCGTCCAAGAAATTGCAACTCCCATTATTCTGTAAGGGCACAACAGGAAACTATTGTCCTGTCACCAACAAATGTAACACAGTGTTCTTAGGCGGAATTCCATTCCAGGTTTGTCCAGGCTGCGTGTTTGAGAGCACACTCTGGTGTTTGGCAATGTCCCTTTCGGGGCAGAGGTCTTCTCTGGCCTTGTCAGAGAGCTGGAAGTCCAGGAAATGTGTTCTTTTTTTCTTCCAGGCCTGCAAGGCTTTATGCTGTCCACAGTGTGCGCTTCCCTTATGTCATCCTTAACCTCCATTTTCAACAGTTCCAGTGCCCTGTTCACACTGAACATTTACACCTGGATTCGGCCCACCGCCACGGAGAAGGAGCTCATGATAGCTGGCAGGTGAAGTGTCCAGTCACGTCAGTCAGCCATGGCAGTGACTGCCTGGAAAGTAGGCTGTTAATACTTGACATAAAATTATTGTTTTTTTTTTTTTCTTCTCAGTCCATGTGGGTGGGTGGGGGGTTATTCTTATGCAGTTTTGCAATTATAAGGTGCTAGTTGTCACAAGGAATACTGTTTCCATATGGTTTAAAAAGGGAAGTATTAGTTATAATGAGAATAAAAATGAGCGTGGTTTAATGTACCTCTCCTAAATGGTCCATCAAGGGATATTCATATAAGCTGACCTATTAATTTCCTTAATCCTGAGAAAAACTGTTGAAAGCAACTTTCACTTTTCTTGTTTTAAATGGGAAAAGAAAGTTTTTCAGACAATATAATCTTAATATTATAAGTTAGAATGTAACTGGTATGATTCCCCCCTTGCCCTCCAAGAAATTACTAAGCTTCTAATGAGCATGGATTAGATGAAATTCCAAACAAAGAATTTGAACAAATGATTATAATTTAATTATAATTAAAAGGCCCAATGAAGATACAAACTCTCAAGTGAATTTCAGGAGAATACAAATGGCTGCATGATATAAGGAAGTCAGTTCTCCACATATTGTATTATAGTTAAAATATTAAATATATAGGTCAAAGAAAGTATATTCAAAGGTGCAAGACAGAAACACCAAGTCACACACAAAGGCAGACCCATCAGAATAACAGCACATTTCTCAAACGAAATGTTCAAAACGAGGAGGTGCTTGGAATAAAGTATTTCAAGTTCTGAAAGACAAAACTACCAAACCAGACTACTATACCCAGCAAAACTATCCTCTATAATTGAAGGAGAAAGAAAAACTTCTCCATGATAAAAAATGGATTACAGGAAGTTTTGACTACTAAGTCAACTCTACAGACTGTATTTGAAGGAATCCTTTGAACTGAAGAGAGAAAAAAATGCATCCACAAGGCTACAGGGAAGAATAAAGTGTCCCAGCAGAGCTGGTAAGCAAACAAGAAGTAAGAAAATATGAAACATAGCCGACTCAGCAAAGTGACAGGAATTGGGGTTTAGTTCAAGAACCCTGAATACTAACGGTATTGATTCTGCAATAAAGAGACACAGACTGGCAGACTGGTGTGTGCATGTGGTATTTCAGCAAACACCACATCCAACAGAGTGTTGGTCCACATGAAGCAAGCAGGAGGTCTATTTCAACACAACTCAATATCCAGTTTTAGCTTAAACTTGAGACTCAGATACTGAACAGTTTATTTTAGGCATATATATATTTGGTTTTTCAATACTTTAGGCATATTTAAGTATGACACAATTTTAGAAAAAAAAAGCTTCCTGTAATAGCTTAATTCTGTGTGCACAGTATAAAAAACTTAAGGCTTGACCACATCGAAACACATTGTAAAGTACATGTGGTCTCTGTAGGCTTAGATATTTCAAAACTTACTTTAATAGGGTTCTCACATGCTTTGACAACCCGCCCCTTCTAGCCCACCATCCAAAGGTAGGGGAGAAAAGATGGTGAATAGGGCAAGGGGAGGTGGATCTGTTTAGAAGTAGTTCTTTGTGGTGATTCCAATCTCTGTTGTCAGGATACCGGCAGTCCAGTTCAGTAGTGTCAGGATACCAACAAACTAGTCCAAAAATTCCACCACAGATCAGCACCAGTGGCAGGATCCAGCAAAAACAGCCAGGTCTCTCCCAAATCACCAGGAGTCAGTGAGAGAGACCAGACCCAGAGGGAATGGCAGGAGTAGTTCTCTGCCGTGCCTTTCTCAACCAAGTAAAGATCAGTGAAAATTCAAGACCAATGAAGCATTGAACAGCTAGCAAGCTATGCATAGCTATGCAAGTGCTCCACCACTGCCTGTCAAGTCCTATTTATACTCTCTCCAAATATCACATGTCCTCTCACCGGTCTTGCCTCAGCAAAACATCACATGAGTCTGCATCACATGATGTAACCAGAAATTTCCACTCCAGATCTCTTCCATAAAGATGGGTTCTATGGATTGCCTACACGTGACATCTTCAGGATCTGGGGGAGGACCAGTGGTGATCTCAGTCATACAGGTAGCACAAAGGTCACCGAGCTATTAACCACCTCTGCTCTTTGTAAAGTATATGTGACTTCACCCATAAAGGTGGGTTCTATTGACCGAAAAAAACAGTGCTCAAGATAAGGTTCTTAGGGAGAATGACTGAGGTAAACATGAAGGTTCTAGGGGAGCCAAGTGTGGCCAGGCTGTACACATAGCACAGATCACCAGCCCGTTAACCACTTCCTTTCCAAGCTTTGTGGGCAGAAAACAGGTTATATACCTCTTCCTTTAAAAAGACAAGTATGCATGCGTGTTTAATATTCCCGGCTTCCCAGTGCTTATTTGTGAGCACAGAGACCTTGTGCCCTCCTGTCGCGCCCCGCTCGACCAGCAAGGAAGACACGACAAACCGGATCCTTCTCAACAGCCTTTATTGTAGAAGTGCTCTTTTAGATTTCAGGGAGAGACCTCGAATGCCCAGAATGGGCTGCTTATATACCCTCAGCCCTGGGAGGGTGGGGAAGCACATGGAGGTGCACAATTGGTCAAATTGCAGTGCTTCATTAGCATACCACATTAGCATACCCCGCCCGGGAGGGGTGATTGGTCAGAATGTGGTACTTAATTAGCATACCCCGTTCGGGAGGGGTTGGAGCCAAACTGAATTGCGCATGCGCAGTGCACTGGTAGTTACTACCAGAGGCCTAGGCAGGCGCCATGTTGGCCAGATTGGCTGGCGTGCGTGTCTTGGCCTGCCGAGTCTGGTCGACGGCCTACACCCTCCGAGACTGGGGTGAAAAATCTCAAGGGGACTCATCTCTTCATTGCCTCAAAACATGTATTTTACCACCAAAATGGGTGCCATGTTAAGTAAAAGGATGGGGGCGGGGGAAAGCATTCCAAGCAATTGAAACTAGGAAATAAGGTATTACTATTGGAACAAAATAGACTTCGAAGTTAGTCTGAAAGGGTGAAGAGAGTCATTTCAAAATGATCAAGAGAAGAATCCCGGTCAGCTCAACCTCATAAAACAAACACCACCAACTACAAAGAAACAGATTAGACCCAACTTAATAGCGTGGGCAACATCAATAGTCTAGTCTTTCCAACTTATTCTACCAAAAAACAGAGAAACATCTGATTCAAATGGCATTGTAGATCCAATAGGTTCTAGTAGACGTTGTAGTGCATTTCTTTCAAACACTGATGAATATATAGTCTCAACAAACAACTATTCCTAAAATAGATCATAACCACAACAATAGTAGTCATATTAATAATCATAAAAAAGCTACTAGTTAGGGTTTGCAGGGTTTCTTTGCAGGAAGGAAAAATCTTCAAATCAATCACCGAGTGTTGGTTTAATTCACAGGTTTTTTGTTATAATCTTGCTCGCGGTCACCATTGTCTGGATCCCCATTATAGAAATGGCACCCAGTGAGACACTGTTTGAGTACATGCAGGTCCTTAAGAGCTGCTTGACCCCAAGCGTGACTGCCGTCTTTCTGCTGGCCGTGTTCTGCAAGAGGGTGAACGAGCAGGTGGGTGTTCACGTGGAATGGTGCAAGGGGCCATCTTCATACCCCAGATATCTTTACAAGAGCCGCCTTAGCGAGGTTCCTTGGGTATCAGGAGTTCACAGGAGGGCATCATCTGCTTTCTGAGAGATGACCTCTTTCCCAGGGGAGTTGGTCTTTCCCAGTTGGAGTTGTGCACTGCTGTGCACAGAGGGAAAGGAATGTATCTCCTTTGTTTTCTTCCCTTTGTAAAGCAACCCACTTCTGTCCCTGCCAGAAGAAGCTATCTCCCTTAAACTTGTGGAAGTGATAAAAACCCGAGTGGACCCCTCTGCTGAGTAGTTGCCTCTAAGAAACTGCCCCTCCGTGGCCTCTGTCCATGGAGAGAGCTCACACTTTATATTGAATTACAGCGGTAGATGCCTTTGCTTTCTCTGTGCTGAGATGATTGTTTGAACCGACTCTTCAGTTACGCTTCAGACGAAAAAGAAAGAGAAAGACAACCTCCCCCCAATGCCCCAAGACCCCCTCCCCAACCCAAAAGGTCTCAATGAATGGTTTATTTTATCAACAATCCTCCATGTATAAACTTAATGGCATGACCACTCCATGGTACAGATGATGAACAGAAGCTTTTTATTATAGATGTGAGAGAGTACAACCAAGGGCATCAGGAAGAATCCAGAACAGAGAGAGAAAGAAGTAGACTGGACAAGGCCAGTGCTGAGAGGGTGAGACGGAGAGGGAGAGAGAGAAGAGAGAAAGTATATAGAGAGACATAGGGACAGAGTGGGGGAGGGGCATAGCAGGGATAACAGGGTTATTAAGGAGAATGAGTCATTTGGGGGAGGGAAGTCCATGAGCTGGAGAGGGTTTAGGGTAAGGGAGGAGGAGACAGGATGTGAGATACCCGAAGTGGGTGCTGGGAACTGAATTTGGGTCCTCTGCAAAAGCAGCAAATGCTCTTAACAGGTGAAGCTATCTCTCCTACCCCACCTCACCCCACCCCACCCCACCCTGCCTCACAACTCTTCAAATACCCCGTGTTACTATTCACTTGCATTCAAGATCCTGTCTTACATCCACCCCAGCCCGAAAGAGTCTCTAGATTCGACTCCTGAGCCACGATCTAGTCCTTACCTTTACAGAGCGGGCAGTTGGGGTGAGGAAGAGGAGGAGGAGCATGCCAGCACAGACTCTGAAGTGCGTAACAGGGACTTGTGATGCGGAGAGAGTCCAGAGGCCATCATGGGCTTTGATGTGTTGATAGGCACCACAAGCAGTCATACGTCCACTCCTTTTGGTAGAGGGGGCTGGCTTCACAGTTAACTGGGGATTGCTGGCGTAGGGATGAAGCACACTATAGGGGTGAGTCTTGATCCTGGTGACAGGTGCTGAGAAGTCACTGGAGGGTCCAGGGAGAGGCTTGGCATTCTCTAGTAGAAGTTCCTGCAGAGCCAGGGGACAGTTGGGAACAAGGTGTGGGCCCCTGAACCAGAAAAGATGGAGGAGGTGAGGGCCACGAGAAAGGACTGGATTCAGGACACAGTTTGGAAGCAGAGGCCAACATGACTTGCTGAGGGATGGATGATGGGGAAGAGCATAGAAAAGCAGTGAGCTGGAGCTGGCTCCTGGGTTTGACTGGAGCATGAGCTCTCAGAGCTGGGCTCCCACGTAGGGAAAAGAGGGATGCAGCTCTTTTCATACACAGTTTGAGATGCCTCAGTTAAAAGCATCTGCAATTCTTCCCAAGTCCCCTGCTCGATGTAAGGGACAGTGCCACAGCCTGGCATCTCCTCCCTTGCTCAGACTCTCATCTGCAAGGTATTGATGCCCCCATCACAAGACACTTAACTTTAGAACCCAGCTCATCAGCGAAGGGGGGAAGAAGCCCTTTGTCTTGCCCGTCTAACTCTTGTTCGGCTTCTTTGGCAGGGCGCCTTCTGGGGGCTGATTCTGGGAACCACAATTGGTGTCTTCCGACTGCTGGCCGAGCTTTTCTATAGACCCGTGACCTGCGGGGGAGAGCGACAGTGTCCCATGTTTATCTGCAACCTCCATTACCTCTATTTTGGCTTTTGCCTTTTCTTGGTCACCATTCTGGTCATACTGGCTATTTCCTTATTCACGGAACCGATTCCAGATGATCATGTAAGTGACACCGAGGCTTGAGGAAGAGTCCCAGGGTAATCAGGAATGGGGGAGGACTGGCTGGATTCCTGGATATGGGAGGACCACGGGTAGAGTCAGTCAGCCATGGGCAAAGGATCCCAGAAAGGATCCTGGTTGCAATTGAATGTTGGCTCAACAATCTCACCACCACCACCACCACCACAGTAATAATAATAATAATAATAATAATAATAATAATAATAATAATAATAAATAAAATAATAACAATAACAATAACATTAGTAATAAACACATGATTCAATGATCCATCAACTACAAATTCATTTAAGCTTGAGAGTTAGACTTACAAAGGGCTTATTGTCCCTGAAGCACTGAGTTCACTAATCTCAGTATAGAGCAATGCCGTCAGGACAGTCCACGCAGAAGGGCCATGGGACAGGATTATAGGCCCCAGACTATAGGCCCTCTCAACCTCCTCTTCAGAAGCTCTTTCCTACTCTCCTCAGGAGGCAAGTGTCGGTCATCTGTTTTACGTGTTTATTAGAAAGCTTGGACTTAGAGAAGTTAAAAATAGTTGTTCATTGTAATGAGCATATGAAGTGCTCCCATGCTCTCCAAAGCCTGAACTGCCTCCATTTTATAGCCTACTTTGTTTGGCACTTAGCACAAGGAATTGGTGTTGGCAGGAGTAAGGGTCCCAGGTATCTACCTGTCAATCAAGAGGAAGCAAGACAGACAGGTACGGAGCGCAAGGTCTTGACCAAGTACCTTGCTTGCAGTGTTACTTAGTCTGGACAAAAAGGGTGAATTCCATTGTCAAAAGTTAAATTAGCCATGACAGTGGCAGAGGTATTACAAGTTTAGGTCAGCCGGGTAAGTAGCAAATTTCAAGGCCGCCTAAGTCACTCAGGGAAAAGCTGTCATAAAGATGATAAGCAGAGCCAACTTGGATATATGTCTGTAGGCCAAGGTCCCATGGTGACACCCTCCTACCCTGCTCTCTCCACACCTAGCTCCATGGTCTCTGCTGGAGTTTACGTAACAGTCCACAGAGGAGAGTGACTCTAGACAAAGAGATGAGGTGGAAGACCTTCCCCAGCTTCTCATCCCAGCCAGGTAATGACGGACATCCATAGCCTCCGGAAGCCATCCTGGGTGGACCCCGAAGCTGGGGCAGCTGCCCCAAACACCTCCTACCCCATCATTCTACCCCCCCCCCCAGATACATCCAGATAGAAGGATTTCTATCGCTCGCTTTCTTCCCACTAAACTGCTTCTGGGGTTGTTCGCACATGTGGAGTCTATGAGGTCAAAGGATGGGAAAGCCAGGCGATGAGGGGGCACCGGAAAGGGAGAAAGGATCCAGGAAAACCTAGTGCCCTAGAAACACTTCCCAGCAATGTTTGGATGACGGGTGGAGGTCAAGTCTCAAGAACTGGCCTTTGGGTTTAGCGGCCCCCATCCGACTCCCTCACCCCCTGCACACACAGTGCACAGTGTACCTCTGGCGGAGCATACCGGAAGCGGAAGCGCGGCATTGAGAGAGGAGTACTCGAGTGTAAAAGAAGGGCAATGGTGGGGAATTCCTCCCTCAAGTTTCTTCAGGTTTTGAGCTGGGAAGAGAAGGTGCCCAGCAGTCAGGTAAAGTCAGCGAGCCCGGGAGCTTCAAAATGTGCACTCTCTGACCATGAAACAGCCAGATGCTCACCATATCGCCTTACCTGTTAGGTGCCTTTGAGCTCTGGCTGAATCACTAGATGGCTTTTCCGAATATTTCCAATGCTTCTCTCTGCAGCCTGTGTGCCATAGAGTAACGCCATGGGTATTTAAGAGCAGAAGCCACAGGATGACTGGGGACCAGGACTCTCAGCCACAAAATGAAATAACTAAGTCACCGGCTGGTCCTCCCTGGCTACAGGTCTCCTCCACCTTGAAATGGAAGCCACTTTATCTCTGGAGAGGCCTCTGTCCCCGAGGCCTCTCCAGTCTCAGCTGCAGGGACAAGAGGCAGAAGACATGGGCTCGGGGGACATCAGATGTCACAGCATAACCAGCTCTGGCTGAAATGGAGTTGCCTTGTCACCCAGCAGGGCCCTATTCCCAGGAGTGGCTAGGCGAGGTCACATTCTAGGCAGAGGCTGGGCCCTGAGTCGTGGGATAGACCTTAGTATGGTGCTGATCCAGCCAGCACTATCAGCAAAGACAGACTCTGGAGTAACATGCAGCTCCAGTTGGGAGTCCCAGAGAAAAGAATGGCAGCCTTCTGAAGTTACTGGGCTCCCCTTCTGGATAGCTGTAGGATGGTCCTCTGGAGCCCTGGTGTCTGCAGTTGTCCCTGCTGGCCACACAGAGGACTAGAGCTTCCAGGAGAAGACACGGCCTGGAAGTTACTAAAGAGAACAACGTCTGTTTCTAGGACTTAGGGGGTTCCCTCTGTCCTCCAAAGCATAATGACCTCAGGGGCAAGAATACTGGCTGGTTTTGTGCTTCAACTTGACACAAGCTGGAGTTATCACAGAGAAAGGAGCCTCCCTTGAGGAAATGCCTCCATGAGATCCAGCTGTAAGGCAGTTTCTCAATTAGTCATCAAGGATGGGGGTCCATTGTGGGTGGTGCCATCCCTGGGTCCTATAAGAAAGCAGGCTGAGCAAACCAGGGGAAGCAAGCCAGTAAGTAACATCTCTCCATGGCCTCTGCATCAGCTCCTGCCTCCAAGTTCCTACCCTGTTTGAGTTCCAGTCCTGACTTCCTTTGGTGATGAACAGCAATGTGGAAGTGTAAGCTGAATAAACTCTTTCCTCCCCAACTTGCTTCTTGGTCATGATGTTTGTGCAGGAATACAAACTCTAAGACAACAGGTGCAGAAAGAAGAAAGGCCACCACTACTTGTCCTATACTTAAAAGGATGGAGAACAGTATCGTAACGGCATATTGAGTTATAACACAGTGGGTTCCTATAACACTTACTTGGGCTGCCCAATCTAGATGATCTGGGCACGACCAGCACCCCAATACTTCCCAAACCCCTTTCTCACCCGGTGTTTTATTTGTTTTCTCTAAGAACTTTCCTTGCACAGGCTGACAACAGGCTTTCATTTAAGGAGTCCAAGGAACTTCATGCTGCTAAGGTGGGCCTCCCTGACTTCCAAAGTCAAGCCTACTTGACCCCTGACCATCCATTCCCTCTTTTCCAGGTATGTTCGGGGAGGCCCACACCTGCTTCTGGAAGTTCTGGGACTTGTTCTGTGGTCTCGACTCACAGCCCAAGTCTAAGACAGGCCCTGAGAACACCACCAAAGAGGAGTTAGAGGAAACCTGGAAGCAAATGGTGACCAACGAGACGTCAATGGCCTTAGAGATTCTGTCCAGGAGAATGGCATCTAGAAAGAGCGAGGATCACATAGACAGGATGAAAGACTGGAGCGACGAGCTGGAGAGCCACTTCTGGAAGAGAGTCGTGCAGGCTAGCGCGATCCTATTGATCCTGCTTCTCATTGCTGCTCACGTCTATTTTGCATGATGACTCAGGTCTTGTTGCCTTTCCCAGACTGCCTGCCTCATCACGGAGGGATGAAGTGTTTCCTTTATAGAGACCCAACAATATGGGGGTCCAAGACCACACCAATGAACGCTGGCTCTCCCTCGGCAAGCACTAACAGCTGACGCGCATGCGTGGACAAGAGACAAAGCCAGAGAGAACATGCGCTCCTCTTGGAGGCGAACCCTCGTCTCTAAATTTCTTAGGCATTACGGGCTTTTCCTTTTAAAATTTAATGCTGGCTTTAGAAAAAAAATCTATAATATTTTGAGATATATTTTAAAAATCTCCCCACTCAATATTGCTTTGTTCTCTATGAAAATGGGAGGCATGGTCCAGCTGAAAGATGCCTGTCTTGCCGCAGTCTCTCGCCCACAGGTGTTGAATCAATGCCTACGATGACCACTCAGGCGACCAAGGAACAACAGCTCCCTCCTTGGTGCAAACTTCAGCTGCTCAGGAGTGCTCTAAAGGAGTTGGTTCTTAAACCACTTACTGGCTTCTATTCCTCTAATTCCCTTGAGGGTAGAGGGAGGGTCCACTCCTTTGCTATGAGCTCTCCTTAGCTACACCCCGTTTCTTACATTAAGAGTGGGGCTTTATAGGTGAGATTCTTTTTAGTCGACAATGTCCAGGCACTCCTGGGCTATGTCTCTATGGGAATCCCCTAAACTTCTCTTTCTTCTTCTCCGATCATAATAAATGATGTGTGTCGTTAGCAAAACTTAAAGGTGTCTTTTTTCTTTTTTCTTTTTTGGTTTTTCAAGACAGGGTTTCTCTGTGTATCTCTGGCTGTCCTGGAACTCACTGTGTAGACCAGGCTGGCCTCAAACTCAGAAATCCACCTGCCTCTGCCTCCCAAGTGCTGGGACTAAAGGCGTGCACTGCCGCTGCCCGGAGTAACTTTCAGGTGTCTTGAAGTGACTTGGGGAAGGCCCATTCAGAGTTGTGTAACCCACATTCTTAAGGTATACTTACTGACATACCCAGTGCCTTATTCTTTCCTTAGTTCTTTAGCAGACAGTTCTGAGTGCCAGTTTTGGCGCCCCCCCCCCATGTTGTGTCCTGTTAGAAATGGGTCTGGGGGTCCCAAAAAAATGACCACGCAATCTGACAGATATCCACAAGGCAGAAGTTTTGTTGTGCCAGGGAAGTGTTAATGATCCCCCAAAAACAGACAGGAGCTGATCTGATGCAACTCACAGCAGGGTCTTTATTCTATTTGAGCTAGCTCAACCCCTCCCCCGCACCCTCCGAACCCAATGCACCACTGTTACTCAGGACAGTTTTGGTAGTGGGGGAGCCCCGAACGTCTATCAGGGCAAGGCTTTATAGTAAACAGTAAACAGGGAAAGTAAGTAAGCAAGAATTTAATCGGCACTATGCCCTTTAACATAATTGGCTGGTGCTGGGAGCCATATCATAAACTTAACTTCTGTTCCCCTCTGCATTGGTGGTCGTTAGGCAGAGGGTGGGTTTGTAACCTGGGGGTGCAGGTTTGTTGGGGGAATAACCTGGAGACACTGGTCTTATTGAGGATATAACCTGGAAACTCGGTGTTGTTGAGGATTAGCCTAGAGATTGGAGCTAAGCTCAGGTTTTGTTGGGGGGCAACTTGGAAACTAATGCTAGGTACCAGCCTGTTAGTTTACCTGAGTTCAAACTTAGGTCAGGTTCTCTAAAATGGAGTCTGAATTTAAAAGATTTGGCATCTCAATTTTACTTCTGTAGGATGCACAGATGCACTTCAGATTAGTTCACTAATCCCCAGTAAGACCGAGTTTCCAGGGCTACTTATTAGCCCTTGCCTAACAACCACCAATGCAAGCAAGCAAGCAAGCAAGCAAGCAAGCAAGCAAGCAAGCAAGCAAGCCAGCCAGCCAGCCAGCCACCAACCAGGGCGTCCAGTGCCTCACTCTGGTCAGTCGGAACCTGGCCTCACATTCGTTATGTGATTGACTAATTCAAAACAGCAGAGCTGACCAGCAAAGTGCAACTTCTGAGAATAGGACTCAACCTTGAGCTTTGATTAAAAAAAAAAAAAAAAAAAAAAAAAGGCAGACTTGGGGAGGGATTTTGCTGACTGATGTCTTTGCAAACCTCTGTAAAGAGGGCTCTTCCTTTGTCCACATTTGACCCTTTGATAGAAAAGAGAATACATCTCATCAACATTTTTGTTCGTTTTGTTTTTCAGATTTATTTATTTATTTATTTTTATCTATGTGAGTAAACTGTCACTGCTTTCAGACATCCCAGAAGAGGGCATCCATCCCATTCCAGATGGTTGTCAGCTACCCTGTGGTTGCTGGGAACAGAACTCAGGACCCCTGGAAGAGCAGTCAGTGCTCTTGACCGCTGAGCCGTCTCTCCAGCCCCTCATTGACATTTTCCGTAATGCCCCCTCTATAACACAATTCCGTCATTTTTCAAATTCATTGTGCATGTTTGGAAACATTTCATGAGCGGTTTCTTAAGAGGCTCTCAAGATACTCTGAGTACAACCACCCACTTTCCAACCCCTGGTACACTCACTATGTGTTCCTTGCCCACCCAACTTCATGGTCTCAATTTTAGTTAGTAAGCCCAACAAACTTACATGGTATCGCTTACACTGTCTTGGATGTGCGAGATTAACTTACCAGATGTACCCTTAAAGAAAACTGACTCTCCTTTTCCCTGCTGCCCTCAGTCATCAATAGTACCTCAGCTAGGGGTGGGACTTGGTGCCCATTCCCTTCCTTTGTGAAAGGGTTTTTTTTTTTTTTTTTTGGTCTGTCAGGCTGTACAGGTCTTGTGTGTGCAGTTATAAACTCTGTGATTTCATAGGTTCAACTCTCCTGGAAACACTGTGTTTTTGTTTGTTTGTTGTTATTGTTGTTTGTAGTCATCTGATGCCTCTGGCCCTTAGAATTTTCTCACCCACTTCTACAATAATCCCTGAGCCATAGCAGGAGAGGGTATGATGTTGGAGTCTCACTTAGGGCTAAGCGTCCCCTTGTAGTCTCTTATTCTCTGCGCCTTGATCAGTTGTGAGTCCGTGTTAATCACCATCTACTGCGAAAGGAAGCTTCTCTGATGAGGGCTGAGAGGTGCAATCTGTGGGAGTTTTTAGGCATGCGTTTTCTGCAGCCTATTTTAATAATTGTTCAACCTCTCCCCCAGCCCACCACCCACCCAAGCTAGTGGAAGAGAAAAGTTATTAGGACATGGGGGAAGTGGACCTGTTCAGCAATAGTTCTTTGGGGGTGAGCTTGATCCTCTCTGTCAGCAGTTCAGTCCCGTAGCAAACACCAAATATGAATCAGCAGCGACAGTACGGTCCTCTCGGCCGGCAGACACCACACATGAACCAGCAGGTGTAGTTCAATCCTGATGAAACAGGAAGGCTCACCAACCAGCCTGAGGCCACTGAAGAGGCAAGAAGTCACTTGAACCTCATGAGTGAGTTTCTCTCAATGGCAGTGTGACCACAAATGGAGCCGAACAGGAGCCGAACAATCCTACATAACCCATACATGCCCGTCATTAGCAAAGAATAGGAAGGCAGAGCAAACCAAACAAATGCTCTTGCTTCTATTGTCTGTGGTGTAACGGCCCCGCTCTGTTCCACAGGTCTGGGTTTAGCAAGAGAGAGTGGGGGGACTCAAAGAATGGAGACAAGGCAGAGGTTCTGATCAAGTCTCGTTTATTGTGTCTCTCTCTCCTTTATTGTCTCTCTCATTGTCTCCCTTGTCTCTCTTATATTGAAGGGAATTCTGAGGTATTTATAGGCTTTTGCCACGTGCCTTGTAGGCGCGTGGATACCACGTGCCTTGCAGGTGTGGATATGACGTAAGCCTTACAGGCATCTATAGCGTGGATAGCACGTGCACCGTGCGCCTTGCAGGCTTGGATACCTCGTGCACCTTACAGGCATGTATGGCGTGGATAGCACGTGAACCGTGCATCTTGCAGGCTTGGATACCACGTGCACCTTGCAGCTGGGGGCACTAAACAGCAAAACAAGATATGTGGGATATCAGAGTGTGCTTCAGCTGTTGTAGGCTGTTGAAAAACAAGTCTCACGTCAGGGTATATGGCTCAAGATGGCTGCAAAGCTGATAGCCGCTTTCTGCTAAAAGTCGGCTCCCAACACTGTGGGGTCATATTTATCACATTTCCTTTCACATGTTTGCTATATGAAAACATTCTTTCACCTGTGTCTACTTTAGAAAAACAGTCTGCTTTAGCAAGGCTTCCTTTCACCCGTGTGCTCATGCAAACTATCATTAGACATACTGACTTTCCAAAGAGACTCGAAGTTTCCACTTCAGGTGTTTACTATCTAAAGTCAGTGAGACTTGAGAGAATGGAGCCTAAAAAGGCAGACTAGCCAACTTTATTTCAAGCATAAGACAATTTGTGCTCTGAGGCTTAAGAAGAGTCAGCTGCATAAAGTATACAGCCCAAAAACAAGCTGCACGTGGCAAAACAAACAAACAAACAAACAAAAACAAAACAAAAAACAACAACAACAAAAAAAAAACCAAACCCTGCTTTTCTATAGAGGCATCTAAACAAATAACAATACCCAGTTGTAATGAGTAACCCAAAGCAAACTCACTCCTATCTGCTGTACCCGGGAGGGGCACAAAAGCACATTCCAAGAACAATTCTGTGTTTTTGAAGAAGCTGAGATCACAAGACTCTTGTTTTTACATGCTTTCCTTGTACGCGCCTTTAATCCCAGCATTCAGGAGACAGAGCCATGCAGATCTCTGAGATCAAGGTCAATCTACAGAGCAAGTTCCAGGACAGCCAAGCTTAGGCAGTGAGGGTGTTGGAAAACAGAAAGCTAATGATAATGTAATAGAACAATGGGGCCCTGTTTCAGCTCCAGAAAGCAGCAGAACTTGGCAGCTTCAGTCATGTGGGTCTGGCTTTAGAGTCAAGAACAGAAGAGATTACTGGAATAATTGATGCTGGTTAGCTGGAGCTAGCTGCTCACAGCAGTAAAACCCTAACTAAGACAGGTCCCGATCTAATTATATGGTAGGCTTTTTCAAAACTTCCCTTGTCCACAGATCTGCCACATGCCAGCTCAAGAAACATATGGAGTGCAGAGAAATCCATGACATGGCCACAGGTTTCAAGAGCTTGCACTGGATGAGAGACTCCATTCCCCTGGTTATGTGATACATGAGGAGTAATTCACCTGTCAGCTGATGAGGAGGAGGTTTTGCTGTCCTGGCCTGTATATCTGGGAACAGGAGCACAAGATTATAGCAAACCTTATTTCCTTGTGTGTTGTTATCCTATATATAACAAGGCTAGCATGCAATTTGTCCTGGTGGGGTCTGAGTGTCATTCAAGGAGAAAGAGTACATGTAGGCCTGGGGAATGTCCTGCTGTGGAAGCATAACCATTACTATTAAAGACTAAAGTTGGGCTGTTGAAATGGCTCAGTGCTTAAGAGCACTGACTGCCCTTCTGGAGGTCATGAGTTCAAATTCTAGCAACTGCATGATGGCTCACAACCATATGTAATGAGATCTAATGCCCTCTTATGGGGTATCTGAAGGCAGCTACAGTGTAATTACATATAATAAATAAATAAAAACCTTTGGGCCAGAGTGAGTGGAGCTGGAGGGAGAAGGGAAGGGGGAAAAAAGACTAATGCCAATTTAACCTACTTTACCTAAGTATTTAATTCTTCATATCCATTTTCTGTTTATAAAGGTTGTGTCAAAACCTTTATCTTCATTTTATATGTATGTTTATTTATTACCGTTTCCCCCTTCTCTGACAAATTACACATTATTCATGCATCTGTTTAACAGTGTTGTAGATTCCTCCATAGTTATAACTCTTGTATTGCACCACGTAGAGCCTAAGGTCACCAGTAACCTCCCTTCTTGTGGGATGTACACTGGTTAGAGTCTAATACCCAAGAACTCCATGGCCTCTCTGGTTAAGAGGCAAGTGAGTTATTAAAAGGATTTCCTTGTTACCTGTGTCCTGGCTGACTTCAGAAGATGATGAGAGACAACATATTGGGTGCTATCTTTGTCTTATTCTCATTGAATAAACTTCTGAAAGTTGTTGAATTCACAGAAGGACAGCTCTACTAGTCATTTTAACAACTTTTTCTTCTTCTTCTTCCTCTTCTTCTTCCTCCTCCTCCTCCTCCTCCTCCTCCTCCTCCTCCTCCTCCTCTTCTTCTTCTTCTTCTTCTTCTTCTCTCGAGACAGGGTTTCTCTGTGTAGCCCTGGCTGTCCTGGAACTCACTCTGTAGACCAGGCTGGCCTCAAACTCAGAAATCCACCTTCCTCTGCCTCCCCAGTGCTGGGATTAAAGGTGTGCACCACTAACACCCTGCCCCCAAAAGTTTCAAATCTTGGTTTTGTTATGACTCAACTTTTCCATGCGATTAAAGTTTAATACATTTTTGTTCCTTTAAGGCAGTTTTCACAACTGTTATCTGTTTACTGCTCTAAAGGCGGGGAGGGAGGGGGCACCTGGAGGAATGGAGCCTAAAGGTGAGGTGGGGTAAAGTGTCAGGCAGTAGCCAGCTTTATTCAGAGCATCAGACAATTTATACTCTGGGGGTTAAGAGGAGTCACAGGAGTAACGTTCTCATGAGTTTGAGCTGTTTATAATCACAAGGACAAGACACGCATGACAAAAACATGTTTCCCCATAGAGGTGCATAAAGTAATAACAGCCAGTTGTAATGAATAATCTGAAGTAAATTCACTCTTTTTTTTAAATTAAATTTATTTATTCACTTTACTACCCAATATCAACCCTTCCTCTCCCCCCAATACCCCCTCACATAAGTGTTCACCCCATTTCCCTTAGAAGAGAAAGTCCCTCTCTGGGTGTCAACCTCCATACCCCCTCCCCCACCCCCTACTCCCTTGCCCTACACATCGAGTTGCTGTGGGACTAGGCACATCCTCCCTGACTAAGGCCAGACAAGGCTGTCCATTTAGGGGTGCAGGATCCACAGGCAGGCAGGTAGACCACAGGCTGAAGGATAGCCCCTGCTCCAGTTGATTGCTAGAGGCCTACGTCCAGCCCATGCTTGTTGTGGGCAACACTGCCCCTCGACTGGGGGCCATTATGTTGAATGCCACACTGCCCCACACTTTGGGGCTAAGCGCTCTGGTCCGAGGGGATCAGACATCAGGGTCTAGCAAGAGAGAGAGTGGGGGATGGAGGGGCAAGAGACTCAAAGAATGGAGACAAGACAGGGTGTGTAGTCAAGTCTCGTTTACTGTCTCCTATTGTCTCCTCTTATTGTCTCCTCTTATTGTCTCTCTCTTATTGTCTCCTCCTATTGCCAGGAAATCCTGGGTATTTATAAGCACAAGCAGGGGAACACAGATGAAGACACTTTACCGTGTACACCATGCAACTGGGGTCACTAAACAGCAAAACAAGATGTGTGGGAAAAACAAGATGTTTATCAGAGTGTGCTCAGCTGTTGTAGGCTGTTGAAAAACAAGTTGACAGGGTATATGGCTTGAGATGGCTGCAAAGCTGATAGCCACTTTCTGCTAAAAGTCAGCTCCCAGCTCATGCTCACTCTTAGGTTGGTGGTTCAGTCTCTGGGAGCCCCCAAGGTTTCAGGTTAGTTGACTCTGTTGGTCTTCCTGTGGAGTCTCTGTCCTTTTTGGGTCCCTCAATCTTTCTCCCAACTCTTCCATAAGACTCCTGGAGCTTCAGCTAATGTTTGGGTGTGGGACTCTGCGTCTCTTCCCATAGGCTGTGTGGTGGAGCCTCTCAGAGGACAGTTATGCTAGGCTCCTGTCTGCAAGCATAACAGAGTATCATTAAGAGTGTTGGGGATTGGTTCTTCTTGCCAATGGGATGGGTCTCAATTTGGGGCAGTCATTGGTTAGCCATTTCCTCGGTCTCTGTTCCATCTTCGTCTCTGAACATCTTGTAGGCAGGACACATTTTGGGTTGAAGGTTTTGTGGGTGGGTTGCTGTCCTTATCCCTCCACTGGGAGTCCTGCCTGACTACAGGAAGCGGCTGCTTGAGGATCCATCTCCCCTACTGCTAACAATCTCAGCTAGTGTCACTCACTTAGACCCTCTGAGGCCTTACCCATCCCACTTCTCTGGTACATCCTAGAGACTGTCCAGTCCCCAGCCAATCTCCCTACATATAATCCCTCACCCTTCCCCACTCCCTTCCCATCCCTTCTTCCACACTGTTCCCTCCTTCCATTGGTCTCCGATATTTTGTTTCCCCTTATGAGAAATATTCAACCATCCTCCCTTGTGCTCTCCTTGTTATTTTGATTCTTTGGGTCTGTGAATTATAGGGTGGCTATCCTGTACTTTACAGCTAATATCCACTTATAAGTGAATGCACACCATGCATGTCCTTTTGAGTCTGGGTTACCTCACTCGGGTGATATTTCCTAGTTCCATCCATTTGCCTGTGAAATTTATGATGTCCTTGTTTTTAATGGTGGAGTAGCGTTCCATTGTGTAGATATACCACATTTTCTGTATCCAGTTTTCAGTTGAGGGGCATCTAGAATCTTTCCAGTTTCTGTCTATTATGAATAAAGCTGCTGTGAACAGAGTTGAGCAAGTGTTCTCATGGGATGGTGGAGAATCTTTTGATTACACGCTCAGGAGTAGTATAGCTGGGTCTTGAGGTAGAACTATTCCCAATCTTTTGAGAAACCACCAAGTTGGTTTCCAGAGTGGTTGTACAAGTCTGCACTCCCACCAGCAGTGGAGGAATGTTCCTCTTGCTCCACATCCTTGCCAGCATGTGCTGTCTTTTGAGTTTTTAATCTTAGCCATTCTGTTTGTTGTAAGGTGGAGTCTCAGAGTCATTTTGATTTGCATTTCCCTGATGACTAAGAGCACTGAACATTTCTTTAAGTGCTTCTCGGCTATTCGAGATTCCTCTGTTGAGAATTCTCTGGTTTAGCTCTGTACTCTCGGGAGGAACACAGAAACACATTCCAAGAGCAACTCTGAGTTTTTGAATCAACTAAGGTCAAAAAGACTCATCTTGTTTTCCTGGAATTTTCTCACAAGCTCTCAGAATTCTCACACAACTCCATTCTTGGTTATCATGAGTAGTTCAGTCCAGCCTTGGGAACTTTAATCAGCAGACACATGTCATCCTTAAGTCCCATTGTCCACAAACCTTATACAACCTAGACCTTCTGTTCCTTGGCTTCACACTTTCTAGTCTTGTCCTAAAGTAATCTTAATTTCCATCAGTGTGAATCTAAAGAACACAGATGACACACTGATGGAAATTAAGATTACTTTATACATACGCCAGGAACCATTTTGCTTGCTTCTGTGTTAGCCTGCCTGTCGGGCAGAGTCAAGTCAGGCCAGGGTCTGTTGGCAGATTTCCTGGCCTGCTGATTTATGGAAGGATAAGAGGGGATACACTTGAAGCTCAGGGCAAGGGGCTGAATGTTCTGTTAATCTTGGAGGAAGGAACAGGGAGGAATAGGGAGGCCCCTGGATGGGTACAGATATTGAATGTATGCCAGCCATTGTCTCTGCTAGCTTGTGACCTTGTTTCCCACAATACTGCACTGTATTTAAAGCCTAAGAGAAGTGAACCCAAGGCTGCTGCAGTACTGACTGGACAGCCCTCCTGATTTCTAACCTTTGTCTCTGAGTCTTCTTTTCTGTCTTTCCTATAATCACTCCCCCCTCCCGGTTACCCCTCCACAAATCCCCCATCCCATCCCTCCTCTCCCCCTTCCCCTTTGCCTCTATGAGGGTGCTCCTTCACCTGTCCACCCACTCCTGCCTCACCCCTCTAGCATTCCCCCTACACTGGGCATCAAGCCTCCACAGGACCAAGGGCATCCCCTCCCACTGATGCCAGATAAGGCCATTCTCTGCTACATATGCAGCTGGAGCCATGGGTCCCTCCATGTGTACTCTTTGGTTGGTGGTTTAGTCCCTAGGGGCTCTTGGTGGTCTGGTTCTTCCTATGGGGTTACAATCCCCTTCAGCTCCTTCAGTCCTTCCCATAACTCTTCCATTGGGGTTCCCGGGCTCAGTCTGATGGTGCTGTTTGAGTATCTGCATCTGTATTAGTCAGGTGATGGTAGAACCTCTCAGGGGACAGCCATATCAGGCTCCTGTCAGAAAGTGGACTGGTACATACATACTTTCAACTACCAAGGTTTGTGTGTGTGTGTGTGTGTGTGTGTGTGTGTGCGCGTGTGTGTGTGTGTGTTAAAAGTCTCAAGCAAACTTTCTCCCCACTTGAATTTTTGCATCTTTCTTTGCCCCTGGTATCTCACTGATCCTATGAGTGAGAACAAATAGTTTATATTTTATTGAGAGAGTTGGCACGCTGTCGAAGTAATCTTGACATGAGGGAATGCTCCCAGCAAACAAGGAAAGGCAGCAAAAGAAATGCACAGAGAGTCAAAAATCTCCACATGCTGGCCGGGCGGTGGTGGCGCACGCCTTTAATCCCAGCACTTGGGAGGCAGAGACAGGCGAATTTCTGACTTCGAGGCCAGCCTGGTCTACAGAGTGAGTTCCAGGACAGCCAGGGCTACACAGAGAAACCCTGTCTCGAAAAACCAAAAAAAAAAAAAAAAAATCTCCACATGCTGATGCTGTGTGTGCAGCTTTAAGTGACAAAAGACATCTACTAATGTCCCTTTGTCTGCTTTGTAGACTTTTAAAGATTAATTTTGAGACTATAATTATACTTCTTCAACTCTTTCTTCCAACCAAACCTTTCCATGTACCTTTTCTTGCTCTCTTTCAAACTCTTGACCTATAATTACATATTTTTAATTAATTACTACACTCAAGTATGAACACACACATATGTATATTCCTAAATATAACATACCGAGTATACATAATGCCACTTTTATGTATTTTTTCAGGGCTAACACTTTGGTATTAAAGCTATATGATGAAACTATTTGGGAAGGATTAGTAGGTGTGGCCTGTTTCCAGGTGGTATGTCACTGGGAGTGGGCTTTGAAGTTTCAAAAGCCTACACCCTTCACAGTTTGTTCTTTCTTTGCTCTTACTTGAGATCAGATGCGAGATCTCAGCTGCTGCTCCAGCACCATACCTACCTGCTTGCTGTCAGGGCCCCTGCCATGATGGTCCTGGACTCACCCAATGAAACCGTAAGCCCCAATAAACTCTTTCTTCTATAAGTTGTCTTGGCCATGATGTCTTTTTACAGCAAGAGAAGACTAACTGAGACACTGGCCATTCTAGCTGTACCTATAGTAAGGAGATGCACAGGGTTTGGGATCAGGCAATTGTTCAAGTTGCTTGCTTAAATGATCTGTGTGACATTTTTAGTTGTGAGTTAATTAGAATAAAGTGATTTTTATTAAAAAATAAATAGACAAATAAGTTAGAGGGGAGTATTAAAAAAAAGACTGTACAGTCAACAATACAGAAAGCTATAAGGGACTGCCCCGGTCTGTTTCCATGGTAACCCAAGAGGTGAAACTGAGCCACTAACTAACTTCTTAACTTGGTAAAGGACAGGTACCTTCTAACCAAAATACCAAGAATCTGATTTTACTCAAATGCTTTCCTGTGAGCTCTATAAATATCTTCTGGTGTTAACTGAAACCTCACTAGGAAGTCTAGAGGCTTACACCTAGATAAAAAAAATAAACCCCAAAAGTTTCTCTCTAGAACAAAGCATTTCTCTTTTGAGTCATCACAGCATCAAAAATGTGCTCAGAACAAGGTTTCTTAAACCTGAAAACTCTCAGAGACTTAAAAATTGCCCCACTGTTGGGAGCCAACTCCTGGCTGAAAATGGCTATCATCTTCGCAGCCATCTTGGGCCATATATTTGAAGGTTGATATTTTTCCAACCTGACAAGAGACCTGTTTTTCTAGCATGATGTTTTTGCAAACAGCCTACAACAGCCGAGCACACTCTGATAAACATCTTGTTTTTCTCAGACATATCCTGGACTTAAAGGTTTAGTGTCCCCCAGCTGCAAGGCATTTGTGATAAAGTGTCTCCAGCTGCACTCCCCTGCGTGTGCTTATGTACCCATAATTACCTTTCACTAAACGAGACTTGATCAGACACCCTGTCTTGTCTCCATTCTTCGAGTCTCTAGCCCCTTCATCCCCACTCTCTCCCTTGCAGACCCAGTTGACTGACCCGAGGGCCCAGTCACCCTGAAAACAAAAAATCAAATGATCTCAACTTCTTACTTACAAAAACTAAGATCTGCTTCAGAGTCTGTCAGCAATTTTAACCTTGCTTCTTCTTCTTCTTCTTCTTCTTCTTCTTCTTCTTCTTCTTCTTCTTCTTCTTCTCCTTCTCCTCCTCCTCCTCCTCCTCCTCCTCCTCCTCCTCCTCCTCCTCCTCCTCCTCCTCCTCCTCCTTCTACTTCTCCTTCTTCTTTTTTTGTTAAGGATTTACTTATTTATTTTATGTATATGAGTACACTGTAGCTGTCTTCAGACACATCAGAAAGGGGCATCAGATCTCATTACAGATGGTTGTGAGCCACCATGTGGTTGCTGGGAATTGAACTCAGGACCTCTGGAAGAGCAGTTCAGTGCTCTTAACCACTGAGCCATCTCTCCAGCCCTTAACCTTACTTCTTGATTGTTTTGTTCATGGCTTTAGATGCTGTTTGTATAATTCTTACTTCATATTTGTTTCCTTTTAATTTATTTTATCCCTGTATTATTTATTAAAATTACTGTCTGGTTTTTTCATGTTCTTAATATACAAATATTAGTATGTCACCCTTAGTGGGTTTCTTTCTTTCTTTCTTTCTTTCTTTCTTTCTATTAATCATTTTATTCATTTACCTTTCAAATGATATCCCCCTTCCTGGTTTTCCCTCCACAAATCCCCCATACCCTCCCCCCTCCCCTTTGCCTCTATGAGGGTGCTCCTCCACCCACTCACCCACTCCTGCCTCTCTGCTCCAGCATCCCCCTATGCTGGCATCAAACCTTCACAGGACCAAGGGCCTCCCCTCCCACTGTTGCTAGAAAAGAACATCCTCTGCTACATATGTATCTGGAGCCACGGGTCCCTCCATATAGATTTATTTATTGTATATGCATATATACTCTATCTGCATGTACCCCAGTGTGCCAGAAGAGGGCACCAGATCCCATTATAGATGGTTATAAGCCACCATGTGGTTGCTGGGAATTGAACTCAAGACCTCGGGAAGAGCAGTGGCCCTAACTGCTGAGCCATCTCTCCATTCCCCAGTGGATTAGTTTTCAGTACAAGAAATCTACGAAACTCAAAATTATGAGAAGAATGATGTATGTTAGACTTGATGTCCCTTCATATTCTTACAGTAACAAAGGGTGACCTATGCCATTGTTACAGTACTGCATGCATGTATACTAGTCTCAGGGTTTTTTTTAATTTTTTTTTTAAGAATATCCAGTCTCAGTTATTTTCAGTGCTGTGATAAAATAGTCTGACAAGAACAGTTTACAAGATAAGAGGTGCCGGGCGGTGGTGGCGCATGCCTTTAATTCCAGCACTTGGGAGGCAGAGGCAGGCAGATTTCTGAGTTTGAGGCCAGCCTGGTCTACAGAGTGAGTTCCAGGACAGCCTGGACTATACAGAGAAACCCTGTCTCAAAAAACCAAAAAAAAAAAAAAAAAAAAAGACACTCACGTGAAGCCCACCCCTGTGCTCTTGGACAAATCTTTCCCTCAAGTGTCTCTTTTTAAATGTTGTAAAGCCCAACCAACTCCAATTCCAGGAGGGAAACCACAGATTCCATTTAAGCAAACATTCTATGTCAATCACCTCTCCTGCCTAGCAACACCCAATCAGGCTACAACAGCAGGGTCAAGGTACATACAGATAACCTAAGTCTAGCAGAGAATAGATAACCTAGCCATCCTGGTGGTCAGGTGGTTCTGCTCCCGTGTTTGGTTCCTGCAGATTACAGCAGAAATGCAGTTTTTAACATATTAACTTGCTGACCCATATGGAAATTCCCCAAGCTTGCTGTGACTACGGTAAATACACTGCACTCATAGACGGGCCTCTCATTCTGATCTGCTGAGACTGTGACCGTGAGAGTCTTTGCTTGAGACCTTGTATAAAAGACCCTTATGTGTTTGCATCAGGGTTAGCTCCTCAGTGGTGCCTGCAACTTGGGCATAACACAATTCATCTGTAAAGAAGAGTGAAATTATCAGCTTTGCAGGCAGAATTCCACACTTGTCTAGAAAGACAAAAGGTCACATGTTCTTTCTCATTTAAAGCTATTGGCTCCAGAAGTGACAGCAGAAACCAGAAAAATAAAAATGAACCATAGTTGGGATTGGACGTACGGTATGGGAACAAAAATTCTTGGAACAGTGTCTGTCTGTGAACAAAGAGAACTCCTGGAAAGAGTCTGTGTCTACAGAGATTGATGGACCAACTGAGATTTCAGTATTCCAATTCAAAGATTGGGGTTTTGTAGATTCCGAGGCAAATGACTTTATCTTGGATAGTTTTAGCCGTCTGGAACAAGCCATTCCTTGCCCCACACTGTGTCTGAACTAACACCTCGTGATAATAAATTAAAACCCCATAGAAGCTGCTCATCTTTGCAGAATAGTCTTCCACCAATCCGAGAGTTTGGAATGTTACCGGACAGCATCTTGGGCTTATGAAATAGCGCCTCCCCCACCTCATTGCATCTGCCACTCTGGGGTACCCACCAATGTATTTTAAAGTCACCTTGCTTTATGACTTTCTGTAAAACTATAAAAAAAATTTTTTTTTTCTTGAAACTGCTTCCCCATTGGAACATGGAGCTTGCAGTAACCTAAATCTGTATTCCTGGACTGTGGTCACTCAAAATGTCTCCAAAAAAATAAGCTATCATTTATTTCTTTGTAGATGAGAGTTGTGGGTTTTACATCAACAGTTATGGCTGCCCAACATGGGACAATCCACCTTTTCATCGAAGGAATCAACTGTGTTAGCACCGAGTCCCAGCACAAGCCTTCCTTGTTGACTATCATCCAGCACTGGCTCCTTACGTAGTGTGAGAGTCCAACCCTCAGTCAGTGGTACTTACTTCTAGACATCCCTGAGTGAGACACCAAGATACAGATCAATGCAAAAGCAAGAAGTTTGTTTTCCAGCCTGTTGGGTTAGACCCTCAACTGGTCCCTCAAGGTGAGAGTAGCTAGAAAGCGACCCCTCCCACTCCCTGCTGAATGGCTATTACAAGCAGTTTTTATACTTTTTAGGGGTATAAGTTACACCAGCAAGTTACAGTTCAAACTTATTGGCAAAGCATATTGACCTTTAAATCTGTTGGCTAGCAAGCATGACATGCATTTGAACTCTACCTGGGACTTTCCAGAGGGTCAGGTACACTCTGAGAATTTTTTACTCAAGAATGTTCCTGTGAGTGGAGAATGGAACTTGGCCTAGCCTTGACCCAGGCCAGAGAGGGAAGCTGTAAGGAGGGTATGGGACTGGAAAAACCCCTTGGAGTCCCTCAGTGGAAATTGGTAAATTCTTGCTTGGGGCTTGGAACTCTCTTTGTTTGGTTGACAGTTAATTTTGTTTAGTCTGAGAAGGTCAAAAAGGATTCTAGTTAACAGATGCCTTTCTTGTCCACTTTCAAAGGTTTAAGGTATTGTGGTGTCTAAAATTACGGTGCTTAAGAGATCTACAAAATGAAATTTCCTTTAACCTGCAAGCCCTACTTGTCCAAGGACAAATATATACTAACAGGACAGCTCCCTGGAATGCTGTGAGCTGCTCATGTAAGATAACAGGCTGAGTGTTTTTGCTTTTGTGAACAAGCTTGGTTGCCCCAACTGCACAGGAGGTGCTTGGTCGTGTAATGCCAGGGAAGTGTTAGTGAGCCCCTAAAAACAAACAGGAGCCGATTCGATGCAATTCACAACAGGGCCTTTATTTGAGCTAGCTTGGGCCCCTCAGCCCACCACCCACATGAAGGATGGTTTTGGTGGAGAGGAGCACCCAGCATCCATCAGAGTAAGGCTTTATAGTGAAGACCCCCATACTCGGGAGACCCTTCCTCAAGTCTCAGGAGATCATGACCACTCAAAGATCACAAGAAACCATACCTGGATACAATCAGCAGAGGCTTTATTAGGGAAATTGGCTGGCGGTCAAACCACAAGCTCTCTCTCTGAAGAGCAAGGTTTGGCCTAGAGTGATGGGTTAAGGGGTCTTTTAAAGAGCAAAACCACAAGCCAGGGGAGTGGGGAGGGGGTGAGGGGTTGCCAAGGATACATAACATGAGAATAGTGAAACATTCCAGAGAAAGCCACCCTGAAAGGTTAATAGCCATGGAAATTACTCAGTACAATCATTTTTCTCAAAAATGTAGTCTTACCAAGTCACTGTCCCCTATACCGTCATTACAAAATATTTCTCACTTCCTCCAGTCACAGCCCCACCTAGATGGCTTGTATTTTTTATGATCAGGAATGTGTCTTCCTGCTTCAGCCCCCCCCCCCCACACACACCCCTACAGGTGGGCCTGCTGCCTGAGGCTTGAGGAATGTAATCCAGCAAGTGTCCTCTGATTCAGGGGCAATGTCCTTCACCTGGAATGTGTCCTAGGGTAGTGAAAATCTTATATTCAGTTCCGATTTCTGGAACTTGCATTTTTCTGCTCAGGTCTAAGGGCAAAGAAAAAGTCTACATATTTCATAAAATGGCCTTTATAATTTTTCACTCTACAATAGGAAGCAGCAAGCAGGGAGTGAGTATTTCTAGCCTGGAAAGCATCTAATTGGAAAGCTACTATGGCCTTTGCCATAACTGGCTGGTGCTGGGAGTCAAACCATAAACTTTTTTCTTCTTTTTTTTCTTTTTTTATTATTGGACATTTTATTTATTTACATTTCAGATGTCATCCCCTTTCCCCATTTCCCCTCCCTAGAACCCCTCTACTCCATTCTCCCTCCTCCTTTTTGCTTTTATACCATTTTACTTACATGCAAGTATTAAGGTCAGTTCTAGGTTGAAGAACTAGCAATACAATAGATGCAAATTGTCAAGGAACAAGCAAGACAATAAACACAAATAGTCAAAGAACAAGCAAGACAATAAACAAAGTTCTGTGATCACTCCCATGATAACTGTTTCTAAGGGCTTATCAGGATGATCAAAATATCTGAGCCTACTTCCCTGTCCTAGCCCAAAGTCATTTTCATGTCTGAAACCTACTTCCTTGTTCTAGCCTAAAATTTAGATTCCTGCCTGAAATTACTTCTTTGTTCTACCCTAATGTCAGATTCCTGCCTGACGCCCACTTCCTTGTCCTTGACCAATGTCATACTCCTGCCAAGCAGCCCATTTCTGTGTCCTTGGCAAACCATAAACTTAACTTCTTTTTCTGTTTGCATTGGTGGTCGTCAGGTAGGGGGTGGGCTTGTTGGGAATTAACCTGGAAACGCTGGATTGTTTGGGAAAATTAACCTGGAGACACTGGTCTATTGGGGTTAGGCTAGAAACTGGAGCTAGAATGGGGTTTTGTTGGGGAGGGGTCACTTGGAAACTAATGCTAGGTATAGGCCTGTTAGTTTACTTGAGTTCAAGTTCTCTAAAATGTGTTGGGCCTAACAGGAGGTCTAATCTCCATTCCACCTCCACCCTTCAGTCATGTACACAGGTGGAGGGGCGAACAGGCCCTAGAGAGATTTACATACTAATGAGGTACCTGAAGGCCAGAGGTGGAGCTGATTAAACATTCCTCCCCAGCCCCTCCCCCCTTCTCCCCTCCCTTTTTAACTCAGGTCGATCCTGGGTTTGAGGGGGTATGCATCCAGATCCATCCACGATCCGCCATGTGAATAAACCAGTTTTGGAAACCCAAGGGCTTCCTCGTGTGTTGGGGCTTCACTGCTATGAGGAACCGTGAGGAGCCAGGGAGAGGCTTTAGTTAATGAACAGCCGGGCCCAACTTCCAGCTGGAGAAACCCAGGGCGTTCCCAGCCGACTACTCACAGCATGGCAGGAGGAACCTTGGGATCCCCAAGCCTTTTTTCCCCACAAAAATGGAGTCTGAAATTCAAAGATTTGGTCTCTCAAGCACATGGAAGCAGGAGGTGTTAGCATTCTGTCTAAACTCCACCCCACAGTTACCTGGCAACAGCCAGGTATGCTCCTCCCCACAGTTACCTGGCAACAGCCAGATAGGTCTGGCCCACTATATAAGGGGCTGCTTGCCTCTTCTTCCTCCTCCTCCTCTTCTTCCTCCTCCTCTCCTCCTCTCCTCCTCCTCTCCTCCTCCTCTCTTCTTCTTCTTCCTCCTCCTCCTCCTCCTCCTCCTCCTTCATCTTCTCTCTCTCTCTCTCTCTCTCTCTCTCTCTCTCTCTCTCTCTCTCTCTCTTGATTCCTCTGTCCCCTCACCCCTTCCCTTTCCCCTCTCTCCACGTGGTTATGGCCGGCCTCTACTTCTCTACTTTCTCTCACTCTCCTCCTCTCTCTGCCTCTGCTACCCTCTTAACTCCCCTCCCTAAGCCTCTGCCTCAGCTGCGGGCCCATAGCACAACCCTGGGGCCATGATCTGTGATCTGTGACCCACAACTCCGACCCACCAGCCATGCTGCACAGCTACAGCCATGGAGCTCCTCAACGAGGCGCCACTGCCTCAGGCTCCACAGCCCGCAGCAAGGCACGGTGTTGCCCCACCGGCAGGCTACTGTACAACTACAGTCACCACTGCCAAGACCCTGTCATGCAGAACCACTGCCATCCACCATGTGAAGCGTCTGCCATGTGGGTTAAGCAGTCGGACGGACCCAAACCAACCCCTCAGTTCCATATTTCCTGCTATCAGACCGCAAAAAAAAAAAAAAAAAAAAAACCACCTCAAACACACACATTTCAATGCCCTGTCCAGAACCTTGGGTGAACACACCCCTCGAAAGCAGCTCTCACACCCCTCCTTCTCTGGGCTCTCTGCAGCCCTTTGAAAAGAAACCCCTAGGTCTAGGGTGGGGACGCTTTCTGGTAAGTTGGTCTTACCGTGTATAGCCTCCAGGGGGCCTTAGTGACGACTTAGGCCTCTAGCCTGGCTGGAATTTTTGGTTATTGAATTATTCTCAGGACAGTGGTACTAATAATCCAATAACCCCCCCAATGGGTGCTGTGGTGTCTTTGAACATATATTTTAAGAGATCTTCATACATACTGCCGGTGATCTGATGAATGGAAAAAGGTTTCCCAAACGCTTACCTATCCACGTTCCCACCCCTGGCCTCTTCCCAGGGCCTGTGTGCTCAGTTGTCACAGGCCTGAACCTGCCTAGACAAACTCATTTTCTGTCACCATGATCTTATGCCACTGATGCCAGATCTCTTATTCTGTTCCTAGCCAAATGTTTCTTTATTAATACAAAAATGCTTCTCTTCTACCTACACAACCTGCCGAAGTTACTTAAGATTGTCTTTCCTATTCTGTCTTGATAGACTTCTACTGCCATTAAATTATTCAGTTGTAACCAATCAATATGGCCCTCAGTCTTGTCAAAAGTCTGCTAATAATATATTTAAGATAGGGAGGCAGAGGCAGGAGGATTTCTGAGTTCGAGGCCGGCCTGGTCTACAGAGTGAGTTCCAGGACAGCCAGGGCTACACAGAGAAACCCTGTCTCAAAAAACCAATATATATATATATATATATATATATATATATATATATATATATGATTATGACAGACAGAATTCCCAAAGCCTCTGTTTACCCAAGATGGTTTCAAAAGATGTAGACACACCTGCAAGATACTGCCTGGATGTGATATGATAATCACTGAAAAATGCAGTGGATAAAACTGGATGCCCTGAGTCAAATGACTTGGCTAAACCAAGGTAAGTCGTTTCTCATGCCATGCATATCCATTCCACAGAGAAAAAGCCCTGCATCTTCTGTGCTTGAAAGCCAGACTGACTAGCCTAAGAGACTGCAGGAACTGTTGGCTAGTGGACTCTGTCATTTTTTAAAAATATATAACTGATAGATTATTGTTAACTCTCAGACTTCTGACTACATTGACAGCTAAGCTTTCCATAGATGTTACCTCATTACCCAAACTCAGTTTCCATTGATTAAATGCTTCATATGTCCTCTTCTTGCTATGCCACTGTCTTAATATTATCTGAGTTCCTATAAACTTGCCTAACTCTAATAAAACATTCCACTATATGATCCAAAAAGACTCATCTTAAAGACTGCTTGTGTTGTTAACTCATGCTGTTATTTCTTTTGTAAACTTATAAGCTACAGGAAACCCACTCAGATCTGCCCCTCATGGACCAAATAGACTCCATCCAGATAAGTACATCTGCCTAAAGTTTCCACTACTACCTATCCCAAAGGGTGAGATTCCTCTGGGTTTTTTCTTTCTTTCTTTCTTTCTTTTTTTTTTTTTTGGTTTTTCCTCTGGGTTTCAAATGTACATCTTAATAAAAAATTTTTTTTTCTTTCTCCCAAACATACTTAATCTTATTCCCTACGTCTTGTCAAGTCCAGGTGCATCCATAATGTAGAGTGAAAAATTATAAAGGCCATTTTATGAAATATGTGTAGATTTATTTGCCCTTAGACCTGGGCAGAAAAGTGCAGATTACAGAACGAGGAACTGAAAATAAGATTTCAGGCCTTCACTTTCCCTTGGGCACATTCCAGGTGGAGGACATTATTCCCTGAATCAAAGCTCAGGCAGTAGGCCCGCCTATGGGTGGAAAAGGCCCAAGGCAGGAAGACACATTCCTGATCATAAAAAATACAAGCCATCTAGGTGGGGCTGTGACTGAAGGAAGTGAGAAATATTTTATAATGACGGTATAGGGGACAGTGACTTGGTAAGACCACATTTTTGAGAAAATGATTGTACTGAGTAATTTCCATGGCCATTAACCTTTCAGGGTGGGTTTCTCTGGAATGTTTCACTATTCTTATGTTGTGTATCCTTGGCAACCCCTCACCCCCTCCCCACTCCCCTGGTTTGTGTTTTTTCCCTTTAAAACCCTCCACAGACTGGATGTTGGGGTCGAACCCCACTCCTGTGGGAGTGCGAGGTGAGACCGCTGGCTGCCAGGTTTCTTCCCTAATAAACCTGTGCTGATTGCATCCAGGTATGGTTTCTTGTGATCTTTGGGTAGTCGTGATTTCCTGAGACTTGAGGAAGGGTCTCCCGAGTATGGGGGTCTTCAATAACAGCTCCAGAGAATCCACCTCCAGACGCCCTATCTCCTGTCACATATACAGCTGCTTCTACTGGACCTGGTCCTTCTGACCTATCCTCAAATGGCTCCACAGACCCTGAACAGCAGGAAACAACCAACTCTCCTAAGACCAGACAAACATCCCCCATACCCATTCTTCTAGGTTCCCTAGAGACACATCACCCCCAATGCCAGTAGGAGGTAGCCAGATATCACAACAACCATATTTCTGCTTCGCCATCACCTCTTTCTAATTTTTTTTTTAAATTAAGCCAACATGGGAGAATGTTAGCATTCTGTCTAAACTCCACTCCCACAGTTACCTGACAACAGCCAGGTAGGCCTGGCCCACTATAAAAGGGGCTGCTTGCCCCTCCTCTCTCTCTTGCACTCTTGCTCTCTTGATCCCTCTGTCCCCTCGCCCCTTCCCCCTTCCCTTCCCCCTCTCTCCACATGGTCATGGCCAGCCTCTACTTCTCTACTCTCTCTGCCTTTCTCTGCCTCTACTACCCTCTTAACTCCCCTCCCCATGCCCTGAATAAACTCTATTCTATACTACATAGGTGTGGTGTGTGGCTGGTCTCTCAGGGGGAAGAGATGCCTCAGCGTGGGCCCACTGAGACATCCCCTTCCCCCATACCTCACCACATACCTCCACAGAACATATTCTCTTTCTCTTTTATAAACACATCAGGAGGTAGATAGGTTTTTCCCTTATAAGCCCCTGATGAATATAATTTGACAGCATGCTCTGGGAATCCTGGGTATGGACCTAGCCAGTATCCATGGTCCTCACCAACATTTAATAAGGCTTGCTTTAACTTTGGCTCAAAAACTGTGGTAGTGTCTTATTCTTATCCAATGTGATTAAAAGTATTTGGATTCTCATTTGCTTTGAAAGTAATTCCATCTAGATCTAGACATTAGAGTTTTTTGTTTGTTTGCTTGCTTGCTTTCAGATATTTAGGCAGTCAGGATTCTGACTTTAAGCCTGTTACCAGTATTTTGTTTGCTTTTGGAATCTTGAAGGCATTTTGGGTTCTGTTTTGTTTTTTGTTGGCTCTGGAATATTTTGATTTATTATCACTTAGGCTTTATCTCCAGAAATTTCTTTTTAATTCTGTGTTTCTCTTCTGATCTTGCCAAGATGTTAGCCTAGGAATTTTATGGGTGTTCAGTGATAAAGATGCTGAAGACAAGAGGCACTCGTTCTTTCTCCCCAGTGTAGAGGTGTCAGAAGAACACCCCACGATCTGCAACAGCCTCATTCGGAAACCCAACAAACATACTCCATTCCTAGCTCAGAAGGAACCGATTAGCTATCCTGGGAAGACACATTGTGAGTGAAAGGTCCTTTCAGGGCAGGCGGATTTCTGAGTTCGAGGCCAGCCTGGTCTACCGAGTGAGTTCCAGGATATACAGAGAAACCCTGTCTCGAAAAACCAAAAAAAAAAAAAAAAAAAAAAAAAAGTTCTTTAAAAAAAAAAGAAAAAAGGAAAAGAAATCTCGGCTTGGCCCTTACATCCCTGCAGATAAGGGAACTTCTGAAGTCAGTTAAAGATAATCAAATGAAGCTAAGCCTCTGTCTCCACTGCCAACATTGCTGGAGTTTTTGCTGAGTCTTATCTTCAAGCACTGAAGTTTTTCTCATTATTTAACTGGTTCTGTTCCTTTGTTTCTCTTTTGTTTTTCTCCTAATAAACCCACTAGAAGCCTGAAGAAATAGAAAGTTTGAACTCAAAATTTGAAATTTACAAGTTACATCCTTTCTTAGACTGAGGGCTGGGGAGGTGGCTCAGTGGATAAGAGCACCTCTTGGGTATTTATGAGGACACAGGTGCAGATTCTCAGCATCCATGTAAGAAGCTAGATGTGTAGATTTCGGCATTTTAACCCACTGTAGCTTTCTGTAATGGTTTCCATCTGCCTCACAAAGAAGGCTCATTGATGAGGGGTGAGAGCCACATTTGTCTGTGGGTCTAAGGATGAGTATTTAGAATGTAGTAAGAAATGATATTGCTGGGGTGGAGAGATGGCTCAGTGGTTAAGAGCACCATCTGCTCTTCCAGAGGTCCTGAGTTCAATTCCCAGCAATCACATGGTGGCTCACAACCATCTGTAATGGGATCTGATGCCCTCTTTGGTGTGTCTGAAGACAGCCACAACGTACTCATATACATTAAATAAATTAATAAATCTTAAAACAAAAAACAAACAAAAAAGAAACCCATGAAGTGTTTTAGTAATGCGAACATCAATTTTTAAAAAAATGGACAGCCAGGTGGTGGTGAACTGCACCTTTAATCACAGCACTTGGGAGACAGAGGTAGGTAGATCCCTGTGAGTTGAGGCCAGCTTTGCCTACAGAGGGAGTTCCAGGACAGCCTGGGTTACAAAGAGAAATCCTGTGTCAAACAAACCAACAAACAAAAACCAAACAAACAAACAAACAAAAAAAAACCCCAAAAAACAAAAAAACAAAAAAACAAAATAAAAAACCCCCAACAACCAGACAGACACTTTTCCAGTCCCATCCATAGAAACACATTATTATAGGAGCCCACAAGAGATGACTGCTCAGACACAGTTTAGAACCAACTGAACATCTTTATTTCAGCCAGCTGGGACCACACTCAGGTACTTGGGACCTAAGCATAGGTCTGAGTGTCCAGAGCATTGGTATTTTTGAAGGCAGAAATCACATTCTGGCACATTGACATCCACAGGGTGTGGGCTTTGCAAGCAAGCAGTTTGACAGAAGCCAAGATAAGCGGTTAGCTGGACGTGGTTCTGCACAAGCACACAGTTTAACAGAATTTATGTTAGCTAAGGCATCTTGACCTTGGGTTACTAGAATAGAGTTGAGTAATTTTTCCATGAGATTCTACATCAAGGAGGTCAAAAATCTAGTTAAACCTGAAATGGTCCCAGCCAGAATATGAGATGGAGGATGCTCTGTAACATCTCACAATGTCACATGGTTGATTCCTTTGGTAATATAAGAACCAGTATTTTAAGCTTCTATCATTGCCAGAGGGCAGTGGCTCTAAGAACTCCCCAGGCATTCAGTACCATATTGGGTCACCCAGCCTCATGGACAGAACAACCACCTGGTTTTCAGCCTCTTAGATGCAAGATAGCTTTTTTGATTATTTCAACATACTATGACTTAATAAATTACATATGTGTATTATATATAAACTATATATTATAAACACAATATGTAATATATAAATTATAAATATGTTGTGGGGTATTCACTATGCAGACATGATTAATAACATCATAGACAGACATTAAAGAGCCATTGACTTTTCAAGTAAATTAAAGCCTTTATTAGGGGCTGGAGAGATGGCTCGGCGGCTTAAAACACTGACTGCTCTTCCAGAGGTCCTGAGTTCAATTCTCAGCAACCACATGGTGGCTCACAACCATCTGTAATGGGATCCGATGCCCTCTTCTGGTGTGTCTGAAGACAGCTAAAGTGTACTCATATACATAAAATAAACAAATAAATCTTTTTTAAAAAATAAAGTCTTTATTAGCTGGTCAGCAACTACACTGGGTATTCAGGATTCCTGGGTATCCCTGAGCCTTTTTCAGGGTGAGTTTTTAAGCACAAACACCTGGGTTGACATGGTAAAATTAATAAGAACAGTTAGCCAGAAGCAGAACTACAGAAGACACAAAACAAGGTTAGCACATTTGGAGACTTTCCCAAAACTATGGACTTTGATTGATTCAGTCTTTGTTTTCAATTTGGCAGGTGGTTGCTGTCTATGTGCTGACTTTTACAGCCTGACCGGTACTTCCATCATGAAGTCAGTTGTGTTAAGAACTGGGGGCTGGCCAGGCGGTGGTGGTGCACACCTTTAATCCCAGCACTTGGGAGGCAGAGGCAGGCGGATTTCTGAGTTCGAGGCCAGCCTTGTCTACAGAGTGAGTACCAGGACATCCAGGGCTACACAGAGAAAACCTGTCTCGAAAAACAAAACAAAACAAACAAACAAAAAAGAACTGGGGGCTGGAGGGGGTGCTAAGGGACCCTGTTAAATATATTCATTTGTTCATTCCACCAGTTCAGTTCTGTCCTTCTAAAAAACCCTGATTAATACAAGAATCATCTCGGAACTTGGTTGGCAGATTCTTTTTTTCCTTCATTGATTCAAAGTTCCCAGAAAAACATTCACACCTGAGTGGAGTGTGTCTGGCTCTTTAAAGGATTCCCCCATTGCTAGTCAGTGGGCCCTTTAAGAATTCTTCGGTGTTGGAACCCTTTGACCTCATGCTTGGCAGTGTTGGTAGCCTCTTGGATTTCTAGGAAACTGGATAGGATGTAGGGCCAGCTGAGACAGAGAAATGAGATTAGGCTAGCAGAGTGAGAAGAGAAGGCAGTTGGTGAAGAAGGCATGTTAAGAGACAATTGAGCCAGGAGAAGCTGTGCTGAGCGATAGGCTAGAACGGATGTTACGGTTTGGAACTTGGTATTGGGAACATCGGGAGACCGGACTGTTTAAGCTTAGTGTTGGGGAACTGAGGGGGGAACGGTTGGGAGTTATGGTTGAAGGAGCTGGGCTGGAAACTGGGAGGAGAGCTGGCAGGAAGTTAAGAGAACTGGTTACTGTTGTAAAATGCGCATCCATTTTGCAGCTACAAGGCTCTCCGAGGCTGACTGGCTGATTAGAATGTCTGTGGAAAGCTTAGATATTACTGAGTGGGGAAAAAGAGGAATAAAAAAAGGAAAGGACAGGACTGCTCCTAGGTATGGTGGAGGAGACAGTCTATTATAGAGGTGTGGGAGAGCATAGCCAGAGGCAGACACATCTGGGAGAGTCACGACCCTGAGTCACGCGGGAAGAGGAGGAGGAGGGGAAGGGACTGAGTCACGTGGGAAGAGGAGGAGGGGGAAGGGACTGAGTCACGTGGGAAGAGGGGGAGGGGAAGGGAGAGAGAGGAACTAAATACAGCAGCCAGGAGGGCAAAGGTACAAGAGGAGCAGTAAGGAGAGAGAGAGAGAGAGAGAGAGAGAGAGAGAGAGAGAGAGAGAGAGAGAGAGAGAGAGAGACAGAGAGAGACAGAGAGACAGAGACAGAGACAGAGAGAGAAAAGGGGGGCAGACTATATAGGGAAGAACCTCTGGGGTGGGGGAAGGGCAGTCCAGCCCCTGGGCTGGAGAGTTCTGGCTAGAATGCAGGGTATTATTGGGAAGCTGCTTTTAGGCAAGGTTACCGGCCCCAAGGACGATCACCAGGAAAGTCACCGTGGTAGTGGGGGTGGGGAGACAGAAAGGGAGCAGGCAGAGGAGAGAGAAGAGAGCAAGGGACCAAAATGTCTGGATTATATACGGAAGAATCTCTGGGGGAACGTTCAGGGTTGGAGGCAGGGTATGCCAGGTCTCTTTGATACGGAAATATGCACCTCAGTCCCTTGACCACCGGTCACCGAAGCGGTGGGCTTTTTTCCAAGTTTTCTCAGTAGTTTAGACATAACAGTTCAAGCTGCCCTCTATCTAGCTTGTCTCTGAGTGAAGGCTGCAGTTGGGGACTTTATAACCATCCTCATCATCCTCAGACTAGATGGTCAACAAGACCTTGCTCTGGGCCAAACTATTCTGTGTCTACAGTCAAGCTGTGCTTCTGTTAGCAATATGGGATGGCTGGCAGGCATGAAACGCAAGTTACAGCCAAGCTAGCAGGTTCTATCAGAGGTGCATTCCTGGTTTCAACCCCTTTCAAATTGTCCCACTGTCTAGTGCCCCTGGAAGATGGTGTATATATACTCTGGGCCCTGTGCCGTGCAGACGCTGAAAAGGATAGAAGGAAAGACTTTCTCAAGGGGGAAGACATAAGGCCATTTAGAATCTGGTATGATGGTGGGCACGTGAACTAGCTCTACTGGTGTCTCCGAAACTCCTGGGAAAATTCTAAACTACGGCAGAGCCACAGTCTAAAAATCCATTAGAGGTTTCCCAAAAATCTCTTTTACAAAAATCATAAGGGGTTATCTTTGCTGGAAACACAGGGAACCGGTTTCAGGTGTTTCAGGACAGAAGAATCCCATAGAGACTTAGGAATCCTCTGTAAAGTTGCATAGTGTTTGAGTCCTATTAGGCCCACACAATTCTTTTATATGTCTCAAAACTCTCTAGATGACTTATGCCTAATTTATGTTTAAAATATGTCTTATTTTTATTTCTATGTGTGTGAGTGTTTGCCTGTGTATGTACCATGGGCATGCCTGGTGCCCAAGGAAGCCAGCAGAAGGTGTCAGACATCCCGGAACTACAGGTATAGATAGTTCATAAGCCTTCATCTGAGTGATGGCAGCAGAACCCCCGCTAGACAGGCAAGCGCTCTTAACCACTGGGCCACCATCTTTCTAGCCCCTTGTTTTAGATTTCTAGTTGCATATGCATGTACTGAGCATGCAAAGAGAGTCTTTTTCTTTGCCTTTATTTTCTAAATAACGCATCAGGGCAAATAAAGTATTTACATTGCACTGAGTACTGGAAGACAGAAGAATGAATCCAGGTAGCTCACTGATGAGCTAGTCAGTCTAACTGACTGGCAGGACCGAGGTTGTGACAGGCCTTGTCTCAAATAGTAAGGTTGAGAAACTGATTATCCAATAGCAAATGGTCAGCTCATTATGCTGACTGAGCTGGTTATAATTAGGAATATATATATGTGTATGGAAGGGTATGGAAGGGTTTGGAGGGAAGAGGGAAATAATTATAATCTCAAAAATAGAAGGAAAAAAATGAATAAAAAAAGAAGAAAAAGTAAGCAGGGCATAGTGGCACACTCCTTTAACCCTGGTACTCAGGAGGCAGAGGCAGGCAGATCTCCGTGAGTTCAAGGCCAGCTGATTACAGTGAGTTCCAGGATAGCCAGAGATACACAGTAAGAACCTGTCTCAAACACACACACACACACACACACACCCCAAAAACCCTGAAACAACCCCCCCCCAAAAAAACCTAAAAAAAAAAAACAAAACCTAAAAAAAAAAACCAAACTAAAAAAACCAAACTAAAAAAAAATTAAAAACTTACAGAATGGCCAAGCAGTGGTGGTGCATGCCTTTAATCCTAGCACTTGGGAGGCAGAGGCAGGTGGATTTCTGAGTTTGAGGCCAGCCTGGTCTACAGAGTTAGTTCCAGGACAGCCAGGGCTACACAAAGAAACTCTGTCTTGAAAAACAAAAACAAAAAACAAAAAACAAAAAACAAAAAACAAAAAACAAACAAACAAACAAAAACCCAAAAAAACCCCACAAAAAAACCCAAAACAAAAAACAAACAAACAAACAAAAAAAACCCAAAACAAACAAACAAAAAAAACCAACTTAAAGAATGAGTGAGATAGACGATGACCTTTGGTTTCCACATGCATGCACATGCACACACAGGTACATGTATACACATATATACCACACACAAGCCCATCAAAAGCTGCAAATAAAGAGAGGCGAATGTCTGAGTTTGTGTTTCTATTGCTGTGAAGAGACACTGTGGCAATGGGGCTGCATTACAGTTTCAGAGATTTAGTCCGTTGTCGTTATGGCTTGAAGCATGGCAGCTCGCAGGCAGACATGGCGACAGAAGTAGCGACAGCGATACCCTGGACAGACGTGAGCTTCTTCTTCTTTTTTTAAATCTTTTTTATTAAATTTTGTTTTTTTTTTTTATATGTCCCACTGTATAGCCTTGGCTGGCCTGGAACTCTCTATGTAGACCAGGCTGCCCCGGAACCCAGAGATCTGCCTGCGGTAGCCTCCTGATTGATGGGATTAAAGCTGCGTGCTACCACACCTGGCAGACAACTTCTGAGAGCTGGTTTTCTGCTTCCACTGTAGGATCTCAGGTTGACAGGTCTATGCAGCGAGTGCTTTTACCTAGGGATCCATTGCAGACCCAAACTTTCAAAGGGCCAGATAGTCAGACGGTCTCTGGTCATTAATAAAATTTTCTGGTGTAGCAAGAAAACAAACATAGGCAAGAAGTAAAAGAATGAGGATGGTTGGTGTTCTAAAACTGAATACTGAAATTCGAATCGCATATAATTTGTGCATCCTCCAAAATGACATCCATCTTTTGATTATTTTTCAAATAACAACAAAAACAAACAGAACCCGGGACATCTGTTCTGAGTTTCTTTTCAGATTACAAGAGTGGCAGGCTCAGTTGGATCCATCCCAGAGGCAGCTTTAAGGTTTCAAATTCAGTAGCTGTTAGTATTCTGTCTAAACTCCACCTTTACTGTTACCTGGCAACCGCCAGGTAGGCCTGGCCCACTATAAAAGGGGCTGCTTGCCCCCTCCTCACTCTCTTAATCTCTTATTCTCTTACCCTCCCTCTCTTACTCTCTTGCCTCTCTGTCCCCTCCCCCGCCTTCCTCTCTCTCCACGTGGTCATGGCCGGCCTCTACTTCTCTACGCCTGCTTCTCTGCTTCTCTCTCTCTCTCTGCCTCTGCCTCTACTACCCTCCTGGCTCCTCTCCTCATGCCTTCAATAAACTCTATTCTATACTATACCGGTGTGTGACTGGTCCCTCACGGGAAGAGATGCCTCTACATGGGCCTGCTGAGACATCCCCTTCCCCATACCTCTCCACACACCCACAGAACACACTCTCTTTATCTCTTTATCTTTTTTATAAACACTTCATTGGTGCCGAGACTCGGATACGAAAACTTCGGGAATCGCCATGCTGCAGTCTGCTGCAGCCGCTGGATGCTGTAACCGGGCAGGACCGACGCCATGTGGCCTGCCTCTACCACTACTGCAACCGCCTCTACACCACCTGGACTCCATCGATGCTACCTGCCATCACCGACCGTGAATTTTCACCGCTGCTGCAGACTAACTCTGGCTGCAGCCCGCCACGTGGGTTAGGCAGCCAGACAGGCCCACACAGACCTCCTGGTTCCATTTTCCTGATACCAGACTGCACAAGCCTAGAAACACACCGGTATATTGATTGGTAAGGAGATTCCAATTGGTGGGAGGGACCCTAGACGCCCAGATGCTCCATCTCCTGTCACATATACAGCTGCTTCTACTGGACCTGGTCCTTCTGACCTATCCTCAGATGGCTCCATAGACCCTGGACAGCAGGAAAGAGCCAACTCTCCTAAGACCAGACAAACATCCCCCATACCCATTCTTCTAGGTTCCCCCTAGAGACAAGTCCCCCCCAATGCCAGCAGGAGGTAGCCGTATATCACAACAACCCTATCCCTGCTTCGCCATCACCTCTTTCTAATTTTTTTTAAAAATTAAGCCAACATGGGAGAATGTTAGCATTCTGTCTAAACTCCGCCTCCACAGTTACCTGGCAACAGCCAGGTATGCTGCTCCCCACAGTTACCTGGCAATCTTAATCTCTTACTCCCTTACCCTCTTACTCTCTTGCCTCTCTGTCCCCTCCCCCCCTCCACGTGGTTATGACCCACCTCTACTTCTCTACGCCTGCTTCTCTCTCTGCCTCTGCCTCTACTACCCTCCTGGCTCCCCTCCCCAAGCCCTCAATAAACTATTCTATTCTATACCGGTGTGTGACTGGTCCCTCCCGGGAAGAGATGCCTCTACATGGGCCGGCTGAGACATCCCCTTCCCCATACCTCTCCACACACCCACAGAACACTCTCTTTATCTTTTTATAAACACTTCAGTAGCTAGGTCGTTTTCTAAGTGCGAGGGGCCAGCTTTGTGTGCTTAACACAAAAGGTGCACACTTGAGGAATTGTCATAGCTGTATTCCAGGTGGGCAAACGTTTTCCTAAGGGACTGGCAACCATCTCTGGCCCTGGCTAGTTGTAGCAAAAAATTTTTTCTTATCTATGCCCCTCCCACTCCATCTCCACCCCCTTTCTTTTTGGAGACAGTCTCACTAAGCCGCCACGTCTAGCTTGCAGTAATCCTCCTGCCTCAGCCCCCGCCCACCCCCAACCCCACCCCCGAGGGAACGCCGAAATGGAACGAAAGGCATGGCTTTGGGTTTCCAAGTCTCGCAGGTCTACGGTCTCAGGGGTGTGCATCATCACTACGGGTCCGGCTCTGCTTGGTCCCGCTGTCCCCAGCAGTCACTAGGGGCGCCCGAGTGGGAGAACCCTCCATTGGTTCCCAGGGGCCTTGGGAACCAATCACTTCGGCGCTACGCCGCGCGGCTGACCCTTGGCGGCCAATCACAGGTCGCCGTGGGCTAGTGCGCGCCGGCCGGGGCTTTGCCGTTGGAGCGGCCGGGAGCCCCCCGGAGGTCGTGGTGTGGGGCTTCCCGCGCAGCGCCTCGCGGGCCGGGGCGTCCGGGGAGGCTCCGGTACGCTGGCGGGGAGGTAAGGACAGGGGCGTGGCGCTGGTGACCTCTGCGGGGGCGATCGAGTGGGGACGCCGGGTGAGGGCCGCCTGCGTGTCCCCGGGAAGCAAGCGTGGGTAGGCCGGGGACCCCCTACTGGCAGCCCGGACACACATGCGCCCCCCTCTCCTACGAGCCCCCCAACTGGGGCTGGGCCTGCTCCCCTTAAATGCCTTTCCCATCGCCGAGGGCCCCTGGGGCGCTTAGCTCGCCCAAAGTCCTGGAGACTGCAGACCCCACTACTGGCAGGGCTCGCCGACGCCTGCCTGGAATCTCTACCATTAGCGAGGGAGAGGGAGGACCACATCGTGAGACCCATTCAAAAAAAGTAGGTACAGACGAAAGCCGGGTTTGTAAATTAAGCCCCACTCCCCGTTTGGAGATCTGCAGGCCCTCGGAGGCTTTTAAAAGCCATTTATCTGCCCCTTTTCCATACAGCAATATTTTGTTTAGCTATGTGCCTCTTTGAACCCCAGTGCAGCTCTCGGGCCTCCTAGCTAGCTAGTTTTTGCTTTGAGCAGTGCTCGGTGGGTTGTGTCGTTTCGTTTGCTGGGGTATGGTATTGGAAGGTAGCGTATAGGATGCTTGTAATAACCATCCAGACGACAGAGTTGAGGGGAGTAGCGTAGTTGGTGGAATGCTTGCTTGCTTAGGAAGGACAAAGCCCCTGACTCATTTCCCAGGACTGGCCAAACCGGTTGTGATGACCTCACACCCGGTACTCCGGTTAAGTGGAGACAGCTGTTTTGTATCAAAGCAAACGAAATGGAAAATTATAAGCGTGTAAATAACTGGTAGACAGTGAAGTGCAGTAGAATCTTTAACATGTGAAGTGTAACTAAATCTTTTTTTTTTTTTAAGAGTTATTTATTCACTTAATTTATATGAGTACATGCTTGCTGTCTTCAGATACACCAGAAGAGGGCATCAGATCCCATTACAGATGGCTGTGAGCCACCATGTGGTTGCTGGGAACCTCTGGAAGAGCAGTCAGTGCTCTTAACTGCTGAGCCATCTCCCCAGTCCCGTGTAACTAAATCTTTTTTTTTTTTTTTTTTTTTTTTAGTTTTTGGTTTTTAGAGACAGGGTTTCTCTGTGTAACCCTGCCTGTCCTGGAACTCACTCTGTAGACCAGGCTGGCCTCGAACTCAGAAATCCACCTGCCTCTGCCTCCCAAGTGCTGGGATTAAAGGCGTGCGCCACCACTGCCCTGCCAGTGTAGCTAAATCTTAAGAGTTGTTTTTTTTTTTTTTTTTTTTTTTTTCTTCTTCTTTGTCGGATTACCCCAGGGGTGTAACTTGCAGCCCTTGGACTCTGAAGTTATTAAAAGTTACAGTGTATATCTGCGGTAAGAGAAAAGGTCTTCTTTCTTCATTTTTTGACTTCTGTTTGCTCCTGTGATAAAAATAAAACATTACCACGGGTGATAGCGGAAGGCAGAGGCAGGCGGATCTATGTGAGTTCGAGGCCAGCCTGGTCTACAGAGGTGGTTCCGGGACAGCCAAAGCTACATAGTGAGACCCTGTCTTGAAAACAGACAAAGGAACAGAAATTAACTGTTTTGGAATTTCCCGTGGGAAAAATCTGAATGGGTGTGATAAGATCAGGCCAAGTATTGATGTAAGGAATTCTGGAACTTTCTGAGTTGCTCCCTCAAATAGGAAGGAACTTTTGAAAAAAAAAAGTAGATACTATGGATGCTTGATAAAGCTGACTTCCTTTCTTAATCACGGTAGTAGGTACAAATGAGTTGATGCATATATCTTCAGATTCAGCTAATGAAGTAAAATGTTAAATTGGATTCGTCCCCACCCTGCCTTTTGAGAGAGGCTCTCATAGCCTGGGCTGGTTTGTGTAGTAGCTGAGAATTACCTTGAACTCCTGATTCTATTACACTCCCTTCCCAAGTGATGTGGTTATCTGCATTCATAAGCCTGATTTCTGGCTCCCCCCCCCAGCCCCCCAAGAATCTAAGGCATTATTAATATTACCTTAGGGTCAGTTTGGTATATCAAGAAATAATAGCCAGGAGCAAGGTGTTCACTTTTACCTGTGTGTGTGCGTGTGTGTGTGTGTGTGTGTGTGTGTGTGTGTGTGTAAGGTGTTCACTTTTACCTGTGTGTGTGTGTGTGTGTGTGTGTGTGTGTGTGTAAGGTGCTCACTTTTACCTGTGTGGGTGTGTGTGCGTGCATGTGCGCAATATTTGTTTTTTTTTTTTTTCTGGAATAATTAGTTTTTTGAGATTACAATATAATTTTGTCATTCTCCAGGTCCTCCCTCGTACCTACCCTGTATATAAATACAACCTGCTAATTCTATATGATGTTACTTGTATGTTTTTGGGTCTGATCATTTGTTGTTCTTCCCTGGGGAAGCCCAGGGACCTTTCCCTCTTACACATTAGCATCTCTTGACTCGGTCCTCCTTGACATCACGTCAAGGTTGTTAGGGACCCATGTTGTTGAAGTCTCACAGATGTCTGGGCAATAGTAGGGGTAATTTCTTCAAAAGTCTGGTAGAATTCTGTGCTGAATCCATCTGGACCTGGATTTTTTTTTTTTTTTTTTTTTGGTTGGGAGACTTTCAGTTTCTGTTTCTCTGGGGTTTTTCATTATCCATCCCTTGAAGGACATTAAGGTTGTTTCCCAGCTCCTTCCCTTTGTGGATTGGGTAGCACTGAACTTGGCTGAGCAGTTATCTTTGAAGCAGGCTGTCCTTTGGTGGTGTGTCTGGGTCATATGGTAGATTTAGTCTTAGCTTTTTGCGACTTCACACTGATTTTCAGAATGGCTGGGTGAGTTTCAAATTCCACCAAGGGTGGAAGAGGCCTCCCTTTCCCCCCACATGCTCTCCAGAACTTTTTGTTGCCCATTTGTTAATCCTTACTGTCCAGACTGTGGTAACATGAAATTCCACGGTTGGTTTCATTTGCTTTTCTCTAAAAGCCAGGGACAGTGAACCCTTTTTGAGATATTTCTTAGCCATTTTTATTTTGTTGAGAATTGTCTGTTCAGGTCTCAAACCGATTTCTTTAGCGCCCCCCCCCCCCCCCCCCCCCCCCCCCCCCGTTTGTCTCTGACGCAGTGGCTTTTGGGCTCTTTCTACGTTCTGAATGAATCCACTGCAGATGTGTAGATGATTGTGTCGGCCTCCTTGAGTTAGTTGCTTTTCTTGCTGTGCAGTAGCCTTTTGTTCTTAGGAAAATGGAGTCCTGTTTGGAATGTCTTTTCCTACACAAGTTGGGAATTGTGGGTTGTGGTTAATGGGCAGAAGTCAAGGATGTCGCTAAACATCTGTCAGGTACCTAAAAAGCTCCCCACATAAGAGATGCTGGTTGTGAATATCAGCAGGGCTGGGCTGAGACAAGCTGGGGTTGATGATTGCACCTGTATACAAAGTGAGTAAGTCTAGTTGACTCCAAAGAGCAGTGTTTTCAAATTCATTTTGTGTGTGCATGCTTTACACTATTTTATCCGTGTTGAGAAAACAAAATATGTCAATAGACTAATAAGGAAAAGGGCAAATTCTATTATGCTTAATAGAATATATTTTCAGTTGACTTCCAAGGTATTTATAGAAATACATGATGTTATAGAGCTAGATGTGCATATTCAAATTAAAATAATAGCTGGGCAGTGGTGGTACACGCCTTTAATCCCAGTACTTGGGAGGCAGAGACAAGGTGGATTTCTGAGTTTGAGGTCAACCTGGTCTACAGAGTGAGTTCCAGGACAGCCAGAGAGGGCTACACAGAGAAACCCTGTCTCAAAAAAAAAAAAAAAAAAAAAAAAAAAACCATATAAATAAATAAATAAATAAATAAAAATATGTCATGTATGTTATGTGTTAGTATTCTGTCTAAACTCCACTCCACCCCCACAGTTACCTGGCAACAGCCAGGTAGGCCTGGCCCACTATAAAAGGGGCTGCTTGCCCCCTCCTCTCTCTCTTGATCTCTTGCTCTTTTGATTTCTTTCTTTCTTTCTTTCTTTCTTTCTTTCTTTCTTTCTTTCTTTCTTTCTTTCTTTCTTTCTTGTTTTTCGAGACAGGGTTTCTCTGTGTAGTCCAGGCTGTCCTGGAACTCACTCTGTAGACCAGGCTGGCCTCAAACTCAGAAATCTGCCTGCCTCTGCCTCCCAAGTGCTGGGAGTAAAGTCTTGCACCACCACTGCCTGGCATCTTGATCTCTTGATCCCTCTGTTCTCTCACCCCTTCCCCTTCCCCCTCTCTCCATGTGGTCATGGTTGGCCTCTACTTCTCTCTCTCTCTCTCTCTCTCTCTCTCTCTCTCTCTCTCTCTCTCTCTCTGCCTCTACTACCCTCTTAACTCCCCTCCCCATTCCCTGAATAAACTCTACTATACTGGTGTGTGGCTGGTCCCTTGGGGTAGGGATTCCTTCCCCAATACCTCACCACACACCTCCACAGAACATACTCTCTTTATAAATACATCAACACGTATTTAGATGCTAGCTTAATTTTTATAGATAAGATTATGTTGGGCCTGGGGAGGTGACTTGGTAAAGGTGCACACTGGGCCGCCTGATACAGCCTGCCTTCTGTTTCCAGAGCCATGTGACCACACGTACAGCCTACACAAAATAAATAAACTGCTGGGTCCAGTGCAGCTTTGATGGGGACAGAATGACATGATTCCTGCCCCTGGGACAGGGCCAGCAGACATGGGGCTTAGAGAGTGTCCATGGCTATAAGGTTTGTTTATATAATAATGTACATATTTTACATTCCTTTAAGGAATGTTCTCCCTCTTAATAATGACTCTGATAATCAGAGACAGCAAAATGGTAAAAGGAGGGACCTTCAGGGAAGTCCTTAAGGCTGTGGGAAAGAACTCTTAAAAACATGAGTTTGAAGATACAGTTTCTTGGGGTTGCAGAGATGGCTCAGCGGTTAAGAGCACCAGCTGCTCTTCCAGAGGTCCTGAGTTCAGTTTCCAGCAGCCTCATAGTGAGTTCACAACCATCTGTAATGGGATCTGATGCCCTCTTTTGCTGTGTCTAAAGACAGCAATAGTATGTACTCACATACATAAAACAAATACATTTAAAAAAAAAAAAACGGTTAAGAGAATATAGTTTCTCACGTATGGAAAAATTAAGGTTCCTGAGTTCAAGGTCTGCCTGGGAGATTGCAAGTCTAAGCCGAGGTGTGGTATAAGTGGTACTTTCAGGGACAGGATACTTTTCAGGACAGGGTCCCACCCAGCTGATTTGTCCTGTGTGCTTAACTGAGGCTGATCTCTGAATTTTTTTTTGCAGTGTTAAAAGGAAATGTGAGCTTGCTGTCTCCCTAAGAATAAAGGGTCTTGAGTCACAAAGGGATACTCACAGGATAATCAAAAGGGAACCTGGAGTAAATGGCTGAACTGATGTGTAAAAGACTGGTCTTCTGATCTGCAGGAGTTGAGCCATCCAGAGATGTATTTAGAATAGAAAGAACAGCTTGGAGAAAACACGCAGGCACACACAGAGGTGGGGGCAGGTAGGGGGAGAGAGTGCGAGAGAGCTCCTGCAGACTGTAGGCCGGCTGCCAGCTTCAGCCCATGATTTGACTCAAGTCCTTTGTTTCAGTAGCTTTCAGAATCCCTCTCCAAGCCAAGGTGGTCTTTGGCAGAAAGTGAAAACTACAGTTGAGCCAAAGATGATGTTTGAAGGCTATACACTGCACCGAAATGACTGCGATTTTCAGAACTTGCTTGTTTATGTCTGCAGCTTTTCAGAGTAGTAATTTGTTGAACCACATTTTTAAGTGTCTAATTGTGTGTAGCTCTAGCTGTCCTGGAATAACTGTAGACCAGGCTGGCCTCAAACTCCACCTGCCTCTGCCTCCCAAGTGCTGGGATTAAAGGCGTGCACCGCCACCAACCAGCTCAGGAAGCCATTTCTTGTTCTGTCCCCTTTGAAGTTCCTTGAGGTGTTGGCTTGTATCCTTTCTGGATTTGTTGAATTGATTGTTTATCTCTGATTGTTTATAATTGTCCTTTTAAATTCTGTGTCCTAGTTTTATTCTCGGCAATTCCTTTTTAGAGAACACTTGTATAGGACTTGGGACTTGTGTAGAACTGGTCTTAGGGAAACATATGGTCTCAGTCTTCCACACTGTTTTCTAGTGGGACTTGAGTTTGTTTCTTTGATTGTGTGTCTGGTGTTGAGAAGTTTGATTCTGGTTTTGCTCTTGTCTGAGCTTGGTTGATTTCAAGACAGGTAGGAGAGAGCACACTAGTCCTTCAGATGCTAAGTGTGGATTATTGACTGGAGTGAGTGGCTGGGGGTGACTCCAGTTCACTGGTAACCAGTGTGATGCTTGGGTCTTAAGGGTGTGATGAGAATGCTTTGGTCAAAACCAAGAAAGTCCTCTGGTGTGGCTCCTGGTGGGGTTGGGCCTGGAGGGCTGAGCGCACACAGGGACTTGGTCAGACTCAGCAGGAGAGCACACAGTAGGCCTGTGCTGAGATAGCTTGGACCTAGGTGGGTGGCATGAGGTAAAGGCCCTGGATTAGATTCACCTAGGAGAAGAAGGCAGATTTGCTCTTAGTTGGGCCTGGGTCTGAAAGGTAGGGACTGTGAGAGAAGGCAATGGGGAATGAGACCACCTAAGAGCTTATGATGGAGCTCCTGCCAGGGGCTGCAAAGGCTGCTTGGCTAGGTGATGCTGGGTGAGAGTCCTGGCTCAGACGAGGCAACAGAGCTCATGGACGCACCTCCTGCCCAGGTCTGGGCCTTGAACGTTGGGGTAGATGCGGGTGGCACTGGCTTAGTAGTCTCCTTGATGTTTATAACCACCTCAAAGTCATTGATGAGAAAACTGAGTCCCTTTCCTCCGTTCACTGATGTGTGATGTGTTTGCACACAGGTGGCAGTGTGTGTGGAGGAGGTGGCACACCCGTCGGGAGCCACATTAGAAATGGAGCAGCCATTCCTGTTAGATGATGAAGAACAAGATCCAGAACCACAGCAGAGTTCACAAGAACCCATCCAAGTCCATGATGCTGATGCCGACGCCGACGAAGATGCCGAGCTGATCTTCGTAGGGGTGGAGAACGTGAAAGAAGACGCCGAGCTGATCTTTGTGGGAGTAACTTCAACTTCCCAACCAGCCAACTCGAACATTCTAAACAGAGTCACCCCAGGTTCACGGTTAAAAAGAAAGCATAGCCGGCTTAGAGAGGCCACGACTCCAAGATTGCAGCCCTCACGACCTGCCGCCCCCACATCAGAGGCAGTGATTGTCTTGCCGGCGTCTCCAGTTGAATCAAGATCAACAGATAGTCCTATTATTATTGAGCCTTTGTCCGAGTCTGATGATAAAAGTAATTCACCACAAGCTGTGCCTAGTAACTCTTCAAAGTGTTGCTCACCTCTGGTTACACTCTCAAGTTCAGAGAATAGTCCGGCGAAGGCAGCGCTTTCAGGAGGAGGTTTGAATGAAAGTTTGTATGTATCAAAGTGCCATTTTTCCATAAATCCACAGAGGCCTGAACGTAGTATTGAGATTGTAGAAGACCTGTCTTCAGCTTTGCCCCCTTCAGGTACCTTGCATACCTCGAGTGCGCAACAGAGGACACCTTCCTTTGATGCTCCCAACTCACTGAGCCGTTTTGTGAATGGGGCACCTCTTTCAGAGGGCTCTGTCCACCCTCGCCAGGACAGTGGATTGATGGAAGTGGACATTTCAAATCCTGCAAGTCAAGAGACTTTTGATCCCAAGAAAGGAAGTTTGACCCTGTTACTTAGTGACTTTTATTATGGACAGTATAAAGGGGATGGGAAGCCGGAGCAGAAGACTCACACAACCTTTAAATGTCCCAGCTGCTTGAAAGCTCTAAAAAATGTTAAATTTATGAACCATACCAAGCATCATTTGGAGCTCGAGAGGCAGGGCAGTGATGACGCCTGGGAGAGCCACACCACCTGTCTCCGCTGCCACCGCCAGTTTGCTTCCCCTTTCCAGCTGGAGTGCCACATCGACCGTGTGCACACGGCTCCAGACCCTTCTGTGGTCTGCAAAATCTGTGAATTGTCATTTGAGACAGAGCAAGCCCTCTTACAGCACATGAAAGATAATCATAAGCCTGGGGAAATGCCCTATGTGTGCCAGGTCTGTAAGTACAGGTCCTCTGTCTTCGCGGATGTGGAAACACATTTTACAAAGTGCCACGTAAACACTAAGAACCTGCTTTGTCCATTTTGTCTTAAGATCTTCAAAACTGGGATGCCGTACATGTGCCATTACAGGGGCCACTGGGAAAGGATCGGCCACCAGTGCTCCAAGTGCCGGCTGCAGTTTTTAACCTTCAAGGAGAAAATGGAGCATAAGACCCAGTGCCACCAGATGTTTCAGAAGCCTAAGCAGCTGGAAGGGTTGCCTCCTGAGACGAAGGTCGTGATCCAGGTGTCAGTGAAGCCTGTTGAGTCGGATTCTGGGAAAGTAGCCTCAATCACTGTGAGCACAACCGACTGGGAGCCATCCTACCCCAGATCTCAAGGCAGACTCTCAAAAAAGTCCCGTTAATTCTAATCTAAGTCCCAATCCAAACCCTTCAGAGAGACGGGAGTACAAACCCATACATCGGTTAATCACTGGTGCCCAAGATGCTGAACTGATGAACAGATCTTTTTCCCTTGATTTGGAGATAATGCAGGGTTTTGTCTGTTTTCTGAGGGTGTCTTTTGTTCTTATTTGGCGCTGGAGTTGGATCCAAGGCTTCACACACAATAAGCAAGCTCCATCACCCCAGTCCCCAGCTACAGCATTTTCTGAGTGAACAGTGAGTGTTATTTAAAATACATCTGGTTTTCATATTAAGTGTTTGACTTAACACAAGGAAGGTGTCTATATCCCCGTGAATGGAAAACAAGTTAAAACCGATTTATTAGTATTTCATATAAGTCTAAAGTTTGAGAGCTCTTTTATGTGAAGGTTTGAAGTTTGGTGGGCTCACACGGCCCCACCTCTCCCTGAAGATCTACAGGCAGTTAATGCTTGCTATAGGAGGGAGAGAGCCTTCTTAAGTGGTATAGCATGGGTAAGTGGACAGATACACGTCCTTCTCAGTCTTGAAGCCAAAGGAATCCTGCCTGAATGTCTTTACCTAAAAGAGTATCCAAGCCATTTCTGTTTGTGAAAGGCCCCTGTAATCATTAAAGCACAGCTGTGTGTAGTCTCAGCGCCACGTGAAACAGTGATGGTAGTTAGAAGACAGACACGGAGTCGATGACCACGGACTTTGTTCTGCTTGATGCTTAGGGTAGCTAGAGTTACCCACTCTCGGTTCCCTTTTGGCTATGTTTGAAGAACTGGCCATATCCTCCTGGGCCACAGCAGTAAAGCAAGTTGTCCCCGAGGAAAGAAGGCTTGTCATTTGTCTTATGAAGTGTATTGAACCTGAGTTAAAACTGAAAAGGTTTGGAAAAAATGGCATCTGTCCTGTCTGTGGCCGGGCCTGAACTTAGTTCTACCCTCAAGCTGTAATAGGAACTTGCCTAATGATATTGGACATAGCACAAAAACCCAACTAGGGTGACTAGGATTCAAACCCTCTATGGGGTCTTCGTTTTCCAGTCCATGTGTGTGTATCTTGAGTGATTGAATATGTGAAGCTTGCAATTTGATGCCCTGGTGCTTTCCCCCCCCCCCCCCTTGGTGCTAGGGATTAAACACAGGGCCTTACATGTACCACACAAGGGCTCTGCCATTGAACTAGATCCCTAGTCACAATTTGTGTCTTGTCTCCTATTTAAGTGATTATAATGTCTGTATAATCTCCGAGTTGATCACACTAATACTGCTTGGGTCTTACTTGAAGCACTTTTGTGTGCAAGATAATGTCCTAAATGAAGACTTGCCTTCTCCTGTCCCTCATACTACTTAGCTGGTCACTTGCCTGTGGAGGAGCACCTTTACGTTGAACTGTAGAGCATCCTCTGAGGACTTCAACAACTTCAGTAGCATTGGCCCTTTCTGTAAATCTCCAGGGCTGTGTCCTTGAGCCTGGCCTGTCGTCCTTCTCTTGTCCCTCCACCTCCAGCCCAGGTGGCCAGCAGCTGCTGCTCATCCCTCAAGGAGTCTGGCTGCACGCTGGTAATAGACACTGGTCTCAAAACTCTTGAGTGTCCTGTTCCTTTCTTTAAAGGTACCTTATCTTGCTGGGTGTGGTAGCACACACTGGTAATAGAGCTCTTGGGAGGCTGGGGCAGGAAGATCTGGAGTTCAGACTCAGCCTGGGCTCTTCAGAGAGTTCCAAATTACACAGCAAGACCCTGTCCCTGAACAACAAAGGAGGCCGTGGGGACAGGTTCCTTAGATGTCAATGTTCCATATTTCCTTCCTCAGCTTAGTGAAGTTTCCCTAGATTCCATTAAAAAAAATGGGAAGAGGTTATCCCCAGGCCGTGCCCTGGCTCTTAAGGCTGAGGGAGACTAGAGGTTGTATCTTTTGTTTGCTCTGTGCCTGATCATTGACTGTGATCTGCCTCTTGGCTATTTTGATGGGCCTTTTCAGTGATTTTGTTGTTGTTGTTTGGTTGCTTGTTTTTTTGGTTTTTTGTTGTTTTTTTTTTTTTGCCACATCACACTCTTTACCCCATACCGTTCCTTTAGGTGTGGAAAGTGTTTATGTCCCACTTATTCTGGTGGAAAATCTGTTGTTTATGAAATGAGTCTGCAGGCTTATGTACTGTCTATGGTAAAAGTGAGAACCCTCTTAGACCTGTGTTGATGTCTCCAGCCCGGTCGCTGTAGTTTTCTGTTTCACTAAAATAAAGCATGCTCCTAAGGAGCACAGACAGTTGTTTACTGCTGAGGGAGGCCCAGGGCTCTGGCTCCTGCCTACCTGCTTCCCCTGTCCCCTGCCACTGCCCAAACTGACTCCCTGCTACTGCACTGTGTGACCCACTGGCTCTGCCATTCCTCAGTCAGTTCCTGTTTCCTCCTGATGCACAGGCTGCTCTCCCAGTGCTTTCTTTCCCTAAGCCTGCATGGCTGCTACCTCACTTGTGGTTATTTAAGCTTATCGAGATTTTTAGAGTGACTAGAAATGTCCCCTGTTCCTGAAGCCCCATTTACCTCTTCTCTTGGAAGGCAACTTACCTCTCCCTGCAGCTTCTGCCCTCCACAATCTAGCTAACTGTCCTAGTCACAGAACTTGAAGAAGAAACCCTTAGCAAGAGCTTTGGCTGTCTTAGAAGTGAGTTAGCTTAAGTCCATTTTTGTGCCTCTAACACAAAGAAGTAGATTGAGCTGAGTCTCTGGAAGCTTTCTGTTTTATATCGACAGCTCTATCTATTTTTAAAGCAATGTCACTTTGTTTTGTTTACACATGTATTAAATATTTGTCAAGATTACTATTTTGTTACTCTGTGAAGTTGGTTGCTTGTTTTACCAAATAAAGTTATTTTAATGTCACCAAAGTTATTTATAAGAACTAGCATTTAGAGGAATAAAGCATTTTGTGAAAACCTTTTGTGTCTTTTTTTTTTTTCACTTTGAACACCTTGTATTATTTTGTATATGATTTGCGTGTAGGGGTGTGAGTGCATCTGTGCCACCACACTTGTATGGGGGTCAGAGGACAACATTTTGGGGTTGGTTCTCTTACTCTGGGATCCAGGGACTGAACTCTGGCTGTCACCCTTTAATTTTTATTGATTGGTTGTGAATTTCACACTATGTATGCACTGCGGTTCTACCCATCTCCCATCCCTACATATCCACCCTCCAACCTTGCAGCCACCCACCCAAAGAAAACAAAACATCCCACTGTAGAAGCTGTGGTGTGTCACACACAGTACAGTATATGCCCTTTTGACCAAACAGCTTTACTTGGAAATGTTCATTGCAATGAGGCCCTGGTCTGGTTTGAGGCCCCTGGCTTCTATACCATCAATACTGGATTCTCACCAGGACTCCATAATGTTGCCCTGTGTCATGAAGATCCTGCAGCTTCAAGTGCTCCAGCAGCTCATCCTTGGGGTAGATGTTGAGGTGGACCAACTCAAAGCCCTGAATCTGGCCTGGGTGGAAGCTGAGTTGTTCTGCCCACCAGCTCTCCTGCTTTGCATAGGGGAGGGGCCGAACCAGCTTCCTGCTGGTGGTAGCTGGCAAGAATCAGGACCACTGGCTGCCTGGCACTCATGCCATCAGGGCCAGCTCTCTTGCACTGCCCCCAGTAAGGGACAAGACCTGCTCTCCAGAGTGCTGCAGCAGGCAAGGGCTGGAACCAGGTCTCCTGAGCTAGCTGTCCAGGGGAAGTGTGGGATCAACTCTTTTCGCATTCTTCAGCTATTGAGGGGTGTGGGTCAGCTCTGCTGAGCTCTTGGACATCACCATGACCCCACCCCGGCAGCCTGGAATATGGACATCCTCCTGGCCTTTGGTGGTGACATGGGTGCTGGGCATTGAATAGATTCCCACTGTTGCAGGCCCACAGGCTCGTGTGTAATGGGGTGGGGACATCACTGTAGCCTCCGGTGTCAGTGTAGACTACTCACATCAGACTGTCCTCCACCACCCTTTTTATAATGCGCAAACTGTTCAGCTTCTCTTTCTCTCCCATCTCTCCCCGACAGGCTTGCTCATTATAGTGGCTCCTGTCTCCTGCGTGTCAGTGGTCAGGATTCTTGGGCCATTAAGCCTTTATCTACTGAGCCATCTGCTTGACCCAGTTGTTCTCGGTTTGAAATGAGACTTGCTCTCAAAGGTCTGTGGTGATGTTGCTTAAGAATTTCAGTTTCCATTTTAGCATCTTTAAAGAGAGCAATTGTATTTTGTTGGATACTTAACAGTCACTTATTATTTTTTCTTTACTGAAGAAAAGTTTTGCTGTGTATAGTGACACACACCGTTAATCTTAGCTCTTGGGAGGCAGAGGCGGATGGATCTCTGAATTCCTAGTCAGGCAGGGCTACAAATGAGACCCTGTCTAAACAAGTAAACAAATCAAAGCAAACTGAAACAAAAATAACAGAAGGTTTCGCTTTGCTCTGTTCATGACTTTAATTTTGCAAATCTTCTGTCAGGTGTGCTGAGGCTTTCTTCTAATAGCACTCCGGAGAGAGAGGCAGGATTGTGAGTTCTAGGCCAGCCTGGGTTAGTTTATTAGCGACACTGCTTCGACACCTCAAGACACTGGTTCATTTTAAATATCGTCACAGTTTCACCAGGATTTCTGGTTGGCTTTCACAAGCAGCGACCTTTGGCTTATGCCTTAAATCGTTTACTTTTTGTCTTATTTTGTTACAGGTCTACTTTGGGAGCATTCTTTTTCTGAGCTGTTTGGTTTCTCACCCCAGGAGGAGGAGCTGAGGTGCCTATTTTACACAACAAAGCAGACCTGACCTTCAGGTTCTCCCAGCATCCCTCAGTCCTTACCTGGCATGCCCCGCCCCCAAGCCTGAACTTTCCAGCCCAGGGGCTGAACTGTCCTTCCCCTACAGGATCTTTGCTATATAACACAGATGTTTCTCCTTCTCTTTTTATCCCCGCCCCTTTCTTTCTGTGTGCATGCTTTCTTGCTTTCTCTTCTTCCTCTCCTCTGTCTCCCCTCCCCCATGGTGACTTCCCGTGGCTTGTCATTGTTCTAGAGGCTGTTGGGACCTGGGGGAATGGAGCTGGGGTAATGATCCATTCAATGGCCAACTTTATTCAGAGCATCAGACAGTCTATGCCCAGAGGGTTAAGAATATCATGCATAAAGTATACAATCACGTTTTTCCATAGAGACATATAAAGGAATGACAACAGCCACTTGTGATGAATAATCTGAAGTGAACTCGCTGTTATCCGGATACACCTGGGAGAGGCACAGAAGCACATTCCAAGAACAATTCAGTGGTTTTTTGTTTGTTTGTTTTGTTTTTGTTTTTCGAAACAGGGTTTCTCTGTGTAGTCCTGGCTGTCCTGGAACTCTGTAGACCAGGCTGGCCTCAAACTCAGAAATCTGCCTGCCTCTGCCTCCCAAGTGTTGGGATTAAAGGCGTGTGCCACTACGGCCCAGCTTAACTTAATTCTTAACAAGACCAGCTCTTGTGGGCCTCACTGACTGTACATACCTGGTCTTTCCAGTGTGTTCCCAGAGATAGGACAAAGTATGGAATTTTGACTCTTAAAGCTGCAGACTCAGAAAGAATTCTCTTAAAATGATTCCCCAGCAGTGCTCTGAAGAGCCCAGATTCCAGGCATTGGTCTGCCACCCCCATCTTACTGTATGTTCTCAAGCCTTACACTACCTGGCCTGAGTGAGCCCCATAAAGGTTGAGATAAGTCGGCTGCCTTAGAATACCCTTGAGCCTGTCCACCATCTTGCTATGGGCCACACTCTGGGCCTGAGAACTAACCCTCTTCAGTTTATGAATTCCCTCTTTATTATCCCCTGAACATCAGCTACTGGGTTCATGCTTCAAAAGGAGACTGCCTGAGCTCTTTCAGGGTTCTCTTGTAAGCTCCTGAGATTGACTGAGACCCTTAAGGGTTAGAAGCATCCCCCCCTCCCCCCCCCCATCCCTTGCAGTGAATACAGTTGCCTTGCTGTTGGTTTACTCTGACTTCCAAGGTCCTTTCCTCATTATGTGTGTGCCTCGTGACCCCAAGGTGTACCGTGACTGATGGAGGAGAAGAAAAACTTTTCTAGTTGCCTGTATGCACTGCAGATTCCAGAATTTCTATATGGTTAGACTGGAATTCTGCTCAATATTGCGTCTAAATTATGTTCATGGATCCTCTGTATATGTGTCTCTGTTTCTCACCTCTCCACTCTCTTTCCTCTCTCCTTTCTTGTCCTAATTCAGAGGCCTGTTTGTTTGTTTGTTTGTTTGTTTGTTTGTTTTTCGAGGCAGGGTATATATATACCTGTATAGCCCTGGCTGTCCTGGAACTCACTCTGTAGACCAGGCTGGCCTCGAACTCAGAAATCCGCCTGCCTCTGCCTCCCAAGTGCTGGGATTAAAGGTGTGTGCCACCACCGCCCGGCGGCCTTTTTCTTTTGCCTCATACTTGTTCATAGAAAATCATAGTGTCTATTTCAAGTGGAATAAAAAAAAAATAAAAAAGACATTTATTTTATGTATGTGAGTTCACTCTCACTCTCTTCAGACACACCAGAAGAGGGCATCAGATCCCATTACAGATGGTTGTGAGCCACCATGTGGTTGGTTCTGGGAATTGAACTCAGGGCCTCTGGAAGAGCAGTCAGTGCTCTTAACTACTGAGCCATCTCTCCACCCCTCAAATGAAAGATTCTTGAGGCAAATGAAGTGACTATGATTCAGGTTACCCCAATACTATGCTCCAATATGGTGGCTTTTTTTTTTTTTTCAGTAACAAGAAAGCCATAAATCAAGACTTTAAAATGCACTGATTGTATAAGGGTTCAAGAATCACTGAAGAGAATCTCCCAGATTATATATGTAAAAGCAGAGAGGGTTTTATTCTGCAGAAATCCAGCATACAGGGGTCAACCATTCATCAAGATGGCAACCACATTTGTGGGAGATATTTGAAATGGAGTTTTCTTGAGCTGACTATCTAAGCGGATGGGGCTCTGCTTAGCTCTGCCGCCATGTTCCTCCGACAGAGGCCACATGTTCGCTGCAGCTAGAAACTGCCAGCCAGAAACACCAGCCCTGCCATCCATGTGGCATCCATGTGCCAGTGTGGGTGATGGCTCTGCCAATCTTCCCCGCTGTCTCCACGATGTCAGATGGCTGAGCCCAGACCATCCCACCATTCACTCCATACCTGGTATAAAATGAGATTTTAATGATTAATCAAAGGCTTTATATGTTTGGTAATGCTCAATTAAGAAGATGCTCACATAATTAGAAGTGTTAACCAATTAACACTTCTAATTGTTACCCACTTCTAGTTGTTACCCAGGACCGTTCTCGGGCCAGGCATGGTTCTCCATCCTCCTACATCTCTGTCTCTCCTTAGCTCCTCCTCTTCCTTCCTCTTCCTCTCCTTCCTTCTCCCACCTTAGCTCCTTCCAACTTGTGGGGAAAAATATCCTGCTACAACCATAGACACATCTCTGCTAACTTGGTTGGATGTTCTCCAACATGTAAACAATAAAAACATTTCTCTTAACCATCCTGTGGGGTCATTATTGTTAGTATTCTGTCTGAACTCCACCTCCACAGTTACCTGGCAACAGCCAGGTGTGCTCCTCCCCACAGTTACCTGGCAACAGCCAGGTAGGCCTGGCCCACTATAAAAGGGGCTGCTTGCCCCCTCCTCTCTCTCTTAATCTCTTAATCTCTTACTCTCTTGATCTCTTGCCTCTATCTCCTCTCTGTTCCCTCCCCCTTCTCCCTCTCTCCACGTGGTCATGGCTGGCCTCCACTTCTCTCTCTCTCTCTCTCTCTCTCTCTCTCTCTCTCTCTCTCTCTTTCTCTCTCTGCCTCTACTACCCTCCTGGCCTCCCTCCTCATACCCTGAATAAACTGTATTCTATACTATACCGGTGTGTGGCTGGTCCCTCAGGGGGAAGAGATGCCTCTGCATGGGCCCGCTGAGACATCCCCTTCCTCCATACCTCTCCACACACCCACAGAACATACTCCCTTTATCTTTTTATAAACACTTCATTGGTGCCATGACTTCGACATAGAAATCTGCAGGTTTGCAATCAGACCAGCTACCAAAGGGTATCCATGCTCACTAGCCTAGCCTAGAACTGGTAAGCTCCCCCATCCCCCACTGGTCAGAGTAACCATCCACATGGTCCCAGGAAAGATTTCTTGAGTTCAGAGCTAACCCTGTCCTTTCCTGACCCTCGTTCTAGGACTCCTCCCCTGGGTGACACACTTCCCCTCTCCTCATGAGACAGTTTCTTTCTCGAAGCTGAGTACCCCAGGCGGGATCTGGACAGACTGTTCTCTTTCTCTCAGGAACACCGGCTCCAAGCTGTAGTCCCTAGTGTGTCTCCCCCAGGGGTCAGTCTTTTGAGAGCCACCTGCTAATGTAGGCCTCTTCCCCTGCTCTTCCCATTTGAGGCCGGCTGCACCCACTTAGTTCAGCCAGTTCGCCTGAAAAGCAGCAGATTTCAGGACCCTACCTGCCCGATTCTCCTCTGTGGTTCTTAGCTCTGCTCTGGGTCTACTCCTTGCACCCTGCCAGGGACCCTCTCTGAGACTTGCTTCTCCATGTGCGCAACCAACTGTGCAAAGGGCTTGGCTGCCCGCACACACAAGAGAGGCTCTCTCTCTCTTTCTCCCCTCTCTGCCTGGGACCTGTAAAGATCTACCTCTCATGGACAAAGTAGATGCCATCCAGATAAGTACATCTGCCTAAATTTCCCACTTACTACCTATTCCAATGGGTGGGATCCCTCTGCATTCCAAATGTACATCTTAGAAAAAAAATTTTCTTTCTCCCAAATGTACTTAATATTATTTCCTACATCTTGTCAAGTCCAGGCACATCTAAAACAACTCCAGAGAAGCAACCTCCAGATGCTCCATCTCCTGTCATATACACAGCTGCTTCTACTGGACGTATTCCTTCTGGCCTATCCTCAGATGCCTCCATAGACCCTGGACAGCAGGGAACAGCCAACTCTCCTAAGACCGGACAAACATCCCTCATACCCATTTTTCTAGGTTCCTCCTAGAGACACACCGCCCCCAATGCCAGCAGGAAGTAGCCAGATATCAGGACAACCCCATGCCATCACCTTTTTCTAATTTTTTTTTTTTTTTTAAATTAAACCAAAATGGGGGAATGTTAGTATTCTGTCTAAACTCCAACTCTACAGTTACCCGGCAACAGCCGGGTAGGCTTGGCCCACTATAAAAGGGGCATCCAGAAGGAGAGGTGACCCCATGCTGCTTGTTCAGTGAGCTTTTATACAGTCCTTAGGGCAGCATTCATTAGGCACAATGTGATTAGCAGAACAGTGTGACTTTTAAAACTGATTGGTCTTCAGGGAATGAGGTGTCAAGGACCTCCATTGTCTCTGTGTGGCCAATGGTCTGTTGTTCATGTGCTCTGGGCCCCCTCCGCAGCACCCCCCCTGCAGGTCAGTCCCCACTCCTGCTGTCTGAGGAATGTTAATTAGCCTCTCCCTTCTGGAAGGGAGGGGTGCCTAAGCAGTCTATGACCTTTCTCTTCCAGGAGAGGAGGGGTCTGGTGGAATTTTCCTCTTCAGGGTTACTGAGTTTTTCAAATGTACCTCCATTTTCACTTGGGTTCTCTTTAATATTTGCTTTCTCTTTACTGAATCCAGATTTCAAATCTTGGACTGTCTTTCTTGTTCACGCAGCTGTATATTTGTATTTTCTTGGACGTCGCTCAGATGGGAGAGGGGAAGTTGCACTTAATAGACAAGGCCAGTTCAGGAGCTGTGGATCTGGAGGGAGGCTAGTGGGTGTGGTGATGGTGGTAGGAGTAGATGAGAGAGGGGCTCCTATGTGTGTTTCAGGCATCCATGGCCTTTTGATTAAATTGTAATGTTCTAGTACAGATCAATTACACAGTAATGGCACAGACCATCTTTTTACCAAATTGTAATATAAGCAGCCCAACCCATTTGATCCAGGTAGAGTTAAATACTGAGACTCACACTAAGGATGAACCATAAAGTTTTTGCATAAAGGCAACTATGCAGATTAGAAAAACTGATGACCAAATGCTGCCCATTCATAGGCCCTGTGAATGTAAATGAGCTACATACCCTTTCTAGGACTGAGACAAGAGAAAGAAAGAGAGAGAGAGAGAGAGAGAGAGAGAGAGAGAGAGAGAGAGAGAGAGAGAAATATGAGGTACAGATTTCCATTAAACACAAGGTCAAGCCTTTTAGTTTGTTATATTTGTAGTTTCTTTTCAGGGAGGTAGAAAAGACACAAGACCAACATACAACTGCATTACAAATCCTTGTAAATATGGATATAAAAGGAAGCTTGCTCCACAGAAAAAATTGATAAGGAGACAACATCCTGGAACATGTGCATAGAAGAAGTCGAGCTTGCTTTGTAGTCAGTCACATGATGCTCATTCATTGGGATGTCCCATAATTTCCAATGAATATTGAGTTTTCATACATTGTAAGTTTTGAAATAGATGTTGATCAAAGGGCATAAAATTTTGATTAAAAAAGAATTCTGGGAACCCATGTACATTATGGTGACTACACTTTTAAAAAATCTGTTGTATAACTGAAATTTACTAGGTGAGTACATTTTAAATGATGTCACCATAAACATACAGAGGATGACCAAATCAGATGATGAGTCAATTAAACTGATCATAGTAATCATTTCAAAGTGTGTACATATCAAATCACAGTGGTGTATATCTTAAAAATATATACATTGTCATTTGTATCTAAATAGAGCTGGAAAAAAAGAATCTTAAAATAACTACAAAAGTGTGATAAAAACAACAAATGATGTGTATACAAATCTAATTATACAATGTGCCCTCCCCCCAGCCTTGAGCAGTCCTGAAAGACCTTGTTTACCAAAATAGGCCAAATAATAGGACATAGGTGGAGTTACCCACCTTGGCTGCATGTACAACCTGCTATAGGAACTTAGAAGAATAAACTGTCCACTGAGCTTGTCTTGAGATATCTCTGGCTGTGACTAAGTATGGGTTCCCCTACCCATCTCCAGCAATGACTAAGGATGAGTTCCCCCACCCATCTCTGATAAAGAGATAGACCTTGAATATGAGAGAGAGAGAGAGAGAGAGAGAGAGAGAGAGAGAGAGAGAGAGAGAGAGAGAAAGGGTTTCAGAAAAGCAGTTGTCCTCTCTCTGGGCTGTATCAGCAAAAAAGAAGGAAAAGACTATTTCAGAGCTCTCCTAGGAACAGAAGAAAATCACAAGACTTCCTGAGTTTCTCTGGCTTCTACAGGAGAAATCCTTAGTTCTGCTTTCTCTGTCTATTGTCTGTCCTTGGTGTGCCAATTTGTCCACGTGTGTCAATTGTCTGTTTTTGTTTCATTGTTTGAATGACTGGTGTTCCATGTTTCATGTTGAAAAGATAAAATGGTTAAAACTGCTAGGTGTCCACCCCTTGGCTTAGTTTAACTTTGTTTTAAAGGCAGTCTTAATGTGCACAGCAGAAGCCGATAAGTTACCCTGCACTGTAACCAGGGGTCAACCTCAGCTGGAGAAGGCTTTCCAGGAACTGATTGGCTGCATAAGCTGCTTTTAAAGGGACCAGTAGCATTTTGGCTTCTATGATAAGGAAGCTGAGAGTTGTTTTTTCTAGAAAAATGTCTGTGACAAGGTGCTTTTCTCTTGAAAGCACAGCTAGAAAAATCAAGAAAATTTTATTTAGTCTAAATATGTAAGATGTGTAGCCACTTCATTTTTGTTTCTGACTGGTTTTAAAAGTATAAATATGTTCTGCATGTCTTGGTTATAGATTATTGGCCTATAAATTATTGGGTATGATTAAAAATTTGCAACTTTGGAAACAGAAAGTTGGCTTAAAACTGGTAACTTGGGGTTGGAGTCATTCAGAAATCAGATGTATAAAAGGTTTAAAAATTAAAAACTGGCAGCCAAACTTTGTAACATAAAAGTAAGGCACTTGGTGTTGATTTTAGAGAAAATGGATCATTTACATTGTTAAAAATTGGTTTTGTTTCCCAAAATTATGGTTATATTCTAATATTGCAGAAGAAACTTAAAAGTATAGTTAAACTGCCAGTATTCCATTGGTTGCCGTTGGCAGTTCAATCATGAGCTTGGGATTTTTTGAGTCACCCATGTTTATAGAGAAAAGGATAGAGCAGGTAGAGTTGAATAAAAGTGTTAAAAACAGCTGTGGCACAGTACAGGCCTGCAGGAAGGATAGACTTTGGGCCAGGCCTCAAGAAATAGGCCCAGATTAAAAACATTTACACTTGAATTAAGACAATGCACAGAGTGGGCTCAGCAGAAGCTTGTTATGGTCATCCAAACCAGCCCCTAAAAAGGTGTTTTCCAGAATTTGTTTATAGCCTTGCTTGTTTCTTTGGGGGGGGGGGGAGGCATTAGCCTCAGACCCAAAGACATTCACAACGGACAGCTTATGGGCCAGGAGGTATAGATAATGATTATGCTGGAGGGAATATCTTTTCAATATTTGGGGCCTCAGTTATATCCCAAGTTGATTGTGGTATAGAAAATTCTAATAAGAATAGATAGTTGGGGGGGCTGGAGAGATGGCTCAGTGGTTAAGAGCACTGACTGCAGTTCCAGAGGTCGTGAGTTCAAATCCCAGCAACCACATGGTGGCTCACAACCATCTATAATGAGATCTGATGCCCTCTTCTGGTGTGTCTGAAGACAGCTACAGTGTACTCATATATAATAAATAAGTAAATAAATAAATAAATACATCTTAAAAAAAAAAAGAATAGATAGTTGGGGCTGGAGAGATGGCTCAGCCATTAAAGGCTAGGCTCACAACTAAAAATATAAGAGTTCAATTCCCAGCAACCACATGATGGCTCACAATCATCTGTAATGGGATCCGATGCCCTCTTCTGGCTTGCAGGTGCACATGCAAAAAAAAATTGGTTTACTTTTAACAATTTTCAAAAGTTGCTAGGAGATATTAATAAGCCCACCACAAGAGGACTTAAGCCTTTGTTTCATATTCTCAAGGGGGATGCACATCCCAATTGTCCTCAACAATTAACTGATGAAAGAGGAATATCTTTGTAGAAAATAGAGTAAGCTGTTAGTTATCAACAGATACATTATATAGACTATGATCAATTGTTGGCTGTTTGCGTTATTCCTACTCATGTGTTGGGGGCCGACTTTTAGCAGAAAGCGGCTATCAGCTTTGCAGCCATCTTGAGCCATATACCCTGACTTGAGATTTGGATTACAATAGCCTACAACAGCTGAGCACACTCTGATAACATCTTGCTTTGGATACCCAGGACTTTCCTTGGGTGTGTGAGATTAAAGGTGTGTGAGATTAAAGGTGTGTAACTTAAGAGTGTGACCTAGAGATCAGATTTAGAGACAAGACCTAAGGGCATGATTAAAGGTGTAACTTAGAGGCATGGCTTAGAAGTGAGACATATAAAAGGCAGAGGCATACAGCAGAGAGATATACTCTTTAGGGAGGCTCTTTAGAGAGCACAGCTAGATTTGGGACTTGGACTAGGAAGAGAGACTGAAGAATAAACGGGATTGAATCACATTCTGTCTGGTCTCCATTCTTCGAGTCCATCCTCACTCTCTCTCTTGCTGAACCCTGACCTGCAGACCGGAGCGGCAGCTTGGGCCTGGAAACAGTGGCCGCCAAGTGTGGAGTGGAGAGGGCCGCAACATTTTTGATGCCCAAACAGGGACTAGTGTGGTCCTCAACATTTTAGGCCGCCCAAAGTGGGCCAGCCTAGGCCCCAACATTTTTGGCTGCCCAAAGTGAGGCTCCAGCTCGGGCCTCAACATTTTGGCTTGGGCCTCAACAATTTTGGTGCCCAAACGTGAGCCAGCTCGGGCTTCAACACTCATGGGCTCACAGCAGTCCTTTGGCAAAAGAAACCACTAATGTGGATTCATCTTTCTTCATCTGCAAGTAAAGTTTGAATATCGTATTATGAAAATGTTTCTGTGTTAATACAGAATTGTAAGATAGAATCCTGGAAGTATTTTGGATGAAATGTTTATTCTTTATTCCAAATAGCAATTAAATTGGTTATTGAAAAATGCTGATATTTGGCCTATTACATGGTAAACATTTTAGGAAAATTTGATGATCATTATCCAAAAGACATGTTGTTACAGTGTTCCTCTTTGCATGCTTTTATATTTCCTGTAAATCTATGCATGCAGTCCATAGAAAAGGTGTTTACTGTACTTATAGACAGCCTACAGACTGCAAAGCTAAGTGTGGCCAGCAGAGGGCATGGGTAGGTAAAGCAGAAAAGCTAGAAAGTAGACAGCTCTAGATTCTTTGGTTTTGTTTGTTCAAATTTTTTTTTTATTAATTTATTTATTCACTTTGCACTCTGATCACATTCCCCTCCTCCCAGTTCCCCCTAAGACAACCCCTCCTCCACACTCCCTTCCTTTCCCCTCTGAGAAGCAGGAGGTCCCCTGCCCTAGGTACCAAGCCTCCTTAACACCTCAAGTCACTGCCTGACTAGGAGCATCCTTTCCCACTGAGACCAGACAAGACAGCTCAATTAGAAGAACAGGATCCACAGATAACAACAGAGTCGGGACAGCCCCTGCTCCAGTCATAGGGGAACCCACATGAAGACCAAGCTGCACATCTGCCACACTCAGTCCAGCCCATGTATACAGCTCTAGATTCTGCAACATCATAAATCATAGAAAAGACAAATGTTATACTTTTCCTGATCCCACCTCCCTACCTGCCTCAGAATGCTTTTCTCTCCACTGTTTCTTTTGACTATTGAAGACTCATATTCTCTCTCTTTCTCTCTCTCTCTGTCTCTCTCTTTCTTTCACTCTCTTTCTCTCTCTGTCCTGCACTCATACCAGGATTTTAATCTTATTGTAATTTTAAAAGATTTTCACTCTTCATATATTCATCTAATTTAATTTATGCAATTTTATAATGGAAAAGGACATTCTTTTACTTAAGCATAGTTGGCCAGAATTGTATTCAAGGATATTATTTTGGAGCTTGCCTCAGGAAGACAACTTAAATCTAGACATTCAAGACCAACCAGGGCAACACAGTGACATCCTATCTCAAAAGTAATGCATTCTGTACAATCCATGTCTGTCACTTAAGGCCCATTAAACTTCACTTGTGGTAAGCCACAGTTTATAACCCTCACAGAAGTATGTGACCATTGATGGAACACACAATCATATTAAACTCTTAACATTTTTAACAAACTATGTGGACCGACCTGCAGGTGGGAGAGGCCCAGAACACATGCACATATTCCACAGGAAGAACCGTTCACCACCCACAGACAAGAGAAGTTCTTCCCACCTCATTCCCTAAAGACCAATCAATCAGTTTAAAAGTCGCACTGTTCTGCTAATCATATTGTGCCTAGTCGCTGTTTCTCTATGCTACCCCTAAAAACTGTATAAAAACTGACCAAACAAGCTGCCCAGGGTCATCGCCTTTCCTTTTGGATGCAGGAGGACCCCAGCATGCTGGAACAATAAAGTTCCTCTTGCTTTTGCATAGATCCCTGGCTTCGTGTTGTTCACTCAGGGTGTCCCTGGTAAGCTAAGGCTTGCCAGAAACTTACAATTCAGTTTATAAACCTACTTTCCTGCAAATGACAATTTCATTCATAAAAGTAGAGTAAACCTTCATTGCATGTATACAGGACATTTTCTCCCTCTATTCATATGCTGGTGCATGCCTGGGAAGATTCTATAAGTTGGGTATAGTGAAGAGTGCTGCAGTAAATCCGAATGTGCAAATATCTCTGGTCCACTGACTTTGGGTCTACACACACACCTGGCGGTCAATATGGTATTTGCAGCTTTTTGAGGAAGCTCTATATGTATTTTTGTGGTGAACAAATTTCCATTGTCAACAACAGTTTATAAGGGCTACTTCCCCTGCCACTCCAAGGGTCATCTCCAGGATGTATTGTTTTCCTCCTGAGAGTCATTCTGATCGTGAGGTGGCAGAAAATTACATTTCCATGACAGTTAAGAATATTGAACTTTCTCTCTCTCTCTCTCTCTCTCTCTCTCTCTCTCTCTCTCTATATATATATATATATATATATATATATATATATATTCTGTGTTTCTTATTTTGGGAACCTACTTACCTATTTGTGATTTTGTTCCTTTGAGTATTGTTTGCTTGCTTGGCACATTTTTATTTTATTTATTTTCTCTGTATATTTTAGGTATTAGTCCCCCTGTCAGAATGTTAACTGGCAAAGATTTACTCTTGTTATATCTTATATTTCTTCACTATGACAATTGTTTCTCTACTGTGAAAAGAGCCTTTTAATGTCACTCAGTCTTATTTATCGATTCTTGTTATTATTTCCTGGACTACTGCAGACTCATTAGACAGTGGTTCTCAACCTGTGGTTCTCACGACCCCTCAGCCAAACCTCTCTGCAAAATGATTTACATTACAATTCATAACAGTAGCAACATTACAGTTAGTAAACAGCAATGAAAATAATTTTATGGTTGGTGGTTTGGGATGAGGAATTGTATTATAGGGTCACAGTGATAGGAAGGTTGGGAATCACTGCTCTAGAAAGTATCTATTATCTATAGTTTGACAATATATAAAGTTTCCCTACATTTTTTCCCAGGAGTTTTCACCCTGTTGTTTTTGAAGGATTTAACAGAACTGTGGGATCATAATGTACCAGAGTAGGAGATTCTACTTCTTTTTTGTTGTTGTTGTTGTTTGGTTTTTTTGAGACAAGATTTCTCTGTGTAGCCCTGGCTGTCCTGGAACTCACTCTGTAGACCAGGCTGGCCTCAAACTCAAAAATCCACCTGCCTCTGCCTCCCAAGTGCTGGGATTAAAGGCGTGGGCCACCACCGCTGGGCAGGAGACTCCACTTTTGTCCTATCTCCATAAACAAAATAGCAAGACTTCACATTGTGATTTCTTAGATGCTGCTAAGAACAAAAACCAGTGAATGTTACAAAGAGCCCCGGGGCACCTGGAATGAAAGGCAGAGTCGGTGAGAGCTCCCACCCAAGAGCAGTCCACAGAAATCTAGAGACCCAACTCCTTTATTTATGATGTTCTTAGTTGATTTAGCATTTATAAACACAAAAATTTTACTTTCTTCTGCTTTCCAGGAGTTCCATTAAAAAAAAAATCAGTTCCACCTCAGAGGGTTCCCATCATGTGTGGAAAGCTTCTTTGCAGCTTCCAATATTTTGTCTTTGCATTTAAGTTTTGACAGTTTGATGGTAACATGTCTTCATGTGAATATCTTTTGAATCATCCGGATAGCTGTTCAGTTAGCTTCCAGGCTTTGCATTTCTGGTTCCCTTCCCAGACTTGACAAGTTTCCACCACTATTTCTCTGAATGGTTTTCTTTCCTGTAGGAAAAAAAACAAAAAAAACAAAAAAATGAAGGCCTGCGCACCACACGCATACTCGTGAGCCTGAGTTCTCTGAATCTTGTTGGTAGGTTGGTGATTCCCACTGCTCCTGGAGTTTAGGAACCTTAACTGAGTAGTTCTGTGAGATAGCATGCGGGTGCTGGCCCATGAGAGGTTGCTGGGATGCCCCCAGGTGGGGAGTGATCTCAGTCTGATTCCTCAGGGGTGCAGGACTCTCGAGTGGGACCCCTGGGCCCAGAGGAAGCTGATTGATCTCAATTCTGGGATTCCAGGAGCTCTGGGACTCTGGAAGGCCACAGCAAAATGGAGAGGAGGAGTGTGCAGGTGCTGTGCTGGCCCCCATGCCAAGAGAGACGAGGGGAAAAGAGAGGCCTCTGACAGTGTCCCATGGGAAGTGCTTGCTTATTCTACTCACTTGGCTTGAATGATGCTTCCGTGGCTGGAACACAAAGACTTCCTCCACAATGGCAGCACTATGGCAGGCCCCAATAACATGAGAAAGTCCCAGGTTCCAAGAGCTTTATTGACATGGAGGATGATAGATGGTCTGGATGTGCACCCCCACACCCCACACACACAGTTAAGCCACGGGTGACCTGACTTAAATAGTGAGGGAGAGGGGGAGGAGGGTCAATTAATTAGCTATGCCTTCTGGCCTTTAGGTAACTCATTAATATGGAAATCTCTTGAGGCTGAAGCCTGTAGTCACGCCCTCTACCTGTGTAGAGTGACATAAACCTCTTAGGGAGGGGCTGCATCCTATGTGGCTGGAAGGCAAGGGTTGATGGAGTTGGGGGGGAAGGCCTCGTGTCAGAAGCCATTGCCCCACTGGGGTCAGGATTCGAGACCTGTGCCCAGCCAGGAACCAAGCTATCTTTAACAGGTGTCACACTTCCCCCCAAGTTTGCTATTTGTTTCTGCTTGGTGTATCTGCTGCTGTGTTCCTCCACTGACTTTCTGGTTCAATTATGCCTCCTTCCCCTAAATGACTTGTTACTTTTAAATATCTTGTAAAGTTCTCAGTCTGTCAATATATTGCCTTCCTCTCCTCCCTGAGTTTGGTTGTAATACTATGTTAGGTAAATCTTATCTCTCCATTTTAATATGGAGAGTTTATGGAGATTTTACTTCTGTCAGTTGGAACAGATTTTCCAGTTTCTACATGGTTTTTTTTTTTCAATCTTTCTGTGCATTTCTGTGTATTAAAAAAAGGAGTCAGGTCTCCAGATTTCTGTAAACTGTTCTTGGGTGGGATCTCTCTCTCTCTCTCTCTCTCTCTCTCTCTCTCTCTCTCTCTCTCTCTCTCCCTTTCATTCCAGGTGCCCCTGGGGTTCTTTGTAACACCCACTGTTCTTAGCAGCTTCTAAGAAATCACAGTGTGAAGTCTTGCTATTTTGTTGTGAAGTCTTGCTATTTTGTTTACAGAGATAGAATAGAAGTGGAGTCTCCTACTCTGGTATATGACTGATGCCAAAGCTCGGTTAAAAAAAAAAATACTACAAGGGTATTCCACCAATCTGCAGATGTTTTGATACATAACAAGTAGTGATTGCCAAGAAACTTTAGAATAAAAGTAAGAATTGTTAATAGCAAAGAGAAAAACACACATATACATGAACACATGTGCATGTACACACACGCGCGCGCACACACACACACACACAGAGAGAGAGAGAGAGAGAGAGAGAGAGAGAGCCAAAACATGTGCATCTCTGTGTATGTATGTGATAGCAAATAATTACTTTCATATAAAACTATATGTTTTCAAACAAAAACTATAAACTGAATGCTCTAAAATTGTGATCAAGAGCTGCTGAAAGGTCAGGACAATAGAAGATGGGGAACTGAAGAAAGAAAGGTAAATTCCCAATTAAGAGAAAAACACTACAACTAGAAAGTCTGAAGAGAGAAATATAAACCTTTGAGTCATTTGGGGGCCTGTTAAGTTTAAGATCCTGATTTGATGTGAGATACACTTGGTGAGTATCTATTCCTATTGCCGTCAAAAATTATATCAGTCCTGACGTGTCACAGAATATACCAAACACAGTGGTTTAGAGACTAGAAAAGAAGTCTAAAAAAACTTAAATGAAAGAGCTGAATGTGTCTCTGAGGGAAGAAAACATAATGTGGTGAGAAGGAAACAAGACATCTGACACTTTAAATATGGTCAATGTGCACAAAATAGGAAAAGCTAGATGCTTTTACATCAAACAAGAAAAATAAAAATAAACACAGTCACACCTGCAAATGTCTATGCTCACCTGATCTGCACACCAGTACCAGATGGCTAAAATAGTCATTCCAAATATCAGTCCTGGCCATGGAATGTCTCCAGTGATAGGGTCTCGGAAGATGTGGAAGGAGTCCGGCTGAGGAGTGTAGCACCTGGGGCTGATGGTCAGGTTGTCCCCCTCGACTATAGAGGGGATGGCATTCATGTACTTCTCTGTAAAGCTCTGGTAGCCTCCGACTTCAGCAAATGCTAGAAAGGCATCAGATAGCATGTGTGAGGATTTCAAAGAGCGCATGCTCACAAGCTCCACTGCAGCGAAGGCACCTGAGTGCTTCCTGTTACCATGGTCACGGCTTCAGTGCTTTCTGCAATGGCGGGTGCATGCCTGTGGGGTCATCCATGATAGAATACTGGCTTCCACTGAGCATTCAAAGAAAATGATTCCTTAATATTGTTTCTTTCTTATTTCTTAAGTAAATCACCTAGCAAAGCAATGAACTCATACATAAAAAAACACTTATGCAGTTCAATTAAGGTTGCCACTTAATAACATTTGCCCAGTACCAAACTCTACACATCTCACTAGACTGTTCACAGTTACAAAATGGCCATTTAGAAGCAACAGAACTTTGTTATGGTTTTACACTTTCTCTGTCAATTACATTTTTACTTTTACTCAACATACAGATACACACACAAACACACACACACACACAAACACACACACACACAGGCGGGCACTGAAGTATCCTTCCACTGATGAATGGATTAGGAAAGTGTGGTAGATACATACGGTGAAATTTTATCCAGCCGTAAAGAAAAATAAAATCCCAGCTTCTAATTTATATATTAATAGAAATAATATATTATAAATATTATATATAGTAAAACTGAATAAAAATGACACACATATACATAACCATACATATATATATATATACACACACACATATTTGTGGGTATCTATTTATGTGTGTGTGTATGTGTGAGTGTATGTGTGTGTATGTGTGTGTATGTGTATTTATCGGCATGAGTGTGAATAGAGGTTATAAAAGCTGAGAGGGGCCCATAAACATAAAAAATGGCCCTAAATAAGTCATGTAGAGAGGGTAATAGAACACATGCAACAGGAAGTCAGCAAGGGGAATCCTGGGAATGGAGGGGTACAAATAGGGGACAGAGATATGGGGGTGTGTGAATCCAACCAAAGCAAAGTATTGTGGAATTGCTTAGGAAAAATGACACTCTGTACACCAGTTAAAAATAACTCTTATAGAATCCTTTGCCCCTACCGCCATCACCCCACCCCAAAAGGGGAAAAACTCAACAAAGGGAAAACCTGACAAATAGGGACAATGTTTACAAACTAGACACTAAAAGAATTCAACAGCAGAAGGCACAGGAGAGCTGATTACAAATGGATAATTGATCTTAAGAAATCATTTTTACAAGGAGAGATATTAATAGCACATGAAATTTAGTTAACTCTTCACATTTTGCTTATTTGTTATGTGTATGCATGCTTTGTCTGAAAGTGAGTGTACTTCCTGCCTGCCTGGCATCAGTGGAAGCCAGAAAAGGATCCCAGGTTCCCTGCAATGGGAGTTACATATCTTTGTAAATCTCCCTGTGAGTGAACTGAACTCAGGTCTTTCTGAACAGTGAGTACTTTTTACCACCAAACCATTTCTCCATCCCTGCCAGGAGCCAACCTTATTCCATTTTGAAAGAATAGTTTTAGGCTTTGTTTTTCCTCAGCTATCAACTCCTGAGAAAGCAGGTGGCCTGGTCGCTGTGCCCTGAGCCAGACAAAAAACATCTGCCGTTGCAAGATATCTGCTGTGGCAGAATGCCCAGCTTTTGTGAAATTTCCCCAAACTCATTATCCCCTTCCCTGCCTGTATAAATTGCCTGAGAAAATACAGCTTGAGGACCTTGATCAGAAAACTTGTCCTGGTCTCCTTCTTTGTGTCTCTAGTCCCTTCATTCTTTTGCCCCCCTCCCCCTTGCTGGAAACTCATCAAATCCCCCATAGGTCGGAACACATTCCCACAAAAATTTTATATTAAGTAAAAGTTGAGCATTGGTAATCAGTGGGAAAATGCAAACCCCAACCACACTCAGACATGCTATATTGTTCAGGTCTGAATAGCTAGTATGAAAGAAACAAAAAGTAACAAATGTAGGTGAAAAGTAACAAATGCAGGTGGAATGTAACAAATGCAGGTGCAGACTCAGAGAAGTGGAAGGCTTGCATGCAGTTTCCACATGAGGCTATGCAGCTGTTTCAGAAAGCAGGTTTCTCATAACACTAAAGCTAGAAGAGCCTGTGGAGACACCTGGGCACAAGGGCTTGGGAGCCAACAGGGAACCCAAGCCCAGTGTTACTGAACAGATCATGATGAGGGTGTAGATTTGCCTGAGGAGTCAGAAGGGCATTTAAGGCCTGGAACAGTAAGAGGGCTTAAAACCCTCTGTAGGAGAGGACTGCCTTGTCTGGCCTTAGTGAGAGAGGATGCACCTAATCATGTAGAGATTTAATGCCCCAGGGAGAGGGGAAGGATGAGGGGATAGGGTATCCTCTCAGAGGCAAATGGAGGAGGGAAGGGAGAGAATAATTCTGCAAGGGGGGACCTCGAAGGGGGGCAACATTTGAGATGTAAATAAATAAAATAATTAAGAAAAAAAATCTAAAGTGGGCTGCAAGAGCCACCAGTGAATCGGAAGAAACTGGGTGCCATTTCAAAAGATGGCCTGTCTCTTTAAAAGTCTCTTAAGTTAAAACCTGATGACTTCAGCTTTGAGAAGGATGGAGGCAGGAAGATCGCTGATGCTTGATGGCTTCCAGATAAAATAAAATAAAAATGAAATAAAAATAAAATAAATAGGTGAAGAGATCACAATATCTCGACACACACACAAGTTAAGGCAACTCTCAACAAGTCAGCAGTATAGAAATTCTCAAACAAATGCTGTACACAGAGGAAGGAGAAAGTTTTATATAAAGAGTATGGTACAGTGCCTGAAAGCAACAGGTCAAGAAGGAGAATGGAGGAGGAGCCAGTCATATCCACATAGCAAACTGGCAAACACCCAGAACCACCATGAGGACAAAAGGGTATGACTGACTTAAATTAGCCATCAGCCAGAACAACCAAAACAAAATCACAAGCAACAGAAAACCCTTTTCGATCATAATAGTGAGCACAGTGGCCTTAACTCACCAATTTAAAGACACACACTAGCAGACTGGAGTTAAACAAACAACAAAACACTGACCCAGTTATGTGCTGACTCCAAGAAGCAAACATCTATCCACTGAGTGTCAAAGGTTAGAACGCAATCTATAAAATGGCATGAAGCCATAAACAAGTTGGCATAGCAATGGTCATCTCTGATAACAAAGACTTAAACCCCTAACCTAATCAGAAAAGATAAAGAAGGCAACTACAGATTGTAAAGGAACAATTCATTAAGGCACATAGCTTTGTCAATATTTATATACCTACTCTTGCTCTCAGTGTCATAGAAGAACCTTTAAGGAAAAAAAAAAAACAATCACATATGCCCAAACTCGATAATCATGGGGCACTTCAGTAGTCTACAGATCTACAGATCCTTAAAATCAAAAGCAGAAAAGGCATCTCAGAGCTAGATCACACCGAAGATAGATTGGCTTGAACAGCTAAAAGGGACAAAGACAAAACAGGAAAAAGTTATCTATTTTTATCTGCATTTGACAGGGTCTCACACTGAAAAGATTCCATGGCGTTCACCTTTAAAAACCTATGGATCTGATAAATACTTTCAGAAAGTAACAAGATACAAAGCCAACATCTAGAATCCAGTAGCTTTATATTCACCAACAGTGAAAAGAGACTGAGAAAAATCCCCCATTCATCATAGCCTCAAAAATCCCTAGAACTAAACCTTACCAAGGAGGTGAAAGGCTTCTTTCTATAGGGGAAACCTTAAGACACTGAATGAAATAAGTGAAGGAAAACATTGGTCATGCAAAGACCTTCTGTGCTCTTCCACCAGTATAATTAATGCTGTGACCATGGCTATAGTCTCAAGAGCAATCTACAGATCTGGTGTGATACTGATCAAAATGCAGTGACATTTCTCACAGAACTAAAATTCAGTCCATGTGCTTGTATGGAAGCACAGACAGACAGACAGACAGAAAGAAGACAGACAGACAGACAGACACATAGACACACACACACACACACACACACACACACACCATATGAGTAGCCAAAGAAATTTTAAACATAAAGAATACAGCTAGAGAGATACATCATATTACTTGACCTGCAACTATCCTACAGAGCCACAGTAATAAAGACAGCACATACCAGGGAAGTCTCATGTTAGATGGGCGATAAACTCACAAAGCTATGGACACCTAATATTAACAGGAGCATCAAAAAACCAAAAAACCAAAAAACCAAAAAAACCAAAAACAACAACAACAACAAAAAAGGTCTTTAACAAATGGTACTAGCAAAATTGGATACACATCTTTAGTGGAATGAAAATAAATCTGTATTTCTTACATGACGCACAGGTCAACTTCAGTTGGATCAAAGACCTTGATTTAAAAGTGGAAATGCAGGGCTGGAGAGATGGCTCAGCGGTTAAGAGCACTGACTGCTCTTCCAGAGGTCCTGAGTTCCATTCCCACCAACCACATGGTGGCTCACAACCATCTGTAATAGGATCCAATGCCCTCTTCTGGTGTGTCTGAAGACAGCAACAGCATACTCACATATATAAAATAAAACAAATCTTAAGAAAGAAAGAAAGAAAGAAAGAAAGAAAGAAAGAAAGGATAAAGCTCGGCAGTGGTGGTGCACACCTTTAATCCCAGCACTTGGGAGGCAGAGGCTGGTGGATCTCTGAGTTCAAGGTCAGTTTGGTCTACAGAGTGAGTTCCAGGACAGCCAGGGCTACACAGATAAACCTGTCTACCCCCCCCCCCCCCATGAGACTCCGGCAGAGTCACACGGGGAAACCGGGATTTGAACCAGGAGAGAGACAGAGAGCAAAGGGGAGAAACCCTGTCTTGAAAAACAAACAAACAAACTTATTTTTGTTTGGTTCTAGATCTGGACAAGGGGTCAAAGTGTATAATTTTACATACCAAAGCAGACCTGGCCTTCAGGTTTTTCCAGAATCCCTCAGTCCCTTCCTAGCTTGCCCTGCCCCCAATCCTGAACTTTCCAGCAAAGGAGCTGAGTTGCCCTCCCCCCACAAGCTCCTCCCTAAATAATCCAGATATTTTGGTCTCCTAGGCTCCACCTCTCGATCCCCCAACTCCCCTCTCTTTACTTCTCCTTCTCTTCTCTCACACCGTCCTTGGCCTGAGACCAAGCTTGGTGTTAGTTTTGCATCTTGCCGTTGATTCCACCTGCATAGGGAGGCCTCTTGGGTCTCAGTGCCTTCACTTCGGAACTCACAGCAATTCTCTCATAAAAGGGTGGAGTAGAATTATAACATAACCAACAGGATTTGGTGAGTTCAGGGTGGGAATGATTTAGCACTGAAAAAGTCCTATTAACGACCTCAAGAATAAAATGTCGAGTATCAGGTTTAAAGGCATCATCAGAAGGAGGAGGAGTAGTGGGGAAAGGGGTAGGAACAAGATTAGCTGGCTGTTTTTGTGGGGGCAAGGGATTTAAGACAAGATTTGATCCAATAGGCACCATCAGCCTACCAACCCCAGGTGGTTGTCTCAACAGTTTTATAGTAAATAGTAGGCCATCATCAGAGTGCTCCTTGTAAAGCCTTAGCGCCCCCCCCCCCCCAAGAATGGCCACTGCTCCATTTATTATTCTTTTTTCCTAGATCAGTAAATTGAATATGAAGTGGGTGACCCCAGCCTGAGCACTCTGAAATATTAGTCCAATCTGGGTTTCCCTGGCTTCTTGTTTTATGATGTATATTGAAAGGTATAGAAAACTTAAGAAAAATACTAGTTCCCCCAAGAGAGCGGAACCAAATGTAAGATTTTAGGCTTTCACTGCCCTGGGATACATTCTACATTCCGGGAGGGGTACATTATCCCTGAGTCAGAGGACACTTGTTGGATTAACATTCAGGAGAGGAAGGGAGGGGCTGATTAACATTCCTCAGACTTCAGGGAAGAGAAACGACCTGCAAGTGGGGAAGGCCCAAAGCACAGATGGTTGGGCAAGTTTACATTCTTTTGAAAGATGAGTGTACAAGATGTTTCTGAATGACTCTGGCTGAATTATGGGTTGGGACTTTTTAAGACTTTCTACTGTTTTTATGTTATGTTTCCTTGGTTTCCCTCTTACACCCCTCCTCTTCTCCCCCGTTTGTGGTTTTTTTCCTTTATATATCCAGTACTCCCCTACCTCAGGGTTGACACTCCTCTGCCTGTGCATGGGTTACGAACCTTGGCCTCAGTCGACTGATCCCGAAATATACCTCTTGCTGTTGCATCAAGAATGGTGTCTTGTGAGTTATTGGGTGGCTGCAAATTCCTGAGGCTTGAGGGAGGTCCTCCCTTTGTGGGGTTCTTACAGTATAATTAGCAGTGACCGTGATAAAGTCCCAGGGGGAGGAGGGATGCCAGTAGGTGTCTTCTGTTGTTTCACACCCCCAATTTTTGCAGAATAATTCATTTCTACCCCCACACTGTGGATTCAAAAGAGCAGTCTCAGTGATAGCCAGGGCAAGCATAGAAGGGAAGCACTCTTAACATGTTCCTTTTATCTTTTGTGTCACACTCACCCCAAGGGTCAAGGCCTTGTCTGTCAGGTGGAGAGAGTGAGGAGGGAGCTTTTTGAAAGTCTGTATGCCCTTCCAGATCCCAATTAACAGGGGCACCTATGGCTAATTTGCAGAGATCAGTGTAAAGGCTGAGCCACCAAGTACCAGGGTGTGAGACCTGAGAAGTGCTCCATACACTGTCACCTTCTCCATTAATTACTTGCCAGGTCAAATTAAAGGGTTGATGAGGATTGTTATCACTTGCTCTTATGAGTCCCAAGTATCAAGGTCTCCAAGAGCAAACACCACAGGTGACTCATTTTCATCTGGAAAAAGAAGAAAAAGAACATAATTCTCAGGGAGATCTCACTTCCCTGGATTTCAATTGTTATCCATATTATCTACAATTGAGTCTGGCTTTGTGGAGGTATCTATTTGTTTTACCAATATTTCTGGCAGCCATCTAGCAGTGCCTTCTTTGGTGTCAAACAGACATATTGATCCTCGGCTCCACATACGGACTGGGTCTGGGCTGTTCTATTTAAAGGTAAGAGGGTCCTTCCACATAACTGTGGCATAATTTTTATTAGTCTCAGGGTACCAGAGGTGATCGGCAGCAGATTTGCCATGAGCGTCCAGATTTAGAAAATTGAGAACAACAAGGCATGATGGAGAATATTTCTAGGAGACTCCTTCTGGGGGTATAACTCCCACTCTTTTGTTTTTTTTTTTAAAGACAATTTTTTAGAGTTCCTTGCAAAACTAGGGCAGAAGCACCATTAGCTGCTCCTCCCACACTCAGAGAGTTATGAAGATATTATTTTAAAGTTTCACAATACCTGTTTCACAATACCTTATCCTTGAGGATTATAAGGAATCCAGTAATATAGGTAATATTAAATTGTCAACAAAACATCTCAAATGTCTTACTATAATAGTCAGTTCCATTATCTATCTTAATCTGATATGGAACACCAAGCACAGAAAGATAATGTAGGTAATAACTAATTACATTGTTAGTTGCTTCTCTTGTTAAAGGCAGTTGCAACTAGAAGGCTTCAATAGGTGTCAAGTCACATGTACATGATTTAATTTTCTAAAATCAGAAATGAGTAACATCCACTTGGCATAATTGATTAGGTATAAGTCCTCACCATTATGAAAAAAATTGAGGATGCAGAGAACAGGTTTTTGCAGTTTGTCTTGTACATTCTCTAGAAATACCAAATTATTTTCTCAAGATATTATTATTTTGATGATGTAAAGAATAAGATTGTATGGCCAATTGTTTCTGCAAGGCTTATAATCTGCCTGGTATACAAATCTGCAGTGGCATTGCTTTGGGGTCCAGGCAATCCAGTATGAGCTCTTAAATGTCTTATAAAGTTAAGGAAGGAACAGTACATGCTTCTTAAATTAAGCTGTATTTGTAAAATCTGAGAATTAGCAATATCTAAAAATGGAGCACTTTTAAGCAATTACAAACCATGAGCTATATACTGGCTATGAGTATACAAACTGAAAGCTTGTTTTTTTTTCGCATTTCAAACAGTGTCTACAGCACATAATTCAATTATTTGTGCTGAAGCAGGGGGAAACTTAAGAAAATGAACATGTGATCCAATTATATATACTGTCTTCCTATTAGGTGAGCTGTCTGTAAATATTTTCTGCTTTGAATATTTTCTGGAGCAACAAGCATGCCCCAAAATTTTAAGCTCATTGTATGAGTGTGAAGGCTTGCATTAAAATTTCTTCAGAGAGATCAATTAATAAAATACCATATAATGAATAATTTACACTGAAAGATTCAAACTATTAACTCCTTGTATTAAAGCAACAACAAATTTTTACATAATGAAAGGCTATTAGTAATTCATTGAGGCAAAACTTTCTAGTGATAGTGCTTCATGGGCTCTCAAAAATTAGAAGTATTCTCACTGAAAGCACACTTTTCACCTTCAGCAGAATGTAAAGGGTCAGTATAAAAACACTCTTCTAAATCTATAATAACTCTATATGTGTTTCCTGGAATGGCAGCTGGAGTAGGCAAGTCAGGCTATAATGCCCCACAAGTTTTATAAATCTTAAGTTTGAACTTTGTTTTGGATTAATGGAATAACCAATCCCTTGTAACTGAGTGAGGGAATCGGATAAAGGCCAAGTTGAAGGCCAATCTTGTCCTCTCTTACTCTTTGATCAATTCTTTTATTAGCAGGCACAGCTATGCCATGGAGGGAAACAGGCATAATTTTAATTTCTCCAGCATGATCATTATATAACTCCTGAATCATAAACTGTCTGTTGTGAATGTCTTTGGGTCTGAGGCTGACCTTTCCTCCCCAAGGAAGAAGCAAGGCAATAAACTAATTCCAGAAAACAGCTTTCTAAGGGCTACTCAGGGTGACCATGACAAAAGAAATGTCACACAAGCTTCTGCTGAGCCCATTCTGAGCTTTGTCTTAACTCAAATGTGAAAGTTTTTAATCTGGGTCTATTTCCTGATGCCTGGCCCAACAATTATCCTTCCTGCACTGAGGACAGATTCCAGGGGAATGATTCTGTTATCTGTCTATGCCTCTATTTTTTGGACCGTCTTTCCTAAAATGATCTATGTCCCCACACTTAGAACATTCCTTATCACCTCAGCACTGTGAAAGCATGGCTTGGAGTGTAGTTAGCATTCTCATAAGCCAATTGTATAACAAAAGGAATTCCTGCTCCAGGGTCTCTAAAAATTCTACCAGCCCTTTTAGCAGCCTATCTACAAATTCCTGAAATGGTTCATAGGGCCTTGTTTGATCCCAGATAAAACTCCCACTGAGATCTCCTTTTCAATCTTGGGAGCTAAAGTTGACTCTACCACTCTATCTAATAAAGCTGTAAAAGTGGAAGCAGGGCTATACTGTGCTACAGCTGTTTTTAACTCTTATTATTCTTGCAATCATCTCCACCTGCTCTATCCTCTTCTCAACCATAAACATGAGTGAGTCAAATTTTTTTGAGCTCATGATTGAACTGCCAACTGCAGCCAATGGAACGTTGGCAGTTTAACTATATTTTAAAGTTTGTTTTGCAATATTAGAGTGTAACCATAATTTTGTGAAACAAAATTAATTTTTAACAATGCAAACAATCTGTTTTCTCTAAAATCAAAACCAAATGCATTACAAGGTTTGGCTGCCAGTTCTTATATATGAATGTATGATAGTGCAGCTTTTGATATCTCATTAAAGAGCATTGTTTTAAATTTTATCCTTTATACATCTGGTTCCTGAATGACTCCAACCCTGAGTTACCAGTTTTAAACCAACTTTCTGTTACCAAAGTTGCAAATTTTTAATCATACCCAATAATTTATAGGCAAATAATCTATAATCAAGACATACAGAACATTTTTATACTTTTAAAACCAGTTTAAAAAAAGAAGTGGCTATACATCTTATATATTTTATCCAAACAAATTTTTCTTACTTTTTCTAGCTGGAATTTCAAGAGAAAAGCACCTTGTTTAACCATTTTTTTCTGAACATGAAACATAGAACAACAATCATTCAAGTGATGAAAGAAAAACAGACAATTGACACAGGTGGACACATTGGTGCACAAAGGACAGACAATAGACAGAGAAAGCAGAACTGAGGATCTCTCCCATAGAAGCCAGAGAAAAAGCAGGATAGTCTCCTGCTTTTCTCCTGCTCCCAGGAGGGCTCTAAAATAGCCTTTTTCATTTCTTTTGCTAACACAGCTGGAGAACAGAAAACTGTTTTAGCCCTTTCCCTCCCTCATCTTCAAGGTTTAATTTTTTATCTCCTTTTTAGGAGGTGTAGCATGTTTTCATCAATAGTCTCTTCTTGGGGAAACATCACCAATGAAATTTTTTAAAGATCTTTTTTCTTACTCCTTAATCCTCATGACTTGAGGGACTCCTTGAGACCCTTTAAGGCTTACTGTCTCCCATAGACAATATTCACACCTCCTATTCACCTCCTATTGACTCTATTACAAGGAAATCCTGGGTGTTTATAAGCACAAGCAGGAGAACACAGCTGAAGACCCTTTACCATGTACACCTTGCAGCTGGAGGCATTAAACAACAAAACAAGCTATGTGGGATCAACAAGATGTTTGTCAGAGTGTGCTCAGCTGTTGTAGGCTGTTGAAACACAAGTCTCTTATCAGGGTATATGGCTTGAGATGGCTGCAGATGATAGCCGCTTTCTGCTAAAAGTCAGCTCCCAACAACAACCAAGAACTATTATAAAGGACATTTAATTGGGGCTGGCTTACAGGTTCTGAGGTTCAGTCCATTATCACCAAGGCAAGAAGCACAGCAACATCCAGGCAGACATGGTTCTAGAGGAGCTGAGAGTTCTACATCTTCATCTGAAGGAAGTCAGGAGCAGACTGTTTTCAGGCAGCTAAGAGGAAGACCTCAAAGCCCATTCTCACAATGAAGCACTTCCTCCAGCAAGGCCAAACCTCCTAACAGTGCTACTTTCTGGGCCAAGCATATTCAAACCACCACAGATGGCTAGGCATCAAATGACGGTAAAGAAAGATTCAACCCATTAGATGTCTTTGAGGACTCAAAGTGGATGAGGAGGACTTCTACATCCTTTCCCTAGAAGCTCTGGAAGCTGACTGATACACAGACTGCATCAGCTTTCATCAACCACCTACTGAGTAACTAAACTGTCTTAGTTAGGCTTTCATGGCTGTGAAGAGACTACATGACCGAGGCAACTCTTATAAAAGAAAACATTTCATCTGGGCTGGCTTAGTTTCAGAGGTTCAGTCCATTATCATCATGGAGAGAAGCATGGCAGGATGCAGGCAGATATGGTGCTGGAGGAGCTGAGAGTTCTGCATCTTGATCTGAAGTCAGCCAGAAGGAGGCTCTGAATCCACACTGGGTATGGTGTGTGGAGGTTGAGCATGGGACCTAACAGCCCACCCACACAGTGACATACTTTCTCCAACAAGCCCACACCTCCTAATAGTGCTACTCCCTATGGTCAAGCATGAAACCCATGAATGTATGGGGATCAAACCTATTCAGACCACCACATGGACTCTTTCTTATTAATCCTCCCATTCCAATGCAGTGTCACCACTTGCCTTTATCTCTTGCTGTGACCTCCTCCTAGCTGCCTGAAAACAGTCTTTTCCTAGCTGCCTTCAGATCAAGACGTAGAACTCTCAGCTCCTCCATCACCATGTCTGCCTGGATGCTGCCCTTACCATGACACTGTCAGAGATTGCCCCCTGCTGTTGGAACTTGTGATAAAAGGTTTCCCTTAGTATGCTTCTATATTTTTTGGCTAGGAAGTGTAACTTTTGAATGTCACTACCGACCAGTCCCCTCTTGTGACTTCACAGGCTGTCTGCTTTCACTCAATTAGTTGGTGGATGTCACCACACTCCTTTCTCTAGCTAGGGAAGGGTTTCTATATGTCATATATATGCTTTATATACATTTATACATATATGTAGGTGTCTCTCTCTGTTGAGAGCCACACTGCCCCACGTTTTGGGGCTAAGTGCTCTCGTCAAGAGAGAGAGTGGGGATGGAAGGGCAAGAGACTCGAAGAATGGAGACAAGACCGGGTGTGTGGTCAAGTCTGGGTACTCCTTTATTTTCCCTATTCCCTATTACAAGAAAATCCTGGGTATTTATAAGCACAAGCAGGGGAACACAGATGAAAACATTTTACCACATGCACCATGCAGCTGGGGTCACTAAACAGCAAAACAAACTATGTGGGATAAACAAGATATTTATCAGAGTGTGCTTCAGCTGTTGTAGGCTTTTGAAAAACAAGTCTCTCATCAGGGTATATGGTTCCAGATGGCTGCAAAGTTGATCTAGCCGCTTTCTGCTAAAAGTCGGCTCCCAACATCTCTCCAAATTCCAAGGCCAGCAGAGTTATGACCCACATGTGGCAAAAAGAAAATCCATTCAACATGGTTTGGTAGAATGTGTTGGTTCAAATTTCTAGAGTGTGACCCTGGGCAGCTTATTTTAGATATATTCAAGTGTAGTAAACTTTGGGGGAAAGTTTCCTGATGTAACACAATCCTCCCTGAACAAGGAGGCATAAGTACACTGAACATGAACACTTCTCAAAGTAGATGTTACGTCTTCCATGAAGATGGGTTCTCGAGATGGGCTACATGCATTGTCTTAAGGGTTTAGGGGACAATCTGGTGTGATGCCAGTCACACTGATAGTGGAGGTCACTTGGGCTCTTAGTGGCCTCTGCTTTGGGAGCTTGGGGGAGGCCATGGCTGTACAGATAATGCAAAAGTCATCTAGACCATTAGCCATCCCCAGTTCGACTCATGGGAGTTTGTTATGATCTGGCCCTTTAGAGAGCACAGATCACCAGGCTATTAGCCACTTCCATTCCCAGGCTTATGGGTGGAAAAGCAAGTTATATGTTTCATTGAAGAGACAATCCTATGTGTGTGTGTTTGGGTGTGTGTGTCTATCTATCTATCTATCTATCTATCTATCTATCTATCTATCTACACTTGCGTGATTTATGTATATATGCTTTAAATATATTCAACCACATGTATCCAATATATATAGTCAACTACAAACACACACACAGACACACACACACACACGTCCAACAAATCTGTTTTGAAAAATGATTAGAAGTCCTGAGCTCTTATAGGAGAGGATTCCTATTTCCTCGACTCGTATCATTAACCCAGACAGCCAATATCATCTTCTGATGTCTGCATATCCATCAATTAAACTTGAACAATGATTGCCCACAATAATTAAAAAAAAAAGATATAGAATAAGCCATAGACCAAATTTTAAAAGTTTTGGATGCCCCCATTCAGGCTTGGAATGGTTAGAGCCCAGCTAGATCATTGGGAGGATGTTTTTCAAGTTGTGGAAGATTCAAGATTCTGAAAAGTGTCATGTTTTTAACATTAGGGACTTGTTTGGTTCTTCCCCGTGTGGTTCCCTCGGTCAAGAGGTCTGTGTTCAGCTTTATTGAGACCTCTGTTGAAACCAAATACTCATGTGAAGATGCTGTGAAAACAATAGCCCCAAGTCAGGATGATGTTCTTGGACCACCAAAGGATGGACTCCAGTGGGGCTCCTTGGACAGCAAAAGAAAAGAAAAACCGGGAAACAGCCACACCAACTGAACAATGTCCATAAACTTGACTCCATCTTTCCTGTAAGCCTCCTCCACCTTGTTTAGTAGGCTTTTCCAGAGACCTTGAAAGAAGGAAAATGCAGTTGCCAGGTGACCTGGTCTCTGCCATAATGTTTATGTGAGACCTTGTTAGACTGACAATAGCCCTCTCTTCTTCCACATCCAGGCCTTTTTTTTTTTTTTTTTTTTTTTTTTTTTTTTTTTTTTTTTATCACACACTGGGGTTTAAAAATAACTAATGAAAGCTGGAGAGATGGCTCAGTGGTTAAGAGCACTGACTGCTCTTCCAGAGGTCCTGAGTTTAATTCCCAGCAACCACATGGTGGCTCACAACCATCTGAAATAAGATCCAATGTCCTCTTCTGGTATGTCTGAAGACAGCTACAGTGTACTCATAGACATACATATAAGAAATAAATTTAAAAAGTCAACATATAAAAGAATAACTAATGAAATTATGAGTTATCATGTACGGAGGCAAAGTAGCAAAAAATCACAGTTAAAAAGCTCTATTACAGCCTACGAGTCCTCTGGTTCTTTTGAGCGTGGGAACTGGCCAATGAATGTGCCACCGTACATACAAGTTGTTCCTGGAAAGAGCATTGAAGTCCCATTTTTTAAAAATCAGAATTCCACAACAGCACGGTCTTCAACTATGATATAAATTTCATTCAAAATATAAGAGAAATATAGTATGTTGGAAACCTTGAAATAAATAAAGAATTAACTTTATTTTCAAGAGATAACTCTTTTGCCAGAGAGAACACTGTATGTTTTATAAGGAGCCTTTGCCCAGTGCCTGCTCTGTTCTGCTCTTTGTGTCTTCCCTTCACTTCCTTACTCTCTTCCTAGTCTGCAGCTGAACCTGTTCAGTCTTGAATGCGCAGTCTTTCCCGTCAGTGAACACTCTGTACATCAATTTCAATTTGCACCCTATTTCTGATTTTTATCCCTTACTCTTACACACTACCAATAACACAACTGATGAAGGGCCAAGGTCCCAGAGCTTGAATACAGAGCAGAGGTTTAAGGTCCATGCATCCAAGACCTGCCCTGACACCTTGCTCCATTTGCCTGAGGGTTGATCATTAATCCAGTGCCTACATAAAGACAGGAGGAGGCATCCTTAGGAAGGGACCAGAACCTCCTGAAGCCATGGCTACCACATTAAGTCCCAGCACCACGTCTCGGACTGAGGAGCCTCCTGTAGTGTCAGAGCGCATTCGGAATGCTGCTGACATCTCTGTCATTGTCATCTACTTCACAGCGGTGCTAGCTGTGGGGCTGTGGGTATGTGAGAACCACACCAGCTTCTGGGTGGGCACGGTGCTTGGGGGACAGTGTCTTAGGGTGCAAGAGGTGTGTCATGATAAACTGAGACGGTGGTAGGTTGTTACTAACATCATTGTCTTTCTGTTTGGATGCTCTTCTGGTAGAAGTGCCAAGTGGGCTCATTTCTAAGGCAACACACTTAGTTATTTGAATAGAGGGAGGGCCGGGAATAACAGATACAGTCTGTTTGCATCTTCAGCATCTGGCAAAGAGAGGGAAAAACATATGATCTCATTTTCTTTATTTTATTTATTGCTTGAGTTTCTGACTTGGTGAGTTGGCCACTTAAGTCATTTGTCTTCTCTCCGTTCGTTTTCAGTATTGAATTCTGTGCTGCAAATTTTCACCCAACACTCGACAGCACATTTCTTATCATTTCCACAGCTGACAGAAACCAGCTGCTTTTCAGAGAGGATGGTGTCTTAAACTCCTCCTGGTCCTTGTACTTGGCTGAAAATTGGTCCATGCAGCACTTCCTGGAGAGTGTGTCTACTGCTCACACCCTGGCCCGTGTGGCTGGGGCCTGAGATGCACCTGCTGCTCTTTAACCCCCTTCTTTTCTTCCTTCCTTCTCAGGCAATGCTGAGAAGCAACAGAGGCACTGTTGGAGGCTTCTTCCTGGCTGGTCGTGACATGGCCTGGTGGCCAGTAAGTGGGCCCGAGATTGCCGGGAATAAATGGGGTGCGTGCGTGTGTGCACGTAATCTTAAATACATTAATCAAACCTGCTCAGGCTATGGAATGTCACATGTACGTGTGCTTTCAGAGTTGGTTGGTTGTAATTGGATGACCAATTGCATGGTTTTTATTGGGGAGAACTATTTCTCCAGATCTTATCATCTCTTAGTTGCCTGTAGTTCTCTATCCAGGTTCAAGGCCTCATGAGATTTCCTCCCTCCATAATGCCCTGTCTACTGGTGGTGCCCTTCTTCAGGTCATGTTCAGGAGGCCATGTTGGTAAGATTCCATAAGTATAGGTTCTCTGACATTTCTAGGAGATATATGCTCATAGAAAATGTCTTCTTCCTCTGGCTCTTACAATCTTTCCAACCCTTCTTCAGCATGGATCCCCACACCTCAGCTGCAAGGGTTGGGCTGTAGATGGAACAGTTGGCCCTGGGCTCTACAACTCTGTATTTTGATCAGTTGTGGTTTTCTGTCATGGATAAGACCTCTCTTGACTTGTGAGTCTTAAGAACAGAAGACAGAACTACATAGAGGGAGATAAGTGGAAAGAATGGTCTATGATGGAGGTCGGAGAAGAAGCCCCTCATTCTGGAGTATGAAGTCCTTAAGACTGATTTAAGTTGCAACGTCTGATAAAGAGCACTAGCAGTTTTGGCCAAAGACGGGCTCGTTTCACAGACCACTGAATAGTCAAAGTGCCCTTAAGGAAGGTTCAATAAGCTTGTCTGATGAGCAAAATTGTAAGTGCATTCATTAGACTGTGTATGCTGCATAATATTCAACAACACAACCCTGCCATTGCAACACGATCAATAGTAAAACCACCAAGCATAATTATCTTCCAAAATGTTACCACTCTTGTCATTTTTTAAAGCAAGTTCCCGAGTCAAAAGCCTTAAGTAACATCCTTCAGGCAGTCATGTTGAAGAGCAATTAGACTTGTTCTATGTCATGCAAGAATGCACTCTCACCAATAGGCCAACATCAAAATTCATTAGGTGCAATAGCTCCAGACATTCCACCCAAACGATAAAGAATCTACATTCTTCTAACCAGCTCATGGGACTTTCTCCAAAACAGACCACATATTAGGATACAAAGCACCAATTTCTATCTACTGTCAGTAAGTCTACTTTGGATCTCTTAACTCCAGCCACAATCTCTGATTGCATTTCAGATGGGCGCCTCTCTCTTTGCCAGTAACATTGGCAGTAACCACTTCGTGGGCTTGGCTGGAACAGGAGCGGCTTCAGGAATCGCTATTGCAGCTGTGGAATGGAATGTAAGCGGTGCCCAAAGTTCTCCTTTAAACAAAGGCCGTATCAAGTTATTTCAGTCAAACTCATATTCTAGATATTCTGAAAGGCGTGTACAGGATGTACTCCTCTTTGATTTTCTTTCTGCTTCTCTTTCTGTTAGTCCCCCTTTTCCCTTAAGCATCCCTAACCCAGTGACCACATCACTACCTCCCTGTGTCCAGTCTTCTGAAGTTACCCCTCACAAAACCATAGTCTCTAAGACTCAATGTTCTCTATCATTTCCCCATTGATCAATTGTAATGGCAATATTCTCTCTCCTTCCTAGAACCCATATTCCTAGCCATCAATTATATAAAATATGAAATAAGTGGTTACCCCTTGTAAGAAGCTTCTAGATGAACTCAGCAGTGTACAATACACTGGGAGAAAATTCTGCATATTGTTTAGGTTTTGCACCTTGGGGTGTGGCTCATAAATAGTGGAGAGGACCTGGCACATGCTTCAGGAACTTGATCTTATCTCCCCCCACCCCAACCCAGTATTTTCACATGTCGTGTGTATGCATACAGGCACTACAGATGAGAGGAAGACACAAGTGTAGCATAAAGTCAGACCATGGTCTTAGTTTAGACAGACCATCCCTAGGTGGACTTAGGAATGACTAAGGATCATCACAGATACCTTTGCTCTGCCATTATATATTTCTTCTCATCTTACATCAGTAGCAGGAGATCCTGCAGTGTATATACCCAGCCCCCAGATGTGCCCTTTGGCCAGAGTTTGATCCTGATAGCACCACAGACTTTGCCTCTAGAGTCACGTTTAGATGGCCTTCTTGGGTGTGACTCTTAGGATTCTGCTCAGCTCTTCCCTTTTAGCCTGGCATGTGGCACTGTGCTTGCCTCACCTCTATGAGGTGTGGTTTCTACCTCTATAAGATAAGGAGAACTGCCTAAAGTAGCCGTCATCACTTGCTGTTGAAGCAACGCAGTCACACCTGTCAAGAACCTGCAAACACATGGTCAATGTTTGGTTGTGTCTTGGCTATTGTTTTGTCTGAGGAGTTATGATTAACCTCATCAAGAATCATCACAAAGTTTGAAATTTCCTTTTCATTGCTTTATCCACTCAAGAATATCATGTTCACAACCTGCCATCCAAGGCCAATCCTTTCTGATAAAAATTGGATGCTTTTCCAGTGGTCCAAGTAGGCCCAGTCTGTCATGTTTGTTGTCTGACAGTCTTTTCTCTCACAACTTGGGTCACGCCTATTTCTGAGAAAGTATTGGCCTCTGGGTCATAAACTCAGAGGAAAGGACATGATAGCTGTCCAAAGACCTCAACTGTTTCAGTGGGACAAGATTTAACAAAATAAGTTCTTACTGCAGTGTTTCTATGCCATGGTCCATGTCTCTATCAGCTGACCTCCAGATAATGCAAGGTCTCTCATGATGTTGAGCTTCTGTGTGGTTTCAATGGATCCCAACACCGTCATGTGAGGCACCAAAGCTGAACCTTGTGAAACCTTTGAGAGGCAAATCAAGTCATAGAATTTTGTCCATGCTGTCTGAAGAACGTGTCTTTCTCATAATATAAATGATGTCTCACAAGCAGTGCCTCTTTAACTTTGCTTTCTCTCCTTGGTCTCTTACAGGCCCTGCTTATGGTGCTGGTTCTTGGCTGGGTGTTTGTCCCCATCTACATCAAACCAGGGGTGAGTATTCACAGTCCAACAAATGAGCCATCTAGTTGGTTTTCTTCACTAACATCTTTGTAGTGAAACTCAATACTCAACCTTCTCATGGCCTACTGCTAAGAATATGCAGGTGACAAAGCCCCCATCCCTCCCCTGGAAGGGCTCAGAGCAGGATGTGGCCACAGATGGGCAAGAAATCTGTAAGGCTCTGTGTAATGGCCACTGTGCTTGTCTTTACCTGGCACAGGAACCTGAATCTAGGACCTTTCATGTGTTTTAAGGGAAGCTCATTAGAAGAAATCAGAAATGACCTGGCATTATCTCGAGGGGCATCACCCTTAGAGGCAGGAAAAAAAATCAGACCCAAGAGTGGTTGAGAATCCACACAGAAGCTAAACATCTTGAGGGACCTTGTGTTATCTGGAGGTCACTGAAAAATAGAGAGCATATGCAGGAAGTGGTTGGAAACAGAGGTGGGTCTGCATGGGTGGGGGAGGGGAGGGGATGTTCAACTGTAATAGCCATGTATTCTCTCACCCCTGGGAAGTGAGCAGCCCAGGCTTCCAGAAATGCAAGGTTCATGACCAGATTGATATTTTAGGAGGCACTAGTCAAATCAGTTGAGAGGACACCTCACACGAGCAATAGGCACATGGTAGACACTCTGAAAAAGACAGACATCATATTCATGATTTTATAGGAAGTAGGGAAAAGAGAAAGATAGAATCTCCTGGGTTAAAAGTAACACACTTGATACCAGATTCTAAAAGTAAGGGGTTGAAGAGAGAAGCGTAGGAACAATTTGAAGACCTGATGCTTCCTGTTCAGGCGGTGTGCAGCCTCCATTAGTGGGGCTAGAAATTACAGACAAGAGGCAAGTGATGGGTTAACAGGGGAAAAAGTGACTCAATTTAAAAATGGATGTTTGGTGCCTTTTGAGTACATCTTAGTGAATTTCATGTATCTATCAAAAGGCCAGAAAGAGAGTCCTTTATAAAGAAAACACGTTTATTTAGATCACAGTCATGGAGGTTAATCACTATTGTACCCAAAATGCTTTAGCCTCCACTGTATCAAAATATGGTACAGAAATGGAGAAGGAAATGGTTCCCTGGGGGGGGGGGAGTCAAGCATGGACCTCATCCTTGCTTTATGACGATCCATCTCTGAAGACCTCAGTCACTCCTATGAGAATAACATAACCCACCTGTGATGGTGGAGCTCCTGTTATCTGTCTTCCCACTCAGCTCTGCCTCATACCGATAGCACAGTCCAACATCCTCATGTGAGGCACTGAAACTGAACCTCCTGAGAACTTTGGGGAAAAACATCAAGTCATAGAATTCTATCTCTGGTCTCCAAAGAGTGTGTCTTTCTCATTATACAAAACATGCTCATTCTATGGCAGTGGTTCTAAAGTCTGAGGTCATTTTAGAAGCAGCTCAATTTCCAAAGTCTTATTGGAGACTCTGTTCCCAGAGTCTTAGGGTTGCTGTGACAAAACACCATAGTCGTAAACAACATGAGGAGGAAAGGGTTAATTTCACCCACAGGTCCACAGCACACTCCATCATTGAAGGAAGGCAAGGCAGGAACCTGAAGACAGGAAATAAAGCAGAGGCCATGGGGGAGTGCTGCTTATTTGATTGCTCACCATGGTTTTCTCCAGCCTTCTTGTTTCTATCATCCAGAACCATGGTCCCAGGAGTGGCAGAGCCTGTGGTGGGGTGGACACATCCACATCAATAATTAATTTTAAAAAATATACACAGGCTTGCCTACAGGGCCATCTGGTGGAAGCATTTTCTTGATTGAGGTTGTCCCTCTTCCCAAATGACTCTAAGTTGTATCGAGTTAACATAAAAGTAGCCAGCACAACACATAATGGTGGTTGCTTACTTACAAGTAATGTTGCTCTTAAATGTTGCAACACTATCAGTAAAAACAATATAAATGTGTATCTATCTATAAGTCATTTAGAGTTGTAGGTACTCAATGTCTACATATACATATAGGACAATAAACCCATACTAGGGCTGAGCATGGTAATATAGACCTATAACCCCAGAACTCAGGAATTACAAGCCAGAAGTTTGTGAGTTCAAGATCATCCTAGACTACATTGTTCGATTGTCTTAAGGAAGGTAGGAAGGAAAACTGGCTCACTTGGCAGGCAAGGAAAAGAGATATAAAACTATTTGTCAAAGGTCACAACTTGTAGTAAATGTTAGGAAGACATCGTAAGATGGTCTGTCTCCAGTCTGCATGATCATTTTAGCCTGTAACTCTACCATGAAGCTATGCCTTTCTTGTGTGGTTATTCCAACATACCTAATGCAAGGTTCTTAATTGTCCATAGGTGTTTAGCAGATGTAGACTCTGTGGAGAATTCCTGTTGATGACTGTCTCTGCAGGTGATGACCATGCCAGAGTATCTCAGGAAGCGGTTCGGTGGGAAGAGACTGCAGATTTACCTTTCTGTCCTCTCCCTCTTCATCATGGTGGCCATTCAAATTTCCGTGAGTTCCACACCTCCTGACAGCTTAGCTGTATGAGGTTCCTTGATAGAAAGACAGGATTATAAAATGGGATGTGGTGTTTCAGCAGCCTGGAGCCATGTAGATGCCTTAACCTCCGTCAGCTCTTTCTACAAAGCATTCATAAGATAAAGGAGAATTTTAGGACTGTTAATAGAAGTATAAACCATCTAATCCTACTAGCCTTCAGCTATGATGACTGGATATATACAAGGAAAATGTTTTCTCTTTAAGTGATAGCTTAAATGTCACTTCCAGTGACAATATAAAAGACTTATCTTACCTTCTATTTATTCCCCTGTATAATATGAACTAGAAACTAAAAATGTGTTAAAAACAGAGAAAACCTTATTTAGGTGATCAATCTATCGTGACATTGGTAGAAATGGGTCCAGTTGGGAACTGATTAAATGCCCCATGAAGACAAGCATGGTTGACTAACTGGGAAACCAAGAGAGGGCGTGTGGCTCATCATTCTTTGGAGATAAGCAAGGACTGACTGGAATCAGAGTGGTCACAATGTTTGCAGATCTATTGGAATATCTGTGCCAGGGAAAGACTGCTCACTCTGGAATCTGTCTGGGCTAGGTGAATATTTATAAAGTACTGAAAGTTTTACTCATGTACCTTATAAGGTACAAAGACTTCCATGAGAATATTTTTACATTCTCTTTAGCCATTGTGCAGACATCTTGAGCTCTGTTTTCTCAGTGATAACCCTTTCATTCTCTCTCATGTTAATATTTCAATCCAGGTTAATATTTTCTTTTCACGTGAACCAGAAGGGAATTACTTTGCCCAATTATACACTTATTTTTCTAAATTCCACCTTGTTCTTTTCCTAAAACTTCCTCTTTAAAATAGATACCACAGTTAAATGTTACAATAGATTCTTTTTTAAAATGTGTCTTTGAAGATAATTGAAAAGAAAGAAGAAAACAATTGAGGATTCGGCACCCAGAATAGAATATATGGAAAAAGTAGTTTGCCCCATGTGTATTTGTGTCTAAAGATACATTATCAGCTTTACAACCCACTAGGTGTCATAGTTTTATGAGAGAAAGGCTGGCCTTAACCTTCGCTTTCTGCCTGAGCTGAATCATTATTACAAGCAAATCAGCCTCCAGGTTAGGGTAACATAAACATCTGCTTACAGATGAATGAAATTGTAAGTTATCCTTAGGGAGACAGCACTGACATCGCTGGCAGAGACAGTTTGGAGAGAAAGAGGGAAGCCAGTGAGACCAGGGGTGTCAGGGGTGTCAGGAGCCGTGTGCTTTTGTGTTATACAATAAAGGTACCCAGTTCTCCTCCAAGTCTGACAGTTAGAGCTCAGTCTAAATGCAAAGGGCATTGGCTGAAGAATCACAACTTAAGAAGTCCTCACAGGATGTGCATCCCCAAAATGGGGGGCTCCTGGTGATGGAAGGGGATGAGGGTGTTAGTGAGCCAACTGGAGGTACAAAGACAAAGAAGCCAAGAACCTATGTGTTGGACTGTGAAGGATCTGTGGTCAGCCACAGTGATGCAACCCCAGGAGTCAGCTTGCCTGCAAGAGTGTGTCTTAAGTGATATCAGTGATGATCACTTAAGACATGGGTATCTGTGCCCTTGACCTTTTGCATCTCTGTTGCTGTAATGAAGACCATGACTATCATGGTTTGGGTTTTACTGCTGTGAAGAGACACCATGACCAAGGCAAGTCCTATAAAGGACAACATTTCACTGGTGCTGGCTTACAGGTTCAGAGGTTCAGTCCATTATCATCAAAGCCTTCTAACACTTTGCAGATGCGTTTCTGGTTTTAAATCAAGGTCTTTTATCCAATTGGAGTTGACATGTGCATCATGTAAGAGATTCAGATTTATTTTCATTCCTCTGAGGAGGTAATTCCTATTTTCCCAGTACCATTTGTTAAAGACCATTGTTTTCCTTTTTGGTTTTTTGATGCCCCTGTTAAGATTAGGTGTCCATAGCTTTGTGAGTTTACCTCCTATCTAACATGAGACTTCCCTGGTATGTGCTGTCTTTATTACTGTGGCTCTGTAGTATAGTTGCAGGTCAGGTAATATGATGTGTCTCTCTAGCTGTATTCTTTATGCTTAAAATTTCTTTGACTACTCATATGTTTTGTGTGTGTGTGTGTGTCTATCTGTCTGTCTATCTGTCTGTCTTCTTTCTGTCTGTCTGTCTGTGCTTCCATACAAGCACGCGGACTGTATTTTAGTTCTGTGAGGAATGTCACTGTATTTTGATCAGTATCACACTGGATCTGTAGATTGCTCTTGAGACTATAGCCATGTTCACAGCATTAATTATACTGGTGGAAGAGCACAGAAGGTCTTTGCATGACCAATGTTTTCCTCCACTTATTTCATTCAGTGTCTTAAGGTTTCCCCTATAGAAAGAAGCCTTTCACTTCCTTGGTAAGGTTTAGTTCTAGGGATTTTGGAGGCTATGATGAATGAGGGATTTTTCTCAGTCTCTTTTCACTGTTGGTGAATATAAAGCTATTGGATTCTAGATGTTGGCTTTGTATCTTGTTACTTTCTGAAAGTATTTATCAGATCCAGTGGTTTTTAAAGGTGAACACCATGGAATCTTTTCAGTGTGAGACCCTGTCAAATGCAGATAAAAATAGATAACTTTTTTCCTGTTTTGTCTTTGTCCCTTTTAGCTGTTCAAGCCAATCTATCTTTGGTGTGATCTAGCTCTGGGATACCTTTTCTGCTTTTGATTTAAAGGATCTGTAGATCTGTAGACTACTGAAGTGCCCCATTGTAGGAAGCCGCTGTTAACGGTGATATAATCTTTCATTTCAAGATGGCGCTGGCCGCGTGTCTTCTCCAGATGTAAACAATTATCTGTGCAGTTGCAAAGGCAGGAAGTGCACCAAAGTCACTGCCAATCCCGAGGCATAATATTGGGTGGTGAGCAAACAGCCAATCAGAAGTGAATACGTCACTCCAGGCTGTATTTAGGCTAGGCCCCTTCCGGATCTCAGCCCTTCTGCCCTTCCGCGTCTTCTGTGTTTTCCACGTGTGTGTTACACAGTAAAAGTCCTCGTTTTGCAGTAACTACCCGAATTGCGTCTCTCGTGTTTCTCTTCCACGGGCGTGGGGCGCCGCGTTATACCCCATGATTATCGAGTTTGGGCATATGTGATCATTTTTTTCCTTAAAGTTTCTTCTATGACACTGAGAGCAAGAGTTGGTATATAAATATTGACAAAGCTATGTGCCTTAATGAATTGTTCCTTTACAATCTGTAGTTGCCTTCTTTATCCTTTCTGATTAGGTTAGGGGTTTAAGTCTTTGTTATCAGAGATGACCATTGCTATGCCAACTTGTTTATGGCTTCATGCCATTTTATAGATTGCGTTCTAACCTTTGACACTCAGTGTACAGATGTTTGCTTCTTGGAGTCAGCACATAACTGGGTCAGTGTTTTGTTGTTTGTTTAACTCCAGTCTGCTAGTGTGTGTCTTTAAATTGGTGAGTTAAGGCCACTGTGCTCACTATTATGAGCGAGGAGGGTTTTCTGTTGCTTGTGATTTTGTTTTGGTTGTTCTGGCTGATGGCTAATTTAAGTCAGTTATATCCTTTTGTCCTCGTGGTGGTTCTGGGTGTTTGGCAGTTTGCTATGTGGATATGACTGGCTCCTCCTCCATTCTCCTTCTTGACCTGTTGCTTTCAGGCACTATACCATACTCTTGTATATAAATCTTTCTTCTTCCTCTGTGTACAGCATTTGAGAATTTCTATACTGCTGACTTGTTGAGAGTTGCCTTAACTTGTGTGTGTGTCGAGATATTGTGATCTCTTCACCTATTTATTTTATTTTTATTTCATTTTTATTTTATTTTATCTGGAAGCCATCAAGCATCAGCAATCTTCCTGCCTCCATCCTTCTCAAAGCTGACGTCATCAGGTTTTAACTTAAGAGACTTTTAAAGAGACAGTCCATCTTTGAAATGACACCCAGTTTCTTCCGATTCACTGGTGACTCTTGCAGCCCACTTTAGATTTTTTTTAATTAATTATTTTATTCATTTACATCACAAATGTTGCCCCACATCTAGGTCCCCCCTTGCAGAGTTCTTCTCTCTCTTCTCCCTCCCATTTGTCTCTGAGAGGATACCCCATCCTTGAAAACTCCCCTACTCCCTGGGGCAATAAATCTCTACAGGATTAGGTGCATCCTCTCTCACTAAGGCCAGACAAGGCTGTCTTCTGCTACAAATGTGCAGGGGTTTTCAAGCCCTCTTGCTGTTCCAGGCCCTAAGTGCCCTCCTGACTCCTCAGGCAAATCTGCACTGTCATTCAGATGTGTCCTGTAACTCTGGGCTTGGGTTCCCTGTTGGCTTCCATGCCCTTGTGCCCAGGTGTCTCCACAGGCTCTTCTAGCTTTAGTGTTATGAGAAACCTGCTTTCTGAAACAGCTGCATAGCCTCATGTGGAAACTGCATGCAAGCCTTCCACTTCTCTGAGTCTGCACCTGCATTTGTTACATTTCTCATGCATTTGTTACTTTTCTCCTGCTTTTGTTACTGTTCACCTGCATTTGTTACTTTTTACCCTTTTCACCTACATTTGTTACTTTTCTCCTACATTTGTCAATTTTCTTCTGTATTGTTACTTTTCTCCTGCATTTGTTACTTTTCACTTGCATTTGTTACTTTTCGTTTCTTTCATACTAGCTATTCAGACCTGAACAATATAGCATGTCTGAGTGTGGTTGGGGTTTGCATTTTCCCGCTGATTGCCAATGCTCAACTTCTACTTAATAAAAAGTTTTTGTAGGGATGTGCCCTGGACCGCAGGGGATTTGAGGAGACCCTAGGAAGGGGTTGGGCAAAGGAATGAAAGGACAAAAGACACAAAGAAGGAGACCAGGATAAGTTTTCTGGTCAAGGTCCTCGAGCTATATTTTCTCAGGCAATTTATACAGGCAGGGAAGGAGATAATGTGTTTGTTGATATTTCACAAAAGCTGGGCATTCTGCCACAGCAGATATCTTGCAATGGCAGATGTTTTTGTCTGGCTCAGGGTACAGCGACCACTGGCCACCTGCTTTCTCAGGAGTCGATAGCTGAGAAAAAACAAAACCTAAAACTATTCTTTCAAAATGGAGTAAGGTTGGCTCCCAGCAGGGATGGAGAGATGGTTTGGTGGTAAAAAGTACTCACTGTTCAGAAAGACCTGAGTTCAGTTCACTCACAGGGAGATTTACAAAGATATGTAACTCCCATTGCAGGGAACCTGGGATCCTTTTCTGGCTTCCACTGATGCTAGGCAGGCCAGAAATACACTTACTTTCAGACAAAGCATGCATACACATAACAAGCAAAATGTGAAGAGTTAAGTAAATTTCATGTGCTATTAATATCTCTCCTTGTAAGAATGATTTCTTAAGATCGACTATCCCTTTGTAATCAGCTCTCGTGTGCCTTCTGCTGTTGAATTCTTTTAGTGTCTACTTTGTAAATATTGTCCCTATTTGTCAGGTCTTCCCTTTGTTGAGTTGTTTCCCCTTTTGGGTTGGGGTGATGGCGGTGGGGGCAAAGGCTTTTATAAGAGATATTTTTAACTGGTGTACAGAATGTCATTTTTCCTAGCCAGTTCCACAATACTTTGCTTGGGTTGAATTCACACACTCCCATATCTCTGTCCCCTATTCGTACCCCTCCATTCCCAGGATTCCCCTTGCTGACTTCCTGTTGCATGTGTTCTATTACCCTCTCTACATGACTTATTTAGGGCCATTTTTTTTTGATGTTTGTGATTCCCTTTCTGTTTTTATAACCTCTATTCATACTCATGCCCATACACATACACACTCACATATACACACACACATACGTAGATACACACAAATATATAAGTGTGTATACATATGGTCATGTACATGTGTGTTATTTTTATTTAGTTTTACTATATATAGTATTTACAATATATTATTTGTTATTTTTTATTTATAATATATTATTAACATAACATTTATATTATTTCTATTTGTATATAAATTAGGAGCTGGGATCCTCATATGGCAGATAACATGTGATGTTTATCCTCCTGAGCCTGGGTTGCCTCATTTAGCATATTTTCCAGACATTTCTTGCAAACTTCCTGATTTTATTTTTCCTTATGGCTGGATAAAATCTCACCATGTGTATCTACGACACTTTCCTTATCCATTCATTAATGGGAGGATATTTTGGTCGTTCTCATTTCCTGAACCATTGTGAACTGAACACAGCCATTGGGTCAATGCACACAGTTGATCAAGCTCTGTGGAGTGGGACGTTGACTCCTTTGTGGAGATGTCAAGGAGTGGTATGACCAGGACATGTGGTAGGTTCATTTTTAGTTTTTTGAGAATTCTCCACACTGATTTCTGCACTGGCTGGTACAGTTTGCAACCCCACCCACGCTGTGCAGCGGGGGTTCCAGTTCCATTTCTCTTCCCCATCCTCTCCATCATTTGTTGTCATTTGTCTTGTTGATCTCTGTCATTCTGATGGGTGTAAGATGAAATCTCAAGGCTGTTTTGATTTGTGTTTCCCTAATCACTAAGGATGTTGAAAACTATTCTGGATCCCTCTTGGTCATTTTTATTTCTTCTTTGGAGAACTCTCAGTTCAGATCTATGGCCCATTTTTTAACTGGGTCATTTGTTTTATTGACTCTTTTGATTTTTTTTAAGTTCTTCATCCACTCTGAACATTCATATTCTATCATATTCTATCAGAATCTATCAGATTCACCCTCTATCACATATATAGCTGTAAAAGAAGGCCTCCAGTTCTGTGAGCTTTCTTTTCGTTTGGTTGACAGTTTCCTTTGTGGTAAAGAAGCCCCATTCATTTATTGTTGACTTTAATTCCTAGGCAAATGGTGTTCTGTTCAAAAAATCTTTTCCAGGGCCTGTATCTTACAGTGTAGTGACTATGTTTTCCCTAGCAGGTTCAGTATTTCATGCTTCATTTATACTGAAGTCTTTTATCCATTGTAGGCTTAGGTTTTTCAAAACCTAATTTAATAAGGGTTTCTCAAAGCTTCCACCCCAGGATGTGGTCTATTATAGAGAAACTTTGGTGGGCTACACAGAGAGTATATATTCTCTAGAGTTTGGGTAGAATACTCTGCAGATATTTGTTATGTTTTCAGATGCCTTATCTCTCTCTCATTGCTTTTGTGCATTTTTTTTTTCTTCTCTTGCAATAGCCTGTTCTTTTTTATCCTGATCTGGGGGAAGCTTCTATACATTTTTTTTTTTTTTAAGTTTTTTTCAAGGCTGGGTTTCTCTGTATAGCCCTGGCTGTCCTGGAACTCACTGTATAAATCAGGTTGGCTTTGAATTGTCTATCTACCTCCCAGTGGGATGAAAAGCTTGAATGCCACACATCCTGTTTCTTTCCTTCTCTCTTTCTTTTTTTTTTTTCTTTCTTTTCTCTTCTTTTGTTTGTTTTGGTTTTCTGTTTGTTTGGTTGGTTGGTTTGGTTTTTGGTTTTGATCTTTCCCAACAGGGTTTCTCTGTCTAGCTTAGGCTATCCTGGAATCTGCTCTATGGCCTTCTCTGCATTCTTACTCAGAAATCATACTGATGTTTTAAATACAAATATCTGAAACAATAGTCAATCTTTGAAGAGTTTCCTTTCCCTCAGCTCTCCGCTGGTGTGTGTGTTCCATCTTTTCTAACTGAGTAACCTGGTTTTCCATGTTATCAAGATTCTTATACGGCATCTGAAATATATTTTTTATGATGCCTAACCATACCAAAAACTTAACTCTGAAACTCAGGGTTAGTCAGTCTTCAGAACTCAGGAGACTAATATTCATTAACAACTAAGCCTTCATAATTTTGTTAAAGTTTAATTCACTTCTGAAGGTACTCCAGTGAAAAGCCCTGCTGTCAAAGGGGATTAGGTGACTTGGTTTGAGAATTTCTCTAGATTAGTCTGGCTTTGTTCAGAACTTACTAACTTCCCTGTTAGTTAGAGAAACTTTTTCCCAGTTTTATCTACAGTCTTAAGCCTGCTCCATAATTTACCAGCTATTACACGCTGGCCAGATGAGAATGTCTAATTCTAATGTCCATCATAAAGGTTGTGTCTCTCACCCGTCCAGATCTTACATAGCACATTAAGGCTGAAGTTGACTTCTTACTGTCTTGCAGTTTTACTGCTTATAATTGTTGGGTTTCAGACCCTGGGACAAAGGGCTGAGGTGCATATTTACATATCAAAGCAGAGCTGCCATCCAGGTTCTCCCAGCATCCCTCAGTCCCTACCTGGCACGCCCCGCCCCCAACCCTGAACTCTCCATTGGGGGGGGGGGCTGCCCTTTCCCCAGAAGCTCCTCCCTATGTAATCCAGACATTTTGGTTTTCCCCTTTCAATTTCTTTATTGCACCTGTCTGTCTGTCTGTCTGTCTGTCTGTCTGTCTGTCTGTCTTTCTCCTCTTCCTCCCCTTCTTCCTCTTCTTCCTCCTCCTCTTCTTCTTCTTCCTCCTCCTCCTCCTTTTTCTTCTTTCTACCTGTGTTCAGTCTTCCCTTTCTCTTTCCTCTCTCCTCTCTCCCTCCCCAGGGCGACTTCCCTGGCTTCCCAATAAATCTGCACTTATATACTCTAATCTGGCTTGAATTGGCTCATTTCATTGGGGATGGGGGTGGGGGGAGAGAAATAACTTATCAATAATTATCTTGTTAGTTTGACTGTAAAATTACTGTCTACTACAGTAATCAATTAAGGTTGTCTTAATCACAGCTTTTGAGAATGATATCTCTGTATCTCATTAAGTAAAGCACCACCCCAGCATTCAAACAGTATTTAATAAGTCTGGGCTTTAGAGTGATATCATATAGGTTCAAGCTCATGGCGTATAAGCTTCTGTCTGTGTACCTAGGCCTCAGTGTCCTTAGCAACAAAATAATTATAATAGCAAGACCTGCCTTAGAGGTAGTTCAGGGGAAGTAAGGTGAGAATTTGTGAATTCTTTCAAGAGTTCTAGGAAGATAGTCACATCAGAAGCCACGATGTTACAGTCTCATCCACATGACTGCCCAAACTTGAGTTGAAAAAAGAGAACGCCCTTTCACACTGGACATGGCAAAGCCCACCAGCCTTCAACGCTACACAAAGAACTATAGGTAACTAAAAAAAGCTGGGAGCAAGGGAGGTTGTCTTTCCCCGGGTAAATTGTTTACAATTGTAAACCAATGGTTTGTTCTTTATCAAATGGTTAACCCTGAAAACATGCATACAGGTAAGGTAACATATGGACTAAATAGATTATATTTAGGAATACATGTGTATATATTCCTAAATACAATGCATATATATATGTATATATACATACATATACATATATATACATATATACGTATATATACGTGTATATATATATGTGTATATGTGTATATATATATATATATATATACAGAATAACAATTTGTGGGACAAGGGCCTTAAATTTAATAAAGAGTAGAGAGGGGTATATGAGAGAATTTAGAGAGAAGAAATGAAATATAGTAACATGTCTACTAGAGCCTTTATGTCTGGCTTTAAGTGAAATGTAGAGTAAAGCCATTGTGTTGGGCTTTAATGGAAAGTTTTCAGCAAAGCCTTTGCTATGATTGGGTCAATCAGTAGAGGCTGAGAAAATGTTTTGAGACTATTTGAACCTCGAACAAATATCTCTCTAGAGAATTTGCAGTTGGTGTGACATGAGAGCTTGCGGCTCCACCAACGTTGGTCCTAATACACTCCTGCTAAACCTGGAGTTCTTACTTTTGATTCTGGCTAGCCATGGTCAGAAGGGACTGAGATTTGTGTGGGTTGTCTGCTCTCACCATCAGTAAGGGCAAGGTAACCTTGGTAACTGGAACCTTTCCCAACCCCAGTTAACCTTATATTATGTTTGAATAAGGTAACAACAAGTGAGCTAACTGAGTATCAGTCTTTTCCAAGAAGGCTGAACCCCTCTGCTCCCTCAGAAAATGAAGGCGTAGCATCTTGGTAAACTCTCTCTACTATGGTACCTACAATTGACACCAATATAAATAAGGGAAGGGAGAAACATTATGTTATACTCTCAAAAAATGAATGAATAAATAAATAGATAAAATACATCCTTAGACGTTAAAACATTTCTAAAAGAGATTTTTTAAATCATTTTTTAAAAAAATTATCCCTTCAATCGCTTTTTTTTGAAGCAGTATGTGATTATATAAAAAGAAACCAATTAGAATCCTAATTTTTTCATTGATAGAATACTAATGCTAATAATGTATTCTTTGAAATGCCTTTCTCAAGAGAGTTACTATAGGTGATTATTGAGCCTCTCTAAGTTTTATGGTACAGAAAAAGGTTACAGGACATTTTGCATGTAATTTTAAAAAAATATGCTTTCTCTTTTCCCAACGCCAGTCCCACTCTCGGCTTACACGTTCCTCATGGCTAGCTTCTAGCTACCACGCCAGCTTCCCTTTCTCTGCCCACCTTTGCTCCTCAGAAGAAAAACATTCAGACAGCTTTATTATCTTTGAAGTTGCCATATAACACAGCTGCTGGTCACAGAATCTCTTACCCTAACCTTATTGGCTAGCCTGTACCAGCCATCCATCAGTGGCAGAGGTCGCTGGTTCTAGCTATCCTAAGATTGTACATGGCTATTGTGTGTTTCTCATTCCAAAGCCTGGCCCAAAAGGCCCCTTCTCTTTCCTCATGTCCCCTTTCCCTCCTGGGACCCCGAAGTCCCACCTTTACCTTTCGCCCAGAATTACCTTCTTTATTGACCAAGTCAAGAACCAATCAGGGAACCAGACCTTACTAATGGCACCTCCCCCTACAAGGATATGCCACTTCCTTTATGTAGCCTTTGAACAATGAACTACCTGTGGTGAGTGTACAGAAGAGAGGGTGAAAATTATTCAATGACTTACAGGGGAAATTGGGGACATCTAAGTGGAATCTTGGAGGAGGAGCAGGAGTCTACCAGGAGAGCAAGGAAAGGAGGTGGATGTTAGAGCAGGAAACTCAGAGGCCTGAAATCCATCTTCTTTCTCATCCCCACTGTCGCTTTCATAGTCGAACATATTTTCCGGAGCCATATTCATCCAGTTGGCCTTGGGACTGAACCTCTACCTGGCGGTCTTCATCCTCTTGGCCATCACTGCTTTTTACACGGTGGCTGGTAAGTCTGCCTCTGGCTTTACTCACCCATTATATGTTCTGTCTGTCCTCCTTGATCTGTGATTACTAGTGTTGGTGTTAGCCTTCCGAGGGCCAGATTAAGGATACCATCCCATTGACACTGTGAGAATAAAGCACAGGACAAGAGCAACAATTACAAGAAACGCAACAGAATGCTCGTCGTGAGATGTAAGATTGATCAAGACAACAGTATGAGGCTGAGCAGGTTACATATAGAAATATATATATATATATATATATATATATATATATATATATATATACACACACACATACATATGTGCGTGTAACAACAATTAGTAGAAAAGAGGTCATGAATTTGAAAAGGAGCAAGGATCTATATATAGATATATAGATATAGATAGGTATATAGATATATAGATATAGATAGATATATAAAAATATATGTAGATATATAGATAACCCAAATGGGGATAATTAAGTAGATTATTATGGTAAGCTGTCAGTTTTCCTTTCCTTAATATTAAAAAAGTCACCAACATGGAATTCTACCAATAATTCACAGAATTTTGTATCTCAGTAAGAAAAGAAAATGAATTAAATATGTTAATAAACACCTAGAAGAAAATGATGTCAAGACAAGCTGTGGCTCACATGGGACCTGTGATATGTTGTCTGCTGACTCTTTTCTATGTTTGGGTTAGAGGAGAGCCCAGAGGTGAAGAGGGAAATCAGGATGTGTGGATAAAATGTCCTGTTCCATTATTTTCTATCCATAGGGGGCTTGGCCTCAGTGATCTACACAGACTCTCTGCAGACTTTCATCATGCTGGTTGGCTCCTTAATTCTCATGGGGTTTGGTAAGTGAATGCTGTATGCTCTACCTTGGGCTGGGGAATTATGGGAAATGTGCCTGTCTGTGTGTTCTGTAATGTTGCCTCCCAGTTTCACTGCATCATACTTCCATTTCATATATAGATCCCTTAATGGGAATGTTAACAGTCCAGTCATCTGGCTGGGCTTCTTTGGCTGTATTAGATAAAGACTGTGGGTAGACAGGGGAAATAGCTTCAGTCCTGGCAGCGCCAAGCCCATTCATCTGTTGGTAGTCATTGTCCCATGAACTTTGCCTGGGCAGATGTGAATTAACATCTAAACAATCTACTTTATCTTGAATGCTGATGTTCCTTTCTTCTCAATTCAGTCTCTTTGTAAAGCTTCCCCTTGAGTTTTCCACTTGGGTTACTGAGCTTTTCATTTCGGCCTGAGTCCTCTTCAAATTCCTGTTTCTTACTACATCTTGAAACCCTGTATTCTTCTCTTCATCACCTCCTCCAGCCTTATGTTGTGTTTTCTTGTGCATCAGCTCAGGCATTTCTCCTCTTTAAATATATTGAGATGCTCCTTTGTGTCCTTCTTAAAGGTCTTGAAATTTTTGATGAGTTTATTACTACTAATTTCAATTTTGTATCTTGGGGTTAGTCTAGGTAATTGTGTTCAAACAATGCCTGGAGCAATAAGGCAATGGGAAAGAATTAAAAGGATACAAATAGGAAAAGAAATCAAACTATGCCTTTTTGCCAGTGGTGTATTAGACATAAGAAATCCCAAAGATCTATAAGAAAACCTCTAGAAATAATCCACAATGTGGCAGGATACAGAATAAAAATGTAAAACTCCATAGCCTTTCTACATACCAACAACAAACACACAGAGAATGAGATCACGGACACACTCCCATGTACAGTGTCCTCAAAGAAAACAAGATATCTCAAAATAAAGCCAAGCACAGAAATGAAAGACAACACAATAAACAACTTTAAACCTCTGAAGAAAGAGATAAAGGCACTGGAAAATGGGAAAGACATCCATCGCTCATAGATTGATAAAATTGGCTTGTGAAGATAATCATATTACCAAAAGCTATTTACAGATTTAACACAATCCCAATCAAAGTTCTCATCTAGTTGGGTTAGAAAAAACTATCCCAACACTAATATGGAAATACAAAAGACAAACAGATAGGTAAAATAATCCTGAGCAAAAAGAGAAATACTGACTGGGTTGCCATCCCAGATCTCCAGATATATTATAGGGCTGTAATAATAAAAACAATGTGGTATGAGAACAAAGACAGATGTGTAGATTAATGGAACATGTTGTCTTTTCCTAGCTTGTACTAGGACAGCCCATTACATCCTACTCATAGCATCCAAATGCTTTTATAGTCCCCAAACATTTTACATCCCCACAAAACAAACAAACAGCAACACAACACCATGATCTGGTTTGTCACAGAAACTTCTGTCTTGGTTGTTTTTCCCTCACTGTGACGAAACACTAGAGCAAGTCAGCTTTTAGAATGAAGAGTTTATTTGGGGCTTGCAGTTTAAGAGATATAAGAAGTCATGACTGTCATGGTGGAAAGGAACATGGCAAGCAGGTAGGCATGGTGCTGGAGCAGAATCTTTGAGCTCACAGCCTGATCCACAAGCAGGAAGCAAAGAGTACATTCTCATGGCTTGAGTCAAATCCCACCTACCTTGTTACACACCTCCTCCAAGTCCATACCTCCAGTGTAGTCAGGGTTTCTACTGCTGCAATAGAACATCATGACCAAAAAAGCAGGTGGGGAGGAATGTCAAAGTAACTTAAAATCACCTGATGTACTTGTTGTCTTGAAGACTTACTGCTCAGTAAACTCACCCTTTCCAGCTCTTGCTGAACTCTGGCTGGCTAGTTCAACTCAGCTGGTCTGGCTCAAACTCCTCTCCAAACTGACTCATTCAAAGTGGCTTCTCTCAGCTTCTGATTGAATTGCTCTGCTTGGTCTCAAACTAACTCTGACAATCTGTTCTAATCTGGCTGCTTTCACATTCTATGGCTTGCTCTGTTGTCACTTGCAACCTATTTTTGTAAAACTCTTGGGAAAACTGCATCCTCTCTCTCTCTCTCTCTCTCTCTCTCTCTCTCTCTCTCTCTCTCTCTCTCTCCTGTCTTTTAAGTCACCTCTCTTTCCTGTGCTGTTCTCCTGAAAGGTGTGTATATCCTATTTCTGATTTATTCTCTCAATTCTTTCTCTGATTTTTTTTAGTTCACCTGCCCCTCAATTAGACATCACTTTAAAACATGGCTGCTTCGTTCTACAAATTAACCTAACCTACATTGTTAGGGATTAAATATGTATTTTAAGGATGTCTGTGTATTCCAGCTAGATCATACTGTAATCCAGGGAGTGTCTGCCTTCCAGCTGAATCACATAGACTGAGAAGGTCTTTAGATGTGCCCTTGACAAGCAACCATGTTGATGGATTAAAATTCCTCTATAGGGCAAAGTGTTTATTTTGAGTTACACTTCCATATGGTGGCTTACATTTCCATCATCAAAGGAAATCAGGACAGGAACTCAAGCAGTACAGGAACCTGGAGACAGGAGCTGATGCAGAAGCCATGGAGAAGTGCTGCTTACTGACTTGCTCCTCAAGGCTTGCTCAGCCTGCTTTCTTGTAGAACCCAGGAGCACCAGCCCATGGATGGCACCACCCACAATGTGCCGAGCCTTCCCCAAACAATCACTAATTAAGAAAATGCCTTTCAGGCCTGCCTACAACTGAGTCCTATGTAGGCATTTTCTAAATTGAGGTTCATTTTTTTCAAATGACTTTAGCTTATGTCAACATGACATAAAGCTATCAAGAATACCTCCTAATTCTTACAAGCAGTTCCACTAACTACAAACTGTAAGACCCCCCCCGCAAGGGGACCCTCTGTAAGACACCCCCCCCCCCGCAAGGGGACCCTCACCCAAGTCCGGACCTGCACGCCCCAAGGACACACGAGAGACCTTCTTGATGCAATTGCAGAGGAGGTTTAATGACGAGGGCCCTCGGGCTGGAACATATCTCACACAGGAGATAGAGGTTCAGCGCGCCGGACCCAGGGAACTTGGGATATTTATCGGTAGGGGTTGGGGAGAGCGGGAAAATTTGGCACGGTTACATATGATTGGATATTTCAAACATCAGCAACTTGCAGAACTGGCAGAACTTGCAGAAATTCGGACCTCCCAGAAAAGGGAGGGAGAGAAAAGTAAACACCAGATAGCCCATTACTCACTTGGGCTTGTTTGGACTTGTCTGGGCATGCCCTTGTATGCCTTTATTTTTTGTCACCCTGCCCCTGCAGGGGCTTAATATTTTTATTATGACTATATTTAACAAATTGTTGGTGGTCTTTGCTGACCATGAATTTTTGTTATTGTTACAATGCTGCTTTCAAATTTTGTTCTCACATTCCTACTCCTTTTGTTTGGAATAACTTTAATCTTAAAGTTAAAGATCAGTATCTTTTATCTTGTCTCTTATAATCTCATCTCTTTGTCTTAACATCATTAATTGAACAGTATCTATTTTTAGTTCTAACAAAAGCTAGCAATCTATTTATGACACATGGGCCTAAACCCAAAAGTAAAAAAATAATTATTATCAAGAGACCGGCCACAGCAGAGTAGGGTCATCAACCTCAAGGGCACTTATTGAACCAACTTTGTTGTGTCTCTCTATCTTTCTGTCTCTGGTCTAACCTTTTTTTAAGTCTCTGCATTGAGTCTTAGACTACCCCAGTGTGGTCAGCATAAAAACAACAATCTTCTTTGAGGGCTGTATATAGTCCTCTATCTTTAAGAAACAGCAAGTCTAATCTTTTTTTCTGTTCTGAAGAACAATATCTGAAAGGGAAGTACTGATTGTTTTAAGGCTCTCAAATCTATATCAATGGCAGCTCTTAGCTATTGGAAATAACAGGGTGTCTGTATTAGTGTAGCAGTACCTGTTTTTATTCCTGCGGCCACTCCAAGTCCCAGTATGATAGCTAGGGTCAAAGAAATAGGCTCTCTGCAGAAGTGTCTAGGGCGTATCTCAAACTCACATATAAAAGTGTCTTCAGGGTGGTAATAAACCTAGGAGACTAGCTAGACAAGTACACAATAATCTTTGACCTCATCAAAGACAGAAGTAGATAAATAAAGGGTTAATCTTGAACTGTAAACTCACCATTTATCAATATTAGGCACTAAGTTTCTGTTATCAGGACTCCTTGGGCTCTATTTTACTGACTAGGGGTCTCAAAACATTTTCTTTTCTTTGAAACACACTTCTAAAGTTGTCCTCTGACATATATATATATATATATATATATATATATATATATATAATCAGATATATAATAAAGAGAAATTGCAAAAGGAACAAATCTATATAACTCTAGATTCACATTTTAACTTCAATCTTGTAATCACAAGCTGTCATTTAACCTTGGGTGTACACACACTAAGTCCCACCCTTCAAGGCAGCATTTTCCCTGTGCCTCTGGGGTGGTCTCAGGAGTCAAGGCCTGCTGCTTCTTTAGCCTTGTAGAATAGCAGAAGACCTGGAGCTAAAGAGTAGGGGGTTGTTCAGGCATCTGGATCTTCTCCAGTTGGCATCAGTCACAGGTGGTGATGGTGAACTTCAAGGAGGTCGGATGGTCCACAGCACCAGGAACAGTCTTTTAGTAGCCTGAAAAATCATTTCTCACACAAAATGGGCATTCTGGGTATGGAGCAAGAACAAAGGACACTCTAGCCAGCGCCAGTTTCCAAAGGTAGTTTAATTTTGGGGTTCTGTATATTCTCTCTACCTGTCCTGAGCTTTGGAGACAGTATAAACAGTGAAGCTTTTAATATCTCTGACAATTCCTGACTTACCTTAAAACTGCTATCTGATCTAATTACCTAGGACACTTGAAACCTCGAGAAGGTCCCTATTCTAGGCTGTTTTCTCCTAGGTATTTCTTATCTACTCTAAGTCTTATTATTTTTCTGGCTCAGAACCTAAGGTCCCTTATACGCTTTAAGTCTCTTGGCTGCTTGGTTGCACTCATATCTTAAGAGTCCATCTGTGTATTTAGCCTGGTAAATCCTTTGCTTTCTGGGGAATATAGTTCTCCCTTCTTGTGTGCACCATTGTCTCTTTTTCTCTAGATAGTATCTGGCAGGATGACTAGCAATCTGAGTTTTTTTTCTTACTCTGTGTTTTAAGTGAGGCCATCTCTTAGGCCGACAACTGGAACAGGCTGCCGTATCAAGACACTTGATCTGTCAGGTTATTGCCTCAGGCTGGAGTCTCCTCCCTTTTTGGTATCCTGGGCAACAAATATTTACAGCTTCCGGTTTCATCAGGGTTTCCTCTCTTGGCATATAGCCTTGCAGGCATGGACTGTGGCAAAAGCATACCTGTTGTCCATGCAGATGTTGGCTTTCTTGTCAGCCCCAAGTTCCAAGGTTGTTCTCTGCACCGATGATCTCAGGGGTGGGGAGTCAGTTCAGATGGCATGTGTCCACCACAGTAGTGCTGGCTTGTCTCTGACCAGCATGGAGAAAACTGCTCCTGTCTGTAAAGCAGGTTACCTTGGCTCCTGGCTGAAGTCAGTCTTCTATCCATTGAATTCTTGTCAGCTAGTTACAGCCCAGGAAGTGTTGTATCTGGATGTCCATCCTAGGGAGTATCCCCTCAACCAGACAGGGGATAGGAGCAGCCTAGGATGACCATAAATGAATGGGATATCCAGCCCATCTCTTAGTCCACCATTTTCGGGTAGTCCATGAATATCTTTTGACCCATTGGCCTGGAGGAAGCCCCTGTGTCTATCAAAAGTTGGGTGGCTCCAAGCTGCTCCGTCTATCTCAATAGCCGTCTTCACACAGAGCTGTTATCTTCGCCACTTGGGGGTGTTTTTCGAGGCCTGGGATTTTCTGGCCCTGGCTTCTATTTGTTAGGGCCCTCTTGGACCCTGAAGCTGGCTCCTTTACTTGCAATGCACACACTGGTCTTTTTCAAAGAGTTTTATCTCTCTTTGATTGGAATCCCTTTTTTCTGCTTTCTGTAAATTCTTTCCTGTCACCTTTCTCTTTCTTCACCTCTCTCTAGTCTCCTCTATTCCTCTCTATTCCTCTGGACTCACAGCAACTTATCTCTATTTTTCTTCTCTACTCTTTTCTTCTAGACTTACACTAAACCTTCTCTATTCTTCTTTTCTATTCCTTTCTTCTAGACTTACACTAAACCTTCTCTATTCCTCTTCTCTATTCCTTTCTTTTAAATCTTCTCTCACTTGCTATTACCATCAATCATTTTAATATGTAGTATACTTCCTAAATCTTTCAATGACTTATCTTGTAGTCTCTGTAGCCTCTGGAGCCTTGTCTACACTGACAGAATGTCTCTATGAGCTAGTCTAGAAAGGCTGTGGGTAACTTATCTGATCTCTGCTTAACCTCATGTGTCCTGATCAAAATTAGTGGGGTCTCATATAACCCTCTCTCTCAAGATCTATCAGCGGAATCTGGCATGGGCCTTTGGGTGTCCCTTACCTTCTGTCACATGGAGGTCTCAGTCACATCTGCTCCAAATTGACCTGCTGCTGACCACGGCCTGATCAATTGATGGGGTCCCCAATCTGAAGACCAGAACCTGCAAAGGTCTTGTGAAAGCAAGGCTTTTACCTTATTTATTGCTTTGAACTCTGTGTAGACTGATGCATTTGTGAGGCTGCATGACTGCTGTTCACATCACACTAGAGACCATAACCTAATTCAGTCTGCAAACAGTACCTTGTCCACAGGTGTAATGTGAGCTCACCTCTGAAGCTCTAAGAAAGAAACCAAATCAGAATGAATAGCCTTATCTATAGCATTTCACAGCAAGGATTATTAAGATGTTGAAGGTTCATACAGTTATTAACAATTTTTAAAAGGCAACTTGAGTTACATTTGACACTTATTTGAATTTAACTTTTAACAAAATAGAAACTTTGGTCATAGTTCTATAAAAACCTTTTAAAGAGTTATTTCTGATTACAACAAGAATAATAAAGTAAACATTTTTATGTCTAACGTAAGAGCACAAGTCTTCACCACTTTTTTAATTTTATCTTGTCTGAACTCTCATCTTTGAACCAAATCTTAATGAAAGTCTCATATAAATAATGAAATTGTCTCAAACAGCAATGGCATTTTTTTTCAAAACGGAAGCCTATATATATATTTTTCTGACTCAGGACAACCTGTAACTTTTTAGCTGTAATTTAAGAAAAAAGCACTCTTTCACATATTAAACTGGGAAAAATCATTATCAACTTTTTTATTACAGAAGCCAAAAAACTGCTGGCCCCCTTTTTCTGCTTTTTGCTGGTGCCCTTCTCCTGGCCACAGAGCAGGGCGAATTATCAGTTAGCTGTTGCACGCTGTTGCTGTGCTGGGGAACCATGAGTTGTCGCCCGCCAAGTGAGGGCTGGGTGAGGGCACCCTCCATGTGCTGTTACCTGGAGTATACCCTATATGCGGTAGGCGGGCTGTAGGAACACGAACCGCGAGCACGAACCGAGGTAGCCGCCCCTTATTAAAGGACCTGCCCTCCTTTCTGCAGCTGTATTTTTGTACCGGCAGCTTCATTCCTCTCTGCCGGCAATCATGTTACCTATTTTTAACTCAAGATGTTTAACACAGTAGATTAACAGCTAACACACAGATGGTTTGCCAAGAAAAGACACACACATATAAAAAACAAAACAAATAGCTCACCCCTCTCACGGGTGGTACATAAAACACAGATAGCTCACCCCTGCCATGGGTGGCACAACAACAACAAAAAAACACAGATAGCTCACCCCCACACGCTCATCGATCACTCTCAGCCCGCGTTGCTGCCCACACCTTCAATTCATTATTGGTGGGAGGCTGGGAACTCGTCTCGCCTTTCAGACCACAGCGGGCAGAAGACCTGCATGTCCTACCTCCTCCGTAGCCTCTGCTAACAGCAGAGAAACAGAATTTTCTCTTGGCTACAAGCTGTGGGACAGGACCTGCCTGTCTCACTGTTCTGCAGCAGCACTCACCAGCTGTTCTATCTCTTTTTCTGCTGGTGGTCATGTTATCTCTTTTTAAACTTAGGATGTTTTACACAGTAATTTCAGTCCAGAAGAAAAGAAAAGAAACAACGATCGTCAGTCAGAGTCCAAGAACATATAAACCAAATAACACAGATAGCTCACCCCTGCCACGGGTGGCATAAACAACACAGATATCGCACCCCTGCCACGGGTGGGACAGAAAACACAGACAAACACACCTGGCCACATCGGCCAAACGCGACCTCAGATGGAGAAGCACACCACGTCTTCTCCTCCAGATGGAGAACTCCGTCTCCCAGATTCAGAAACTCAACGGTTGAATCTTTCAACCGCCCGGCCGAATCCCTCGACCGTCAGATGGTCAAATCCCTTGACCTAGCTGGCTCTCCCAGCTCTTCTAGGGCGTCCCCCAAGGTTGCAGCTACCACTGGTCACTAAGTCCTGATGGCCTGTGGTGACCGCTGCCCAAAACCGAAACCATGGCACAGACACAGAAACCAAAACACAGAGACACAGACAGCAGCGCTGCACTCAGACACACTCCACTCATACAGACCTACCTCCAAGAGGTCTGTGTCGTGAGTCCTGGGGTCGCGCACTTCCCAGCCAATGCACCAAAATGTAAGACCCCCCCGCAAGGGGACCCTCTGTAAGACACCCCCCCCCCCGCAAGGGGACCCTCACCCAAGTCCGGACCTGCACGCCCCAAGGACACACGAGAGACCTTCTTGATGCAATTGCAGAGGAGGTTTAATGACGAGGGCCCTCGGGCTGGAACATATCTCACACAGGAGATAGAGGTTCAGCGCGCCGGACCCAGGGAACTTGGGATATTTATCGGTAGGGGTTGGGGAGAGCGGGAAAATTTGGCACGGTTACATATGATTGGATATTTCAAACATCAGCAACTTGCAGAACTGGCAGAACTTGCAGAAATTCGGACCTCCCAGAAAAGGGAGGGAGAGAAAAGTAAACACCAGATAGCCCATTACTCACTTGGGCTTGTTTGGACTTGTCTGGGCATGCCCTTGTATGCCTTTATTTTTGTCACCCTGCCCCTGCAGGGGCTTAATATTTTTATTATGACTATATTTAACAAATTGTTGGTGGTCTTTGCTGACCATGAATTTTTGTTATTGTTACAATGCTGCTTTCAAATTTTGTTCTCACAAAACAAAGTATAAGTATTCAAAGATAAAAGCCTCTGAAGGCCATGCTCATTCAAAATGCCATACTAACATGAAAGGCCTTTTAAAAATTCCTATAAAAACCTACTACTTTGATATTTTAGAAAAATATAAAAGGAGTTTAAGTGGAATTATCATATAATGGTAGACTATACATCAGTTGGGACAGGAACTCACAAAGGGCAGGAACTTGGAGGGGTGCTACTTACTGGCTTGCTTCCCCTGGCTTGCTCAGCTTGTTTTCTTATAGAACCTAGAACCACCAGCCCAGGGATGGCACCACCCACAATGGACTGGGCCCTCCCCCATTGATCATAAATTGAGAAAATGCCTTACAGCTGGATCTCATGGAGCTCTCCCTCAAGGGAGGCTCCTTTCTTTGTGATAACTCCAGCTTCTGTCAAGTTGATACACAAAACCAGCCAGTACACACCCCAAAGAACTATTTCTAAACAGGTCTACTTCCCCTTATCCAAATAACCTTTCTTTTCCACTACCTCTGGTGGGTGGTAGGCTGGAGAGGAGGCTGAACCCTTATTAAAATAAATTGAGAAGAGCTGGAAAGATGGCTCAGTGGTTAAGAGGACTGACTGCTCTTCCAGAGTTCCTGAGGTCAATTCCAAGCAACCACATGGTGACTCACAACCATCTGCAATGGGGTTAGGTGCCCTCTTCTAGTGTGTCTGAAGAAAACAATGGTGAATACATAAAATATAGTTTAAAAAATAGATTGTGAAAAATATACAGTAACACACCTGCTTCAGCCTCCAAAGTTCAGGGAGCTTCTGTGTTCATCAAATATACTTTATGTTAATTCCCTATTGGAGAAATTCTTGGCAAGATTTTCTAACATTTAATATACAGCCAGGAGCTTTTTCTCCTAGGTCATTCTGGATCTTGTCAAGTTGGCAAGTGTTTACAACTCTAGAGGTGGTGGGACCTGGGAAAATGGAGCCAGTAAATGAGGCAGACTGAAGTCTCATGCAGTGGCCAACTTTATTCAGAGCATCAGACAATTTATACTCTGAGGGTTAAGGCAAGTCATCTGAATAAAGTGTAGAGTCACAAGAACAAGCTGCACATGGCAGAAACATGTTTTCCATAGAGGTGTGTAAACAAATCACAAGAGCCAGTTGAGTCTAACATGAACGCACTCCTACCCACTATACCTGGGAGAGGCATGAAAACACATTACAAGAACAATTCTGTGGTTTTGAAGAAATGGGGATCACAAGACTCTTGTTTTCCTGTTTTCTCACAAACACTCAGAATTATCCTACAACTCTGTTCTAGAATGTATTCTAACAGACAAGTACTGAACCATTGTACTCCCCGCCCCCATATTAAGCTACACTTCTCTGAAAGTCTCTCACTTGTGGCTAGCCCTTGGCCTTATTGCTAGCCCTTGGGGGCAGCACTGACTGTCTATGGATCTGGTCTTTACAGTGGGTTCCCAGTGATAAAATTATAAAAGCAATTTGGGCTTCTCTCTCTCTCTCTCTCTCTCTCTCTCTCTCTCTCTCTCTCTCTCTCTCTCTCTGTGTGTGTGTGTGTCTCAATTTCTCTCTCATATATTACATCCCAAACACAGTTTCTCCTTCCTCCTCTTCCTCTATTCCCCTCTCTCTTGGCCCCCAAGCACTCCTCCTTCAGTGAAGTGCAGGCCTCCCAGGGATATCAACCAAACATGGCATATTTAGTTACTGTGATTAAAGCTGGATGAGACAACCCAGTGGGAGGAAGAATCCCAAAAGCTCCACCAGTACTCAGGATTTTGATTCTTAAAGCTGCAGACTCAGAATTATCTCAAAATGGCTTCCTGGCATTGTACCATAAGGGAAGAAAAATATTTCTATTTTCTAGTATGCTCTTCACACTCCAGGATTTCTGTAAGGTTGGACTGCAACTCTGCTCACTGTTGAGTCTAGCTTGAGTCCATGGGTTAATTGTATTTTCCCAATCTCTCTCTCTCTCTCTCTCTCTCTCTCTCTCTCTCTCTCTCTCTCTCTCTGAAGCACAAACCATGCTTCTCAAATAAAAGAAATGTATGTGGGCTGGTGAGATGGCTCAGCAGTTAAGAGCACTGACTGCCCTGCCAGAGGTGCTAAGTTCAATTACCAGCAACCACATGGTGGCTCACAACCATCTGTAATGGGATCCAATGCCCTCTTCTGGTGTTTCTCTTTCTGTGTGTGTATGGCTGTCCCTCTGTGTGTCTCTCTGTCTCCCTCTGTGTCTCTGTCTCTCTCCTCTCCCCACTTTTACTTCTTCTTTCTTCCTCTGTGTGTCTTTCTCTGTCTCTCCGTGTGTCAGTGTGGAGACACAGAGAACGGGAGAAAGGAGTGACATCAGTGATATAAAAAGTATAGAACACAGTCATGAAGGATAGAAAGATACTTTGTTCTGGTGTCAGCTGTCATGGTTGTGAGTGTATGTGTATGTGTGTGTGCAAGCACACCCACCCACACATGCATGCACATGTGTGCATGTCTGTATGTACATGTGTGTGTATGTATGAGTGTGTGAGTGTGTGTATGAGTGTCTGTATGAGTGTGTATGCACATTTGTGTGTGCGCACATGTGTGTGCATGTTTGTGTGTGTGTTGAGTAAAAATGCAATTGACAGAGAAAGTGTAAAACCATAACAAAGTTCTGTTGCTTCTAAATGGCCATTTTGTAACTGTGAACAGTCTAGTGAGATGTGTAGAGTTTGGTACTGGGCAAATGTTATTAAGTGGCAACCTTAATTGAACTGCATAAGTGTTTTTATGTATGAGTTCATCGTTTTGCTAGGTGATTTACTTAAGAAATAAGAAAGAAACAATATTAAGGAATTATTTTCTTTGAATGCTCAGTGGAAGCCAGTATTCTATCATGGATGACCCCACAGGCATGCACCCGCCATTGCGGAAAGCACTGAAGCCGTGACCATGGTAACAGGAAGCACTCAGGTGCCTTCGCTGCAGTGGAGCTTGTGAACATGCGCTCTTTGAAATCCTCACACATGCTATCTGATGCCCTCCTAGCATTTGCTGAAGTTGGAGGCTATGAGAGCTTTACAGAGAAGTACATGAATGCCATCCCCTCTATAGTCGAGGGGGACAACCTGACGATCAGCCCCAGGTGCTACACTCCTCAGCCGGACTCCTTCCACATCTTCCGAGACCCTGTCACTGGAGACATCCCATGGCCAGGACTGATATTTGGAATGACTATTTTAGCCATCTGGTACTGGTGTGCAGATCAGGTGAGCATAGACATTTGCAGGTGTGACTGTGTTTATTTTATTTGTCTTGTTTGATGTAAAAGCATCTAGCTTTTCCTAATTTGTGCACATTGACCATATTTAAAGTGTCAGATACTTTTCTATGTCTTGCCTTGTAAAAAACAGATGTCTTGTTTCCTTCTCACCACATTATGTTTTCTCCCCTCAGAGACACATTCAGCTCTTTCATTTAAGTTTTTTTAGACTTTAGATCTCAGAGCTAACATCTTACACCTCAAACAGGAAACAATAAAAGCAAACTAGGAATGGTAAAAGTCTTCATGGGAACCCACAAACAATCCAGGCTATTGCCAAGATTATTGGTTGTTTTACACAAATTAATGGTAAGAGCCCCTTGTTGACGACAACACCTATACATCTCAATGAACAGAGAAGGTGAGCTGGTAACCAGCTAAAGCCTTCACTCCCACAGACTAATGTTCATGGTACTGGGAGGAACAATACCAGAGGAGAAAGGTAAACACCAGCCTAGCTGCAAACCCTTTGCTCTACAGTGGCCGCCTGCCTACAAGATCTGCTGGTGCAACAGTGGAACAAAGCTTGTGAAAGTAACCAAGGGAAGATCTGATTTAAGGCTGACGCCATGAGAAGGAACCTACAGCCAGCAATGGTTGGGTGGCCAAGAACCTAAGACTAGACAGTCCAGGGACCTGAGGTAAAACAAAATGCCACTGTTCTGCTAAAACTAAAATAAAGAAGAAAAAAGAAAAAAATCTAGTGCACACCTTTAATCCCAGCACTTGTGAGACCGAAGCAGGCAGATTTCTGAGTTCGAGGCCAGCGTGGTCTACAGAGTAAATTTCCGGATAGCCAGGACTATACAGAGAAACCCTGTCTCAAAAAAAAAAAAAAAAAAAAAAAAAAAAAAAAAAAAAAAAAGAAAAGAAAAGAAAAAAAAAAAAAAAGAAAAAAGAAACAGAAAAAGAAAAAAGAAATCTAGCAATTTAAAGACTCCTGGCAACATTCTCCTATACTCATACATCAGTGTCTCTCATTCCCATCCTCAGAAGCTTCCTCCTGAAGCAGGTGGGAATACAGAGATCACAGCCAAACATTATGCAGAGAGTAAGAGACCTTGGAACACTTGGCCCTAAATGGGATGTCTCCATTGAACCCTTCCCCTCAGGACCACACCAATTCTATCACTTTGACTTCCTAACTAGATGAGTTTTCAGGATAGTTCAGGAATTCTAGAAATGAATGTCTCAATGTTCTATTGTCATGATTTCCTAATTATGGCGTTTCCATGGAAACTGGCTTGACAGCCTAGAAGGAAGTTACCTGATAATTAGAAGGAAGATGTTGAGGATATATATGTACAACTTTCAAGACAAGAGCACACAGCTTGTACAGCACCAGAAGTGGCTTGAGGAACATGCTGCCCTACTGTGCTGCAATGTGGGTGTGACAACCACACTTCAATAATAGATGATGTATATATTCTATGTATACTATGTATATAGTCTATGTATAGATGTATATATTCTATGTTCAAGGCTCATTTATACTTTATATGAAATGTTGAGAATATCCTATAAGAGATATTTCTACTTAAGGGATGAGAATCAGGAGATTTATAGAGGTAAATTAAATAGTAATATAAATCCTGATGCTGCTATAAAACCCAATTGTTTCCCCTAAGCATAGCTTTTTAAAATGATTTTTTTAATTTAATTTTATTCTATACATTTGCATGTTTTGTCTGCAGGTAAGTATGTACACAATCTGGGTGCTTTGTGTCCATGGAGGTCAAAAGATGGTATTAGATTCTTCCAAAACTGGAATTATGCTGGGAACTGAACCCTGGTCCTCTGCATGAACAATATCAAGAGCTTTCCATCTGCTGAGTCCTGACCATAAGATTTCTTATTATATATAATATGAAGCCTTGAATGTGTATTCTTACCCTCCTTAAAGTCACTAGCAGATTGTTCCACTAATATGCTGTGTTTCCCTGGCAGGTCATCGTACAGCGCTGCTTATGTGGCAAGAACATGTCCCATGTGAAGGCTGCCTGCATCATGTGCGGCTACCTGAAGCTGCTGCCCATGTTCCTCATGGTGATGCCGGGGATGATTAGCCGAATTCTGTACACAGGCAAGCCGTGGATATATGAGTCCTCTTTTCTGTGCTTGATTTCTGTGGTTTTTAAGATAGGAAAAACTTTGATAGGTTAGAAGGAGAAATCGAGGGATGTAGTGGTAATTTTAGCTACACCAATTTCTGTTCCAGGAGGGCCACACTCCTGCCCACCCACCAGAGCACTCTGAATTTGTAAATGAAACACACACACACACACACACACACACACACACACACAGAAACACACACACACACACACAGAAACACACACACACACACACACACACACACAGAAACATACACACACACCAGGTAATTTTTGACATGCCCTGACTAGCTCAAAATCAGGGCACTCCTAAATCTTCCCCAGCTAGGAAAAGCTTCCTTCTAGCATGCCTGAGACTCCTATACCTTCCCATGCACCCTAGGCCTAATCAGGAAAGTGACCAGTGGCCACTTATCTGAATTCTTACATGGCTGGTTGGCTTTTTCTCCTGCAGCACTTACGCCCCATCCTTCTCCCCTGAGTCATGGTGATATCCCTCCCTTTCTTTCTCCTAGTTCCTAGCCCACACAAATCTAAAGGTCTACCTGCCCTCCCTTTAGCTGTTGGCTTTTTATTGTTTGATCAAAAACCAATTGGGGACAAGGACCTTCAGCACTTGGACACACAGATTCCCAATTTGGGGCCCTGATTAATTCAAAGCATTGGAACCAATCCCCAACAGAGGGAGGCACTTCCGAGACAAGGGTCTGAAGGAGAACACTCAGCAGATTTGGCACTCTTCTGTATCACTTTTGTACATCCTGTTCCAGTGAGTGGATCTGATGGAAGATAGTCCAGAAGTTCCCTGGGTGATGAGGTGGAACTGAGCAAGGATGTGATAGCTGACTGTGGTGGTTTGAATACACTTGGCCCAGTGAGTGGCACTATGGGGACGTGTAGCCTCACTGGAGGAAGTGAGTCACTGTGGGAGTGGGCTGTGAGGCCCTCCTCCTAGCTGAAGTCATCCTTCTAACACTTGTTAAAGGATGCTTTCCTCCCCTACAAGGCACATGGAAGAAAGAAGCTTCACCAAAACATTATAAGAACAATCTCCAGAATTCAAATCACCCTCCACACCAATGAATGGCTTCCATATTCCTACTAGGATGGCCCATTAAGACCCACTTAAAGCATTCCATTGCTTTCCAATCCAAAGTCCCCAAATCTACATTACTCCAACCAAAAGCATGGTCAGGTCTAGCATAGCAATGCCCCAGTCCCTGGTACCAACTTCTGTCTTAGTTACAGTTTTACTGCTTTGAACAGACACCATGGCCAAGGCAACTCTTATAACATTTAATTGGGGCTAGTTTACAGGTTCAGATGTTCAATCCATTATTATTAAGGCAGTTAGTATGGCAGTGTCCTGCCAGACATAGTGCTGGAGAAGGAGATGAGAATTCTACATCTTGTTCCTTCTTGTCTTTCAGGCAGCCAGGAGGGTCACAAAGCCCACCCCCACAGTGACATGCTTCCTCCAACAAGGCCACACCCACTCTGGCAAGGCCACACACACTTCAGGAAGGCCACATCCACACCAACAAGGCCTCACCTCTTAATAGTGCCACTCCTAGGCCAAGCATATTCCAACCACCACAGAGACCTTTTATGGTCAGGTCAGGCAACATCTTTGACCAATAAGGCCTTGGAGGCACACATGCACACCTTGGTCTCTGAGAGAACTTTGAAACTGAATCAATTGTCAATATTTGGGGAAAATTAATTTCTGAGTCAGATGAGGATAACTACTGCCGATTATTATTATTATTATTTTGAGGAATTACTTTTTCTTGGTTAGGAAAGGTAAGGAGATAAGGCCAATCATTTCTGAGGTACAGAAGACACATTTCAAGTGTTAATCCAGACACACAACATTCACTGTATTTTCCCAACTAGGCATAAGTTTATCAAATTCAAAGCTCGGCCTCCAATTTCTAGGCAAATATATCTTCTCCCATCTATGACCTTACGTCTTCCCTCTGTCCCCTGCTTGCAGATTGTACCTAGTCGTGTCCTGACCAATGAACTGTATCTCCCCTTAGATAAGGTGGCCTGCGTTGTGCCTTCCGAGTGTGAGAAACAGTGTGGCACTGCAGCCGGCTGCACCAACTATGCCTACCCCACCATGGTCCTGGAGCTGATGCCTGATGGTGGGTAAACATCCATAGCATGTCTAGAGGGATGCGTGGGCCATGGGGGATCCATGGGGAGGACTCTGGCAATCCTTCCATTAATTCAGTCCTACTCGCCAGATAGTTCTTGAGAGTCAGTCACAATATAGCAGTCACGTGTTGTCCGGGTCTGGAGATTGCAGACGTGAGCTAATTTCTGTTAGAACAACACTGCTTAGGGTGAACGCTGTCTTCTGGCTCAGTTAACATCGAAATGACTTGTTAGCCAAAGAAGAAGTTGTGATGCTACAAATGCATAAACCCAGAAGACTTGAAGTTAACTGTTACCTTGACTTTACAATATCTTAGTCTGCATGCTTTGTACCTAAGGATACACCATTCCTCCTGTGTTTCTTTGGCTCTTAAGATTTACCTGTAAAGTGACCATGATTGCCCTCCACCTCGAAACTCACTGTAGCTTTACAGTCTAGATAACAAGCTTTACTGTGAAGTCCTGATTATTAGAATCTCAGAAAGTGATCATTGCTGTGGGGACCATACACAGAGCACATACGGAGATGAAAAGTTTAAGTGGTCTGGGGTCTCGGTGCACACTTCTGTGCCATTTCTCCTCCTTGATATACACAAGGTCATTCAAAATTAAGAAACCCACAAACTCAATGTAGAATGCGTGTCATCTTTACACTGTACTGGGAGGCCTGGAGCCATCACCAACGGGGGTTAGGAGCAGAAGTGTGAAGCTCTCACAATGATTGAAAACTTTCAGCTTTGCCCATGAAGTTTCCTCAGCGGTATCATCTTCCAGGCCTCTAGTTCTGCAATTCTCAAAGTGTTCACAAAGCCAAGAGTTTCTTCTCCAAACAAGGATGGTACCAGGTTCTTCCTTCTTTTACAAAGTTCCCAGAATGTGACCTTTAAGTAATATTTAGCTCTTAAGCTAATACTAAGCTGAACCAGAGGAAGAACCTCAGAAAATGTTTGCATTATAAATCCAGATAGTAACGTTCCTTAAGCTGATTTTAAGCCATAGACGCTAACCAGCCACGTGATAGCTTTGTATTTTTAAAACTAAATTCCCAGATTAAAAGACAAGTTTTTCACTGCCACATCTTTTACCTTCAAATATGATGAATTTCACTAAACCGTGTTCTATTCTGTATTGATGTATTCACTGACTGAATCTGCAAGAAAAGTTCAGCACTGGCGTACACTGACAGCTGCATTGGGTAATCACTCTGTAATAGAGAGTTTTATCCTTCATTGGCTTTTTGATGTAGCAAATCACTCATAAGCCACGACATCCACTCTGACCACAGCTTGCTCCCTCTGACCGCAGGACTTCAAGGCCTGATGCTGTCGGTCATGGTGGCTTCTCTCATGAGCTCCCTGACTTCCATCTTCAACAGTGCCAGCACCCTCTTCACCATGGACCTGTACACCAAGATAAGGAAGAAGGCATCAGAGAGAGAGCTCATGATAGCTGGACGGTGAGGGAGCCTGGTGTCTGCCTAGAACCTCTCTGAGGAGGGGGCTAGAGACAGGAACTACAGAGCTCTGATCTTTAGATTCAGGGAAACTAAAAATGCTCTTCTACAATGTCGAAGAATCATTAAGAGATATTCAACCCAACCTTTCTCTTCACAGGCCCCAAAATTATAGCCATAGTTTTAAGCAAAGTAGTTTAGTTTTTGAGACTCCCACTGTCTGATGGTTATTCATCTCTTCCCCTTATGATTATGCCTGCACCACTGCTTCACAAAACTCAGTCCGTGTTTAACGGGATTTACCTCACACCGTAAGTCTGATAGCTGAATGTCTTTCCTTTAATAGTTTCTGTACGTACCATACGGAAACAGTCAGTTACCTCACCCATGTTACACAGAGAAGTTTAACAACTGCATTCCCTAAAAGTTGAACCATGCTAGACAGAGACAGAGCCTCAAGAAGAGACAAAGTCCAAGAGACAAGAGACATCTTGGAGAGTTAGGAGATTCTGGGCAGACTGTGGGCCTTGAAGATGGTGAGATGGAAGGAAACAAGAGATAGCAGCCAATATGGTGTCCTCTTCTTCACTTAATTTTCACGCAAATTCTATCTGCCATTTTGTACGATGTTTTAAAAATTAAAGTATAGAACATAGAGGGAGAACATAAAACATAAATAAATGGCAAAATTCTGTTTGGAAAAACTGAACACTGGGGCTGGAGAGATGGTTCAGTGGTTAAGAGAACTGACAGCTCTTCCAGAGGTCCTGAGTTCAATTTCCAGCAACCACATGGTGGCTCACAACCATCTACAATATGATCTGATGCCCTCTTCTGGTATGTAGATGTATATGCAGATAGAGCACTCATACACATAAAATAAATAAAATCTTTTAAAAAAATTGAACACTCCTATAACCATAATTTTTTCAAGAAGTAGAAATTGTTAGGACTCCCAAACCTCATCTTGGGTTCCATATTTCCAGAGCTAACAACTGCTATTGGTAATGCAACAGGCATTTCAAACCTTCCCAGGTTAGCATATGATGAGCAGAATAACACAGTGGGATTTTTAATTCATCCTTGACCTGTTATGTTACGTTGCTCTGGGATAGTTTATTCATTTAATCACTGGATGAATAGATAGACAGACAGACAGACAGACAGCAGACAGATAGATAGAAACATGTGTATACATATATGTATTTATATAAATTTATATTCATGATTATACACACACATATAATTATATAATAATATAAGTATATATACACACATATAATTATATAATATATAAGTATATAATTATATACACATGCATATATATATGTGTGTGCGTGTGTGTGTGTGTGTGTATCCATTATAGGAATATATTAGAATGTACTGTTCATGGGCATCTGACTGGAGTGTTTCTATCGGTTAGCTTATATGAACATGTAATTCTATTAAGGATATTGGAGGGTGTGTGTGTGTATGTGTGTGTGTGCATGCATTTCATTTTAATTAATATTAAAGAATATTCAGTAGTCTCAATTAAAAAGAAATGTGGGAAGGGATTTTGAAAGAAAAGGCATTATGACATTTGCAAAAATCAATGGTAAGAGTAACTCTGAATGAACTGACAAAATAGCAGGCGTATCATTTTTTCCTTTATAGCATATATCCATGTGGGCCTCGTATAGTGAAAACAATTCCCTCTCTCTGTGTGGGTTGGCAGATAGGTGAGGTTTGTTCTGAAGCCATTAGGGAACTGAAGTCTCCTTCTCTGTAGATGGCACACAGAGGAAACCTGGGGGTTGGTGCTTAGTTTTTCAGAGGTGGAGACTCTCCATCTGGCAAATGAGTACAGTGTCTATGGAGAGCACTTCAGAAGAGCTTGACCAAGTTTACACCCACATTGGGTGCAAGGGGAAGAGACGAGGTGTAAAATGGTGTGCTTTTGCGGAATAGCAACAACAATTAACACATTACCCACCTGGCATACAAACTGGAAAATGTTCCTAGTTCCAGATCTTGACTCTGTACAAATGAAGTGTGTGTGAGAGAGAGTCAGAGTCAGAGTCAGAGACAGAGACATAGAGACAGAGACAGAGAGAGACAGAGATACAGAGATACAGAGACACAGAGGACAGAGAGACAGAGATAGAGGGACAGAGAGAGACAGAGATAGACACAGAGAGAGATAGACTCCCAGGAGCCTCCCAGCCTGGAGATGGTAGAGACAGGGCACAGAGTAGGACTCTGGTGTGTTGTGGCTTGAGCTACCTCCTGCTTCGGGGCCAAAAATGTTGAGAACCGAGCTGGCCCACATTTGGGGGCCAAAATGTCTCGGATAGCTCTGTCAAAAGCCTTGGGGGCTAAATTGTTAGATCGTGCACTGCCCCAAGCTGCTCCAGTCCGCAGGTCGGGGTTCAGCAAGAGAGAGAGTGAGGACAGACTCGAGGAATGGAGACCAGACAGAGTGTGATTCAATCCTGTTTATTCTTCAGTCTCTCTTCCTAGTCCAAGTTCCAAGTCTTGAGTTCCTAGTCCCTAGTTCCTAGCCCCTAGTGCCTCCAAGTTCCAAGTTACTTCTTCCAAGTGCTAAGTGCCTTATGTCTAATTCCAAGTTCTTCCTCCAAGTGCCAAGTGCCTAATACTTAATAATCCTTCTTCCGAGTTCTCTAGTCCAAGTGTCTTCTTCCTCAATGCCTAATTCCTACTTACTTCTTCTGTCTACCTCTCACCTTTTATATGTCTCACTTCCAAGCCATGCCTTGAAGTCACGCCTTTAAGTCATGCCCTTAGGCCTTATCTCTAAATCTGATCTCTAAGTCAAGCCCTTAAGTCACACACCTTTAAGTCTCACACACCCAAGGCAAGATCCTGGGTATCTAAAGCAAGATGTTATCAGAGTGTGCTCAGCTGTTGTAGGCTATTGTAATCAAGTCTCTTGTCAGGGTATATGGCTCAAGATGGCTGGCTGCAAGGATGATAGCCAACTTCTGTCGGCTCCCCACACTGGTGTGGCTTTAAAGTCTGAAGGTCTCCAGCCATTCTAGCTCTCTAGCTATACTGAAATGCTGAGGATAACTTCTGGAAAGTCCTAAAATTTTTCTTGCTCTTTCTGAGGGTAGATAGCTGTTGGCTTAGGCGATTAACACCTGTAGCCTAACAGCCAATCAGGCAATGTGGCCTTTTTGTTCTATCTCAGCAGAAACTTTCACCCTGCTAGTCAGAAGTCACAGGAAGAGAAAGGGACCCTTTGAAAAGTGATTATAGTGTTTACTATTAAGTTGTAAAAATTTTCCTATGAAAGCTAAGAAAAGGGGAAAGCAGAAAGGGAAAAAAACTTCTTCTTGTTTCTTTGTCCTCAGTATACATCTTTCAGACTACATGATCGCATGTTAAAAAAGTTCATCACAAGTTCACACATGAAATCAAATCATAAATTGAAATAGAAATTTACAACAGAGAATGTTTACATACATATCTATTAGGAGTAATTATCTGGCTAAACATCACCTGTCACAGCTCCACAAGTTCACTGAAAGTTAAAAACATAACTAAGTTATTAGTGAAGTTTTATATAGATAAACCTAGTCAATATTTTATCTTTTGTCCTATCACCTATAATAAATTGTTAGTTTCCTTTTTACGACCTTTGGTTAATTGTTTTACAACTTCTTGGAATGTACCCTGAGTAGTAGAAAGTCTGGTTACTGTCTAAGAGGTGACACATGAGAGACTGACAGAGTTCTCATTGCAGGTTAGACTATCAAAAAGGACCTAATAGCAGTCCCACTATAAAAGAGCTTAATAATCACTGATATAATTTTAGGTATTCTTATAGGATCATTATTAAGAATAAAGAAGTTATCTATTTGTCTATATAGCATCACTACAAGACAGAATATCAGATCTGCAGATCAAATCACAATAACTATTGATTGTCATATAGTTTAATAATAACAGGAAATGCATATTAATAACAGGCATCTTTCCTAAAATGATTTTCTCCTGGGCCTTGCACTTCGGAGCTTCGTTGTAGGTATAATCTAAAGTGAAGTCATCTCAGGAAGAACACTTGATAGTTACCAGCTTGTCCTATGATGACTCATGACAACAGACAGAGAAATAAGGCTTGAGTTTCTTGGTGACCTGGATTTCATGAGGCTCGGGATAGAATATTTCCAGTAAAAACTCCTTTTGGAGAACCCTGCTATTAAGGTCGAAGTCTCCCATAAATGGATGGATCTCTGAGCTTGGTGCAGAATGAAGTACCTTTCTCAGCCGGGCTTTCCTCTCTCTGTCTGACTTTCTTTGGAGAGCATCCCTGAACACAGACAGGTGCCTGGCCTTATCTAAAGAATGACCTTGTGCTTTGCTGCATAACTTGGCACATAAATGTTGCTCTGTCTTCCCACCGCATGGTAATTGGGAGCTGTATTATGGCCAATTACCTCTTTCTACCTGTACCCCTAGAAGCCACTATGTACCCTACTCCTGGAAGAGTAGGTTTATCTCACTGCAGCAGTCTCTGTTTCCATCTGGTCCACCCTATGCTCCACCTCTGTTCCCTTTGTCCTCACTGGCTAGCCAGTGGCCAATGACCCCTGGGGAGAAGGGAGACCCCACAAACTCATAGGCATAAATGCTGTTAACATTTCAGCCATTATGTTAATAAGTTTTCCACCTATGCTGCCTAAAGCTTACAATTTATCATAACTAAGATATGAAAAAACCAACCATTGATTTTTTAAATTTATTAATGAGATTTATGAGTTTGTGCAGGAAATAAATAATTAACAACTACATTCTGTATCCTACAGCCATAAGTTCTAAGAATAAACTCAGAACAGGATATAAAGATGCATCGAAGTATACAGTTACCTAAAGTGGTTTGAAATGGGTGTAGTGTGGGGTCCCTCAGCTTTCTAGGGAAGAACAATAATGAATCTATTCTTCTGGTAGGATCAGCATTCATGAATCTGTTTTTACTTAATATTCAAATCATTTTCCTATCTCGCTACTTGTTATTTTCCTGTTTGCAGTGAGCTTCAAGTGACCCACTAGTACGATGATCCCATACTAGTGGGTCACATTTTTCCATTACCCAGGATCAGTTTCCAGATACTTTCAGGCCCCTGTGTGCATCTGTCTTCTGCTGGGCATCTGCTTGTACAGAGTGTATGAATGGGATGCAGTACTTTGGTCAACAAGACAGTCATATTAGGGCAGAGGAGTGTGTAAGAGACAACAGCTTAGGAGGATAGCCAGGAGGAGTGAAGCAGGCTCAGTTACCTACAACAGGAAGTTTGATTGGGTTGGACTTGTGACAGAAGACACTGAGGCAGAGAGAGAGGCAGAGGGTGTAATTTATTGTTCAATGATAACAGTGTGCAGTGGGGATGGGTGGTCAAATTTTTAGTCCTTGAGGCATCACACTGAGACTGTTTGGTTTTCCCAATACTTGTGAGATCAGAGCAGCTTATAAAGCTAAAACGCTTGTCCTTTGACAGACTCTCAGTGACATGTCCAAAGCTCTCACCCACCACATTTTCTCAGGAAATCACAATGATTAGTAAATTGCTTGTTCACAATCATTTAAGACACTGGGTGTCGAATAGCAACTCATCTCCCTTGGACCACAGCTACCTCTGAAACCTTTTTACCCCTAACAGTATTTTAACAAATTCATTTTAGTTGGTGAAATACTCGAGTTAGGAAATGTATATTACTGTTTCTTACCATGCCACACAACATCTGAGGTGTTTGATATTTTCAATCTAATCTCTGTAAACTGACTCAGTTTCCCTCAACCTGGAAAAAAGGAAAAGGACAAATCTGCCTTATTTATCCTATAAATTATTAACAATGGATAGAAGTAGTTTAAGGTTTGTTTCTAATTTATTCTTACCTTGAAAAGTACTCAATCGCTACAATTTAAGTTGATTTCATAAATACATAGCTAATTTCATGAATAAAAAAATAACAGCCAATTTTGAGAGGTTTATTCATTGACTTTTTTACTACCAGATATTCTACAGGTACCACATGGGTTCATACAAGGTCAACCAGCTTGCCTTTCTGGAAATCCAAGGGAAGAGCAGAAGATTCATGTCAGGAACGGTGGAGCTGGGCATACTGCTTTTGTTTAACCTTTAAATCACAGTGTTTTCCTGACAGGATATTTGGCATCATCCTAATTGTCATCAGCATCCTGTGGGTCCCACTGGTCCAGTCGTCACAGAATGGACAGCTCTTCCACTATATTTCCTCATTTGCTAGCTACATTGGGCCTCCTCTTGGCGCAGTCTTCGCTCTTGCCATCTTCTTCAAAAGGGTCAATGAGCAGGTAAAAGTAACTTAAGGAATACATTTGCAAGAATGAAGTGAAATTTAGAACTTCCTCTGGAATAGAAAAGGACATTCTTTTACTTAAGCACAGTTGGCCAGAATATTATTCAAGAATATTATTCAGGAGCTTGTCTCAGGAAGACATCTTAAATCTAGACATTCAGGACCAACCAGGGCAACACAGTGACAGCCCATCTCAAAAGTAATGCATTCTGTCCAATCTATGTCTGTCACTTAAGGCCTATTTCAACTTCACTTGTGGTAAGCCACAGTTTATAACCCTCACAGAAGTATGTGACCATGGATGGAACACACAATCATATTAAATTCCTAACATTTTTAACAAAGTATGTACATTCATTGTAGAGTACTTAAAAAAACACTAATTTTCAAAACAGGACTTCAACATCCAGTCATAGTTCTACCATATAATAATATTGACATCAAGTAAATCAAAAAACTCTGTCATATAGAAACAACCGTGTACCTACCTTATTTGAGTGCCAAGAGGTTGGAAATAGAAGACATGTAAAATGTTTACAAGAAAAAAGTCTACCACAGTAGTGCTACCTGAAATACATTAAATCCTATTATTCTATAGGTGATTGATTCTTGTAGACCATTATTTTAATCCACCAACTGTATAATTATTCTATTGATATAGTCTCTGGTTAGGAACAGGTATGGAGAAGCTGATGTCCTGATGTCTGTTCAGTCTGCCATGTCATAGTAAGCAGGGCATTGAAATTCAGATGTAGTTTCCCACAGTCTAAAGCTCCTGTTTCTGGTCCCCTTGCCATGCCAGTTCCAGAAGGGAGAACTGAGAGCATGTGTTTCCAACACCATAGATCTCTAGAAAAAGAAAAGCATTGATTTGTCAAGCATGCCTCTTATCAACCCTGAAAATTGTGAAAGTCATAGATCTACCTATTGGGCAAAATAGTGAGTGTTTAAATCTATAGACAGGAAAACATAAACGAAAAAGAAAAAAACTTAGCTTTAGTCAGAGTGGACCACAGAGCTCTGGGATTCAAAAAAAAAATCACCATGTGATATCTAAGATGTGGAAATTAAGTAATTGCAATCATTCTGTAATGTGTACATCATAATATAAGCTAGTTGTACCCATAAGTGTATACAAACAGCATCGGTCAATAATGAATAGAATAAAATAGAAAGAAATGCACCATGTATACCTGGAGAGATGGCTCAGAAATTACGGGCACTTACTGCCTCTGTAGAGAACCCAGGTTGATTTCCAGCACCCACACCTGCTCTCAACCACCTGTAACTAGGTTCTGGGGCTCTAGCTCCCTCTTCAGGCCTCTGCATGTACTTCATACATGTGGTGCACATACAAATAAGCAAGCACATACACATAGACATAAATCAAAATAAATAGGTTTTAAAGGGCTCAGGTGTCTGAGAAACAAAGACAGCATTAGTTTACTAATAAAGACATATTTTCAACTTTCCTTACTCTGAAAACATGTGTTCTTGACTGTCCCTTATTGGAGCCAGAAAGCAGGATGGTAACCTTTTTTTTTTTTTTCTTTTTTTTCTTGTTTGTTTTTTCTTGCAGGGAGCATTCTGGGGGCTAATGTTTGGACTTGTGGTAGGCCTGATCCGTATGATCACTGAGTTTGTATACGGAACAGGAAGCTGCTTGGCTCCCAGTAACTGCCCCAAGATTATCTGTGGAGTTCATTATATGTACTTTGCCATCATTCTCTTCTTTGTGTCCATAATAGTAACCCTGGGAGTCTCCTTCCTAACAGAGCCGATTCCTGATGTTCACGTGAGTAATGGTAGCTACTATCCAGGCTTAGGCAATGGAAACATTGTAACTTACACTAGAGCTAGGATCCACTAATCGACAGCTTTGTGCCCAGAATATGCCAAGTGGCAGAGAATGGAGATGTGTGAGATTAGGAAATGAACTGGGATTTCACAGTTTTCCTAATATGAATGGGGGATAACTCCAGGCCATCCCACTGTTCCAAGATACCAGAATGACAGCACCTGGTGTTGCCTAAGAGACCAGGAAACATCAGAGAGCAGAAGAGGCACCTGGGATGAGCCAGGTTAGGGGCAAATCAAATATCATCCACAGTTTGAATGGGATGAGAACATTGAACATATGATGTTCATTTTTGTCATATGCTATTTAAATTGACCAAAAGAGTATTAAATAATGTTCAGTGTTGGTAAGAAAGTGGGAAAATTCCTACATTCCACAATTGTTGGTGAATATGTGAATCTTATGATTTCTAAGAGGTTGTAGTTGCCAATTTTTTAAATCTTATACCTATAGTTAAAAAAAATATACTTTTAGTAGCTCATTTAAATATATGCAAATTAAGAAAATGTTATTTTTTTTCTTAGCACAACAAGAACAATGCAGATTTTTATCACTAAAAGAATAAGTATATAATGGGAAAGCACTAGTATATATTTAAATGTCGATAACATGGTTGAATCAGGAAAAAGACCTGCAGGATATTATAATATGCTATACTATCATTTTTGGATATATAAAAAGAGAGACACAAATACATTTGTGTAAGCATAGATATACATCTTAAAACGTGAGTCTGAGCTGGGCATGGTGGCACTCAGGAGACAGAGATAGCTTGATCTCTAAGAGTTCAAGGCCAGACTGGCCTATACAGTAAGTTCCAGAATAGTCAGGGCTAAATAGTGAAACCATGTCTAAATAAATAAATAAATAAATAAATAAATAAATAAATAAATGGACCTGTAATTTTTGACAGAATTACCTGTAGAAGGGGGCATACTGTGAGAGATCAGAAAATACTAATCTTTTAAAAAATATCTATACTCATTATTTAGTAACTTTGTTTCAGTTTATTGATAGCATGTTACATGCTATCAATATTATTACATAATTAATATTATCAAGTATTATTTTAATACTTCTATGTATTTTGTACTTATGATTCATATTCTTTAATGTTGTTCTATTTTGCATGGAGATATATATATATATATGAAGCAGCCAGTACAAGGTGTTTACCTTGAGAATTTGAAACATGTGGCAAATGAAATTAAAAACTTTATTAATGACATGTACCAGAACTCATTACTAAACACTTATATTTGGTAGCAGAAATGAACAAAAGAACACAAGAAAGCACATATTTACAAAGGAAAATGTAATATAAAATTTTGTGGTTACAAGAATAATCATAACCTACTACTACTTATTATTATTATTATTATTATTATTATTATTATTATTATTATTTGTTTTTTCGAGACAGGGTTTCTATGTGTAGCCCTGGCTGTCCTGGAACTCACTCTGTAGACCAGGCTGTCCTTGAACTCAGAAATCCGCCTGCCTCTGCCTCCCAAGTGCTGGGATTAAAGGCGTGTGCCACCACTGCCCAGCATAACTTACTACTAATTCTTAAGGAACTAACTTTCTCAAGGATCAATGAGATCATCATTGTGTTTCAATAAATACATTGTGAATCTTTAACTTCTGAAGCAGACCGATTAGCATTCATTAGTATTAAGAGCTATTTCACAGATATTCTTGAAACCTGTTCTGAAGGCATCTAGCAAAGCAGTACTGAAACAGGCCAGGTAAAAATTTGGGGAATGAACACTTGAAGAAAGCTAATGCAAGTTAGGGTCAGAATTCAAGGACTCCAAAGAAGGAATTGGTAACAACAGCACTAGGGAGAATTCTGGAATATTAAAAATACAGACACATGTATGCTCTAATTGTATTTTGAGAGAAAAGTTTTATTTTAACAGGAAGGGTGATATGTAGGAGGAGCTAAGGTGGAAGGAGTACTGAGAGGAAGAGAAGGAGTAAGGAGAGGAGGAGAAGGAGAGGAGAAGCTAGGTGATGAGAGAGAGAAAGAGAGAGAAAGAAAGAGGGATATCGAGGCAGATGTTCACGTGTCCCCACCAGTCAAAGATAGTTGATATATCAAGGTTGGGTATTGGGATACACTTCTGATTGAGCATTACCAAACTTATAGAACCTTTGATTAACATTTTTAAAAAGTGTATAAAAGCAAAAAGGAAAAGGGGGATAGGGGTTTTCTGGGGGGTGGGGGAATGGGGAAAGGTGATGGCATCTGAAATGTAAATAAAATATCCAATAAAAAAATACAGACACATTCTAAGAATATGTTTTCCTTTGAAATCCAGGTGTGGGATATGATGCTGCTTCAGATCATCCACAGCAGCTGACTGTGATTTGTTTTGTGCTCTAGCAGGGGTGGGATTTTGCCAGCTGCAGAGAGTTTCTGCAATTGTGTGACATTTGGAATTCTAGGGCACTTCAGAGGATATATATATATATATATATATATATATATATATATATATATGCTAGGGCCCTAAGAATCTGTTGTGTGTTGGTGTTTGTTAAATAGACATGCACAAAGAAGAAACAAGAACTCCATCCCCCTAATCAGCAGGATGTAGTCTAACTATAATGTCATCCCCTTTCCCCTCCATCCTTTTTTTCTCTCCTACTTAGTGTTAGGGCATTGAAAGGGTAGGATAAGGGGGAAAAAGAATCCATGAAGTAGTTAAAAGTCTGGCTATAGACAACAAAAAGACTCAGTATGAGACATGCTATTTTAATAGTATGTTATAACATAGCACATACAGTTTTTATGTCAATAGAAACAAAGAAAGATAAATCTTCACGAACTGATGAACGACAGACATGGATATGATTTGCATGGCTGAAAATAATATGATTTTAAGTTTTAAACCCATGGATACTCGACACAGTGTCCTTAGAATGGCCCAAGACTAGTATTCATTGGAGTTAAATGGCAAATAAAATAAAATACAAATGTGTTTTTTGCTATTTACTTTCAATCTTTTAAACCATTTTTGAGGTGGGGTTCTTGCTACACAGTCCTAGTAGTCTGAACTTTGCTATACAGAGCGGGCTGGTTTTTCAGCTTCACGGATCTCTGCCTACCTCTGCCTCCCAAGTGGTGGGATTAATCAACAAGCACGAAGATATAAATTATATCACATATAACAATCAAAATGATATCCAACAGTTATAATATCAGTTTTTGCAGGTGAGGTTGGAAAGGTGTAAATCAAGAACAGTTCACAGATACTGTCTAAGGATGATGCATCCTGAAAGACAAATTAATACAAACGTTTTAAAGAATAAAAGTAACTATTAGACTGAATAAAGTAATCACAATGTATTGCTCACACAAGGAGTAAGATAGCAAGTGTAGCCAAGGTTCTCTGTAGGACAGCTGAATCTATGCCCTTCCTGACATTGCAAACCCAGAAGTAGAAGTCTCAAAATACCACTTGGAGTTGTGGGCAAATACCAGAGTTAAAAACAGAAATAATTCAAAATGATTGATATGTTTTGGTGAGATCTTTCCTTTTAACCTATACCGCCCTGGCACAGTTATATTTTTAAAACCATACATTAACCAAGGTATTGTTGAGTCATTGTAAATATCTCCCCATCACTAGTGAACTTGTGCATTGTCTCTGGTTAGCTATACCGCCTGTGCTGGAGTCTTTGGAACAACACAGAGGAACGGATTGACTTAGATGCAGAAGAGGAAACTCAAGAAGAAGTTGATGGTGCTCTTGAAGGAGGTAATATCTGGCTTACATTTGCTTTAATGTAAAACACTGTGTGTGTTTGGCTTTGATGGCTTATGTTTGTTTTTAATCCCACTAAATTCAGCTCCTGAGATTTACATGTATGTGTACAAAACTAAAAAATTTGAGGCATGTCCTCAACATCCTGATCATTTAATATGAGATCCACTTACTTATTCCTCTCTAGTCCATCTGCTCATCCATCCATCCATCATCTACCCATGAAACTGAGTGCCAGCTGCCAAAATAACAATTACAGATTGACCCATCTCTACAGACTGTGCTCAACAGATCAGTCTCGATTGGTCATGTCTGAGTGTCTGACACAATCTCTTCTCCACCCTTATTCCCCACTATTCTCCCTAATACCTCTTCTCCTCCAGACTAAGCTAGTTGATTTGTTATCAATGAACTAACTTTCAGGTTTGTTTCTCTTCTTTTTTGTCCTTCTTCGGTGATCTTTTCCCCTTAGTATACCCTTCCATTTACAGTATTTGAGGTTACTCTAGTAAATATGATGTCTACATTAGGTTAGATGATACTTGGGTATTTCATTAATTTTCAGCTTCTTTTAGACACAAAGGTCATATACTTTCTACCACCACCGAAATACTTTTGTTATGTTTCACAGTTTTCTGCTTTATCTTCAAGTATTTTTCATAGACTGCTGTTTAGAAACATGTCTTAAATTTTCCAATGCCACCATGAAGAGCTTTGCACCAAATTCCTTGGTATGCAATCTACTGTACCATTGGGACGTATTTTAAAAAGTCTGACCAAAGGCCATGAGCATTCTCCATGGTCCCCTACTTGGGAATTAAATGTCCTTGCAACAACATTTAGCAGTTCTGTTTGCATGCCAACTTCCTAACACGAGTATTAAAAGGTTTTCAGTGTTTACGAATGATGGATGCAAACTACTATTTCAAAGTAACTTAGTGCAAATCTTTCTTTTCTGAGTGTTTTAATAAAGCACCTGTTACTGCTGTTTGAACTATTTCCTTCTTGCACGTTTACGTGAGGAGGCTGATGGTCTTTTCTTCTAATTATAAAATCTTATTGTGATATGTCAGTGTCCGCAACCCCAGTCTTTGATTCTTTTTATTTTGTTTATTGGATTCTTAACATGCAGAATTTTTGTTTCAGATAATCAAATGTAAGCATTTTCCCATGGATTCCCCTGACACTTGCAAGTGGTGGTGACATTGCTCACACCCATTTATACTGCACCAACAGTGATTTCTATTTCCTGTCTTTGGTGATAATTTATGGATGCCTTTTCTTGTTTCAGATGATTCTGAGCAATCCAGTGGATGTCTTAGGAGAGCATGCAGCTTATTCTGTGGTCTGCAGAATACAGGGCCCAAGCTGACCAAAGAAGAGGAGGCAGCTCTGAGGCAAAAATTCTCAGACACATCTGAGAAGCCCTTGTGGAGAAGTGTTGTGAACATCAATGCAATCATCCTCCTGGCTGTCGCTGTCTTTGTTCATGCCTATTTTGCCTGAACCCTGAATGAGGCAAAGAATATTTGTATTGAGTTTTCTTTTATAAATCTGACTGTGTGACAAAGGTAAATGACCAGTTGGAAATGTTGTATAATTAGATTTGTATACACATCATTGGTTGCTTCTATCACACCTTTGTGATCAGTTTAAAATTCTTTTTCTCCAGTTCTATTTAGATACAAATGACAATGTATATATTTTTAAGTTATACACTATGATGATTTGATATGTACACACTTTGAAATGATTACTATGATCAGTTTATTTGACTCATCATCTGATTTGGTCATCCTTTGTATGTTTATGGTTGTGTGCCACCATGTGGTTGCTGGAAATTGAACTCAGGACCTGTGGAAGAGCAGTCAGTGCTCTTAACCACTGAGCCATCTCTCCAGCCCAGAATTATTTTTTTAATCCAAAATTTTATGCCCTTTGATCAACATCTATTTCAGAACTTACAATGTATTAAAACTCAATATTCATTGGAAATTATGGGACATCCCAATGAATGAGAATCATGTGACTGACTACAAAGCAAGCTCAACTTCTTCTATGCACATGTTCCAGGATGTTGTCTCCTTATCAATTGTTTCTGTGGAGCAAGCTTCCTTTTGTATCCATATTCACAAGGATTTGTAATGTAGTTGTATGTTTGTCTTGTGTTTATTCTATCTCCCTGACAAGGGACTATAAATATGTTAACAAACTAAAAGGCTTGACCTTGTGTTTATTGTAAATCTGTACCTCCTATTCCTCTCTCTCTCTCTCTCTCTCTCTCTCTCTCTCTCTCTCTCTCTTATCTCAGTTGTAGAAAGGGTATGTAGCTCATTTACATTCACAGGGCTTGTGAATGGGCAGAATTTGTCATCAGAATTTTTATTCCACATAGTTGCCTTTATGCACAAACCTCACGTGTGAGAAAAAACTCACTAGGGAACCTCTTGGGGGTGGTTTTCATGCTGCCAGGTCCGAAAACACGAGGAGCGTTGTCGCGCCCCGCTTGTCCAGCAAGGAAGACGCGACAAACCGGATTCTTCTCAACAGCCTTTATTGGAAGTGCTCTTTTAGGTTTCTGGGAGAGACTAACTGGAATGCTCAGAATGGGCTACTTATATACCCCCAGCCCTGGGCGTGGCAAAGCACATGGAGGTGTCCGATTGGTCAATTTGCAATGACTCATTAGCATACCCCGCCCGGGCGGGGTGATTGGCCAGGTTCGTGGTACCCTAATTGTACCTTATTTGCATGCCCCGTTTGGGAGGGGCTGGAGTCAAGTTCCTAAATGCACTGCGCATGCGCAGTGCACTGCGCATGCGCAGTGCACTGATGGTTTTCCCTGAAAGCCTTGAGTTAGCCGCCATCTTGGATAGTCGCCTCAGCGGCTGACGGGCGAATGTCAGCCTGTCAGCCGCTTTTGAGGCTGCGGCGCTGCTTCTCTCGGCTGGCAGCCACAGCCGCTTTTAGTCTGTGGCGCTGAGAGCAGAAACGGGCAACCGCCTTGAGTCGGCGGCTGCACCGTAAGAAAAAACGGGCAGCCGCTTTGAAGCGGCGGCTGCACCATAAGAAAAAACGGCAGCGGCGGCAGTGCCGCCGCTTTTCAAGATGACAGACCTGCGGTGCCTTCCAGCCGTCAGGTTTGTCAGTTCAGCTTCCTACATCTCCCCCTTTTTTGTTTTATTTGCAAACCCTGAGTCATAGAACGGGTACACGATAGTTGCCCTATGAGTATAGTTGTACAGTGAGGGAAAGCAGAGGCCTGATCCCCTGTGCAAAATGAGATATTGTAATGGGTTTCTTCTCTTGAATACTTCCCATACCCATCTCGATGCCTTTTGACGGGGAAAGGGAGCCTTCACCCTGGGGCGCCACCAGGAGAGGAGGTTTTTGGCATCAAACCTTTATGCAATCAGGCATACTTTCGGGAAATCTATCCATACTCGTGGAACATTCCCTGTCGAGTACCCACTCGCAAACACCTCAAACTGCCAGTAGAGTACTCCTTAAGGGCTCGTATCTATGAAACCCGCTCATATTTCCTTCAGGGTTGCTAGCCAAACATGGGGAGATTCACCATTCTCGAGGGTGGCTAAGGCTTGGTAGACTACGGTTTTGTGCCTGGCATGATCTCTCCTTAGTCTGCATAGAAGCCATATGCAAAAGACACAACCGGCCAACATCATGGCTCCCCAAACCAGGACTCCCGCCCACTCTTTAAAGAAGGAAAAGGCATTGGCCATCCAGGATGTGAGGTCACTGAGGGAGAGAGGCTGCAGTCTGGTCCCGTTCAGCTGGGCAACCTGGACAAACAATCTGGTCACCATCTCTTCTGCTTGCAACGACCAGTTGCCTCGCAGGTATTCTGACAGCATCCTAGATTGATTGATAGACTGAGAAAAGTTAGTTTGTAGGGGGGTGACACAGAGGCCTCTCATGGAGTACACACAGGAGGCCTGAATGACTCTGAATAGTTCCTCTACTTGGTTTTGGACTATATCAATGCGTTGGTTAGCCAGTAGTATTCCAGAGGTAAGATGGGCATTAATCTCTCTCTCGGTAGTCAGTGCAGTAGCTGTCTGCTCTACTATGGAATTGACTGTCTCTGCCGTCTGTACTTGAGAGGTCATAGCGACCGCAGCAGTTGTGGCCGCGGCAGCAGCTATTACAACAGCAGTTACTATCACTGCCGTGATACCAAAATCACGCTTCTGGCGCAACAGGGTAAGTATTGGAAATTGTTCAGGATCAGCTTCAACAGGGACGGGTACAAAGGTTGGTAACTGCACCACCAGAGCTGTGGTACTTGTCCCATCCCAGCACTCAGATATCAAGCAGGCAACCCCAGAGGCATTGCAACTTAGCACTACCCCTGAGGAGTTAGTCAGAATGAAGAAAAAGGGGGGCTTCACACAAACGGGAGCCTCTGCATAAGAAAGATTCTGTAATTGCCCCTTAATCTTGATATCTGACAAACTCACATTGGGGTGCCTGATGGCAGTAATGTTAACCAATGAGAAATTGCCCCCTCTCAACCTAGAGAATGGGGTGAGAGAAGTAAAGGCTGACTTGTTATTAGAGAGTAGCCATTGATACCAGGGCCAGATGTTACCTAGCCTGGATGGAATCCTTAAGTTATTGGTATACTTTGCTTTAAACAACGGGGGGCTAAATTCAAACCCAGAAGATATCTGAGTGTGCCGGTGATCGGGACTCTGGCAAGGAGAGAAATCGGGGGGAAACTCTTGGTATGGTGGACAAATAGGCAGGATTTTACGCTTAGTGGACTTGGCTTGGGTGGAATTACCATTAGAGGGTATAACTAAATATTGCGACATAAGAAAGGTGGTGATATTGAGGGAGGCACTAGAATTAGTGCCTGTCTTTCCTGAACCCTGGCTAAGGCCGGAGCTCAGCTTTGATAGAGCTGCGTGTAATACTCCGGTGCTTGTTCCCCCTATATCTATGGGATCTAGCCAATTCACCAAATACCGGGATGCTAGAAAAATGCATGGAGCAACATTCCTATTAAAGGTGAAACATAAGGTGCCTGCCAAGGTGTAATTAGTGGCTGTATATCTTTCAGGGGCCTCCTGAGTGGGAATAGTGCAGGGCATATCTTGGTCACAAGAGGTGGAGAAAAAGGTGGGCAGAACTGGGGAATTGCTATGAATGGGCATGGGAACCGGCCAGGTTTTGGCTATTGCCCATAGTTGAATGGCTAATCCCTGGGTTACCATCAGCAGTAGACTCATCATCTGGATCATCACGTATGTCTTCCGCATCGTTCTGGTCCTGGGGTGGTTCAATACGTCTAGTGAGGCGTTCAGGGACCCAAATCGGATCTTCCTGGTCCTGTGGAAAAACACAGACAGCTCCCCTGGATCTGGAAATGACCGGATCCGGACCATGCCATGAGCCTGTTAAGACATCCTTCCATTTTACTTCTTGCTTAACAGTTGGGGTGGACAGTGAATGCCTGTCGGCCGCTGAGCGTCCGTCCGAATCCAATGTCAAAAAATTTAGAGTGAAGAGGGCTAAAGAAAGTTGATCTTTTGGGGAGTGCCCATGAGCTACTCCCCCTTTTTGTTTTATTAACAGTTCCTTTAGTGTGCGATGGGCACGTTCCACAATACCCTGACCTTGAGGGTTGTAGGGTAAACCAGTGATATGTTTCACCTTCATGTGTTGACAAAATGTGGCGAAAGGCCTAGATGCATAGGCCGGTCCATTGTCCGTTTTAATGACATCGGGCTTTCCCCATGCCGCCCAAGCCGCAAGGCAATGGCTTATCACATTGCGGACTTTTTCCCCACTTAGGGGAGAGGCATAGACGATGCCTGAACATGTATCTATGGAAAGGTGGACATACTTAAGAGTCCCAAAGCGGGATATGTGGGTAACATCCATTTGCCACAGTTTGAGAGGCAACAAGCCTCTAGGGTTAATGCCGGTATGAGGCGGATGAAGAAACTGTGCACAATCTGGACAATTGGTTACAATATCTCTGGCTGCTGCTCGTGGCAAGCGAAACATATGGCGGAGTGTGGTGGATGGTACATGAAACTGCTTATGAAAAGCAGAGGCTTTAGTAATTGCATCCGTGTGGAAGACAAATTCCATGCGGGTGGCTGCATCCACCAGAGCATTACGCTCTGTCATGGGACCTGGCAGCATAGTATGGGCTCTCATATGTTGGACGAAAAACTTATTTTCCCTTAGCCAAATAAGCTTCTGGATTTGTTGGAGAAGGTGGCAAACAGGACTATTTGACTTAATAGGTCCTGCAAGTTCCAAAGAAGCTACAGCATTAACTACGTACCTGGAGTCTGATACCAAATTAAATGGACCAGGGAAGGTTTGAAAGACTACCAACACAATTTGGCACTCCACGAGTTGTGGAGTTCCAGGGGTAAACTGAATTTGTACTGGGGGTTCAGAGCCAACAACGTAACTGCCAACTCCTGTTTTGGAGCCATCCGTGTATATATCCACTGCCTCAGGTATAGGTAATGAGGCTGTAACCTTTGGAAATATAATGGGGTGATTGGTAAAAAACTGCAGGATAGGGCTCTTGGGGAAATGATTATCAAAATCCCCATCAAAGCTACATCTGAGAATAGTCCAATCATCTATCACAGCACACAAAGTTTGTATCTGCTGACTAGTGTAAGGGGTAATAATCCTCATTGGAGGCACACCAAAGTGTGCCAAGCACGATTTAAGGCCCATTAAAGCTAACTGTGCGATGACCGTGGGATAGTGTTCCACAGTTTTACTAGGAGAAACATGAGGATGTATCCATAATAGGGGGCCCTCTTGCCATAGTACCGCAGTAGGTTGTCTCAGTGTCCGTAAAATACATAAAAGGATGGTATGCACATCGCGGACGCGAGTAACTTGTGCCTTACTTAGAGCAGTTTCTACCCTTTGCAGGGCTAACCTAGCATCTGGTGTGAGGCTCCTGGGGGAGGTCAGGTGAGGATCCCCTTTCAAGATGTCAAACAAAGGAACCAACTCATGATTGGGGATCTTTAAATAGGGTCTAATCCAATTGATATCTCCTAACAATTGTTGAAAATCATTTAGCGTACGTAAATGATCTTTTCTGATATTTATTTTTTGAGGTCTAATGTCCCTGGGAGATATTACTGCTCCCAGGAATCGTCCTACCGTTTCTGTCTGTACCTTCTCTGGAGCCACATATAATTGTGCTTTCTTCAGTCGTTTAATCAATGCTGCAGAAGCAGAATCCAACTGGTCTCTGGTGGGAGCGGCCAGTAAAATGTCATCCATGTAATGACAAACTCTAATCTCTGGGAAGGTCTGCCTAATTGGCAGCAAAGCTCGCCCTACATACAGCTGACACATAGTAGGACTATTGGCCATTCCTTGTGGTAGTACCCGCCATTGGTAGCGGGCATCAGGTTCTTCATTGTTTATTGCGGGGACAGTAAAAGCAAACCGCTCGCAATCGGTGGGGGCCAATGGTATAGAAAAGAAACAATCCTTAATGTCAATTATAAAGATAGGCCATTCCTTTGGTAGACTAGAAAGTAAAGGAAGGCCTTGTTGAATGGGGCCCATAGGTTGCATCTGGGCGTTGATGGCCCGCAAATCATGTAACAATCTCCATTTACCCGATTTCTTTCTTATTACAAAGATTGGAGTGTTCCAGGGGGATTGGGATGGTTCTATATGTCCTGCCTCTAATTGTTCTTGCACTAAGGCTCTTGCCACCTGTAACTTTTCTATAGGCAATGGCCACTGAGGGACCCACACTGGGTCCCCCGTTTTCCAAGTGATAGGTGTACCTCCCTCAGTGGCCCCTAAGAAAAACCCAGCCCAATCCTATCATGTTTGGGAAGTGTAGTTATCACATCTGGGCTGCCTTGCAGATTCTTTCCCAGTCCCTTGCCTGGCCTATAGCCCATGCCCTGCATCATATTTTGTGATTGAGCAGAGTAATCATTTGTGAGTTTCATGCCTAATTGTACTAGTACGTCTCTTCCCCACAAGGTGACCGGGAGGTCCAGAACATACGGAGTAAACCTTCCTGTTTTCCCTTCCTGGTTTTTCCACACCAGCTCCTTAGAGCTCATCATGGGGGAGGATTCATAGCCTAATCCCCGGATGTTTTGGGCAGACCTCTGGGTCGGCCATTTGGCAGGCCAGTCATGGGCAGATATGATGCTACGATCTGCCCCAGTGTCCAACAGTCCCAAAAAAGATCGACCTTCTACCCATAGTGTCGTCATAGGACGATCTCGTAATTCTAAAGAAAGATAGGCAAAGCGAGACCCGGTAGACCCGAGCCCGCTATTACCTCTAGTCTTGTTATGGGATGGAAAATAGCTATGCAAACTGGGCAGTAGTAACAACTGAGCTATCCTATCTCCTGGGGAAATAGCCGTAATTCCTTTTGGAGAGGAGGCCAATATTTTGACCTTCCCCGTATAGTCTGCATCTACAACTCCTGGAACGATCTGTAATCCCCTCAGAGCTGAGGATGATCGTCCTAAAAGTAAGCCTACAGTGTCTTTGGGCAATGGTCCTGAAAAATTAGACTCTATAGGCTGCACTCCCATTTGCGGTGTCAGCACAATTCTAATGGTGGCACTGAGGTCCAGTCCTGCAGAACCCGGAGTGGCCCTCCTTGGTTCCGAGGGGCTTGCAGAGATGGACTCTGAATGGCCCCATATATTTGCGGGCCCTGGGGTCGTGGGCCCTTCTGCCCGTTTTTTGGACAAACACCACCATAGTTGTTACGTAGGGGACGTCCATTAATATCTCTGAAGGAGCGACATTCTTTTGCCCAATGATTCCCCTTCTTACATCTGGGACAAGGCCCAGGGCCCTGTCCGTGTTGTCCCGCACTGTTACTCCTCTGGGGGCACTGTCTTTTGAAGTGTCCAGACTTCCCACAAATAAAGCAGGTTTTGGCTCTCTCTATTCCTTTTGTAGCTTGTAGGACAGCAGCTGCTAATCCTGCATTGGACAAAGGGCCTCCTATTTCCCTGCATGCCTTCATCCATGCCTGCAATCCTTTAGCCTTCCATGGAGTGATAGCATTCCTACATTCCTTCGTACACTGCTCATAGACAAGCTGTTCTATCAATGGCATGGCTGTATCTGGGTCACCAAAAATCCTCTCTGCTGCCTCTATCATTCTTGCCACAAAGTCAGAAAATGGCTCCGTGGGCCCCTGGATGACCTTTGTTAGGTTTCCTGATACCTCTCCTTTGTTGGGCAGGGACCTCCATGCCTTTATGGCCATGGCATTAATCTGGTTGTAAACTGGTATGGGATAACCTGTCTGATTTGCGGCCCATTGACCCTGACCCATTAACATGTCAAAGGACCAGGCATCTTGGCCATCAATTTGGTTGGCCCGAGCCTGGCTTTGAGCGTACTCGATATACAGGGCCTTCCAGTTCAAATACTGACCCATAGTTAAGCAGGCTTTGACTGTGCTCATCCAATCGGATGGGGTCATAGCACGCAAGGTTAGTCTTTCCAACAATGCCTGAGTAAAAGACGCATTAACCCCATACGCCTGGACGGACTCAGCCAAGGCCTTTAGTTGCTTAAACTCTAAAGGCTCATAAAATCTCTGCCTATTATCATCCTCAAAAATAGGAAAGGCCCCTGCTGCCTCCTTCCATGTCTGAGGGAAAAAAGAAGATCCCTTTTTCCCATCTTTTCTCCCCTCTTCCTGTTTCTTTCTTGAAAGAGTCATTGATCTCATTTCGGCTAGGAACTCCTTCAGCTCCTCATCCCTTTTGTCTAACTTATCCTCTTCCTGTTTATCCTTGGCCTTACTGATGTTTCCCCGACCAAAATCACATCTTTTTTGTCTATTCTTAGCGGCTCCCCTTTCCAGCTCTGCTTCTTCCTCAGAAGCTAACCCCGACTCATCTGAAGTTTCTAATTCTTTCAAAGAGGGGTAAATCCCTCTTGATCCCTCTTCCCTTTTCTCCTTTTTATCCTTTTCAGGTCGTTTAGACCTGTCTTTGGTTATGCTAGCTTTTCCCTTTTCTTTATCTTTGTACCCCTTATCCTCTTTTTTCTCCTTAAAGGCCCTTTCCTCTTCTGACATGCTCTCCTGATGCTCTTGAAGCAATTTCTGTCCTGCTTTCACACCCTCAACACATCTTTTATCCTCCAAGCAGGCACGTATTATGCGCCAAAGAGGCCTCACCGCAGGTTTCACTGACCCTTCCTCAGCCTCCTTATCAAGCTCTCGACCCAATTTCTCCCATGAGCTAATGGTTAGAGACCCTGTGAGCGCAAACCATGGGGCTACTCGCTCTATCTCACGTAGAAAGCCCTCTAGGATTCTTCTTTTTATATCAAGGTGTCGTTGCTCAAGGAGCTCTTGCAACGCACTCAAGAATTGGCTGGATTGAGTATTCCCCATGTTACTCACTTAGCTATGTGAGGTTTACACACGGGTGGACAGGTGGAGTGGTCTAACCCCGTCTTGTCCTAATCAAAAATTGGGCTTATATTGTCCCGTTCCCTCAGGAACTTTCCCTTGGGCAAACTGCCGCTAGACTGCGGACTTCTGAACTGCCTCTTTTCTGAGGTCTTCTGAGGTGCCTCTTTACCGAGGTCTTTCTGAATCTGCAGATTTTCAAATCCTCTCTTTCTGAGGACCTTTTATCCCATTTGATCAGGGAACTTACCGGTACCGCCGCTTCTCAGGGTGAAGAGTTCTGAATCCGCGAGAATTTCTCCTCGGGTCCCCCGTTCTCAGATGCCTTCTTTTTTCTTTCTTCTGTCCCGGATTTCTTCTTTCTTCTCTCTTCTTTCTTCTTTTCTTCTGTCTTCTTTTCTTCTGTCTTCTTTTCTTCTTTTCTTCTTTTCTTCTTTTCTTCTTCCCGGGTTTCGGCACCACTTTGTCGCGCCCCGCTTGTCCAGCAAGGAAGACGCGACAAACCGGATTCTTCTCAACAGCCTTTATTGGAAGTGCTCTTTTAGGTTTCTGGGAGAGACTAACTGGAATGCTCAGAATGGGCTACTTATATACCCCCAGCCCTGGGCGTGGCAAAGCACATGGAGGTGTCCGATTGGTCAATTTGCAATGACTCATTAGCATACTCATTAGCATACCCCGCCCGGGCGGGGTGATTGGCCAGGTTCGTGGTACCCTAATTGTACCTTATTTGCATGCCCCGTTTGGGAGGGGCTGGAGTCAAGTTCCTAAATGCACTGCGCATGCGCAGTGCACTGATGGTTTTCCCTGAAAGCCTTGAGTTAGCCGCCATCTTGGATAGTCGCCTCAGCGGCTGACGGGCGAATGTCAGCCTGTCAGCCGCTTTTGAGGCTGCGGTGCTGCTTCTCTCGGCTGGCAGCCACAGCCGCTTTTAGTCTGTGGCGCCGAGAGCAGAAACGGGCAGCCACCTTGAGTCGGCGGCTGCACCGTAAGAAAAAACGGGCAGCCGCTTTGAAGCAGCGGCTGCACCATAAGAAAAAACGGCAGCAGCGGCAGTGCCGCCGCTTTTCAAGATGACAGACCTGCGGTGCCTTCCAGCCGTCAGGTCTGTCAGTTCAGCTTCCTACAGAGCGTCCTTGCGCCGCAGGCAGGAGTGGTGGGGAAGTCCTCATGGACCAGCGGTCCCAATGACCCGAGAAAGTCCAAAGTGGTTCCAAAGGTTTATTGCTCATGGTGTGTGTGGATTGTCTGGGTGCACCCCCAGTTAAGCCAGAGGCCTGGCTTAAATAGGAAGGGGGAAGAGGGGAGGATCTGGGAGGGAGTAACTTAATTATCTATGCCCTCTGGCCTTTAGGTAACTCATTAATATAGAAATCTCTCAAGACTCCGGCCTGTAGCCATGCTCTCTACCTATGTCCTATGTGACTGAATGGTGCAGTTCAAATGGAGATTAGACCACATATCAGGACCCTGGGTTCTGGGGTTGTGGTGGCTGAACATCTGCCATTTCTTCCTTGGAGTCTCGGGGTTCTAGGCCCATGCCCACCCAAGAACCAAGATACCCTTCCATGGCCCGACACTCATGGTTCATCCTTCGTGTTGGTCTCAGTATTTAACTCTACCAGGATCAAATGGGTTGGGCTGCTTATATTACAATTTGGTAAAAAGATGGTCTGTGCCATTACTGTGTAATTGATCTGTACTAGAACATTACAATTTAATCAAAAGGCTATGGATGCCTGAAACACACATAGGAGCCCCTCTCTCATCTACTCCTACCACCATCACCACACCCACTAGCCTCCCTCCAGATCCACAGCTCCTGAACTGGCCTTGTCTATTAAGTGCAGCTTCCCCTCTCCCATCTGAGCGACGTCCAAGAAAATACAAATATACAGCTGCGTGAAAAAGACAGTCCAAGATTTGAACTCTGGATTTAGTAAACTTATTTCTCTTCTGGTGAAATGAGCCAACTCAAGCCAGATTGTATTATATTAAATACAGGATTATTGGGAAGCTGCTCTCTGGCAAACTCACTGGCCCCATGGACCAAGGTAGGGGAAGTAACCATGGGGAGTGGGAGGATGGGGGAGGGGAGAGAACGAAAGAAAGGAGGTGTGTACAGAGAGAAGAGGAGAAGAAAAGAGAGGGGAGTGGGGGAGGGAGAGGTGGGGCCCAGGAGACCAAAAGTCTGGATTATTTAGGGAGGAGCCTTTTGGGGGGGGAGGGCAGCTCAGCTCCTTTGCTGGAAAGTTCAGGATTGGGGGCAGGGCAAGCTAGGAAGGGACTGAGGCATTCTGGGAAAATCTGGAGGGCAGGTCTGCTTTGGTATGTAAAATATACCCTTGGTATGTAAAATATACAATCCTTTGTCCTGATCCAGAACCAAACAAAAATAAGTTTTAATGGTAGTGGAGACCCCCAAACTCGGGAGACCCTTACTCAAGTCTCAGCAAGTAGTGACCACCCACAAACTCCAAGACACCGTACCTGGATGCAATCAGCAGAGGTTTATTAGGGAAGAGAGCTGGCAGCCAGCGGTCAAACTGCACACTCATGCAGGAGTAGAGTTTGACAAAGCCAGTCAGTCTGAGGAGGGTTTTTAAAGGGGTAGACCACAAACCAGGGGAGTGGGAAAGGGGGTGAGGGGTTGCCAAGGATACATAACATAAGAATAGTGGAAACATTCCAGAGAAACCCACCCTGAATGGTTAATAGCCATGGAAATTACTCAGTACACTTATTCTTCTCAAAAATGTGGTTTTACCATGTCACTGTGCCCTACCCTGTCATTTACCAACTATTTATTAACTTTTTCTCACTTGTTCCAGCCATAGAGCCACAGCCCTGTCATTGTGTTTTGCACCTGAATGACTTTCATTCTTTACAGCCAGTTCCTGAAACTGGCCTGGCTTGCTTCAGAGAAAATTTTCCATGTCCCTAAAAGAACTTAAAAAGCATATATATATATATATATATATATATATATATATATATATATATATATATATATGATTTTTATAATTTTTCATTCTTCAGTAGAATGAATGCAGTGTAAAAACTGAAGTGTACAAAATTTTGAAACCAAACTGAAGAGCAGACAAGTCTCTCTCTCTCTCTGTCTCTCTTGCACATGTGAGAGTGTGTGTGTGAGCGTGCGCGCACACACACACACACACACACACACACACACACACCTCTAACTAAAAAGTTAGAGGGATGGTTTCCAAGAGCTTTGGATGAGGCTGAGAGAGCTGAAATTCCTCTCCCCTGTGGGTCAGTTTACTTTCAGGTTCTCTTTTGGCCTAGATGACTAGTTCTACGGAATTTTATGGCACTTTATGGCAGCTTTGTAATACGGATGGGAATTAGAAAGGATAACGCCCATTGCTTTGCTAATTTTACTCAAGTTAGGTTTGACTCTAGCAGTTATTTGCTTTCTGGTAGCATACACATTTTTGGAATCCCCCCCCCCCCATTTTTTGAAGCACCTCATTAGTGGTTTGATAGACATTGCTTTGGAAAGAACTAAAAATTATTTTTTCCCCAATATATGTATGCATATGTGTTCTTAAAATTTCTTTTATCATTGTTTTGTAATTTTCAGTGTAGGGCTTTTTTGTCTCTGATTTTAATGGTATTATTGGTTGTATAAACTGATAGTTAATGTTATTTTCAGCCTCACCCTCACCCCTCCCAGAAGGGACTGAGGTGCTTTCTACTGCCATTAGAAAGACCATGATCAAGAACCAATTCTGACACTATTAATGGTACTCTGTTATGCTTGCAGACAGGAGCCTAACATAACTATCCTCTGAGAGGGCTCTACCCAGCAGTTGATTGAAACAGATGCAGAGATGTTGCGAGCCGCTCTAGCCCCACGTTGGGCACCAAAAATGTTGTGGCTCAAGCTGTCCCAAGTTTGGGGGCCAAAAATATCTGTCAATGTTGGGACCCACACTGCCAAAAGCCTTGTGGACTAACTTGTTAACCCACAGGGCCCCAAGCAGCTCTAGTCTGTGGGCCGGGGTTCAGCAAGAGAGAGAGAGAGAGAGAGAGAGAGAGAGAGAGAGAGAGAGAGAGAGAACAGATGGATGTGAGGAATGGAGACCAGACAGAGTGTGATTCAATCCCATTTATTCTTCAGTCTCTATTCTTCTCCAAGTCCCAAGTCTTGAGTTCCTAGTCCCTATGCCTCCAAGTTCCAAGTTACTTCTTCCAAGTGCTAAGTGCCTAATATCTGTTCTTCCTCAATGCCTAATTCCTACTCCAAGTTGTACTCTAAATTGTACTCTCTAACCTAATTCCTAGTTCCAAGTTGTACTGAACTCTTCTGTCTGCCTCTCTCCTTTTATATGTCTCACTTCTAAGCCACACCTCTAAGTCATGCCTTTAAGTCATGCCCTTAGGGCTTGTCTCTAAATCTGATCTCTAAGTCACACCTTTAAGCCCCAGCTCTAAATCACACCTTTAAGTCTTACACACCCAAGGGAAGATCCTGGGTATCTAAAGCAAGATGTTATCAGAGTGTGCTCAGCTGTTGTAGGCTGATGTAATCAAGTCTCTCGTCAGGGTATATGGCTCAAGATGGCTGCAAGGATGATAGCTGCCTTCTGTCGGCTCCCCACACAGAGACCCATAGCCAAACATTAGACAGAGCTCAGGAAGTCTGTGAAAGAGCTGGGGGGAAGGATTAAGGAACCTGAAGTGAATAGGAACTCCACAGGAAGACCAACAGAGTCACCTAACCTGGACACTTGAGGGCTCCCAGAGACTGAACCACCAACCAAAAGGCATGCACAGGCTAGACCCAGACCCCTGCACATATGTATCAGATGAGCAGCTTGGTCTTCATGTGAGTCTCTCAACAACTGGAGAAGGGGCTGTCCCTGACTCTGTTGCCTGCCTGCCTGTGGATCCTGTCCCCCTAATTGGGCTATCTTGGCTGGCCTCAGTGGGAGAAGATGTGCCTAGTCCTGCAGTGGCTTCAGAGGTGAAGGGGAGGCTCCATGTGAGGGAAGTCCTGGAAGGGGGAGGTGCAATAGGGATGTAAACTAAGTAAATGCATAAATTAGTGGGGGAGGGGAAAGTCTGCTATCAAAAATAACTTGAGGGAATCTTATTCTATTAACTTTGTCTTAATTAGGGTTTCTTTTGTTGTGATAATCAACATCCAGAGTGACCACAACTGGAGTAGTACAGGGTTTATTTTATCTTACAAGTCTCAGGTCACATTTCAATGCTGGAGGATGTCAGTAGGAACCTAGAGGCAGAGATTGAAGCCTAGACCACAGAGACAAAATGAGTATTGGAAAATTCCTCATTGGCTGGCCATTCTGCTTCTCCCCCCCAACCCCAGTCATCCCTCCATTCTGCTTTCTTATACAGCTTGGGACCACCTGCCCTGGAATGGCATCATCCCCCTGCCATGTGCTGAACTCACTATCAATCATTCATCAAGAGAATGTACTTCAGAGTTGCCTACAGGCAATCTGATGAAGGGATTTCCTCTTCCCAGATGTCTCTAACTTGTGTCAGTTGACACAACAAAACAGCATCAAACCAACCACGACAATGCTGAAGGTCTAGTCTTTGCCTTTTACCTAGGATTCTTCTCTTTTATCTATGTCTATAATGTGAAGATTTGGCCTTTTCATGGTGTACCATAGTTTCTGCACGTTCCTCCCCCCACCCCCGTGTGTTTTCATATTCTTTGCTTGTTTGGTCTAACTTCTCTACCTCATCGTCAAGTCCTGATAGTCTACCTTTGACTTGACCCATTCTATTTGTAAAATTTTCCCTCGAGTTTTCTAGTTGGGTTGTAAGACTCTAGTGAGCAGAACTTTAGTTTACTGGACACCCCCTGAGTAAACCTCAAGGAGACGAGAATCTCTGCAAAAAACAAGTGGAATTTTAATGTTTCAGCATGCTGCAGCCATCCTGCATCCCAAAAGGAGAGGCGGCCCATTCAGTGAGCTTTTATACAGTCTTTAGGTCAGCAGCCATTAGGCACTATGTGATTGGCAGAACAGTGTGACTTTTAAAACTGATTGGTCTTCAGGGAATGAGGTGGCAAGGACCCCGCTTGATTGTGCATGGCCAATGGTCCATTGTCCATGTGCTCTGGGCCCCCCATCCTGATCCCCACAGGTCAGTTCCCACCCCCTGTGGTCTGAGGAATGTTAATTAGTCTATTTCTTCTGGTGGGGAGGGGTGCCTAAATGGTCTATGAGTGGTCTATAAGTGGTGCCTTTGGTGACTCTGGAGGGTATAATTCCCCCCCTTTTGTTTTTAAAGGCCAGTTTTTCAGAGTGCGATGCATAGTTCAACAATTCCTTGTCTCATTGGGTTATAAGGAATTCCAGTTTTATGTTCAATACCAAATTTCTTACAAAATGATGTAAAGTTGTTTTCAGTATAGGCTGGCCCATTGTCTGTCTTGATGACTTTAGGTAATCCCGCAGCATTAAAGGCTTATAAGCAATGATCAATTACATTTATAGAAGCTTCTTCTGTATGTAGAGAAGCAAAAAGGAATCCTGAGCAAGTGTCAATACAGACATGTATATATTTCAATTTTCCAAATTCTGCATAATGAGTCACATCCATTTGCTAAATATGATTGGGCATAAAGCCTCTTGGATTAATGCCTAAATGGGGAACTGGAGATACAGTAAGACTGTTAGGGCATTGTTTTACAATCATTCTAGCCTGCTCCTTAGTGATCTTATGTCAGAGCCTTAAGGTGTGACTAGAGAGATGAAATTTATTATGATCACATCTATCCAGCACAACTGGATCCAAAATGAAGGCTTCTCCTATTAAAGCTCTTTCAATAAAATCATTATCTCCAGCTAAAGGTCCAGGAAGACCAGAATGAGCTCTTATATGGCCAATATAAAAGGGATTTTTTAAAGGTAAGAATGAAGTTTTGTAGTTGTGAAAACAGAGATCCAGCTGGTGTATAGAAATGAAATATACTTCAAGTTTTCAACAAGGGGACAGACTGAGCCACATATAGACTACCAGTAAAAAGATTAAAAGCATCATTTACAGACTGAAAAACATTCAGTACTGCTGTCAGTTCTGCTAGTTGAGCAGAGAGTCCAGGAGTCTCTATGACTACTTGTTGATTATTTATGAGATACCCTGCTCATCCTTTAGAGAAGCCATCAGTAAAGATTAAAAGAGCATCATGTAAAGGCTGCAAAGAAGTCATGTTAGGAAATATAACCTTATGAACATTTAAAAATTGTATCAATCTATCTGGAGGATAATGATTGTCTTTAATGCTATTAAATCCTATTTGAGCAAGCAACCAATCTGTACTATGCTGCTTCAACCAAGTATTCTGATCTGCATTAAAAGGCTGAATAATGATGTCTGGTTCTTTGCCAAAATAAATCGGTACCTGTTTTCTTCCAAGTATAATCATATGAGCTACTGCCTCATAATATGGCAGGATGTTACATTTAGGGAACATCTTTGAATGTATCCACATGAGAGGAGCCTTTGCCACAACAATTCTGTAGGTGTATAGGTTGTATTAAAAACAACAATGAACAGGCAAGGAATAATTTATGTAAGTAACAAATTGTTTCTCAATAGCTCTTTCTCCCTGTTGTAAGGCCAGCAACCCTTCTGGATTTAAAGATCAAGGGGAGGTAGGATCAGCACTCCCTTTGAGAATATCAAATAAGGGTGTCAATTCCCCTGTAATAAGCTTTAAATAGGGGCAAAGCCAACTGATATTACCTAACAGTTTTTGGAAATCATTTAAAGTTTTTAAACTGTCCTTACGGATGATTGTCTTCTGGGGACAAATGGCTTGATCTGTAAGCCTAAAGCCTAAATAATTAAAAGGATCCGGAGTTTGTAACTTTTCAGGAGCTATTTGTAGTCCTTTATCAGCTAATACCTGCTGTAAATCTCTATAACACAAAAGCAAGTCCTGAGGATCTTTTCCTCCTAGAATATCATCTGTGTAATGTATGATGTACATCATTGGCTATTGCTGTCTTACAGGCTGAATGGCTTGTGCCACAAATTTTTGACATAATCTAGGACTACTGGCCATGCCCTGAGGAAGAACTACCCATTGATACCTCTTCATTGGCTCTCTAAAATTAATAGAAGGAACACTGAAAGCAAATATTTTACAATCCTGAGGATGCAAGGGAATAGTAAATAAACAGTCTTTCAAATCTACTATTTTTTAATAATATCCTTTAGGAATGGCTACTGGAGATGGAAGCCCAGGTTGTACAGCTCCCATAGGTACCATGGTTTCATTAACCTTTCTTAGATCTTGTAACAATCTCCATTTTCCAGATTTTTTTGATAACAAATATTGGAGTCATGGTGACTGAGATTCTCTTATGTGCCCTCTCTCTAATTGCTCCTGCACAAGCAATGAGGCAGCTTCTATTTTTTTTTCTTTAGACAAAGACCACTGATCAACCCACTCTGGTACATTATTAAGCCATTGAATTTTATCAGCATGGGGTGCAGGCAAGACAGTGGCTATTATGGGAAATACCCCAAACCTCTAGTTTTAGAATGAGGCTTAGGCACTTCAAATGTTGTAATACCTTGTTGTTCTTTTCCTCATCCTTGGCCAGGCAAAAATCCTTGTCTTAGCATTTGTTTAGTCACTACTTTATTAGGGCTGCACATCATAAGACCCATCTGTGACAAGAGATTTCTTCCCCAGAGGGTTATAGGCAAGTGTGGCATGACATAGGATTGAATTTGTCCTGAATTGCCCTCTTCATCTCTCCAAGTTAGAAGTTTAGAAGTCTGTTTTGCGTTATTGGCATAACCAATCCCCTGAAGTTGAGAGTATCAGATAAAGGCCAGGATGAAGGCCAATCTTGTCCTCTAATAATTGTTACATCAGCCCCAGTATCTATTAATCCTTCAAAACTTTGTCCTTCAATTATTAGCTTAAGATTAGGTCTCTTGCTAGCAATAGTAATACACATCAGAGGAACCAAAGCAATCTTGTCTTCTCTCATTCTTAACAAATTTGGAAGGAAGTGGATGCAAAGGAACTAAAACAAGTTGAGCAATTCTTTTGCCAGCAGGTACAGTTATAATGTCATGGGGGGAAGCAGCCATAATTTTAATTTCTCCCTCATAATCATTATCTATATCACCTGGATAGATTTGTAATCCTTTTACAATACTGCTGCTTCAGCCCAGTAGTAATCCCTATGTCCCTGGAGGCAGGGCCCCCCAAACTCCTGTAGGCAGTATCTGAACTCCCATTTTCTGGTGTCAGTACCATATAGGTAGTGAAACTGAGGTCCAGTCCTGCACTTCCTGGGGTTGCTCGGATAAGTTCAGAAATGGATTTCCCTGGCTTGGCAACAGCTTCATGGCCCCATAAGCTATAGGCTGTGGATTCCTGGGGGCCTATGGCTGGCCCCACTACTCATTTCCTGACAAGGGACAGCCTTGATTATCTCTTTTAGATTTGCATTCCTTGGCCCAATGATAACCCTTCTTGCACTGAGGACAAATTTCTGGCATGTGACCTGATTGTTTGCTCGTGCCTTTGTTCCTGGGACAGTCATTTTTAAAATGACCTAAATCTCCACATTTAAAACATCTTTTATCTTTACAGTTCTGTGAAAGCATTGCTTGCACAGTGGTACCTTGTAAGGCAGCAAACATGGCCAGAACCTGATTGTATGAGGGCCCAATTTCAGTGCAAAGACAAATGTATCTATGTAAGTCTATCTTTGCTTTGTATGGTTGGATAGCTGCTTGGCAGCTTGCATTAGCATTCTCATAAGTCAATTGTGTAACAAAAGGAACTCCTGCTTGAGAATCTCCAAAAATTCTACCAGCTGCTTTCAGCAGCCTGTCTTCAAATTCCTGAAAAGGTTCATCAGGGCCTTGTTTAATACCAGATAAATTCCCACTAAGATCCCCTTTAGTAGGTAAGTGATTCCAAGCATGGCGGGCAGTCATTGCAATCTGTGTATACACTCCTGCAGGTAGCTCAACCTGATTAGCATTACCTTCATATCCACCTTTTCCTAGAAGCATGTTAATAGCCCAATCTGTGTTGCCTGCCTCAGCATTCATCATGCTGGTTCTCTTACTTATATCACGCCATTCTGAGCTCCAAAGTAGTTAGTATCCTCCTGACAAGGTAGCCTTACATATAGTTTTCCAATCTTGGGGCACTGAATTTGCTTCTACCACTGTATCCAATAAAGCTTGTGTGAAGAAGGCAGTAGGCCCACACTGTGCCAGAGTTGTTTTTAATTCTTTTATCACTTTGAACTCCAATGCCTGATATTGTCTGACTTCTTTGTTCTGCTGGTCAATTATATCAACTACAGGAAAAGCTAACACGTCAGATGTATCTTTCCCATTCCTGCGAGCCTGATTCACAGCTCTTCTAACGGCGATTAGCACATCTCAAAATCATTGCTCTGTTTTGCACCTGATAGACATTTTAACTCCTGTAGCTCATTAGTCAATTTCTGCAGCTTAATTCCCATCTCTAATTTATATACCTTTATGTCCATCTGGGCAGCATCTGCTGCATCAAAGACTATAGGTGGAGGGGAAGGTGCATTAGGAGGTCAATCCTCATTGTGATATTTGGCAGCCCTTTCTTTTACATCAACTCCTCTGGGTCTCATTCATCATCAGAATCTCCAACTTCTTTAATCTGAGCTGTAAAAGGTGTATTAGGTCTCTGCCCTGGCCCACAGGGATTCAACAAGACCCTAGGGAAGTGAGCAAAAGAATGAAGAGACAAGAGACACAAAGAAGCAGCACAGGTCTGAATGTCTGATCGAATGCTTACACTTTATTGTTCAGGCTGTAGTCATAAAGGCAAGCAGGCAGGAGGGTAATCTAACAGTCAGGGTCCAGGGTCATCCCATAATCATAAAGTTCCATAAGCCCACAAGAATTCCTAGCCCAAATTACTTATCTAAATATTTTCTCACAAGCAAGAAGGCAATTAAAACATTTCTCAGCTCAAGTTGCTTATCTGATTAATATTTTCTCCCTGGCAGGAACACAATAAAGTATTCATTAACTCAGGCTATTTACTTAATTGATATTTGCTTCCAGGCAGAAGAGCAAGAACGTATTCCTTAACTCAGGCTGTTTACTTAACTGACATTTGCTCTCAGGCAGAAAGGAGTCTTGGCTCCCAACAGGTCTTAGCACTACTTCTCTGATTTAGAGTTGAGAGGGCCCTTTTCTGTAAAAGTGCTCTCTGATAGTTGTTCTTGAATCTCTTCAAGTTGTGCCTGGGCAGCAGCTAATGCCTGCAAGGTCTCTTTATCTATTTTAGTATCAATAGCACCTTTTATAAGCTCCCAAAGGCAGAGGGTGTTAGGATCTGCCTGGGTGGTTCTCAAAACTTCTCCGACTGTTACCCAGGTTTTCTTATTTAAGGTTTCTTCTTGTGGGAACCATGGGCAGCATGAATCTATTTGAGCCAAGAATTTGTCTAACATACGATTTGAAAACCCTGCTTCTCCCACTTGGAGCAGCTCTTTTAGGCTGTGGGAAAATGCCTGTTTAGAATTCTCCTGTCCCATGTTTTGCTGTCACCTCCTAGGTGAGGTCAGTGTTGGGTCAACACCTATTCAACCTAGACTGTATCCACTAAAAACACACTTGGAATATGGCTTCTAAAAGATCACTAGCGCAAGTATCAGAGTTTGTTCATTTCTTACATAGTGTGGGATAGTCTTCTTCTATTTTCCATGGAGCTCCACCAAAGACAGCCTTTCTCAGCGGGTCCCCCATTTTCAGGTTCCTTGTTGGGGCATCACCTGCAGCCATGGACCAACTGGGTTCTCCTGAAAGGGGGGCTGGAAGTGAAGAAAGGGATGAAGGGTGAGAGAAAGATGAAGGCAAGACAAAGTTCTCTGATCAAGGTTTGAAGTTTAATGTTCAGCTCTTAATTTAAAGGGAAAGCCCCAACAAACTCCTTCTTGTTTCAGCTGGAGATGAGTGGGGGAACCCATTCTTTGCACTTGCTGGAGATGGGTGGAGGAACCCATCCTTTATCACAATCAGAGTTGTCTCAAGGCAAGCTCGATGGGCAGTCTATTCTAAGTTCCTGTAGTAAGTGCAGCCAAGGTGGGTAACTCCACCTAGGCCCTATTATTTGGTCTATTGTGGTAAACAAGGTCTTTTAGGCCTGCTCAAGGCTAGGGGTAGGACACATATGACCTTTCTCTTCCAGGAAAGGAGAGGTCTGGTGAAATTTTCCTCTTAAGGGGTTTTGAGTTTTTCAAATGTACCTCCATTTTCACTTGGGTTTTTGTTTTTTAAAATATTTGCTTTCTTTTTACTGAATCCAGATTTCAAATCTTGGACTGTCTTTATTTTTCACGCAGCTGGATATTTATATTTTTTTGGATGTCACTCAGATGGGAGAGGGGAAGCTGCACTTAATAGACAAGGCCAGTTCAGGAGCTGTGGATCTGGAGGGAGGCTAGTGGGTGTGGTGATGGTGGTAGGAGTGGATGAGAGAGGGGCTCCTATGTGTGTTTCAGGCATCCATAGCCTTTTGATTAAATTGTAATGTTCTAGTACAGATCAATTACACAGTAATGGCACAGACCATCTTTTTACCAAATTGTAATATAAGCAGCTTAACCCATTTGATTCTGATAGAGTTAAATATTGAGACCCACACTAAGGATGAACCATGAGGTTTTGCATAAAGGCAACTACGCAGAATAGAAAAACTGATTACCAAACTCTGCCCATTTACAGGCTCTGTGAATATAAATAAGCCACATATGCTTTCTCGGACTGAGACAAGACACACACACACACACACACACACACACACACACACACGGAAAGAGAGAGAGAGGGAGAGAGAGAGAGAGAGAAGAGAGAGAGAAAGAGAGAGAGAGAAATGAATATGAGGTACAGATTTCCATTAAACACAAGGTCAAGCCTTTTAGTTTGTTATATTTGTAGTTTCTTTTCAGGGAGGTAGAAAAGATACAAGACCAACATACAACTGCATTACAAATCCTTGTAAATATGGATACAAAAGGAAGCTTGCTCCACAGAAACCATTGATAAGGACACAACATCCTGGAACATGTGCATAGAAGAAGTCGAGGTTGCTTTGTAGTCAGTCACATGATGCTCATTCATTGGGATGTCCCATAATTTCCAATGAATATTGAGTTTTCATACATTGTAAGTTTTGAAATAGATGTTGATCAAAGGGCATAAAATTTTGATTAAAAAATAATTCTGGGAACTCATGTACATTATGGTGACTACACTTTTAAAAAAAATCTGTTGTATAATTGACATTTACTAGGTGAGGACATCTTAGATGTTGTCACCATAAACATACAAAGCATGACCAAATCAGAAGTTGAGTCAATTAAACTGATCATGATAATCATTCCAAAGTGTGTACATATCAAATCATCATAGTGTATAACTTAAAAATATATACATTGTCATTTGTATCTAGATAGAGCTAGAGAAAAAGAATTTTAAACTAATCACATAGATATGATAAAAGCAACAAATGATGTATATACAAATCTAATTATACAATGTGTCCCCCCATCCTTGAGCAGGCCTAAAAGACCTTGTTTACCACAATAGACTAAATAATAGGACCTAGGTGGAGTTACCCATCTTGGCTGCACATACAACATGCTATAGGAACTTAGAAGAATAAACTGTCCACTGAGCTTGCCTTGAGGCATCGCTTACTGTGACTAAGAATGGGTTCCCCCACCCATCTCCAGCAGTGACTAAGGATGAGTTCCCCCACCCATCTCTAGCTGAAACAGGAAGGGGTTCGGTGGAGCTTGCCCTTTAAATTGAAGAGCAGAATATTACCGTTCTAGCCTTGACCAGAGAACTTTGTCTTGGCTTCATCTTTTTCTCATCCTCTGTCTCTTTCTTCATTTCTAGCCCCTGGAGAACCCGGTTGATCTGTGGCTGCAGGCAGCTATAGATGGTACCCCAACAAGTGACCTGAAAACAGAGGACTGACTGAGAAATGCCGTCTTTGGTGGAACACCATGAAAAAGGGAAGAAGAAGAGTATTCCACACTCAGTAAGCAATGGATAGCATTGATACTAGCACTAATTATTTTTTGGATGCTGTGTTTGTAGGAAGTGTATTTAAGGGGAAATGGTCTAGGCTGAATAAGTGTTGACCTGATGCCAACTCCATCTATTGAGTGACAGCAAAACATGGGACAGGAAAATTCTAAACAGGCATTTGTCTGAACCCAAGAGCTAACTCAGGAGAGAGGAGCAGGGCTAGAAGGAACTGGGAAATTAAGAAAGCAGGACACTGAGGAGTAACTATCAATAGCTGATGCTACACCTCCTAAAGAAAGAGATAGACCTTGAATATGAGAGAGAGAAAGGGTTTCAGAAAAGCAGTTGTCCTCTCTCTGGGCTGTATCAGCAAAAAAGAAGGAAAAGGCTATTTCAGAGCTCTCCTAGGAACAGGAGAAAATCACGAGACTTCCTGAGTTTTTCTGGCTTCTATAGGAGAAATCCTTAGTTCTGCTTTCTCTGTCTATTGTCTGTCCTTGGTGTGCCAATCTGTCCACATGTGTCAATTGTCTGTTTTTGCTTCATTGTTTGAATGATTGGTGTTCCATGTATCATGTTGAAAAGATAAAATGGTTAAAACTGCTAGGAGTCTACCCCTTGGTTTAGTTTAACTTTGTTTTAAAGGCAGTCTTAATGTGCACAGCAGAAGCTGATAAGTTACCCTGCACTGTATCCAGGGTTCAACCTCAGCTGGAGAAGCCTTTCCAGGAACTGATTGGCTGCATAAGCTGCTTTTAAAGGGACCAGCAGCTTTTTGGCTTCTATGATAAGGAAGCTGAGAGTTGTTTTTCCTTGAAAAATTTCTGTGACAAGATGCTTTTCTCTTGAAAGTACAGCTAGAAAAATCAAGAAATTTTTTTTTAGTCTAAATAAGATGCGTAGCCACTTCATTTTTGTTTCTGACTGGCTTTAAAAGTATAAATATGTTCTGCATGTCTTGGTTATAGATTATTGGCCTATAAGTTATTGGGTATGATTAAAAATTTGCAACTTTGGTAACAGAAAGTTGGCTTAAAACTGGTAACTCAGGGTTGGAGTCATTCAGAAATCAGATGTATAAAAGATTTAAAAACAATATCTCTTTAGTGATATATTAAAAGCTGCACTATCATGCATTCATATATAAAAACTGGCAGCCAAACTTTGTAACATAAAAGTAAGGTACTTGGTGTTGATTTTAGAAAAAATGGATTATTTACACTGTTAAAAATTGGTTCTGTTTCCCAAAATTATGTTTATACTCTAATATTTCAGAAGAAACTTAAAAATATAGTTAAACTGCCAGTATTCCATTGGTTGCAGTTGGCAGTTCAATCATGAACTTGGGATTTTTTGAGTCACCCATGTTTATAGAGAAGAGGATAGAGCAGGTAGAGTTAAATAAAAGTGTTAAAAACAGCTGTGGCACAGTACAGGCCTGCAGGAATAATCTTTGGGCCAGGCCTCAGGAAATAGGCCTTGTGGGGAGCCGACAGAAAGTGGCTATCATCCTTGCAGCCATCTTGAGCCATGTACCCTGATGAGAGACTTGATTACATCAGCCTACAACAGCTGAGCACACTCTGATAACATCTTGCTTTAGATACTCAGGATCTTCCCTTGGGTATGTGAGACTTAAAGTTGTGATTTAGAGCTGAGACTTAAGGGCATGACTTAGAGATCAGATTTAGAAATAAGGCCTAAGGGCATGACTTAAAGATGTGACTTAGAGGCATGGCTTAGAAGTGAGACATATAAAAGGCAAGAGGCAGACAGAAGAGTACAACTTGGAGTACAACTTGGAGTACAACTTGGAACTAGGAATTAGGTTAGAGAGTACAACTTGGAACTAGGAATTAGGTTAGAGAGTACAACTTGGAACTAGGAATTAGGTTAGAGAGTACAACTTGGAACTAGGAATTAGGTTAGAGAGTACAACTTGGAGTTAGTTATTAGACATTAGGCACTTAGCACTTGGAAAGAAGCTTGGAACTTGGAGGTACTAGGGACTAGGAACTAGGGACTAGGAACTCAAGACTTGGGACTTGGACTAGGAAGAGAGACTAAATAATAAACGGGATTGAATCACACTCTGTCTGGTCTCCATTCTTCGAGTCCGTCCTCACTCTCTCTCTTGCTGAACCCCAATCCACAGACTGGAGCTGCTTGGGGCAGTGGGGGCCAACAACTTAGCCCCCAAGGCTTTTGGCAGTGCGGGTTCAAACACTGACAGAATGGTCCGAGACATTTTGGCCCCCAAACGTGGGGTAGTGCAGTTCTCAACATTTCTGGCCCCCAAGCGTGGGGCAGCTTGGGCCACAACAAGGCCCAGATTAAGAATGTTTACATTTGAATTAAGACAATGCACAGAGTGGGCTCAGCAGAAGCTTGTTATGGTCATCCTGACCAACCCTTAAAAAGGTGTTTTTCAGAATTTGTTTATTGCCTTGCTTGTTTCTTTTGGGGGAGCCATCAGCCTCAGACCTAAAGACATTCACAACAGAAAGCTTATGGCCCAGGCAGTATAGACAATGATTATGCTGGAAATTTAAATTATGCCTGCTTACCTCCATGGCATTATAGGTGTGCCTGCTAATAAAAGAATTTCTCAAAGAGTAGGAGAGGACAAGATTGGCCTTCAGCTTGGCCTTTATCTAATACTCTCACTCAGTTACAAGGGATTGGTTATTCCATTAATCCAAAACTAAGTTCAAACTTAAGATTTATGAAACTTATGGGGCATCACAGCCTGACTTGCCTACTCCACCTGCCATTCCAAGAAATGCATATAAAATTATTATAGATCTATAAATTTTTTTTTTTTTTTTTTTTTTTTTTTTTTTTTTTTTTTTTTTTTTTTTTTTTACCATTTTATACATCCTGGTGAAGGCGAGAGGTTCAGTGCATTCAGTGAATTTGCTTGTAATTTTTGAGAGCCCATGAAGTGATATCATTAGAAAGGTTTGCCTCAAGGAATGGTTAATAGCCTTACCTTATATAAAAAAATTGTTGTTGCTTTAATTCAAGAACTGAAGAGTTTGCATCTTTCAGTGTATATTATTCATTGTATGATATTTTATTAGCTGATCTCCCTGAAGGAGTTTTTTTCTGCAAGCCTTTGCTCTCATACAATGAGCTTTTAAAGTTTTGGGGAGTGCTTGTTGCTCCAAAAAAGATTCAAGGGAATATCTTTTCAATACTCGGGGCCTCAGTTATATCCTAAGCAGATTCTGGCATAGAAAATTCCAATAAGAATAGACAATTGGGGCTGGAGAGATGGCTCAGCCATTAAAGGCTAGGCTCACAACTAAAAATATAAGAGTTCAATTCCCAGCAACCACATGGTGGCTCACAACCATCTGTATTGGGATCTAATGCCCTCTTCTAGATTGCAGGTGCACATGCAAAAAAAATTGGTTTACTTTTAATGATTTTCAAAAGTTGTTAGGAGATATTAATAAACCCACCACAAGAGGTCTTAAGCTTTTGTTTGATATTCTCAAGGGGAATGCACGTCCTAATTCTCCTCAACAATTAACTGATGAAGGAGGAATATCTTTGCAGAAAATTGAGTAAGTTGTTAGTTATCAACAGATACATTATATAAACTATGTTCAATTGTTGGCTGTTTGCGTTATTCCTACTCATGGGCTCACAGCAGTCCTTTGGCAAAAGAAACCATTAATGTGGATTCATCTTTCTTCATCTGTAAGTAAAGTTTGGATATCCTATTATGAAAATGTTGCTGTGTTAATACAGAATTGTAAGATAGAATCCTGAAAGTATTTTGGATGATATGTTTATTCCTTATTCCAAATAGCAATTAAATTGGTTATTGAAAAATACTGATATTTGGCCTATTACATGGTAAACTTTTTAGGCTAATTTGATAATCATTATCAAAAAGACAAGCTGTTACAGTTTTCTTCTATGCATGCTTTTATATTTCCTGTAAATCTATGCATGCAGTACATAGAAAAGGTGTTTACTGTATTTACAGGCAGCTTATCTATTGAGAAGGCAGTATATGTAATTAGATCACATGTTCATTTTCTTGAGTTTCCCCCTGCTTCAGCACAAATTACTGAATTACGTGCTATAGACACTGTTTGAAATGCTGAAAAATCAAGCTTTCAACTTGTATACTCATAGCCAGTATATAGCTCAGGGTTTATAATTGCTTAAAATTGTTCCATTTTATATATTGCTAATTTTCAAATTTTACAAATACAACTTAATTTAAGGAATATGTACTGTTCCTTAACTTTATAAGACATTTAAAAGCTCATATTGGATTGCCTGGACACAGGCAAACACTACATCAGATTTGTATACAAGCAGATTATAAGCCTTACAGAAACAATTGGCCATACTATCTTATTCTTTACACCATCAAAATAGTAATAGCTTGAGACAATAATTTGGTATTTCTAGAAAGTGTGCAAGTCAAATTGCTTAAACTTTTTCTCAGTAACCTCAATTTTTTCATAAAGGTGTTAAGCCTTGAGGACTTATACGTAATCAATTTTGGCAAATGGATGTTACTCATTTTTGATTTTGGAAAATTAAAATATGTGCATGTGACTTGACACCTTTCAGGCTTTCTAGTTGCAACTGCTTTAACAGGAGAAGCAACTAAAAATGTAATTAGTTATTGCCTACATTATTTTTCTATGCTTGGTGTTCCATATCAGATTATAGACAATAGAACTGGCTATTGCAGTCAAACATTTGAAATGTTTTGTTGACAATTTAATATTACCCATATTACCAGGATTCCTTATAATCCCCAAGGACAAGATATTGTGGAACTTTAAAATAATATCTTCATAACTCTTTGAGTGTTGGAGAAGAAGCTCCTGGTGCTTCTGCCCTGGTTCTGCAAGGAACTCTGAAAAATTTGCATTTAATAACTAATAAAAGGGGGAATTATACCTCCAAGGTCATCAATAGCACACTTTGCTTTTGTCTTATTTGTTTTAAATTTTTTGCAAGCTGATGCTAAAGGTCAGTCTACAGCAGATAGCCACTGGCATCCAGTCCCTTCCAGCTCATTTGCCAGGGTCAAATGTAGAGACACTTCTAACTAATACATGGGATGGTCCCAACCCTGTTTTAATTTGGGGCCATTTTTCTGTGTGTTTTATCACAAAATAAATGGAGCCTGATAGCTGCCTAAAAGATTGGTCTGTCAAGTGGACACAGATCTTGAGTTTAATGATTATGATTCTAATGATGAAGATGACTCAAAATCCTTATCAGACAACTGATTTAACTTGGCATATAGTCTCCACTCTTGCTGCAGAGTAAGTATTTTTTTTATCAATACTTAAAGCCACCCACTATATACCTGGTGGCCAGACTTTGTGTCTGATTCCTGCCAATTAGCAGCTGGATTAGATACCTGGAACATTCCCACTTATAACTTTGTTTTCTACACTGCTTGGATAATCTTGTTGCTTTTAACCTTTGAACCTTGTATCTCAAAAAGATTGGTTGCCTTTACACAGGATCACTCTTAGCAAGCTCAGCTATTCATCATGGCAGTTATCTATCAATATGAAGAAATGCAGTGAGTGCATATTCACAAGTCCTTTGGTATATATGTGGTTTTGGTCTGTATGGGAAAGAGTGCATCAAAGATGGTCAGTAGTCAAAGACAGGTAAGAGTGTTCTTGAGCTCCTGTAGACCTAAGACAGAGGCATACATCAATAATGCTGTGTATGTTCTTCATGACAGGTAATAAGGAGCAATATAGATGCCAACCTAAGGAAGGCACGGTCGCCCAGCCACTCTTTACCCTAGATAGAATGAAATCTTGTGTCCTGTTTAGCTGCTGGCACTGCTCATCTTAAAAAACTAAAAAGGAGGACTTTTACCCTCCCCCAGCCTTGAGCAGGCTTGAAAGACCTTGTTTACAACAGACCAAATAATAGGACCTAGGTGGAGTTACCCACCTTGGCTGCATGTACAACATGCTATAGGAACTTAGAAGAATAGACTGCCCACTGAGCTTGCCTTGAGACATCTTCAGCTGTGACTAAGGATTGGTCCCCCCCCCCCATCTCCAACAGTGACTAAGGATGGGTTCTCCCACCCATCTACAGCTGAAACAAGAAGTGGGTTAGTGGGGCTTTCCCTTTAAATTGAAGAACTGAATATTAGTCTTTGAGCCTTGATCAGAGAACGTTGTCTTGGCTTCATCTTACCCTTGCCCTCTGTCCCTTTCTTTATTCCCAGCCCCCTTTTAAGGAGAACCCAGTTGGTCCATGGCCACAGGCGGCTACAATAAAACATTTCCAACTGGTCATTTACCTTTGTCACACAGTCAAATTTATATATAAAAACCAACTCAATACAAATAATCTTTGCCTCATTCAGGGTTCAGGCAAAATAGGCATGAACGAAGACAGCGACAGCCAGGAGGATGATTGCATTGATGTTCACAACACTTCTCCACAAAGGCTTCTCAGATGCGTCTGAGAATTTTTGCCTCAGAGCTGCCTCCTCTTCTTTGGTCAGCTTGGGCCCTGTATTCTGCAGACCACAGAATAAGCTGCATGCCCTCCTAAGACATCCACCAGATTGCTCAGAATCATCTGAAACAAGAAAAGGCATCAATAAATTATCACCAAAGACAGGAAATAGAAATCACTGTTGGTGCAGTATAAATGTCTGTGAGCAATGTCACCACCACTTGCAAGTGTCAGGGTAATCCACGGGAAAATGCTTACATTTGATTATCTGAAACAAAAATTCTGCATGTTAAGAATTCAATAAACAAAATAAAAAGAATCAAAGACTGGGGTTGCGGACACTGACATATCACAATAAGATTTTATAATTAGAAGAAAAGACCATCAGCCTCCTCACGTAAACATGCAAGAAGGAAATAGTTCAAACAGCAGTAACAGGTGCTTTATTAAAATACTCAGAAAAGAAAGATTTGCACTAAGTTACTTTGAAATAGTAGTTTGCATCCATCATTTGTAAATACTGAAAACCTTTTAATACTCGTGTTAGGAAGTTGGCATGCAAACAGAACTGCTAAATGTTGTTGCAAGGGCATTTAATTCCCAAGTAGGGGACCATGGAGAATGCTCATGGCCTTTGGTCAGACTTTTAAAAATACGTCCCAATGGTACAGTAGATCGCATACCAAGGAATTTGGTGCAAAGCTCTTCATGGTGGCATTGGAAAATTTAAGACATGTTTCTAAACAGTAGTCTATGAAAAATAATTGAAGATAAAGCAGAAAACTGTGAAACATAACAAAAGTATTTCGGTGGTGGTAGAAAGTATATGACCTTTGTGTCTAAAAGAAGCTGAAAATTAATGAAATACCCAAGTATCATCTAACCTAATGTAGACATCATATTTAATAGAGTAACCTCAAATACTGTAAATGGAAGGGTATACTAAGGGGAAAAGATCACCAAAGAAGGACAAAAAAGAAGAGAAACAAACCTGAAAGTTAGTTCACTGATAACAAATCAACTAGCTTAGTCTGGAGGAGAAGAGATATTAGGGAGAATAGTGGGGAATAAGAGTGGAGAGGAGATTGTGTCAGACACTCAGACATGACCAATCAAGACTGATCTGTTGAGCACAGTCTGTAGAGATGGGTCAATCTGTAATTGTTATTTTGGCAGCTGGCACTCAGTTTCATGGGTAGATGATGGATGGATGGATGAGCAGATGGACTAGAGATGAATAAGTAAGTGGATCTCATATTAAATGATCAGGATGTTGAGGACATGCCTCAAATTTTTTAGTTTTGTACACATACATGTAAATCTCAGGAGCTGAATTTACTGGGATTAAAAACAAACATAAGCCATCAAAGCCAAACACACACAGTGTTTTACATTAAAGCAAATGTAAGGCAGATATTACCTCCTTCAAGAGCACCATCAACTTCTTCTTGAGTTTCCTCTTCCGCATCTAAGTCAATCCGTTCCTCTGTGTTGTTCCAAAGACTCCAGCACAGGCGGTATAGCTAACCAGAGACAATGCACAAGTTCACTGGTGATGGGGAGATATTTACAATGACTCAACAATACCTTGGTTAATGTATGGTTTTAAAAATATAACTGTGCCAGGGCGGTATAGGTTAAAAGGAAAGATCTCACCAAAACATATCAATCATTTTGAATTATTTCTGTTTTTAACTCTGGTATTTGCCCACAACTCCAAGTGGTATTTTGAGACTTCTACTTCTGGGTTTGCAATGTCAGGAAGGGCATAGATTCAGCTGTCCTACAGAGAACCTTGGCTACACTTGCTATCTTACTCCTTGTGTGAGCAATACATTGTGATTACTTTATTCAGTCTAATAGTTACTTTTATTCTTTAAAACGTTTGTATTAATTTGTCTTTCAGGATGCATCATCCTTAGACAGTTATCTGTGAGCTGTTCTTGATTTACACCTTTCCAACCTCACCTGCAAAAACTGATATTATAACTGTTGGATATCATTTTGATTGTTATATGTGATATAATTTATATCTTCGTGCTTGTTGATTAATCCCAGCACTTGGGAGGCAGAGGTAGGCAGAGATCCGTGAAGCTGAAAAACCAGCCCGTTCTGAATAACAAAGTTCAGACTACTAGGACTGTGTAGCAAGAACCCCACCTCAAAAATGATTTAAAAAATTGAAAGTAAATAGCAAAAACATTATTTTAAATTTTTTTTGCCACAGATTTAACTCCCATAAATACTAGTCTTGGGCCATTCTAAGGACACTGAGTCGAGTATCCATGGGTTTAAAACTTATAATTAAACTGCCGGTGGCTTGGCCCTTAAGGCACCCGCCTGCAGAGGGCGCAAGTCTCTTGGTGCGTGCGTTCGAATCCTGTCCTCCCGCTCCCGCGTCTTGTGGGAAAAAAAAAACAACTTATAATTATAGTATTTTCAGCCATGCAAATCATATCCATGGCTGTCTTCCATCAGTTGGTGAAGATTTATCTTTCTTTGTTTCTATTGACATAAAAACTGTATGTGCTATGTTATAACATACTATTAAAACAGCATGTCTCATAATGAGTCTGTTTGTTGTCTGTAGCCAGACTTTTAACTACTTCATGGATTCTTTTTTCTTTTCCCATTTATCCCACCCTTTCAACGCCCTAACACTAAGCAGGAGAGAAAAAAAGGGTGGAGGGGAAAGAGGATGACATTATAGTTAGACTACATCCGCTGATTATGGACATGGAGTTCTTGTTTCTTCTTTGTGTATGTCTATTTAACAAATTCCAACCAAACACCAACCCTCAACAGACTCTTAGTGCCTTAGCATTTATATATATACCCTCTGAAGTGTCCCTAGAATTCCAAATGTCACACAATTGCAGAAACTCTCTGCAGCTGGCAAAATCCCACCCCTGCTAGAGCACAAAACAAATCACAGTCAGCTGCTGTGGATGATCTGAAGCAGCCTCATATCCCATACCTAGATTTCAAAGGAAAACACATTCTTAGAATGTGCCTGAATTTTTAATATTCCAGAATTCTCCCTTGCACTGTTGTTAACAATTCTTTCTTCAGAGTCCTTGAATTCTGACCCTAACTTGCATTAGCTTTCTTCGTGTTCATTCCCCAAACTTTTACCTGGCCTGTTTCAGTGCTGCTTTGCTACATGAGTTCACAACAGGTTTCAAGAATATCTTTAAAATAGCTCTTAATGCTAATCAATGCTAATAGGTCTACTTCAGAAGTTAAAGACTCCCAGTTAATTTATTGAAACACAATGATGATCTCATTGATCCTTGAGGAAGTTAGTTCCTTAAGAATTAGTAGTAAGCTATAATTATTCTTGTAGTCACATAATTTTATATTACATTTTCCTTTGTTGATATGTGCTTTCTTGTGTTCTTTTGTTCATTTCTGCTACCAAATGTAAGTATTTAGTAATGAGTTATGGTAGGTGTCATTAATAAAGTTTTTAATTTTTCTCAGTTGCCCTATGTTTCAATTTCTCAAGGTAGACATCCTGTACTAGCTACTTCATATATATATCCATGCAAATTGGAACAACATTAAAGAATGTGAATGATAAACACAAAATACATAGAAGTATTATTACATGCTATCAATAAATTGAAACAATGTTACTAAATGATTAGTATGCATATTTTTTTAAAAAAAAAGAGTAGCATTTTCTGATCTCCCACACTATGTCTTCTTCTACAGGTAATTTTGTCAAAAATTACATGTCCATTTATTTATTTATTTATTTATTTATTTATTTATTTATTTATTGGTTTAGACAGTGTTTCTCTATTTAGCCCTGACTATTCTGGAACATAGAGCAGTCTGGCTTTGAATTCTTAGAGATCAAACTACCTCTATCTCCTGAGTGCCACCATGCACAGCTCAGACCCATGTTTTAAAATTTTTTTCTATGCTTACACAAATGTATTTGTCTCCCTGGTTTTATATGTCCCAAAATGATAGTATAGCATATTATTAGATTCTGCAGGTCTTTTTCCTGATTCAACCATGTTATCGACATTTAAATATATACTAGTGCTTCCCCATTATACTTATTCTTTTAGTGATAAAAAATCTGCATTGTTCTTGTTGTGATAAGAAAAAATTAATATTTTCCTAATTTGCATATATTTAAATAAGCTACTAAAAGTATATTTTTTTTACTCATAGATTTAAGAATTAATAAATTGGCAACTACAATTTGGCCTCTTAGAAATCATGAGATTCACATATTCACCAACAATTGTGGAATGTAGGAATTTTCCCACTTTCTTACCAACACTGAACAGTATTTAATACTCTTTTGGTCAATTTAAATACCATATGACAAAATGAACATCATATGTTCCATGTTCTCATCTCTTTCATACTGTGGATGATATTTGATTTGCTCCTAACCTGGCTAATCCCAGGTGCCTCTTCTGCTCTCTGATGTTTCCTGGTCTCTTAGGCAACACCAGGTGCTGTCATTCTGGTATCTTGGAACAGTGGGATGGCCTGGAGTTATCCCCCATTTGTATTAGGAAAACTGTGAATTCCCAGTTCATTTCCTAATCTCACACATCTTCATTCTCTGCCACTTGGTATAAGCTGGGCACAAAGCAGTCGTTTAGTGGATCCTAGCTCTAGTGTAAGTTACAATGTTTCCATTGCCTAAGCCTGGATAGCAGCTACCATTACTCACATGAACATCAGGAATCGGCTCTGTTAGGAAGGAGACTCCCAGGGTTACTATTATGGACACAAAGAAGAGAATGATGGCAAAGTACATATAATGAACTCCACAGATAATCTTGGGGCAGTTACTGGGAGCCAAGCAGCTTCCTGTTCCGTATACAAACTCAGTGATCATACGGATCAGGCCTACTACAAGTCCAAACATTAGCCCCCAGAATGCTCCCTGCAAGAAAAAACAAACAAGAAAAAAAAGAAAAAAAAAAGGTTACCACCCTGCTTGCTGGCTCCAATAAGGGACAGTCAAGAACACATGTTTTCAGAGTAAGGAAAGTTGAAAATATGTCTTTATTAGTAAGCTATTGCTGTCTTTGTTTCTCAGACACCTGAGCCCTTTAAAACCTATTTATTTTGATTTATGTCTATGTGTATGTGCTTGCTTATTTGTATGTGCACCACATGTATGAAGTACATGCAGAGGCCTGAAGAGGGAGCTAGAGCCCCAGAACCTAGTTACAGGTGGTTGAGAGCAGGTGTGGGTGCTGGAAATCAACCTGGGTTCTCTACAGAGGCAGTAAGTGCCCGTAATTTCTGAGCCATCTCTCCAGGTATACATGGTGCATTTCTTTCTATTTTATTCTATTCATTATTGACCGGTGCATTTCTTTCTATTTTATTCTATTCATTATTGACCGATGCTGTTTGTATACACTTATGGGTACAACTAGCTTATATTATGATGTACACATTACAGAATGATTGCAATTACTTAATTTCCACATCTTAGATATCACATGGTGATTTTTTTTTTTTTTGAATCCCAGAGCTCTGTGGTCCACTCTGACTAAAGCTAAGTTTTTTTCTTTTTCGTTTATGTTTTCCTGTCTATAGATTTAAACACTCACTATTTATTTTGCCCAATAGGTAGATCTATGACTTTCACAATTTTCAGGGTTGATAAGAGGTATGCTTGACAAATCAATGCTTTTCTTTTTCTAGAGATCTATGGTGTTGGAAACACATGCTCTCAGTTCTCCTTTCTGGAACTGGCATGGCAAGGGGACCAGAAACAGGAGCTTTAGACTGTGGGAAACTACATCTGAATTTCAATGCCCTGCTTACTATGACATGGCAGACTGAACAGACATCAGGACATCAGCTTCTTCATACCTGTTCCTAACCAGAGACTATATCAATAGAATAATTATAGAGTTGGTGGATTAAAATAATGGTCTACAAGAATCAATCACCTATAGAATAATAGGATTTAATGTATTTCAGGTAGTACTACTGTGGTAGACTTTTTTCTTGTAAACATTTTACATGTCTTCTATTTCCAACCTCTTGGCACTCAAATAAGGTAGGTACACAGTTGTTTCTATATGACAGAGTTGTTTGATTTACTTGATGTCAATATTATTATATGGTAGAACTACGACTGGATGTTGAAGTCCTGTTTTGAAAATTAGTGTTTTTTTAAGTACTCTGCAATAAATGTACATACTTTGTTAAAAATGTTAGGAAGTTAATATGATTGTGTGTTCCATTCATGGTCACATACTTTTGTTAGGATTGTAAACTGTAGCTTACCACAAGTGAAGTTGAAATAGGCCTTAAGTGACAGACATAGATTGGACAGAATGCATTACTTTTGAGATGGGCTGTCATTGTGTTGCCCTGGTTGGTCTTGAATGTCTAGATTTAAGATGTCTTCCTGAGACAAGCTCCTGAATAATATCCTTGAATAATATTCTAGCCAACTGTGCTTAAGTAAAAGAATGTCCTTTTCTATTCCAGAGGAATTTCTAAATTTCACTTCATTCTTGCAAATGTATTCCTTAAGTTACTTTTACCTGCTCATTGACCCTTTTGAAGAAGATGGCAAGAGTGAAGACAGCGCTAAGAGGAGGCCCAATGTAGCTAGCAAATGAGGAAATATAGTGGAAGAGCTGTCCATTCTGTGACGACTGGACCAGTGGGACCCACAGGATGCTGATGACAATTAGGATGATGCCAAATATCCTGTCAGGAAAACACTGTGATTTAAAGGTTAAACAAAAGCAGTATGCCCAGCTCCACCATTCCTGACATGAATCTTCTGCTCTTCCCTTGGATTTCCAGAAAGGCAAGCTGGTTGACCTTGTATGAACCCATGTGGTGCCTGTAGAATATCAGGTAGTAGAAAAGTCAATGAATAAAATTTTCCAAATTAGCAGTAATTTTTTTTAATTCATGAGATTAACTATGTATTCACGAAATCAACTCAAATTGTGGCTATTGATGAGTACTTTTAAAGGTATGGATAAATTAGAAACAAACCTTAAACTTCTTCTCTCCATTCCTAATAATTTATATGATAAATAAGCCAGATATTTCCTTTTCCTTTTTTCCAAGTTGAGGGAAACTGAGTCAGTTTACAGAGATTGGAATGAAAATATCAAACACCTCAGATGTTGTGTGGCATGGTAAGAAACAGTAATGTACATTTCTTAACTCGAGTATTTCACCAGCTAAAATGAATTTGTTAAAATACTGTTAGGAGGTAAAAAGGTTTCAGAGGTATCTGTGGTCCATGGGAGATGAGTTGCAATTCGACACCCAGTATCTTAAATGATTGTAAATAAGTTTACTAATCGTTGTGATTTCCTGAGAAAATGTGGTGGGTGGGAGCTTTGGACATGTCACTGAGAGTCTGTCAAAGGACAAGCGTTTTAGCTTTATAAGCTGCTCTGATCTCACAAGTATTGGGAAAACCAAACAGTCTCAGTGTGATGCCTCAAGGACTAAAAATTTGACCACCCATCCCCACTGCACACTGTTATCATTGAAAAATAAATTACACCCTCTGCCTCTCTCTCTGCCTCAGTGTCTTCTGTCACAAGTCCAACCCAATCAAAATTCCTGTTGTAGGTAACTGAGCCTGCTTCACTCCTCCTGGCTATCCTCCTAAGCTGTTGTCTCTTACACACTCCTCTGCCCTAATATGACTGTCTTGTTGACCAAAGTACTGCATCCCATTCATACACTCTGTACAAGCAGATGCCCAGCAGAAGACAGATGCACACAGGGGCCTGAAAGTATCTGGAAACTGATCCTGGGTAATGGAAAAATGTGACCCACTAGTATGGGATCATCGTACTAGTGGGTCACTTGAAGCTCACTGCAAACAGGAAAATAACAAGTAGCGAGATAGGAAAATGATTTGAATATTAAGTAAAAACAGATTCATGAACGCTGATCCTACCAGAAGAATAGATTCATTATTGTTCTTCCCTAGAAAGCTGAGGGACCCCACACTACACCCATTTCAAACCACTTTAGGTAACTGTATACTTCGATACATCTTTTTATCCTGTTCTGAGTTTATTCTTAGAACTTATGGCTGTAGGATACAGAATGTAGTTGTTAATTATTTATTTCCTGCACAAACTCATAAATCTCATTAATAAATTTAAAAAATCAATGGTTGGTTTTTTCATATCTTAGTTATGATAAATTGTAAGCTTTAGGCAGCATAGGTGGAAAACTTATTAACATAATGGCTGAAATGTTAACAGCATTTATGCCTATGAGTTTGTGGGGTCTCCCTTCTCCCCAGGGGTCATTGGCCACTGGCTGGCCAGTGAGGACAAAGGGAACAGAGGTGGAGCATAGGGTGGACCAGATGGAAACAGAGACTGCTGCAGTGAGATAAACCTACTCTTCCAGGAGTAGGGTACATAGTGGCTTCTAGGGGTACAGGTGGAAAGAGGTAATTGGTCATAATACAGCTCCCAATTACCATGTGATGGGAAGACAGAGAAGGATTTATGTGCCAAATTATGCAGCAAAGCACAAGGTCATTCTTCAGATAAAACCAGGCACCTGTCTGTGTTCAGGGATGCTCTCCAAAGAAAGTCAGACAGAGAGAGGGAAGCCCTGCTGAGAAAGAAGGGTCCTTCATTCTGCACCAAGCTCAGAGAGCTATCAGGTCATGGGAGACTTCAATCTTAATAGCGGGGTTCTCCAACATGAGTTTTTACTGGAACTATTCCATCCTGAGCCTCAGGAAATTCTGGGCCTCTGGAAGAGCAGCCAGTGTTCTTAACTGCTGAGCCATCTCTCTTGCCCTGAGCGTTCAGTTTTTTAAAACAGAACTTATCCATTTATTTATGTTTCATGTTCTCCCTCTAAGTTCTACACTTTCATTTTTAAAGCAATGTACAAAATGGCAGATAGATTTTGCCTGAAAATTAAGTGAAGAAGAGGACACCATATTGGCTGCTATCTCTTGTTTCCTTCCATCTCACCATCTTCAAGGCCCAGAGTCTGCCCAGAATCTCCTAACTCTCCAAGATGTCTCTTGGATTTTGTCTCCTCTTGAGGCTCTGTCTCTGTCTAGCATGGTTCATCCTTTAGAGAATGCAGTTGTTAAACTTCTCTGTGTAACATGGGTGAGGTAACTGACTGTTTCCGTATGGTACGTACAGAAACTGTTAAAGGAAAGACATTCAGCTATAAGACTTACAGTGTGAGGTATATCCCGTTAAACATGGACTGAGTTTTGTGAAGCAGTGGTGCAGGCATAATCATAAGGGGAAGAAATGAATAACCATCAGACAGTGGGAGTCTGAAAAACTAAACTACTTTGTTTAAAACTATGGCTATAATTTTTGGGTCTGTGAAGAGAAAGGTTGAGTTGAATATCTCTTAATGACTCTTCCCCATTGTAGAAGAACATTTTTAGTTTCTCTGAATCTAATCTAAATCTAAAATCTAATCTAAAAGCATGGCTTTGTAGTTCCTGTCTCTAGCCCCCTCCTCAGAGAGGTTCTAGGCAGACACCAGGCTCCCTCACCGTCCAGCTATCATGAGCTCTCTCTCTGACGCCTTCTTCCTTATCTTGGTGTACAGGTCCATGGTGAAGAGGGTGCTGGCACTGTTGAAGATGGAAGTCAGGGAGCTCATGAGAGAAGCCACCATGACCGACAGCATCAGGCCTCGAAGTCCTGCGGTCAGAGGGAGCAAGCTGTGGTCAGAGTGGATGTCGTGGCTTATGAGTGATTTGCTACATCAAAGAGCCAATGGAGGATAAAACTGTCTATTACAGAGTAATTACCCAATGCAGCTGTCAGTGTACGCCAGTGCTGAACTTTTCTTGCAGATTCAGTCAGTGAATACATCAATCCACAATAGAACAAGGTTTCGTGAAATTCATCATATTTGAAGGTAAAGGATGTGGCAGTGAAAAACTTGTCTTTTAATCTGGGAGTTTAGTTTTAAAAATACAAAGCTATCACGTGGCTGGTTAGCTTCTATGGCTTAAAATCAGCTTAAGGAACGTTACTATCTGGATTTATAATGCAAACATTTTCTGAGGTTCTTCCTCTGGTTCAGCTTAGTATTAGCTTAAGAGCTAAATATTTCTTAGAGGTCACATTCTGGGAACTTTGTAAGAGAAGGAAGAACCTGGTACCATCCTTCTTTGGAGAAGAAACTCTTGGCTTTGTGAACACTTTGAGAATTGCAGAACTAGAGTCCTGGAAGACGATACTGGTGAGAAAACTTCATGGGCAAAGCTGAAAGTTTTCAATCATTGTGAGAGCTTCACACTTCTGCTCCTAACCCCCGTTGGTGATGGCTCCAGGCCTCCCAGTAGAGTATAAAGACGACACGCATTCTACATTGAGTTTGTGGGTTTCTTAATTTTGAATGACCTTGTGTATATCAAGGAGGAAAAATGGCACAGAAGTGTGCACCGAGACCCCAGACCACTTAAACTTTTCATCTCCGTATGTGCTCTGTGTATGGTCCCCACAGCAATGATCACTTTCTGAGATTCTAATAATCAGGACTTCACAGTAAAGCTTGTTATCTAGACTGTAAAGCTACAGTGAGTTTCGAGGTGGAGGGCAATCATGGTCACTTTACAGGTAAATCTTAAGAGCCAAAGAAACACAGGAGGAATGGTGTATCCTTAGGTACAAAGCATGCAGACTGAGATATTGTAAAGTCAAGGTAACAGTTAACTTCAAGTCTTCTGGGTTTATGCATTTGTAGCATCACAACTTCTTCTTTGGCTAACAAGTCATTTTGATGTTAACTGTGCCAGAAGACAGCATTCACCCTAAGCAGTGTTCTTCTAACAGAAATTAGCTCACGTCTGCCATCTCCAGACCCGGACAACACGTGACTGCTATACTGTGACTGACTCTCAAGAACCATGTGATGAGTAGGACTGAATTAATGGAAGTATTGCCAGAGTCCTCCCCAATGGATCCCCCATGGCCCCGCATCCCTCTAGACATGCTATGGATGTTTACCCACCATCAGGCATCAGCTCCAGGACCATGGTGGGGTAGGCATAGTTGGTGCAGCCGGCTGCAGTGCCACACTGTTTCTCACACTCGGAAGGCACAACGCAGGCCACCTTATCTAAGGGGAGATACAGTTCATTGGTCAGGACACGACTAGGTACAATCTGCAAGCTTGTGACACAGGGAAGATGTAAGGTCATAGATGGGAGAAGATATATTTGCCTAGAAATTGGAGGCTGAGCTTTGAACTTGATAAACTTATGCCTTGTTGGGAAAACACAGTGAATGTTGTGTGATGGGATTAACACTAGAAATGTGTCTTCTGTTCCTTAGTAATGATTGGCCTTGTCTCCTTACCTTTCCTAACCAAGAAAAAGTAATTTCTCAAGGAAAAATAATCAGCAGTAGTTATCCTCATCTGACTCAGAAATTAATTTTCCCCAAATATTGACAATTGATTCAGTTTCAAAGTTCTCTCAGAGACCAAGATGTGCATGTGTGCCTCCAAGAGGTCTCTGTGGTGGTTGGAATATGCTTGGCCTAGGAGTGGCACTATGAGGAGGTTCAGCCTTGTTGGAGTGGGTGTGGCCCTGCTGGAGTGTGTGTGGTCTTGCTGGAGTGGATGTGGCCTTCCTGGAGTAGGTGTGGCCTTGTTGGAGGAAGCATGTCACTGTGGGGGTGGGCTCTGTGACCCTCCTGGCTGCCTGAAAGACAAGAAGGAACAAGATGTAGAATTCTCATCTCCTTCTCCAGCACTATGTCTGGCAGGACACTGCCATACTAACTGCCTTAATAATAATGGATTGAACATCTGAACCTGTAAACCAGCCCCAGTTAAATGTTATAAGAGTTGCCTTGGTCATGGTGTCTGTTCAAAGCAATAAAACCCTAACTAAGACAGAAGTTGGTACCAGGGACTGGGGCATTGCTGTGCTAGGCCTGACCATGCTTTTGGTTGGAGTAATGTAGATTTTGGGACTTTGGAATGGAAAGCAATGGAATGCTATCAGTGGTACTTAATGGGCCATCCTAGTAGGAAGATGAAAGGCATTCATTGGTGTGGAGGGTGATTTGAACTCTGGAGATTGTTCTTATGATGTTTTGGTGAAGCTTCTTTCTTCCATGTGCCTTATAGGGGAGGAAAGCATCCTTTAACAAGTGTTAGAAGCCTTGACTTCAGCTAGGAGGAGGGCCTCAAAGCCCACTCCCACAGTGACTCACTTCTTCCAGTGAGGCCACACCTCCCCATAGTGCCACTCACTGGGCCAAGTGTATTCCAACCACCACAGTCAGCTATCACATCCTTGCTCAGTTCCACCTCAACACCCAGGGAGCTTCTGGACTATCTTCCATCAGATCCACTCACTGGAACAGGATGTACAAAAGTGATACAGAAGAGTGCCAAATCTGCTGAATGTTCTCCTTCAGACTCTTGTCTCAGAAGTGCCTCCCTCTGTTGGGGATTGGTTCCAATGCTTTGAATTAATCAGGCCCCCAATTCGGGAATCTGTTTGTCCAAATGCTAAAGATCCTTGTCCCCAATTGGTTTTCAATCAATCAATAAAGAGCTAACAGCTAAAGGGAGGGCAGATAGACCTTTAGATTTGTGTGGGCTAGGAACTAGGAGAAAGAAAGAGAGGGAGATCACCATGACTCAGGGGAGAAGAATGAGTCATAAATGCTGCAAGGATGAAAGCCAAGCAACCATGTAAGAATGCAGATAAGTGGCCATTGGCCACTACTCTTATTAGGCCTAGGGTAGCATGGGAAGGTTTAGGAGTTTCAGGAGTACCAGAGGGTAGCATTTGCCAGCCAGGGAAGATTTAGGAGTGCCTAGCCTTTGAGCTAGTCAGGGCATGTCAAAAATTACCTGGTGCATATGTGTGTGTGTGTGTGTGTGTGTGTGTGTGTGTGTGTGTTTCATTTGCAAATCCAGAGTGCTCTGGTAGGTGGGCAGGAGCGTGACCCTCCAGGAACACAAATTGGTCTAGCTAAAATTACTGCTACATCCCTCGATTTCTCCTTCTAACCTATCAAAGTTTTTCCTATCTTAAAAACTACAGACATCAAGCACAGAAAAGAGGACTCATATATCCACGGCTTGCCTGTGTACAGAATTCGGCTAATCATCCCCGGCATCACCATGAGGAACATGGGCAGCAGCTTCAGGTAGCCGCACATGATGCAGGCAGCCTTCACATGGGACATGTTCTTGCCACTTAAGCAGAGCTGTACGATGACCTGCCAGGGAAACACAGCATATTAGTGCAACAATCTGCTAGTGACTTTAAGGAGGGTGAGAATACACTTTCAAGGCTTCATATTATATATAATAAGAAATCCTATGGTCAGGGCTGAAGACATGGCTCAGCAGATGGAAAGCTTTTGATATTGTTCATGCAGAGGACCAGGGTTCAGTTCCCAGCATATTTCCAGTTTTGAAAGAATCTAATACCATCTTTTGACCTCCCTGGACACAAAGCACCCAGATTGTTCACATACTTACCTGCAGACAAAACACTCATATGTATAGAATAAAATTAAATTAAAAAATCATTTAAAAAAGCAATGCTTAGTGGAAACCAATGGGCTTTATAGCAGTATCAGGATTTGTATTACTATTTAATTTACCTCTATAAATCTCCTGTTTCTCATCCCTAAAGTAGAAATATCTCTTATAGGATATTCTCAACATTTCATATAAGATATAAATGAGCCTTGTACATAGAATATATACATCTCTATTATTGAAGCATGGTTGTCACACCCACATTGCAGCACAGTAGGGCAGCATGTTCCTCAAGCCACTTCTGGTGCTGTACAAGCTGTGTGCTCTTGTCTTGAAAGTTGTACATATATATCCTCAACATCTTCCTTCTAATTATCAAGTAACTTCCTTCTAGGCTGTCAAGCCAGTTTCCATGGAAATGCCATAATTAGGAAATCATGACAATAGAACATTGAGACATTCATTTCTAGAATTCTTTGAACTATCCTGAAAACTCATCTAGTTAGGAAGTCAAAGTGATAGAATTGGTGTGGTCCTGAGGGGAAGGGTTCAATGGAGACATCCCATTTAGGGTCAAGTGTTCCAAGGTCTCTTACTCTCTGCATAATGTCTGGCTGTGATCTCTGTATTCCCATTGGCTTCAGGAGGAAGCTTCTGAGGATGGGAATGAGAGACACTGATGTATGAGTAAAGGAGAATGTTGCCAGGAGTCTTTAAATTGCTAGATTTTTTCTTTTTTCCCCATTATTTTAGTTTTAACAGAATAGTAGTATTTTGTTTTACCCCAGGTCCCTGGATGTTCTAGTCTTAGGTTCTTGGCCACCCAACCATTGCTGGCTGTAGGTTCCTTCTCATGGTGTCAGCCTTAAATCAGATCTTGCTTGGTTACTTTCACAAGCTTTGTTCCACTGTTGCACCAGCAGATCTTGTAGGCTGGTGGCTACTGTAGAGCAAAGGGTTTGCAGCTAGGCTGGTGTTTACCTTTCTCCTCTGGTATTTTTCCTTCCAGTACCATGAACATTAGTTTGTGGGAGTGAAGGTTTTAGTTAGTTACCAGCTCACCTTCTCTGTTCATTGAGTTGTATCGGTGTTGTCGTCAGCAAGGGGCTCTTACCATTAGTTTGTGTAGAACAACCAATAACCTTGGCCCTAGCCTGGGTTGTTTGTGGGTTTCCATAAAGACCATTGTTTGTACCATTCCTAGTTTGCTTTTATTGTTTCCTGTTTGGGGTGTAAGATGTTAGCTCTGGGCTCTTAACTCTATATGACTGCCTGCTACCATGCTTCCCGGCAGTAATGATTCAATAGTGGGATAGCCCTAAGCAATGACCCTCGAATCCCTGCAGGTTGGAGCAGTTGGCTCCTGACATGTGGCCTTTGAGTTGGGGTCCAATCAAATGCTGCTCCCATCTGGACTCAAGCATAGGATCAATGCTTTACTGTAAAGGCATGTAAAGAGAGAAGATCCACATTGTGATCGCCACAGAGTCACCCGCCTTTGAGATTGATCCGGTTAAAGTAAGATACAGCAACCCAGTCGTTGGGACAAGCATTAAGCAAACATGATTTGCTCTTAAAGGGTCTCAAGGAGTCCCTCAAGACATGAGGATTAAGGGTTAAAAAAAGGATCTTAAAAAAATTCTTTGATTTCATTGGTGATATTTCCCCAAGAGGAGACTCTCGATGAAAAAATGGTATACCTCCTAATGAGGAGATAAAAACTTAAACCTTGAAGACAAAAGAGAGAAAGGGCTAAAGCAGTTGTCCGATCTTTGGCCATGTTAACAAAAGAGAAGGAAAAGGCTATTTTAGAGACCTCCTGGGAGCAGGAAAAAATAAGAAGACATCCTGCATTTTCTCTGGCTTCTACTTGGAGAGATCCTTAGTCTGCTCTTTTTGTCTATTGTCTGTCCTTGGCGCATCAATCTCTCCACATATATCAATTGTCTGTTTTTGTTTCATTGTTTGAATGATTGTTGTTCTATGTTTCATGTTAAAAAAATGGTTAAACAAAGTGCATGTTTCCTGAAATTCCAGCTGGAAAAAGTAAGAAAATTTTGTTTGGATAAAATATATAAGATGTGTAGCCACTTCATTTTTGTTTCTGACTGGTTTTAAAAGTATAAATGTGTTCTGCATGTCTTGGTTATAGATTATTTGTCTATAAGTAATTGGGTATGATTAAAAATTTCCAACTTTGGTAACAGAAAGTTGGCTTGAAACTGGTAACTCAGGATTGGAATCATTCAGAAACCAGATATATAAAGGAGAGGATTTAAAACAATGTCTCTTTAATTAGATCTCAAATGCTGCACTAGCATACATTCATATATAAGAACTGGCAGCCAAACTTTGTAAGAATGCACTTGGTGTTGATTCTAGAGAAAATGAATTGTTTGCATTGTTAAAAATTGGTTTTGTTTCTCAAAATTATGGTTATAATCTAATATTACAAAAAGAAACTTAAAAATATAGTTAAATTGCCAATGTTCTGTTGGCTGCAGTTGGCAGTTCAATCATGAGCTCAAGAATTTTTGAGTCACCCATGTATATTGTTGAGAAGAGGATAAAGCAGGTGGAGATTGTAGGAGGAGCTAAGGTGGGAAGAGTAAAGAGAGGAAGAGGCGAAGGAAGAGGTGGAGCTAGGAAAGAGAGGAGAACAAGACAGGAGGCATGGAGGCTGATGTTTGCTTCTCTGTAGCAATCAAAGGTAGTTGGTATATCTAGGTTGGGTATTGGGTTATATCTTTGATTGTAAGAGCATCTTGTTTTTGATCATTACCAAATATATAAGCCTTTGATTAATATTTAAGCATTAGAGTCTCAGTTTTCTACCTGGCCTGCATGTTTGGGGGGATGGTCTGGGCAATGCCCAGCCTTGCAGAGACAGTGTGGAAGATTGGCAGAGCCATCTCCCATGCTTGTGTCTTGTGGGTGTCAGGGCTGGTATTTCTGCTGGCTGTTTCTAGCTGTGGCATGCATGTGGCCTCTGGCCATGTGGTTGAGCTAGGCAGAGCTGCCACAGCTTAGATAGTCAGCTTCACCAGTGGCCATTTAAAAATAATTAGTACAACAGGAGATGATTGCAAGAGTAATAAAAGAGTTAAAAACAGCTGTAGCACAGTACAGCCCTGCTGCCACTTTTACAGCTTTATTAGATACAGTTGGTAGAGGCAAATTTAGACCGCCAAGATTGAAAAGGAGATCTCAGTGGGAGTTTTATCTGAGACCCAACAAGTCCCAGATGAACCACTTCAGGATAGGTTGCTAAAAGGGCTGGCAGAATTTTTAGAGACCCTCAGGCAGGTGTTTTTTTTTGTTGTTGTTACACAATTGGCTTATGAGAATGCTAACTACAGTCCAAGCCATGTTTTCACAGTGCTGAGGTGATAAGGAATGTTCTAAGTATGGGGACATAGGTCATTTTAGGAAAAATTTTCCAAAAAATAGAGGCATAGACAGACAGCAGAATCACTCCCCTGTAATCTGTCCTCAGTGCAGAAAGGACAATCGTTGGGCCAGGCCTCAGGAAATAGGTCCAGATTAAGAACATTTACATTTAAGACAAAGCTCAGAGTGGGCTCAGCAGAAGTTTGTGTGACAATTCTTTCATCATGGTCACCCTGACAAACCCCTAGAAAGGTGTTTTCTGGAATTAGTTTATGGCTTTGCTTCTTCCTTGGAGAGGAGAGGTCAGCCTCAGACCCAAAGACATTCACAACAGACAGCTCATGGGCCAGGAGTTATAGATAATAACTATGCTGAAGAAATTAAAATTATGCCTGTTTCCTTCCATGGCATAGCTGTGCCTGCTAATAAAAGAATTGCTCAAAGAGTACGAGAGGACAAGATTGGCTTTCAACTTGGCCTTTATCTGATATTCTCACTCAGCTACAGGGGATTGGTTAGTCAATCAATCCAAAAACTAAGTTCAAACTTAAGATTTATGAAACTTGTGGGGTATTACAGCCTGACATGCCTACTGCAGCTGTCATTCCATAAAATGCACATAGAATTATTATAGATTTGGAAGAGTGTTTTTATACCATTCCTACACATCCTGGTGAAGGTGGGAGGTTTGCATTCAGTAAGTTTGCTTGTAATTTTTCAGAGCCTATGAAGCAATATCACTAGAAAGTTTTGCCTCAAGGAATGACCAATAGCCTCACATTATGTACAAAATTTGTTGTTGCTTTAATACAAGAAGTTAAGAGTTTGAATCTTTCAGTGTATATTATCCATTGTATGGTATTTTATTAGTTGATCTCTCTGAAGGAGATTTAATGCAAGCCTTCACACTCATATAATGAGCTTTAAATTTCTGGGGAGTGCTTGTTGTTCCAGAAAATATTCAAAGGCAGAAAATATTTACAGACAGCTCACCTAATGGGAAGACAGTATATATAATTGGATCACATGTTCATTTTCTTAAGTGTCCCCCTGCTTCAGCACAAATAATTGAATTACATGCTGTAGACACTGTTTGAGATGTGAAAAATCAAGCTTTCAACTTGTATACTCATAGCCAGTATGTAGCTCATGGTTTGTAATTGCTTGAAATTGTTCCTCTTTTAGATATCGGTAATTCTCAGATTTTACAAATACAGCTTAATTTAAGAGACATGTACTGTTCCTTCCTTAACTTTATAAGACATTTAAGACCTCATACTGGATTGCCTGGACCCCAGGACAATGCCACATCAGATTTGTTTACCAGGCGGATTATAAGCCTTATAGAAATAATTGGTCATACAAACTTATTTTTTACATCATCAAAATAATAATAGCTTGAGACAATTATTTGGTATTTCTAGAGAATGTGTAAGACAAACTGCAAAAACTTGTTCTCTGCATCCTCAATTTTTTTTATAATGGTGTTAATCCTTGGGGACTTATACCTAATCAATAATGGCAAGTGGATGTTACTCATTTCTGATTTTAGAAAATTAAAACATGTTCATGTGACTTGACACCTTTTCAGGCTGTCTAGTTGCAACTGCTTTTAACAGGAGAAGCAACTAAAAATGTAATTAGTTATTGCCTACATTATATTTCTATGCGTGGCATTCCATATCAGATTAAGATAGATAATGGAACTGGCTATTGTAGTAAGACATTTGAGATGTTTTGTTGACAATTTAATATTACCTATATTACTGGATTTCTTATAATCCTCAAGGACAAGGTATTGTGAAGCAGATATTGTGGAACTTTAAAATAATATCTTCATAACTCTCCGAGTGTGGGAGGAGCAGTTACTGGTGCTTCTGCTCTATTTTGCAAGGAACTCTAAAAATTGACTTTTAAAAACTAAAGGGGGTGAGTTATACCCCCAGAAGGGGTCTCTTAAAAATATTCTCCTCCATCATGCCTTTTTTGTTCTGAATTTTCTAAATCTGGCCGTTCATGGCAAATCGGCTGCCGATCGCCTCTGGCACCCTGAGACTAATTAAAAATTATGCCACAGTTATGTGAAAGGACCCTCTTACCTTTAAATGGCCCAGACCCAGTTCTCATATGGGGCCAAGGATTGATATGTCTGTTTGACACCAAAGAAGGCGTGGCTAGATGGCTGCCAGAAAGATTAGTGAAACAAACAGATACCTCCACAAAGCCAGACCCAATTGTAGATAAAATGGATAACAACTGAGATCCAGGGGAGAGAGATCTCCCTGAGAATTCCCTTCTTTTTCCTTACCAAATAAAAATGAGTTACCCGTGGTGTTTGCTGTTGGAGGTTCTGATCCTGATGCTGGCCTCAGGACTTGTATTAGTCAGAACTTCAATGGGCCATTGACAAAGACATCGAACAGCTAGAGATTGGCATCACTAATCTGGAAAAATTCCTTATCTGCTTTTCCTTCAGCAAGAGGGGCTCTGTGCCACCCTCAAGAAGGAATGCTGTTTTTATACTGACCACACTGGGGTAGTTGGAGATAGTGTGGCCAAGATCAGAGAGAGATTATTAGAATGGCAAAAGAAACATCAAGAACAAGAGAAACTGATTTTCTGCCTCTCCTTGTCTTACCATTCTTCTCCCTTTCATTCTGGGCCCTGTAGTCAGACCCCTTTTCCTTTTGGCTTTCAGCCCTTGGGCTGTTAACAGACTCACTGGCTTTGTAAAACAACAAATTGACTCCACAGCATCTAAACCTCTACAAGTACATTATCATAAACTTGATCTGGCTGATAGAGGCGTGGCTGAGCCTTGTGATGACATATCTCTTTTAGGAGCTGCATAGAACTCAGACCTGTGGACATTGGTTCGGCATGGCATGGACACAATGTGTGTTGGGAGCCAACTCAGCAGAAATCAGCTATCACTTTGCAGCCATCTTGAGCCATATACCCTGACAAGAGACTTGTTTTCAACAGCCTACAACAGCTGAGCGCACTCTGATATATATCTTGTTTTTCTCACATATCTTGTTTTGCTGTTTAGTGCCCCCAGCTGCAGGGCACATGTGTTATCCATGCCTGCAAGGCACGTGGCAAAGAGTATAAATACCCCGGATTTTCCCTTCAATAAAGGAGACTTGGAACTTGATCAGAACCCCTGTCTTGTCTCCATTCTTCAAGTCTCTTCCCTTTCATCCCCACTCTCTCTCTTGCTAGACCCTGACCTGTGAACCAGGACAAATGTGGGTACCTACAAGGGGTGCATGATGTGGTACTGCAAGGGGAGGACCCAAATTGTCCACTTCTGAGTCCCCCCAAAAGGAATCCTGATTGCATAGAGGTTGGTGCTGATTTCTTGTGTCTCAATGCAGCCAACTAGGACCCTTGATATCCTATGTGGCCCATGAGACAAATAACCCTCTCCTCCCGAAAAAAGATGCCATTTCAAATGATACTGGGAGAGTCAGGTCAATATATTCCCCCTCTGGTTAATGCCCACTCATCTCTTAATGAGATTTCTTAATGTCCTCATTTGCCTGCCAGGCTCCTTTAAAATTGTTAAAAGGGAGGAGATGACGGGAGCCAAACCCAATAAATTACCTGCTGTTCTGAAAAGCCTAGTCAGTACAAGCTTAAGAAAGGACCTTCACAAATATCAGGTCCCAGGAACTCAAAGAACATCTGGCATTTCCTGGGAGCTGGTTCTGACAGTGGGATGGTCTTGGGCAATGAGGATATGACAGTGGGATGGTCTTAGACAAGGAGAATTCAATATTGGGATAGCCCTAAGCAACGACCCTCGCCTAAACTTCTCGTTTTTGCTGTGTCTTTACAACCTGCCCCTGAAATTAAAGTTGCAGAGCTTCATCAGAACCCCAGACTTGCTCTCATTCTTTGTGTTTCTTGTCTCTTCATTCTTTCAACCCCTTCCCTAGGGACTCATTGAATCCCTGCAGGCTGGGGCACCGTGGGATCAATAGTCTAGAAGAGTAGGAGACTCCACTTCTATCCTATCTCCATAAACAAAATAGCAAGACTTCACACTGTGATTTCTTAGATGCTGCTAAGAACAAAAACCAGTGAGCGTTACAAAGAACCCAGGGGCACCTGGAATGAAAGGCAGGGGTGGAGGGGGAGAGCTTTCACCCAAGAACAGTCCACAGAAATCTGGAGACCCAACAACTTTATTTATGATGCTCTTGGTTGATTTAGCATTTATAAACACAAAAATTTTACTTTTTTCTGCTTTTCAGGAGTTCCATTTAAAAAAAAAAAATCAGTTCGGCCTCAGAGGGTTCCCGTCATGTGTGGAAATCTTCTTTGCAGCTTCCAGTATTTTGTCTTTGCATTTAAGTTTTGATGGTTTGACTGTAACATGTCTTCCTGTGAACATCTTTTGAATCATCCTGTTGGCTGTTCAGTTAGCTTCCAGGCTTTGCATTTCTGGTTCCCTTCCCAGACTTGAGACGTTTCCACCACTATTTCTCTGAATGGTTTTCTTCCCCCCAAGTTTGTTATTTGTTTCTGCTTGGTGTATCTGCTGCTGTGTTCCTCCACTGACTTTCTGGTTCAATTATGCCTCCTTCCCCTAAATGACTTGTCACTTTTAGATATCCGGTGAAGTTCCCAGTCTGTCAATATATTGCCTTCCTCTCCTCCCTGAGTTTGGTTGTAGGCATCCTTTTTGAATACTATGTTAGGTAAATCTCATATCTCCATTTCAATATGGAGAGTTTATGGAGATTTTACTTCTGTCAGTTGGAATAGATTTTCCAGTTTCTACATGTTTTTTTTTTTTTCAAACCCTCTGTGCATTTCTGTGTATTTAAAAAGGAGTCAGGTCTCCAGATTTCTGTAAACTGTTCTTGAGTGGGAGCACCCCCCCTCTCCCTTTCACCCTTTCATTCCAGGTGCACCCCTGGGTTCTTTGTAACACCCACTGTTTTTGTTCTTAGCAGCTTCTAAGAAACCACAGTGTGAAGTCTTGCTATTTTGTTTACAGAGATAGAATAGAAGTGGAGTCTCCTACTCTGGTATATGACTGACGCCAAAGCTTGGTTAAAAAAAATACTGCGAGGGTGTTCCACCAATCTGCAGATGTTTTGATACATAACAAGTAGTGATTGCCAAGAAACTTTAAGGTTAAAGTAAGAATTGTTAATAGAAAAAGAAAACCGCAACACACTCACACACACACACACACACACACACACACACACACACACACAGAGCCAAAACATGTGCATCCGTGTGTGTGTGTGTGTGTGTGTGTGTGTGATAGCAAATAATTACTTTCATATAATGACAAAAACTATAGACTGAATGCTCTAAAATTGTGATCAAGAGCTGCAGAAAGGTCGGGACAATAGAAGATGGGGAACTGAAGAAAGAAAGGTAAATTCCCAATTAAGAGAAAAACACTAAAACTAAAAAGTCTGAAGAGAGAAATATAAACCTTTGAGTCATTTGGGGGCCTGTTAAGTTTAAGATCCTGATTTGATGTGAGATACACTTGGTGAGTATCTATTCCTATTGCCGTCAAAAATTATATCAGTTCTGACGTGTCACAAAATATACCAAACACAGTAGTTTAGAGACTAGAAAAGAAGTCTAAAAAAACTTAAATGAAAGAGCTGAATGTGTCTCTGAGGGGAGAAAACATAATGTGGTGAGGAGGGAACAAGTCATCTGTTTTCTACAAGACAAGACATAGAAAAGTATCTGACACTTTAAATATGGTCAATGTGCACAAAATAGGAAAAGCTAGATGCTTTTACATCAAACAAGACAAATAAAATAAACACAGTCACACCTGCAAATGTCTATGCTCACCTGATCTGCACACCAGTACCTGATGGATAAAATGGTCATTCCAAACATCAATGCTGGCCATGGAATGTCTCCAGTGACAGGGTCTCGGAAGATGTGAAAGGAGTCCGGCTGAGGAGTGTAGCACCTGGGGCTGATCGTCAGGTTGTCCCCCTCAACTATAGAGGGGATGGCATTCATGTACTTCTCTGTAAAGCTCTCGTAGCCTCCGACTTCAGCAAATGCTAGAAAGGCATCAGATAGAATGTGTGAGGATTTCAAAGAGCGCATGTTCACAAGCTCCACTGCAGCGAAGGCACCTGAGTGCTTCCTGTTACCATGGTCACAGCTTCAGTGCTTTCCGCAATGGCGGGTGCATGCCTGTGGGGTCATCCATGATAGAATACTGGCTTCCACTGAGCATTCAAAGAAAATAATTCCTTAATATTGTTTCTTTCTTATTTCTTAAGTAAATCACCTAGCAAAGCGATGAACTCATACATAAGAAAATACTTATGCAGTTCAATTAAGGTCACCACTTAATAACATTTGCCCAGTACCAAACTCTACACATCTCACTAGACTGTTCACAGTTACAAAATGGCCATTTAGAAGCAAAAGAACTTTGTTATGGTTTTACACGTTCTCTGTCAATTACATTTTTATTCAACACACACACAAACACACACAGAGGAGGGCACGCACACACATGTGTATACACATTCATACACACACTCACAGACACTCACATACTCATACATACACAAATGCACAGACACATGCACACACAAACATGTACGCATATGCAGACACAAATGTATGGACACACATGCACACACAGAACCATGACAGCTGAAACCAGAAGAAAGTACCTTTCTATCCTTCACTCCTGTGTTCTCTACTTCCTATCACTGAGGTCACACCTTTCTCCATCACATTTCTAAGTTACACCCTACCCACATTTACAATGTTTCCATGTATACATGTGTACATCGCAGGCTAGGATCTTCACTGAAGGAGAACATTCGATGTTTGTCTTCTGTTTGATTTTTCTAGGCTTGAGTCACTTTGCTTAGTGTCATACTTTCTGTGGCCACAGCTTTTTCTGCAAACTTCCTGATGAAGTAGGAGAACAGGCATACATGGCTTCCATTCCCACCTTGAAGCCCTAGAGATATATGTTTCACTGTAGTCAGGTTTTCTAGTTCAAAACCCAAGTAGGAGCTACAATTTTATATGAACAAGTGTGTGTGGGGGAAACAAAGGCCTCTGGATTAGGGTGGAAAGGAGAGAGGGGGATGGGAGAGAGACAGAGATGGAAACACATAAATGGTGATACACTGACACACACACACACACACAAAGAGACAGAGACAGAGAGACAGAGACAGACAGAGACAGACAGAGACAGAGACAGAGAAAGACACACAGAAGAAGAAAGAAGGAGTGAAGATGGGGAAGGGAGAGAAAGACAACAGAGGGAGACAGATACACTCAAAGGGATAGCCATACACACACACACACACACACACACACACACACACACACACACACACACACACATGCTGAGGTTGGATGGTAAACTTCCATGCCAGGAAGTTTAGTAAGGTAGAGCAGATTGATACTTGGAGACTCGGTGAGCACACACCTAAGACTTAGATGACTCCCTGCTCCTTGCCAGACTCCTGGCCTGGAACACAAGCCATGCTTCTCATATAAAAGAAACATGTCTGGGCTGGAGAGATGGCTCAGCAGTTAAGAGCACTGACTGCCCTGCCAGAGATCCTGAGTTCAATTCCCAGCAACCATGTGGTGGCTCACAACCATTTGTAATGGGATCCAGTGCCCTCTTCTGGTGTGTCTGAAGATAGCTGCAGTGTACTCATATAAATAAAAATTAAAGAAATCTTTAGAAAGAGAGAGAGAGAGACAGAGAGAGAGAGAGAGAGAGAGAGAGAGAGAGAGAGAGAGAGAGAGAGAAACGTGTCCCATGGTCATGCAGGCTTAAAACAGTTCTCCATGCTAATGAGGTGCCTAGAGGCCTGGAGGGGTTAGACAATAAGCTTCCTTTCCCAGAAATTCCTCCCTGCAAAAGATGTTTAATCACAGGACTACTGAGAAGTGTGTATGGAACATTATGCATCCATTTCCCACCATGAACAGACACTCAACTGTTTAGAACCATGGGCTGCCTCTTTCATCAAGATCTGCCATGAGGAGCCATGGAGGAGGCATTCAGCTACAGAACCATAGCTTAATTCTCCTGTAGAAGATCTCTCTGCACTCCCAGACACAGCTACCACCAAGCCTGCCTCTGCCAAGCTAAGGACAATCGCTGCTGGGACAAACTGGAGCTCCCCTTACTCCTGGCCCTGGGCTAGATGCTGTACCCAGCCTGCAGCCTCCAACTCTGTTCTTGGCTCTTTTATGACTCCCAGCGATGCTTGGATGTCCAAGAGTCAGAGAACCCACTAGCTCTGAACCTCTTCACAGGCCCCGGGGACCCCAGAACCAGCTCTGGCTTTCCCACATCTCAGACTGCTTTCCCATCCCCAGAGCAGTGTCTCGGCATTTCCCTGCAGCAAAGTACCAGCCTGAGCAAGGGATAAGTGTAGTGTTCTGGCTCCCTAATTGACTGTACCCAGTGGTAGGGTAGATGCAGGACACCTCCCCCCCACCCCCCACACGCACAGAGAAAAAGAGAGGGGGGATATTGGGAAAATACAATTTACCAATGAGGGGAGGGGAGGGCAGGATATTGGGAAAATATGATTAACCCATGGACTCAATCTAGACTCAACAGTGAGCAGAGTTGCAGTCCAACCTTACAGAAATCCTGGAGTGTGAAGAGCCGACAGAAGGCGGCTATCATCCGTGCAGCCATCTTGAGCCACAGACCCTGACAAGAGACTTGTTTTCAACAGCCTACAACAGCTGAGCACACTCTGAGAACATCTCTGTTTTGTATACCCAGGATTTTCCCTTGGGTGTGTGTGACTTAAAGGTGTGACTTAAGAAGTGAGACTTATAAAAGGTGAGAGGCAGACAGAAGAGGGGACTGAAAACTTGGAACTTGGAACTTGGAGGCACTAGAGACTAGGAACTAGGGACTAGGAACTTGAGACTTGGACAGAGAGAAGAGGAGAGACTTGAGAATAAACGGGACCAAATCACACTCTGTCTTGTCTCCATTCTTCACATCCTCCCTCACTTTCTCTTTTGCTGAACCCTGACCCACGGACCGGAGCAGCAGTACAAGCTGGGACAATTTAGCCCCCAAGGCTTGGGGCAGTGCGGGCTCTAGCAATTTTGGCCCCTAAGCTTTTGGCAGTGCAGGTTCCAACATTTGGCAGAGCAGTCCCCAACACTGGAGTCTTCAGAGCATACTAGCAACTAGAAATATTTTTCTTCCCTTATGGTACAATGCCAGGAAGCCATTTTGAGATAATTCTGAGTCTGCAGCTTTAAGAATCAAAATCCTGAGTACTGGTGGAGCTTTTGGGATTCTTCCTCCCACTGGGTTGTCTCATCCAGCTTTAATCACAGTAACTAAATACGCCATGTTTAGTTGATATCCCTGGAATATCAACTAAACATAAGTGTTGATATCACTTTACTGAAGGAGGAGGTGTGGTTGGGGGCCAGGAGAGGGGACTAGAGGAAGAGGAGGGAGGAGAAACTGTGGTTGGGATGTAATATATGAGACACACACGACACACACACACACACACACAGAGAGAGAGAGAGAGAGAGAGAGAGAGAGAGAGAGAGAGAGAACCAAAATTGCTTTTATCATTTTTTTGCTCGGAACCCACTGTAAAGACCAGGTCCACAGACAGTCAGTGTTGCTAGCAACAAGGCCAAGGGCTAGTCACAAGGGAGAGTCTTTCAGAGAAGTGTAGCTCAGTATGGAGGGGGTGCAATGGTTCAGTACTTGTCTGTTAGAATACATTCTAGAACGGAATTGTAGGATAATTCTGAGTGTTTGTGAGAAAACAGGAAAACAAGTCTTGTGATCCCCATTTCTTCAAAAACACAGAATTGAACTTGTAATGTGTTTTCATGCCTCTCCCAGGTATAGTGGGTAGGACTGAGTTCATGTTAGACTCAACCTGCTCTTGTGATTTGTTTATACACCTCTATGGAAAAACATGTTTTTGCCATGTGCAGCTTGTTCTTGTGACTCTATACTTTATTCAGATGACTTGCCTTAACCCTCAGAGTATAAATTGTCTGATGCTCTGAATAAAGTTGGCCACTGCATGAGACTTCAGTCTGCCTCATTTACTGGCTCCATTTTCCCAGGTCCCACCACCTCTAGAGTTGTAAACACTTGCCAACTTGACAAGATCCAGAATGATCTAGGAGAAAAGCTACTGGCTGTATATTGAATATTAGAAAATCTTTGCCAAGAATTTCTCCAATAGGGAATTAACATAAAGTATATTTGATGAACACAGAAACGCCCTGAACTTTGGAGGCTGAAGCAGGAGTGTTAGTATATATTTTTCACAATCTATTTTTTAAAATATATTTTATGTATTTACCATTGCTTTCTTCAGACACACCAGAAGAGGGCACCAGACCCCATTACAGATGGTTGTGAGTCACCATGTGGTTGCTTCGATTGAACTCAGGATCTCTGGAAGAGCAGTCAGTGCTCTTAACCACTGAGCCATCTTTCCAGCCCTTCACAATCTATTTTAATAAGGGTTCAACCTCCCCTCTAGCCTACCACCCACCAGAGGTAGTGGAAAAGAAAGGTTATTTGGATGCAGGGGAAGTAGACCTGTTTAGAAATAATTCTTTGGCGTACGTACTGGCTGAATTTGGGTGTCAACTTGAACTTCGGTGTTAACTTGTGGAGTTATCACAGAGAAAGGAGCCTCCCTTGAGGAAATGTCTCCATGAGATTCATCTGTAAGGCATTTTCTCAATTAATGATCAATGGGAGAGGGCCCAGTCCATTGTGGATGGTGCCATCCCTGGGCTGGTAGTCCTGGGTTCTATAAGAAAGCAAGCTTAACAAGCTAGGGGAAGGAAACCAGTAAGCATCACCCCTCCATGATCTCTGCATCAGCTCCTGCCTCCAGATTCCTGCCCTGTGTGAGTTCCTGTCCCAACTGACATACAGTCTACCATTATATGGTAATTTCATTTAAACTTATTTTATATCTTTCTATTTATTAGGATGAGTCTACAGTAGTAGGTTTCTATAGGGATTTTCAAAAGGCCTTTAGTGTTAGTGTGGCACTTTGAATGAGAATGGCCTTCATAGGCTCATATCTTTAAAACTTTGTCCATAGTTAGTAGAACTGCTTGTAAGAATTAGGAGATATTCTCGATAGCTTTATATCAAGTTGACACAAGCTAAAGTCATTTGAAAGGAGGGAACCTCAATTTAGAAAATGCCTCTATAGGATTGAGTTGTAGGCAGGCCTGGAAGGCATTTTCTTAACTAGTGATTGTTTGGGGAGGGCTCAGCACATTGTGGGTGGTGCCATCCATGGGCTGGTGCTCCTGGGTTCTACAAGAAAGCAGGCTGAGCAAGCATTAAGGAGCAAGTCAGTAAGCAGCACTTCGCCATGGCTTCTGCATCAGCTCCTGTCTCCAGGTTCCTGTACTGCTTGAGTTCCTGTCCTGATTTCTTTCAATGATGAACAGTGATATGAAAATGTAATCCAAAATAATCCCTTTCCCCTGTAGAGGAATTTTAATTCATCAACATGGTTGCTCTGTCAAGGGCACATCTAAAGACCTTCTCAGGCTATGTGATTCAGCTGGAAGGCAGACACTCCCTGGATTACAGTATGATCTATGTGTAAATAATACACATATTTAATCCCTAACAATGTAGGCTAGATTAATTTGTAGAAGGAAGCAACCATGTTTGAGAGTGATGTCTAATTGAGTGGCAGACAAACTGACAAATTAGAGAAATAATTGACAGAATGAATCAGGAATAGGATATGCACACCTCTCAGGAGAACAGCACAGGAAAGAGAGGTGACTTAAGAGACAGTATACACACACCACACACACAGAGAGAGAGAGAGAGAGAGAGAGAGAGAGAGAGAGAGAGAGAGAGAGAGAGAGAGGAGGGTAGATGCAGTTTTCCCAAGAGTTACAGAAATAGGTTGCAAGTGACAACAGAGCAAGCCATAGAATGAGAAAGCAGCCAGATTAGAACAGATTGTCAGAGTTAGTTTGAGATTGACAGAGTTAAAAATTTCCAGAAACTCCTAACAGGCTGAGCAGAACCAAGAGTGCAGGTCAGCTTGGTTGTGAGCTTTGTGTTTCAGGAACTTGGCTGACCACAAGATAGATGGTTGAATATGAATAGGCTCTTGAGAATAGCCAATACAAAATGTTCCCCATGACTGTTCCTTGGACCCTGTCACAAACTAAATAATGGGCTGGGACTTTCCACAGGTACTCTCCAATAACCCCCCTTCACTCCACTTGGGTTGTAGTTTTCCCCCCTGGGTTGTGATTTTTACCTTGTGGTTTTTGCCTTTAAATTTTCTCTGCCTCCAAAGCCGGGGGGTCAGACCCCACTGCCCATGCATGGGTCATGGGTCTTGACCTCAGCATGCTGATCAAAATATACCTCTTGCTGATTGCATTGAGTTCAGTGTCTTGTGAGTTATTGGGTAGCCATGAATTCCTGAGGCTTGGGTGAGGTCCTCCCTATGTGGGGGCCTTGCAAGACCAAGCAGAGCAATTCAATCAGAAACTGAGAGAAGGCACTTTGAATGAGTCAGTTTGGAGAGGAGTTTGAGCCAGACCAGCTGAGTTGAACTATCCAGCCAGCATTCAGAAAGAGCTGGAAAGGGTGAGTTTACTGAGCAGTAAGTCTTCAAGACAACAAGTACATCAGGTGATTTTAAGTTACTTTGACATTCCTCCCCACTTGCTTTTTGGTCATGATGTTCTATTGCAGCAGTAGAAACCCTGACTACACTGGAGGTATGGACTTGCAGGAGGTATGTAACAAGGTAGGTGGGATTTGACTCAAGCCATGAGAATGTACTCTTTGCTTGCTGCTTGTGGATCAGGCTGTGAGCTCAAAGATTCTGCTCCAGCACCATGCCTACCTGCTTGCCACGTTCCTTTCCACCATGACAGTCATGACTTCTTATATCTCTTAAACTGCAAGCTCCAAATAAACTCTTCATGCTAAAAGCTGACTTGCTCTAGTGTTTCGTCACAGTGAGGGAAAAATAACCAAGACAGAAGTTTCTGTGACAAACCAGATCATGGTGTTGTGTTGCTGTTTGTTTGTTTTGTGGGGATGTAAAATGTTTGGGGACTATAAAAGCATTTGGATGCTATGAGTAGGATGTAATGGGCTGTCCTAGTACAAGCTAGGAAAAGACAACATGTTCCATTAATCTACACATCTGTCTTTGTTCTCATACCACATTTTTTTATTATTACAGCCCTATAATATCTGGAGATCTGGTCTAGCAATCCGGTCAGTATTTCTCTTTTTGCTCAGGATTATTTTACCTATCTGTTCTCTTTTGTGTTTCCATATTAATGTTGGGATAGTTTTTTCTATCCCAACTAGATGAGGACTTTGATTGGGATTGTGTTAAATCTGTAAATAGCTTTTGGTAATATGGTTATCTTCACAAGCCAAGTCTATCAATCTATGAGCAATGGATGTCTTCCCATTTTCCAGTGCCTTTATCTCTTTCTTCAGAGGTTTAAAGTTTTTCTTTGTGTTGTCTTTCATTTCTGTGCTTGGCTTTATTTTGAGATATGTTGTTTCCTTTGAGGACATTGTGAATGGAGTGTATTCATGGTCTCATTCTCTGTGTGTTTGTTGTTGGTATATAGAGAGGCTATTGAGTTTTAAATTTTTATTCTGTGTCCTGCCACATTGTTGATTATTTCTAGAGGTTTTCTTATAGATCTTTGGGATTTCTTATGTCTAATACACCACTGGCAAACAGGCATAGTTTGATTTCTTTTCTTATTTGTATCCTTTTAATTCCTTCCCATTGACTTATTGCTCCAGGCATTGTTTGAACACAATTACTTAGATTAACCTCATAGGAGAAGCTAAGGTGGGAGGAGTAAGGAGAGGAAGAGGAGAAAGAAGAGGAAGAGCTAGGGGAGAGACAGACAGACAGACAGAGAGAGGGGGGGAACATGGAAGCAGATGTGTGCATGTCTCTAGCAGTCAAAGGTAGTTGATATATCTAGGTTGAGTATTAGGTTACACCTCTGATTGTGTGGGCATCTTGTTACTGAGCATTACCAAACATATAAAACCTTTGGATAATCTAAGCATTGGAGTCTCATTTGTACCAAGCCCACATGGATTTTGCAATGGTCTGGGCTCAGCCAAGCATTGTGGGGACAGTGTGAGAGATTGGCAGAGCCATCTCCCAAGCTGGCGTCTCCTGAGTGGCAGGGCTGGTGTCTCTGACTGCCTGAATGGATGGCCCAAGCTGAGCACTGGCAGTATGGCCACAGCTGCTCCTGGCCGCAGGCCCAGGCTAGTCAGAAACATGGTGGTTGATTAAGAAAAGCCAGGTTGAATGCCACCATTTTAAATATTTCTCACAATACAACCCCAAGATACAAAATTAAAAACAGTAGTAATAAACTCATCAAAAATTTCAAGACCTCTAAGAAGGACACAAGGAGCATCTCAATATATTTAAAGAGGAGAAATGCCTGAGCTGATGCACAAGAAAACACAACATAAAGCTGGAGGAGGTGATGAAGAGAAGAATACAGGGTTTCAAGATGTAGTAAGAAACAGAAATTTGAAGAAGACTCAGGCCAAAATGAAAAGCTCAATAACCCAAGTGGAAAACTCAAGGGGAAGCTTTACAAAGAGACTGAATCAAGAAGAAAGGAACATCAGCATTCAAGATAAAGTAGATTGTTTAGATGTTAATTCACATCTGCCCAGGCAAAGTTCATGGGACAATGACTATCAACAGATGAATGGGCTTGGCGCTGCCAGGACTGAAGCTACTTCCCCTGTCTACCCACAGTCTTTATCTAATACAGCCAAAGAAGCCCAGCCAGATGACTGGACTGTTAACATTCCCATTAAGGGATCTATATATGAAATGGAAGTATGATGCAGTGAAACCAGGAGGCAACATTACAGAACAAACAGACAGGCACATTTCCCATAATTCCCCAGCCCAAGGTAGAGCACACACTCTTCACTTACCAAACCCCATGAGAATTAAGGAGCCAACCAGCATGATGAAAGTCTGCAGAGAGTCTGTGTAGATCACTGAGGCCAAGCCCCCTATGGATAGAAAATAATGGAGCAGGACATTTTTTCCACACATCCTGATTTCCCTCTTCACCTCTGGGTTCTCCTCTATCCCAAACATAGAAAAGAGTCAGCAGACAACATATCACAGGTCCCATGTGAGCCACGGCTTGTCTTGACATCATTTTCTTCTAAGTGTTTATTAACATATTTAATTCATTTTCTTTTCTTACTAAGATACAAAGTTCTGTGAATTATTGGTGGAGTTTCATGTTGGTGAGTTTTTGAATATTAGGTAAGGGAAAACTGACAGCTTGCCATAATAATCTATTCAATTACCCCTATTTGGGATATCTATCTATCTATCTATCTATCTATCTATCTATCTATCTATTTTTATCTATCTATCTATATCTATATATCTATATATAGATCCTTGCTCCTTTTCAGATTCATGACCTCTTCCCCACTAATTGTTGTTACCTGCATATATGTACACATATATACATATACATCATATATATCATATACATCATGTACATCATATACATATATATTTCTATATGTAACCTGCTCAACCTCAATCTTCTTATATCTAACAATAAACATTCTGTTGTCTTTCTTGTAATTGCTGCTCTTGTCCTGTGCTTTATTCTCACAGTGTCAATGGGATAGTATCCTTAAGCTGGCCCTCGGAAGGCTAACACCAATACTAGTAATCACAGATCAAGGAGGACAGACAGAACATATAATGGGTGAGTAAAGCCAGAGGCAGACTTACCAGCCACCGTGTAAAAAGCGGTGATGGCCAAGAGGATGAAGACTGCCAGGTAGAGGTTCAGTCCCAAGGCCAACTGGATGAATATGGCTCCGGAAAATATGTTCGACTATGAAAGCGACAGTGGGGATGGGAAAGAAAGATGGATTTCAGGTCTCTGAGTTTCCTGCTCTAACATCCACCTCCTTTCCTCGCTCTCCTGGTAGACACCTGCTCCTCCTCCAAGAGTCCACTTAGATGTCCCCACCACAATTTCCCCTGTAGGTCATTGATAATTTTCACCATCTCTTCTGTATACTCACCACAGGTAGTTCATTGTTCAAAGGCTACATAAAGGAAGTGGCATATCCTTGTAGGGGGAGGTGCTATTAGTAAGGTCTGGTTCCCTGATTGGTTCTTGACTTGGTCAATAAAGAAGGTGGGAGCCAATTGCTGGGCAAAAAGTAAAGGTGGGATTTCGGTGTACTTAGGAGGAAAAGGGACACGAGGAAAGACAAGGGGCCTTTTGGGCCAGGCTTTGGAATGAGAAACACACAACAGCCATGTACGATCTTGGGGTAGCTAGAACCAGCGACCTCTGCCACTGGTGGATGGCTGATACAGGCTATCCAATAAGGTTAGGGTAAGAGATTCTGTGCCCAGCAATTGTGTTATATGGCAAGTTCAAAGATAATAAAGCTGTCTGAATGTTTTTCTTCTGAGGAACAAAGTTGGTCAGAGAAAGGGAAGCTGGGGTGGTAGCTAGAATCTAGCCGGGGGGAACAGGTAAGCCAGGAAATACTGAACCTGCTAGAGAAAACATAGGCACTACACTGTAAGATACAGGCCCTGGAAAGGATTTTTTGAACAGAACACGATTTGCCTAGGAATTAAGGTCAACAATAGACAAATGGGGCTTCTATACCACAAAGAAAACCGTCAACCAAACAAAAACGAAGCACACGGAACTGGGGGCATTCTTTTACAGCTACATATGTGTTAGAGGGTGAATCTGGTAGATTCTGATAGAATATGAATGTTCAGATTCGATGAAGAACTTAAAAAAATGAAAAGAGTCAATAAAACAAATGACCCAGTTAAAAAAAATGGGCCATAGATCTGAAGAGAGATTTCTCCAAAGAAGAAATAAAAATGACCAAGAGGGATCTAGAATATTTTTCAACATCCTTAGTGATTAGGGAAATGCAAATCAAAACAGCCTTGAGATTTCATCTTACACCCGTCAGAAAGACAGAGATCAACAAGACAAATGACAACAAATGATGGAGAGGATGGGGAAGAGAAATGGAACTGGAACCCCCGCTGCACAGCATGGGTGGGGTTGCAAACTGTACCAGCCACTGCAGAAATAAGTGTGGAGAATTCTCAAAAAACTAAAAATGAACCTACCACCTGTCCTGGTCATACCGCTCCTTGACATCTCCACAAAGGAGTCAACGTCCCACTCCACAGAGCTTGATCAACTGTGTGCATTGACCCAGTGGCTGTGTTCAGTTCACAATAGTTCAGGAAATGGGAATGACCGAAATATCCTCCCATTAATGAATGGATAAGGAAAGTGTCGTAGATACACATGGTGAGATTTTATCCAGCCATAAGGAAAAATAAAATCAGGAAGTTTGCAAGAAATGTCTGGAAAATATGCTAAATGAGGCAACCCAGGCTCAGGAGGATAAACATCACATGTTATCTGCCATATGAGGATCCCAGCTTCTAATTTATATACAAATAGAAATAATATAAATGTTATGTTAATAATATGTTATCAATATTATATATAGTAAACTTGAATAAAAATAACACATACATAACCATACACACACACACATATGTGTGTGTGTGTATCTATGTATATGTGTGTATGTGTGAGAGTGTGTTTGTTTATATGTATGGGCATGAGTGTGAATAGAGGTTATAAAAGCAGAGAGAGGCTCATAAACATCAAAAATGGCTCTAAAGGGGTTATGAGGAGAGGGTAATAGAACACATGCAACAGGAAGTCAGCAAGGGGAATCCTGGGAGGGGTACGAATAGGGGACAGAGATATGGGGGTTTGTGAATTCAACCCAAGCAAAGTATTGTGGAACTGCCTAGGAAAACTGACACTCTGTACACCAGTTAAAAATAACTCGTACCAAAGCTTTTGCCCTCACCTTCACCCCACTACCCCAAAAGGGAAAAAACTCAACAAAGGGAAGACCTGACAAATAGGGACAATATTTACAAACTAGACACTAAAAGAATTCAACAGCAGAAGGTACACAGGAGCCGATTACAAATGGATAAATGATCTTAAAAAATCATTCTTACAAGGATAGATATTAATAGCACATGAAATTTACTTAACTCTTCACATTTTACTTATTTGTTATGTGTATGCATGCTTTGTCTGAAAGTAAAATTACTTCCTGCCTGCCTGGCATCAGTGGAAGCCAGAAAAGAATCCCAGGTTCCCTGCAATGGGAGTTACATATCTTTGTAAGTCTCCCTGGAAATGAACTGAACTCAGGTTTTTCTGAACAGTGAGTACTTTTTACCAACAAACCATCTCTCCATTCCTGCCAGGAGCCAACCTTACTCCATTTTGAAAGAACAGTTTAAGGTTTTGTTTTTTCTCAGCTATCTACTCCTGAGAAAGCAGGTGGCCAGCAGTCGCTGTGCCCTGAGCCAGACAAAAAACATCTGCCATTGCAAGATATCTGCTGTGGCAGAATGCCCAGCTTCTGTGAAATTTCCCCAAACTAATTATCCCCTTCCCTGCCTGTATAAATTGCCTGAGAAAATACAGCTTGATGGACTTTGATCAGAAAACTTGTCCTGGTCTCCTTCTTTGTGTCTATTGTCCTTTCACTCTTTTGCCGGCCCCTTCCTCAAATCCCCTGCGGTCCAGGGCACATCCCCACAAAACCTTTTTATTAAGTAGAAGTTGAACATTGGTAATCAGCGGGAAAATGCAAACCCCAACCACACTCAGACATGCTATATTGTTCAGGTCTGAATAGCTAGTATGAAAGAAACGAAAAGTAACAAATGCAGGAGAAAAGTAACAAATGCAGGAGAAAATTGACAAATGTAGGAGAGAAGTAACAAATGTAGGTGAAAAGGGTAAAAAGTAACAAATGCAAGAGAAAAGTAACAAATGTAGGAGAAAAGGGTGAAAAGTAACAAATGCATGAGAAATGTAACAAATGCAGGTGCAGACTCAGAAAAGTGGAAGGCTTGCATGCAGTTTCCACATGAGGCTATGCAGCTGTTTCAGAAAGCAGGTCTCTCATAACACTAAAGCTAGAAGAGCCTGTGGAGACACCTAGGCACAAGGGCATGGGAGCCAACAGGGAACCCAAGCCCAGAGTTACAGGACACATCTGAATGACAGTGCAGATTTGCCTGAGGAGTCAGGAGGGCACTTAGGGCCTGGAACAGCAAGAGAGCTTGAAAACCCCTGCACATTTGTAGCAGAGGACTATTTTGTCTGACCTTAGTGGGAGAGGATGCACCTAATCCTGTAGAGACTTAATACCCCAGGGAGAGAGGAAGGATGAGGGGATGGGGTATCCTCTCAGAGGCAAATGGGAGGGAGAAAGGAGAGAAGAACTCTCCAAGGAGGACCTGGAAGGGGGGCAACATTTGGGATGTAAATAAATAAAATAATTTTAAAAAATCTAAAATGGGCTGCAAGAGCCACCAGTGAATTGGAAGAAACTGGGTGCCATTTCAAAAGATGCCCTGTGAATGTATTAAAGGTCTCTTAAGTTAAAACCTGGTGACTTCAGCTTTGAGGAGGACAGAGGCAGGAAGATCGCGGATGCTTGATGGCTTCCAGATAAAATAAAATAAAATAAATAAAATAAAATAAATAGGTGAAGAGATCAGAATATCTGGAGACACACACAAGTTAAGGCAACTGAAAACAAATCAGCAGTACAGAAATTCTTGAACAAATGCTGTACACAGAGGAAGGAGAAAGTTTTATATACAAGAGTATGGTACAGTGCCTGAAAGCAATAGGACAATGAAGGAGAATGGAGGAGGAGCCAGTCATAGTCACATAGCAAACTGGCAAACACCCAGAACCACCATGAGGACAGAAGGATATGACTGACTTAAATTAGCCATCAGCCAGAACAACCAAAACAAAATCACAAGCAACAGAAAACCCTCCTTGCTCATAATAGTGAGCACAATGGCCTTAACTCACCAATTTAAAGACACACACTAGCAGACTGGATTTAAAAAACAACAAAACACTGACCCAGTTATGTGCTGACTCCAAGAAACATGCATCGATCTATGAACTGAGTGTCAAAGGTTAGAAAGTAATCTATAAATCTGCATGAAGCCATAAGCAATTTGGCATAGCAATGATCATCTCTGATAATGAAAATTTAAACCCCTAACCTAATCAGAAAAGATAAAGAAGGCAACTACAGATTGTAAAGGAACAATTCATTAAGGCACATAGCTTTGTCAATATTTATATACCAACTCTTGCTCTCAGTGTCATAGAAGAACCTTTAAGGCAAAAACCACCACATATGCCCAAACTCAATAATCATGGGGGACTCCAGTAGTCTACAGATCTACAGATCCTTTAAATCAAAAGCAGAAAAGACATCTCAGTGCTAGATCACACTGAAGATAGATTGGCTTGAACAGCTAAAAGGGATGAAGATAAGACAGGAAAAAGTTATCTACTTTTATCTGCATATGACATGGTCTCATACTGAAAAGATTCCATGGCGTTCACCTTTAACAAGAAAAAATCTACTGGACCTGATACTTTCAGAAAGTAACAAGATACAAAGCCAACATATAGAATCCAGTAGCTTTCTATTCACCAACAGTGAAAAGAGACTGAGAAAAATACCCCATTCATCATAGCCTCAAAAATCCCTAGAACTAAACCTTACCAAGGAAGTGAAAGGCTTCTTTCTATAGGGGAAACCTTAAGACACTGAATGAAATAAGTGGAGGAAAACATTGGTCATGCAAACACCTTCTGTGCTCTTCCACCAGTATAATTAATGCTGTGAACGTGGCTATAGTCTCAAGAGCAATCTACAGATCTGGTGTGATACTGATCAAAATATAGTGACATTCCTCACAGAACTAAAATTCAGTCCAAGTGCTTGTATGGAAGCACAGACAGACAGACAGATACACACACACACACACACACACACACACACACACACACACACATACACACACACACACCATATGAGTAGCCAAAGAAATTTTAAACATAAAGAATACAGCTAGAGAGATACATCACATTACCTGACCTGCAACTATACTACAAAGCCACAGTAATAAAGACAGCACGTACCAGGGAAGTCTCATGTTAGATGGGAGGTAAACTCACAAAGCTATGGACACCTAATCTTAACAGGGGCATCAAAAAACCAAAAAGGAAAACAATGCTCTTTAACAAATGGTACTGGGAAAATAGGATATACATCCTCAGAGGAATGAAAATAAATCTGAATCTCTTACACGATGCACATGTCAACTCCAATTGGATAAAAGACCTTGATTTAAAACCAGAAACGCATCTGAGAAATGTTAGAAGGCTTTGACGATAATGGACGGAACCTCTGAACCTGTAAGCCAGCACCAGTGAAATGTTGTCCTTTATAGGACTTGCCTTGGTCATGGTGTCTCTTCACAGCAGTAAAACCCAAACCATGATAGTCATGGTCTTCATTACAGCAACAGAGATGCAAAAGGTCAAGGGCACAGATACCCATGTCTTAAGTGAACATCACCGATATCACTTAAGACACACTCTTGCAGGCAAGCTGACTCCTGGGGTTGCATCACTGTGGCTGACCACAGATCCTTCACAGTCCAACACATACGTTCTTGGCTTCTTTGTCTTTGTACCTCCAGTTGGCTCACTAACACCCTCATCCCCTTCCATCATCAGGAGGCCCTCATTTTGGGGATGCACATCCTGTGAGGACTTCTTAAGTTGTGATTCTTCAGCCAATGCCCTTTGCATTTAGACTGAGCTCTAACTGTCAGACTTGGAGGGGAACTGGGTACCTTTATTGTATAACGCAGAAGCACACGGCTCCTGACACCCCTGACACCCCTGGTCTCACTGGCTTCCCTCTTTCTCTCCAAACTGTCTTTCTCTGCCAGCGATGTCAGTGCTGTCTCCCTAAGGATAACTTACAATTTCATTCATCTGTAAGCAGATGTTTATGTTACCCTAACCTGGAGGCTGATTTGCTTGTAACAATGATTCAGCTCAGGCAGAAAGCGAAGGTTAAGGCCAGCCTTTCTCTCATAAAAACTATGACACCTAGTGGGTTGTAACGCTGATAATGTATCTTTAGACACAAATACACATGGGGCAAACTACATTTTCCATATATTCTATTCTGGGTGCCGAATCCTCAATGTTTTCTTCTTTCTTTTCAATTATCTTCAAAGACACATTTTAAAAAAGAATCTATTGTAACATTTAACTGTGGTATCTATTTTAAAGAGGAAGTTTTAGGAAAAGAACAAGGTGGAATTTAGAAAAATAAGTGTATAATTGGGCAAAGTAATTCCCTTCTGGTTCACGTGAAAAAAATATTAATCTGGATTGAAATATTAACATGAGAGAGAATGAAAGGGTTATCACTGAGAAAACAGAGCTCAAGATGTCTGCACAATGGCTAAAGAGAATGTAAAAATATTCTCATGGAAGTCTTTGTACTTTATAAGGTATGTGAGTAAAACTTTCAGTACTTTATAAATATTCACCTAGCCCAGACAGATTCCAGAGTGAGCAGTCTTTCCCTGGCACAGATATTCCAATAGATCTGCAAACATTGTGACCACTCTGATTCCTGTCAGTCCTTGCTTATCTCCAAAGAATGATGAGCCACACGCCCCCTCTTGGTTTCCCAATTAGCCAACCATGCTTGTCTCTGTGAAGCATTTAATCAGTTCCAAACTGGACCCGTTTCTACCGATTTCACGATACATTTATCACCTAAATTAGGTTGTCTCTGTTTTTAACCCATTTTTAGTTTCTAGTTCATATTATACAGGGGAATAAATAGAAGGTAAGATACGTCCTTTATATTGTTACTTCCAGTGACATTTAAGCTATCACTTAAAGAGAAAACATTTTCCTTGTGTATATCCAGTCATCATAGCTGAAGGCTAGTAGGATTAGATGGTTTATACTTCTATTAACAGTCCTAAAATTCTCCTTTATCTTATGAATGCTTTGTAGAAAGAACTGACAGAGGTTAAGGCATCTACACGGCTCCAGCCTGCTGAAACACCACATCCCATTTTATAATCCTGTCTTTCTATCAAGGAACCTCATACAGCTGAGCTGTCAGGAGGTGTGGAACTCACGGAAATGTGAATGGCCACCATGATGAAGAGGGAGAGGACAGAAAGGTAAATCTGCAGTCTCTTCCCACCGAACCGCTTCCTGAGATACTCTGGCATGGTCATCACCTGCAGAGACAGTCATCAACAGGAATTCTCCACAGAGTCTACATCTGCTAAACACCTATGGACAATTAAGAACCTTGCATTAGGTATGTTGGAATAACCACATAAGAAAGGCATAGCTTCATGGTAGAGTTACAGGCTAAAATGATCATGCAGACTGGAGACAGACCATCTTATGATGTCTTCCTAACATTTACTACAAGTTGTGACCTTTGACAAATAGTTTTATATCTCTTTTCCTTGCCTGCCAAGTGAGCCAGTTTTCCTTCCTACCTTCCTTAAGACAATCGAACAATGTAGTCTAGGATGATCTTGAACTCACAAACTTCTGGCTTGTAATTCCCGAGTTCTGGGGTTGTAGGTCTATATTACCATGCTCAGCCCTAGTATGGGTTTATTGTCCTATATGTATATGTAGACATTGAGTACCTACAACTCTAAATGACTTATAGATAGATACACATTTATATTGTTTTTACTGATAGTGTTGCAACATTTAAGAGCAACATTACTTGTAAGTAAGCAACCACCATTATGTGTTGTGCTGGCTACTTTTATGTTAACTCGATACAACTTAGAGTCATTTGGGAAGAGGGACAACCTCAATCAAGAAAATGCTTCCACCAGATGGCCCTGTAGGCAAGCCTGTGTATATTTTTTAAAATTAATTATTGATGTGGATGTGTCCACCCCACCACAGGCTCTGCCACTCCTGGGACCATGGTTCTGGATGATAGAAACAAGAAGGCTGGAGAAAACCATGGTGAGCAATCAAATAAGCAGCACTCCCCCATGGCCTCTGCTTTATTTCCTGTCTTCAGGTTCCTGCCTTGCCTTCCTTCAATGATGGAGTGTGCTGTGGACCTGTGGGTGAAATTAACCCTTTCCTCCTCATGTTGTTTACGACTATGGTGTTTTGTCACAGCAACCCTAAGACTTTCCCAGAGTCTCCAATAAGACTTTGGAAATTGAGCTGCTTCTAAAATGACCTCAGACTTTAGAACCACTGCCATAGAATGAGCATGTGTTGTATCATGAGAAAGACACACTCTTTGGAGACCACAGATAGAATTCTATGACTTGATGTTTTTCCCCAAAGTTCTCAGGAGGTTCAGTTTCAGTGCCTCACATGAGGATGTTGGACTGTGCTATCTGTATGAGGCAGAGCTGAGTGGGAAGACAGATAACAGGAGCTCCACCATCACAGGTGGGTTATGTTATTCTCATAGGAGTGACTGAGGTCTTCAGAGATGGATCGTCATAAAGCAAGGATGAGGTCCATGCTTGACTCCCCCCCCCCAGGGAACCATTTCCTTCTCCATTTCTGTACCATATTTTGACACAGTGGAGGCTAAAGCATTTTGGGTACAATGGTGATTAACCTCCATGACTGTGATCTAAATAAACGTGTTTTCTTTATAAAGGACTCTCCTTCTGGCCTTTTGATACGTACACGAAATTCACTAAGGTGTACTCCAAAAGGCACCAAACATCCATTTTTGAATTGAGTCACTTTTTCCCTGTTAACCCATCACTTGCCTCTTGTCTGTAATTTCTAGCCCCACTAATGGAGGCTGCAAACCGCCTGAACAGGAAGCATCAAGTCTTCAAATTGTTCCTACGCTTCTCTCTTCAACCCCTTACTTTTAGAATCTGGTATCAAATGTGTTACTTTTAACCCAGGAGAGTCTATCTTTCCCTTTTCCCCTATTCCTATAAAATCATGAATATAATGTCTGTCTTTCTCAGAGTGTCTACCATGGGCCTATTGCTCGTGTGAGGTGTCCTCTCAACTGATTTGAGTAGTGCCTCCTAAAATATCAATCTGGTCATGAACCTTGCATTTGTGGAAGCCTGGGCTGCTCACTTTTTAGGGGTGAGAGAATACATGGCTATTACAGTTGAACATCCCCTCCCCTCCCCCACCCATGCAGACCCACATCTATCCCCTACCACTTCCTATAAAATGGCTTCTTACTGCAGTTTTTCTACTCCACGGTCCACTTCTCTCTATCTTTCAGCTGACCTCCAGATAATGCAAGGTCTCTCATGATGTTTAGCTTCTGTGTTGATTCTCTACCCCCTTGGGACTGATTTTTTTCCTGCTTCTAAGGGTGATGTCCCTCGAGATAATGCCAGGTCATTTCTGATTTTTTCTAATGAGCTTCCCTTAAAAACACATGGAAGGTCCTAGATTTAGGCTCCTAGACCAGGTAAAGACAAGCATAGTGGCCATTACACAGAGCCTTACAGATTTCTTACCCATATGTGGCCACATCCTGCTCTGAGCCCTTCCAGGGGAGGGATGGGGGCTTTGTCACCTGCATATTCTTAGCAGTAGGCCATGAGGAGTTTGAGTATTGAGTTTTGCTACGAAGATGTTAGTGAAGAAAACCAACTAGATGGCTCATTTGTAGGCCTGTGAATACTCACCCCTGCCTTGATGTAGATGGGGACAAACACCCACCCAAGAAGTAGCACCACAAGCAGGGCCTATAAGAGACCAGGGAGAGGAAGTAAAGTTAAAGAGGCACTGCTTGTGAGACATCATTTATATTATGAGAAAGACACCATCTTCAGACAGCACGGACAAAATTCTATGACTTGATTTGCCTCTCAAAGGTTTCACGAGGTTCATCTTTGGCACCTCACATGACAGTGTTGGGATCCATTGAAACCACACAGAAGCTCAACATCATGAGAGACCTTGCATTATCTGGAGGTCAGCAGATAGAGACATGGACCATGGCATAGAAACACTGCAGTAAGAACTTATTTTGTTAAATCTTGTCCCACTGAAACAGTTGAGGTCTTTGGACAGCTATCATGTCCTTTCCTCTGAGTTTATGACCCAGAAGCCAATAATTTCTCAGAAATAGGCATGACCCAAGATGTGAGAGAAAAGACTGTCAGACAACAAACATGACAGACTGGGCCTACTTGGACCACTGCAAATGCATCCAATTTTTATCAGAAAGGATTGGCCTTGGATGGCAAGTTGTGAACATGATATTCTTGAGTGGATAAAGAAATGAAAAGGAAATTTCAAGCTTTGTGATGATTCTTGATGAGGTTAATCGTAACTCCCCAGACAAAACAAAAGCCAAGACACAACCAAACATTGACCATGTGTTTGCAGGTTCTTGACAGGTGTGACTGCGTTGCTTCAACAGCAAGTGATGACGGCTACTTTAGGCAGTTCTCCTTATCTTATAGAGGTGGAAACCACACCTCACAGAGGTGAGGCAAGGACAGTGCCACATGCCAGGCTAAAAGGGAAGAGCTGAGCAGAATCCTAAGAGTCACACCCAAGAAGGCCATCTAAACGTGACTCTAGAGGCAAAGTCTGTGGTGCTATCAGGATCAAACTCTGGCCAAAGGGCACATCTGGGGGCTGGGTATATACACTGCAGGATCTCCTGCTACTGATGTAAGATGAGAAGAAATATATAAGGGCAGAGCAAAGGTATCTGTGATGATCCTTAGTCATTCCTAAGTCCACCCAGGGATGGTCTGTCTAAACTACGACCATGGTCTGACTTTATGCTACACTTGTGTCTTCCTCTCATCTGTAGTGCCTGTATGCATACACACGACATGTGAAAATACTGGGTTGGGGTTGGGGGAGATAAGATCAAGTTCCTGAAGCATGTGCCAGGTCCTCTCCACTATTTATGAGCCACACTCCAAGGTGTAAAACCTAAACAATATGCACAATTTTCTCCCAGTGTATTCTACACTGCTGAGTTCATCTAGAAGATTCCTACAAGGGGTAACCACTTATTTTGTATTTTATATAATTGATGGCTACAAATTTAGATTCTAGGAAGAAGAGAGAATATTGCTATTACAGTTGATCAATGGGGAAATGATAGAGAACATTGAGTTTTAGAGACCATGGTTTTGTGAGGGGTAACTTCAGAAGACTGGTCACAGGGAGGTAGTGATGTGGTCACCGGGTTAGGGATGCTTAAGGGAAAAGGGGGACTAACATAAAGAGAAGCAGAAAGAAAATCAAAGAGGAGTACATCCTGTAGACACCTTTCAGAATATCTAGTATATGAATTTGACTGAAACACCTTGATATGGCCTTTGTTTAAGGGAGAACCTTTTGGCACCACTTACATTCCATTCCACACCTGCAATAGCGATTCCTGAAGCCGCTCCTGTTCCAGCTAAGCCCACGAAGTGGTTACTGCCAATGTTACTGGCAAAGAGAGAGGCGCCCATCTGAAATGCAATCAGAGATTGTGGCTGGAGTTAAGAGATCCAAAGTAGACTTACTGACAATAGATAGAAATTGGTGCTTTGTATCCGAATATATGGTCTGTTTTGGAGAAAGTCCCATGAGCTGGTTAGAAGAATGTAGATTCTTTATCGTTTGGGTGGAATGTCTAGAGCTATTGCATCTAATGAATTTTGATGTTGCCCTATTGGTGAGAGTGCATTCTTGCATGACACAGAACAAGTCTAATTGCTCTTCAACATGACTGCCTGAAGGATGTTACTTAAGGCTTTTGACTCGGGAACTTGCTTTAAAAAATGACAAGAGTGGTAACATTTTGGAAGATAATTATGCTTGGTGGTTTTACTATTGATCGTGTTGCAATGGCAGGGTTGTGTTGTTGAATATTATGCAGCATACACAGTCTAATGAATGCACTTACAATTTTGCTCATCAGACAAGCTTATTGAACCTTCCTTAAGGGCACTTTGACTATTCAGTGGTTTGTGAAAGGAGCCTGTCTTTGGCCAAAACTGCTAGTGCTCTTTATCAGACTTTGCAACTTAAATCAGTCTTAAGGACTTCATACTCCAGAATGAGGGGCTTCTTCTCCGACCTCCATCATAGACCATTCTTTCCATTTATCTCCCTCTATGTAGTTCTGTCTTCTGTTCTTAAGACTCACAAGTCAAGAGAGGTCTTATCCATGACAGAAAACCACAACTGATCAAAATACAGAGTTGTAGAGCCCAGGGCCAACTGCTTCATTTACAGCCCAATCCTTGCAGCTGAGGCGTGGGGATCCGTGCTGAAGAAGGGTTGGAAAGATTGTAAGAGCCAGAGGAAGAAGACATTTTCTATGAGCATATATCTCCTAGAAATGTCAGAGAACCTATACTTATGGAATCTTACCAACATGGCCTCCTGAACATGACCTGAAGAAGGGCACCACCAGTAGACATGGTATTGTGGAGGGAGGAAATCTCATGAGGCCTCGAACCTGGATAGAGAACTACAAGCAACTAACAGATGCTGAGATCTGGAGAAATAGTTCTCCCCAGGGAAAACCATGCAATTGGTCATCCAATTACAACCAACCAACTCTGAAAGCACACGTACATGTGACATTCCATAGCCTGAGCAGGTTTGATTAATGTATTTAAGATTATGTGCACACACGCACACACCCCATTTATCCCCAGCAATCTCGGGCCCACTTACTGGCCACCAGGCCATGTCACGACCAGCCAGGAAGAAGCCTCCAACAGTGCCTCTGTTGCTTCTCAGCATTGCCTGTGAAGGAAGGAAGAAAAGAAGGGGGTTAAAGAGCAGCAGGTGCATTTCAGGCCCCAGCCACACGGGCCAGGGTGTGAGCAGTAGACACACTCTCCAGGAAGTGCTGCATGGACCAATTTTCAGCTGAGTACCAGGACCAGGAGGAGTTTAAGACACCATCCTCTCTGAAAAGCAGCTGGTTTCTGTCAGCTGTGGAAATGATAAGAAATGTGCTGTCGAGTGTTGGGTGAAAATTTGCAGCACAGAATTCGATACAGAAAAACGAACCGAGAGAAGACAAATGACTTAAGTGGCCAACTCACCAAGTCAGAAACTCAAGTAATAAATGGAAATAAAGAAAATGAGATCATATGTTTTTCCCTCTTTGCCAGATGCTAGAGATGCAAACAGACTGTATCTGTTATTCCCGGCCCTCCCTCTATTCAAATAACTAAGTGTGTTGTCTTAGAAATGAGCCCACTTGGCACTTCTACCAGAAGAGCATCCAGACAGAAAGACAATGATGTTAGTAACAACCTACCACCATCTCAGTTTATCACGACACACCTCTTGCACCCTAAGACACTGCCCCCCAAGCACAGTGCCCACCCAGAAGCTGGTGTGGTTCTCACATACCCACAGCCCCACAGCTAGCACCACTGTGAAGTAGATGACAATGACAGAGATGTCAGCAGCATTCCGAATGCGCTCTGACACTACAGGAGGCTCCTCAGTCCGAGACGTGGTGCTGGGACTTAATGTGGTAGCCATGGCTTTAGGAGGTTCTGGTTCCTTCCTAAGGATGCCTCCTCCTGTCTTTATGTAGGCACTGGATTAATGATCAACCCTCAGGCAAATGGAGCAAGGAGTCAGGGCAGGTCTGGGATGCATGGACCTTAAACCTCTGCTCTGTATTCAAGCCCTGGGACCTTGGCCCTTCCCCAGTTGTGTTCTTGGTAGTGTGTAAGAGTAAGGGATAAAAATCAGAAATGGGGTGCAAATTGAAATTGATGTGCAGAGTGTTCACTGACGGGAAAGACTGCGCATTCAAGACTGGACAGGTTCAGCTGCAGACTAGGAAGAGAGTAAGGAAGTGAGGGGAAGACACAAAGAGCAGAACAGAGCAGGCACTGGGCAAAGGCTCCTTATAAAACATACAGTGTTCTCTCTGGCAAAAGAGTTATCTCTTGAAAATAAGGTTAATTCTTTATTTCTAGGTTTCCAACATACTATATTTCTCTTGTAATTTGAATGAAGTTTATATGATAGTTCAAGGCCATGGTGTTGTGGGATTCTGATCAAAGAAATGGGACTTCAGTGCTCCTTCCAGGACCACCTTTCATGTAAGGTGGTACATTCACTGGGCAGGTCTCACACTCAAAAGAACCAGAGGACTCGTAGGCTGTAATAGGGCTTTTTAACTGTGATTTTTGCTACTTTGCCTTCCTTACACGATATCTTACAATTTCATTAGCTATTGTTTTATATGTTGACTTTTTTAAAAAATTTATTTATTGTATGTATGCCTATGAGTACAATGTCACCATCTTCAGACACACCAGAAGAGGGCATTGGATCCCATTACAGATGGTTGTCTGGGAATTGAACTCAGGACCTCTGGAAGAGCAGTCAGTGCTCTTAACCACTGAGCCACCTCACCAGCTTTCATTAGTTATTTTTAAACCCCAGTGTTTGATTCAAAAAAATAAAGACCTGGTAGTGGAGGAAGAGAGGCTATTGTCAGTCTAACAAGGTCTCTTATGTTTATGTACATATAATATAATGTTTATTATTATATAATTATATATTATATTATTAATATAATGTTTATTATATTATAATATAATGTTTATGTACATTATGGCAGAGACCAGATCACCTGGCAACTGCATTTTCCTTCTTTCAAGGTCTCTGGAAAAGCCTACTAAACAAGGTGGAGGAGGTTAACAGGAAAGATGGAGTCGAGTTTATGAACATTGTTCAGTTGGTGTGGCTGTTTCCTGGTTTTTCTTTTCTTTTGCTGTCCAAGGAGCCCCACTGGAGTCCATCCTTTGGTGGTCCAAGAACATCATCCTGACTTGGGGCTGTTGTTTTCACAGCATCTTCACATGAGTATTTGGTTTCAACAGAGGTCTCAATAAAGCTGAACACAGACCTCTTGACCGAGGGAACCACACGGGGAAGAACCAAACAAGTCCCTAATGTTAAAAAATGACACTTTTCAGCATCTTGAATCTTCCACGACTTGAAAAACATCCTCCCAATGATCTAGCTGGGCTCTAACCATTCCAAGCCTGAATGGGGGCATCCAAAACTTTTAAAATTTGATCTACGACTTATTCTATATCCTTTATAAATTATTGCTAGCAGCTGTTGCTCTAGTTTAATTGGTGGATATGCAGGCATCAGATGATATTGGTTGTCTGGGTTAATGATATGGGGCATGGAAATAAGAATCTTCTCCTATGAGAGCTCAAGACTTCTATTCATTTTTTCAAAACAAAGTTGTCGAACATTGTTTGTGTGTGTTTGTAGTTGGCTATATATATTGAATACATGTGGTTGAATGTATTCAAAGCATATACACATAAATCACACATGTGTACACAATACAAAGCAGTATATATACATATATATACATATATACATATATATGTATATATATACGTATACATATATACATATATATGGAGTACAAATGTTCTTGTACTCACAGATTAAGTACCAGGAAAACCAAAAACATCATACACACAGGATTGTCTCTCCAAGGGGATGTACAACCTACTTTTCCACCCATAAGCCTGGGAATGGAAGTGGCTAATAGCCTGGTGATCTGTGCTCTCTAAAGGGCCAGATCATAACAAACTCCCATGAATCTAACTGGAGATGGCTTATTGTCTAGATGGCCTTTGCATTATCTGGACAGCCAGGGGCTCCCCCAAGCTCCCAAATCAGTACAGAGGTGGCTAAGAGCCCAAGAGACCTCCACTATCAGTGTGACTGGCATCACACCAGATTGTCCCCTAAGCCCTTAAGACAATGCATGTAGCCCATCTCGAGAACCCATCTTCATGGAAGACGTAACATGTACTTTGAGAAGTGTTCATGTTCAGTGTACTTATGCCTCCTCGTTCAGGGGGGATTGTGTTACATCAGGAAACTTTCCCCCAAAGTTTACTACATTTAAATATATCTAAAATAAGCTGCCCAGGGTCACACTCTAGAAGTTTGAACCAACACATTCTACCGAAGCATGTTGAACAGGATTTTCTTTTTGCCACATGGGGATTATAACTCTGCTGGCCTTGGCATTTGGAGAGACCCCTACATACATGTCTAGATGTGTATAAAGCATATATATATGATATATAGAAACCCTTCCCTAGCTAGAGAAAGGAATGTGGTGACATCCACCAACTAACTGAGTGAAAGCACACAGCCTGTAAAATCACAAGAAGGGACTGGTCGGTAGTGACATACAGAAGTTACACCTCCTAGCCAAAAAATATAGAAGCATACTAAGGGAAACCTTTTATCACAAGTTCCAACAGCAGGGGGCAATCTCTGACAGTGTCATGGTAAGGGCAGCATCCAGGCAGACATGGTGATGGAGGAGCTGAGAGTTCTACGTCTTGATCTGAAGGCAGCTAGGAAAAGACTGTTTTCAGGCAGCTAGGAGGAGGTCACAGCAAGAGATGAAGGCAAGTGGTGACACTGCATTGGAATGGGAGGATTAATAAGAAAGAGTCCATGTGGTGGTCTGAATAGGTTTGATCCTCATACATTCATGGGTTTCATGCTTGACCATAGGGAGTAGCACTATTAGGAGGTGTGGGCTTGTTGGAGAAAGTATGTCACTGTGTGGGTGGGCTGTTAGGTCCTGAACTCAACCTCCACACGCCATACCCAGTGTGGATTCAGAGCCTCCTTCTGGCTGACTTCAGATCAAGATGCAGAACTCTCAGCTCCTCCAGCACCATGTCTGCCTGCATCCTGCCATGCTTCCCTCCATGATGATAATGGACAGAACCTCTGAAACTAAGCCAGCCCAGATGAAATGTTTTCTTTTATAAGAGTTGCCTCGGTCACATGGTCTCTTCACAGCCATGAAAGCCTAACTAAGACAGTTTAGTTACTCAGTAGGTGGTTGATGGAAGCTGATGCAGTCTGTGTACCAGTCAGCTTCCAGAGTTTCTAGGGAAAGGATGTAGAAGTCCTCCTCATCCACTTTGAGTCCTCAAAGACATCTAATGGGTTGAATCTTTCTTTACCGTCATTTGATGCCTCGCCATCTGTGGTGGTTTGAATATGCTTGGCCAGAAAGTAGCACTGTTAGGAGGTTTGGCCTTGCTGGAGGAAGTGCTTCATTGTGAGAATGGGCTTTGAGACATTCCTCTTAGCTGCCTGAAAACAGTCTGCTCCTGACTTCCTTCAGATGAAGATGTAGAACTCTCAGCTCCTCTAGAACCATGTCTGCCTGGATGCTGCTGTGCTTCTTGCCTTGGTGATAATGGACTGAACCTCTGAACCTGTAAGCCAGACCCAATTTCATGTTGTCCTTTATAATAGTTCTTGGTTGTGGTTTTTCTTCACAGCATTGGAAACCCTAACCAAGACACCATCCCTGAGGAAGACCTAATGTGGCCACAGAAGATTTAAAAGCTCTGTTCTGAGTTTTTCATTCTATATTTACTTCTACCCCAACTGGGACTTGAACCCTTGTCTTTCTTTCATGACTGTCTCACAAAACTAGATATTAGTCTCTGCTAACAGTGTGAAAAACATTATATATATTTATGCACTTGTATATATGTGTATATTTAATGTATATGATGTATATATGTGGTGTATATGGATATGTATGGATTGTATATGATGTGTGTGTTGATATTGATGTAAATAATGTTTATGTATATATGTATATGACATATATGTGTATATGATGTATATGTGATATGTATGATATATGTGTGTATGTTGATGTATATAATCTATGTGTGTGATGTATATGGATATGTATGAATTGTATACGATGTGTGTATGTTGATATTGATATATAATATATATGTGTATATGTATATGACATATATGTGTATATGATGTATATGTGATATATATGATGTATGTGTGTATGTTGATGTTGATGTATATAATCTATGTGTGTGGTGTATATGGATATGTATGGATTATATGTGATGTGTATATGTTGATATTGATGTATATAATGTATATGTATATATGTATATGATGTATATGTATATATGATGTATATGTACATGCACATATGATAGCCCAAGAAGAGCCCATAACTCTTGAACCTCCCTCTCTCCTACTACATCAGTTAGCCAATAGTGTCAGATTGTGAAGTCAAGCTCCCACCAATGAATTGAGATATGGTCACTACCTACACCAGAGATGAAGACTATCTTAGCCAAGCATATTACTTGCCTGGTTTGGGTTCTGGGACATGGCAATTGCAAAATGAAATTGTCTTCTAAGTTATTTTTGCTTTGTTTGTGTGTTCTTTTTCATGTGCCACTGAGACTATTCTTTCCCCCAAACGTTTAGGGTTCATCTCAGATTTCTAATCTATCTAGGAGAGATTTTAAACTTCCTACCTTGGGAAAGGCATGTCCCATTGTGGTAATCTCCTGGGCCCAGGATAGAAAGTTTCTTGACAGTATGGAGAAGGCCCAAGGAAATACCATGGTGACCAGGATACCTTTGCACACAAAGCCAAAGTATAAAATGAAAAAAAAAAAAGGCAAAATCCTCCCTGGGGACTGGGTTATTCTGGAGGTTGGGTGATATAGAGAGTGAGTTAAATGTGTAACTGATGTGAAGTGAGTGTGTAGATCCATGGATTCATGGATGTCCTTGATAAGTTCTGAGTGCTGAGAAGTACCTAACACATAAGACTGATCTGAAAAACTAGTCAGAGGAAGACAAAGCATTCAAAACCTCCATTATGGGTGGCTGAGTTTCTTATCAGTTACTGGAGTGCAAGAAACTTCCATTATGTGGGCTAAAACTGGTAGGTTACACTTATGAAGCCAGGATGGGAAACAATTAGCTAAAAAGATCAAAAGGAATGGATTCCTCAGAGGCCTGCCCACTGCCATGTGGTACAGCTGGGCAAATGACACCCAGAGGCCACTACCAGGAGCTGCTTCGATGTGCAAGTCTGTGGGAGACAGATGGGAGACAAAGAGAAGCTGAATGGTTTGAGGACCATGAAGAGAGGCAGAACTGGATACATGAAGGTAGATATGAATAGCCTTCCCTGCCACCTGAAGCAGTGGTGAAGGCCTGTCCCGTGTTGCCACTGAGGGCCATGTCTGTGTCTGTGGCTACTTAGCAGCAGGGCTCTGTATTGATGTCTGTGGCTTATAGAACCACCAAAGGCCCAGATGTCCCTGCTCTGGGAATATGTTGATGGGCAAGAACTGTGAAGAGCTGGCCCCGCCTCTCATCAGCTGTAGCGCTCAGGAGAGCCCTGCCCCTCACCTAGGCAGCAAAGTAGAGCTGGCCCTGGTGGTGGAAGCATGGTGGTGAGCCAGCTCCAATGCTCAGTACAGGAGAGCTGGCCCCACCGCTCATCTGATGTAGGGTGGCATGGGTTCTAGAGAGATGTTCCTTGTCCCTTGCCTGGGCAGCACAGCAGAGCTGGCCCTGATGGCGAAGGCAGTGGGGAAACGAAAGCATGAGAGCTGGCCTGGTCCCTCACCAGCTGCTGCACTTGGGAGATCATTCTGACAGCTCGACTGAGCACGACAGGAGAGCTGGCTTTGGTGGTGTGCATACAGGTAAGCTGGCCCCAAGAGCATGAGAGCTGGAGGAGATGGCCCTGCTCCTTGCCGGCTGTGTGTGGCACTGGGTGAGCCAGCGGGAACAGTGCTGGAGAGCTCCCCCTGGTGGTGAGAGTGCAGGAGAGCCGGGGTGCTGACCAACTCAGCTACCACCCAGGTCAAAATCCAAGGCTTTAAGTTGTCCCACCTCAATAACTACCTCATCCATGAACTGCTGGAGCACATGAAAGGGCTGGTCTTGCAGATCCAAAGCTTCAGGATCTCCATGACACAGAACAACAACAGAACTATCTGTAAGGAATCCTGGTGAAGATCCAGTATTGATTGATAGATAGTGTAGCAGACACCAGAGCCCTCAGACCAGACTAATGACTCATTGCAATGAACATTTGCAAGTAAAAATGTACAAACAAAAGGGTATTCCGTGGAACACACTGTGACACACTACAGTTTCCATGACACAATGTTTTTTTTTATGTTTTGTTTTATTTTTTATTTATGTCTTAAAATTTTCTTTTGGGAGGGAGGTTGCAAGGGTGGAGGGGGGATACAAAGGGACGGGGAGATGGGTAGGATTGGGGCGCGTGAGGTGAAACTCACAAAGAATCCATTAAAAGTTTAAAATAAAAAAGAAGAGATGTGGAAAGATACTACATACTCACCAATGGAGAAATCCACATACGGGGTCTTGTGATTCTAAACATGTATGCACCAAACAAGGGCACCCAAGTTCATAAAAGAAACACCACTACCACAAAATTCACATTTTGGACCTCACACTGGGATGACAGGTGAAATCTGTATGCTAATCCCACAAACAGAAAGCCTACACAGTCAGAAACTAAATCATAAGAGCATTAAAAAAAAAAAAGCCTATATTCAACAAAATTTCAAAATCTGGAAGAAATAGATAGTTTTCCTCATACCAACTACCAACATCAAATCAAGATCAGATAAGCAGTTTAAACAGACCTATTGCCCCTAGTGAAATAGAAACAGAGATTAAGTCTCTCAAAACGTCAGCAACAACAACAAAAAAAACCTGGAGCCAGATGATTTTAGTACAGATTTCTACCAGAATATCAAAGAAGAGCTGATGCCAATACTCCTCAAATTATCCCACCAAACAGAACCCAAAGGAACATTGCTTAATTCTTTTTATGAGATCACAATTACTCTGATATCTAAACCACACAAAGACCTAACAGAGAAAGAGAATTACAGACCAATTTCCCCTATGAACCTAGGTGCATAAATTCTTTTTTTTTTTAAAGATTTATTTATTATATGTACGTGAGAACACTGTTGCTCTCTTCAAACACACCAGAAGAGGGCGTCAGATCCCATTGCAGATGGTTGTGAGCCACCATGTGGTTGCAGAGAATTGAATTCAGGACCTCTGGAAGAGCAGTCAGTGCTCTTAACTGCTGAGCCGTCTCTCTGGCCCCCAGATGCATAAATTCTTAATAAAATATTTGCAAACTGCATTTACCATGATCAAGCACATTTCGTCCCAGAGATTTAAGAATGATTCATGTGTGTGCATGTGTGTGTGTGTGTGTGTGTATGTGTGTGTGTGTACTTCATTAAGCTAGAAAATCTAAAAGTGGTCAATTTTCTAGATTCAGACAAACCACCAAAAACTAAACCCAAGAGAAGTCAGCAGCATAAACAGACGCATAAGAAATGAGGAGACTGAGAAGGCCTCCCAACAAAACCAAAACCAAAAAACCAGGACTGGATGGATTCTAGCAGAAGTCTCTCTCTCTCTCTTTTTTTATTGGATATTTTATTTACATTTCAGATTTTATCCCCTTACCCCACTCACCCCACCACCCAGGAACCTCCTATCCCATCCCCCTCCCCATGCTTCCATGAGGCTGTGCCTCCACCTATCCCCCCACTCTCCCTTCCCCACCTTTGAATTCTCCCCCACTCAGTGTTCAGCCTTCATGGGACCAAGGATCTCCTCTCCCACCTATGCCTGACAAGGCCATCCTCACCTACATGTACAGATGGAGTCATGGGTCCTTCCCTATGTGCTCCTAGGCTGGTGGTTTAGACCCTGGGGAGCTCTGGTTGGTTGGTATTGTTGCTCTCTTCATGGGGCCACAAACCCTTTCAGCTCCTTCAATCTTCTTTCTAACTTCTCCACTGGAAAACCCTTGATCAGATCAGTGGTTAGCTGTGAGCATCTGCCCCTGAATGTGTCAGACTCTGGCAGACCTCTAAAAAGACATCTATATCAGGCTCTTGTCATTATGTACTTCCTGACACCCACATCAGTGTCTACCTTTGGTGACTGCACATGGGATGGATACCCAGGTGGAACAGTCTCCAGATGGCCCCTCCTTCAGTTTCTGTCCCACACTTTGTCTCCATATTTGCTCCCTTTAGTATTTTTTTTTACTCCTTCTAAGTAGGACGGAGGCATCCACACTTGGTCTTTCTTCTTCATGAGCTTCATGTGGTCTGTGAGTTGAATCTTGGCTATTTCAAGCTTTTGGGCTAATATCCACTTATCAGTGTGTAGATACCATGTGTGTTCTTTTGTGATTGGGTTACTTCACTCAGGATGATATTTTCTAGTTCCATCCATTTACCTAAGAATTTCTTGAATTCATTATTTTTAATAGCTGAGTAATACTCCATTGTGTAAATGTACCACATTTTTTGTATCCATTCCTCTGTTGAAGGGCATCTGGGTTCTTTCCAGCTTCTGTCTATTATAAATAAGGCTGCTATGAACATAATGGAACATATGTCCTTGTTATATGTTGGAGCGTCTTCTGGGTATATGCCCAGGAGTGGTATAGCTGGATCCTCAGGTAATGCTATGTCCAATTTTCTGAGGAACCGCCAGACTGATTTCCAGAGTGGTTGTATCAGCTTGCAATCCCACCAACAATGGAGTAGTGTTTCTCTTTCTCCACATCCTCACCAGCATCTACTATCACCTGAGTTTTTGATCTTAGCCATTCTGACTGGTGTGAGGTGGTATCTCAGGGTTGTTTTGATTTGCATTTCCCTGATGACTAAAGATTTTGAGCATTTCTTAAGGTGCTTCTTGGCCATTCAAGTTTCCTCAGTTGAGAATTCTTTGTTTAGCTCTGTACCCCATTTTTAATAGGGTTATTTGGTTGTCTGGAGTATAATTTCTTGAGTTCTATGTATATATTCGATATTAGCCCTCTATCGAATGTAGGATTGGTAAAGATCTTTTCCCAATCTGTTGGTTGCCGTTTTGTCTTATTGACAGTGTCCTTTGCCTTACAGAAGCTTTGCAATTTTATGAGGTCTCATTTGTCAATTCTTGATCTTAGAGCATAAGCCATTGGTGTTCTGTTCAGGAATTTTTCCCCTGTGCCTAGGTATTCAAGGGTCTTTCCCACCTTCTCTTCTATTAGTTTCAGTGTATCTGGTTTTATGTGAAGGTCCTTTATCCACTTGGACTTGAGCTTTGTACAAGGGGATAAGAATGGATTGATTTGCATTCTTCTACATGCTGACCTCCATTTGAGCCAGCACCATTTGTTGAAAATGCTGTCCTTTTTCCACTGGATGGTTTTAGCTCCTTTGTCAAAGATCAAGTGATCGTAGGTGTGTGGTTTCATTTCTGGGTCTTCAATTCTATTCCATTAATTTTTCTGCCTGTCTCTGTACCAATACCATGCAGTTTTTATCACTATAGCCCTGTAGTACAGTTTGAGGTCAGGGATGGTGATTCCTCCAGAGGTTCTTGTATTGTTGAGAATAGATCTTGCTATCCTGGGTTTTTTGTTATTCCAAATGAATTTGCAAATTGTTCTTTCTATTTCTATGAAGAATTGATTTGGAATTTTGATGGGGATTGCATTGAATCTGTAGATTGCCTTTGATAAGATGGCCATTTTTACTAAATTAATCCTGCCAATCCAGGAGCATGGAAGATCTTTTCATCTTCTGAGATCTTCTTCGATTTCTTTCTTCAGAGACTTGAAGTTCTTGTCATACAGATCTGTTGGGAGCCGACTTTTAGCAGAAAGCGGCTAGAAAGCAACTATCAGTTTTGCAACCATCTCGAGCCATATACCCTGACATGAGACTTGGTTTTCAATAGCCTACAACAGCTGAACACACTATCCCACATATCTTGTTTTGCTGTTTAGTGCCCCCAGCTGCAAGGCACACGTGATATCTATGCCTGCAAGGCGTGTGGTACATGTGCTATCCACGCTATACATGCCTGTAAGGCATACGTCATATCCACACCTGCAAGACACATGGTATCCACATGCCTACAAGGCATGTGACAAAGTGTATAAATACCCCGGTCTTCCCTTCAATGAGAGGGAGACAATGAGAGACAATGAGAGAAGGGAGACAATAAATGAGAAACTGGACTTGATCACACACCCTGTCTTGTCTACATTCTTCGTCTCTTGCTAGGCCCTGACTGGAGCAACAGAGCGGTCCGAGACATTTTGGTCCCCAAGCATGAGGCAGAACGGTCTGCAAAACAGTAGCTCCAAAGTGTGGGACAGTGTGGGCCTCAACACAGACAGATCTTTCACTCCAAGATATTTTATATTATTTGTGACTATTGTGAAGTCACAATAATTGTGGAGTCACCCAAATTTTTTTCTCAGCCTGTTTTTCAAGTAGAGAAAGGCTACCAATTTTTTTGAGTTGATTTTATATCCAGCCACTTTTTTGAAGTTGTTTATCAGATTTAGGAGTTCTCTGGTGGAAGTTTTAGGGTCACTTAAGTATACTATCACATCATCTGCAAATGGTGAAATTTTGACTTCTTCCTTTCCTATTTGTATCCCTTTGACTTCCTTTTGTTGTCTAATTGCTCTGGCTACGACTTCCAGTACTATATTGAATAGGTAGGGTGAGAGTGGGCAGCCTTGTCTAGTGCCTGATTTTAGTGGGATTGCTTCAAGTTTCTCTCCATTTAGTTTGATGTTGGCTACTGGCTTGCTGTATATTGCTTTTACTATGTTTAGGTATGGGCCTTGAATTCATGATCTTTCCAAGACTTTTAACATGAAGAGATGTTGAATTTTGTCAAATGCTTTCTCAGCATCTAGTGAGATGACCATGTGGTTTTTTTTCTCTGAATTTGTTTATATAGTGGATTACATTGATGAATTTCTGAATATTGAACCATCCCTGCATTCCTGGGATAAAGCCTACTTGATCATGATGGATGATTGTTTTAATGTTTGAACTCGGTTTTCGAGAATTTTATTGAGTATTTTTACATTAATATTCATAAGATAAATTGGTCTGTAGTTCTCTTTCTTTGTTGGGTCTTTGTGAGGTTTAGGTATGAGCATAATTGTAGCTTCATAGAACGAATTGGGTAGTGTTCCTTCTGTTTCTATTCTGTGGAATAGTTTGAAGAGAATTGGTATTAGGTCTTCCTTGAAGGTCTGATAGAATTCTGCACTAAAACCATCTGGTCCCGGACTTTTTTTGGTGGGGAGACTTTTCATGACTGCTTCTATTTCTTTAGGGGTTATGGGACTGTTTAGATAGTTTATCTGCTCCTGATTTAATTTTGGTACCTGGTATCTGTCTAGAAAATTGTCTATTTCATCCAGACTTTCCGATTTTGTTGAGTTTAGGCCTTTGTAATAGGATCTGATGATTTTTTTTTAATTTCCTGAGGTTCTGTTGTTATGTCTCCTTTTTCAGTTCCAATTTAATTAATTTGGATACTGTCTCTGTGGCCTTTGGTTAGTCTGGCTAAGGGTTTATCTATCTTGTTGATTTTCTCAAAGAACCAGCCCATGGTTTTGTTGATATTTTGTATAGTTCCTTCTGTTTCTACTTGGTTGATTTCAGCCCTGAGTTTGATTATTTCCTGCCATCTACTCCTCTTGGGTGTATTTGCTTCTTTTTGTTCTAATGCTTTCAGGTGTGCTGTCAGGTTGTTAGTGTATGCTCTCTCCAGTTTCTTTTTGTAGGCACTTAGAGCTATGAGTTTTCCTCTTAGTACTGCTTTCATGGAGTCCCACAAGTTTTGGTATGATGTGTCCTCCTTTTCATTAAATTCTAAAAAGTCTTTAGTTTCTTTCCTTATTTCTTCCTTGACCAAGTCATCCTTGAGTAGAGTGTTGTTCAGTTTCCATGTGTATGTGGGTCTTCCATTGTTTTTGTCATTATTAAAGACCAGCCTTAGTCCATGGTGGTCTGATAGGGTGCAAGGGTTGAGGCCTGTTTTGTGACCAATTATATGGTCTATTTTGGAAAAGGTACCATGAGGTGCTGAGAAAAAGCTATATTCTTTTGTTTAGGATGAAATGTTCTATAGATATCAGTTAAATCCATTTGGTTCATAACTTCTGTTAGTTTCATTGTGTCTCTGTTTCCATGATTTGTCCATTGCTGAGAGTGGGGTGTTGAAATTCCCCACTATTATTGTGTGAGGTGCAATGTATGCGTTTAGCTTTAGTAAAGTTTCTTTTACGTATGTGGGTGCCCTTGCATTTGGGGAATAGATGTTCAGAATTGAGAGTTCATCTTGGTACATTTTTCCTTTGATGAGTATGAAGTGTCCTTCCTTATCTTTTTTGATTACTTTTGGTTGAAAATTGATTTTATTTGATATTAGAATCACTACTCCAGCTTGTTTCTTGGGACCATTTAATTGGAAGATTGTTTTCCATTCTTTTACTCTGAGGTAGTGTCTGTCTTTTTCACAGAAGTGCATTTCCTGTATGCAGCAAAATTCTGGGTCCTGTTTATGTATCCAGTCTGATAGTCTATGTCTTTTTATTGGAGAATTGAGTCCATTGATATTAAGAGATATTAAAGAAAATGATTGTTGCTTCCTGTTATTTTTGTTATTATAGGTGGAATTATGTTTGTGTAGCTATCTTCTTTTGGTGCTGTTGGAAGTTTACTTTCTTGCTTTTTCTAGGTTGTAGTTTCCCTCCTTGTGTTGGAGTTTTCCATCAATTATCCTTTGAAGTGCTGGATTTGTGGGGAGATATTGTGTAAATTTGGTTTTGTCATGGAATATCTTGGTTTCTCCATCAATAGTGATTGAGAGTTTTGCTGGGTGTAGTAGTCTGGGCTGGCATTTGTGTTCTCTTAGGGTCTGTATGATATCAGTCCAGGATCTTCTGGCTTTTATAGTCTCTGGTGAGAAGTCTGGTGTAATTCTTATAGGTCTGCCTTTATATGTTACTTTACCTTTTCCCCTTACTGCTTTTAGTATTTTTTCTTTGTTTTGTACATTTGATGCTTTGATTATTATGTAACAAGAGGTATTTTTTTTTCTAGTCTAGTCTATTTGGAGTTCTGTAGGCTTCTTGTATATTTGTGGACATCTCTTTCTGTAGGTTAGGAAAGTTTTCTCTATAATTTTGTTGAAGATATTTACTGGCCCTTTAAGTTAGGAGTCTCCACCCTCATCTATACCTATTATCCTTAAGTTTGGCCTTCTCATTGTGTCCTAGATTTTCTGGATGTTTTGGGTTAGTAGCTTTTTGCATTTTTTGACAGTTGTGTCAATGTTTTCTATGGTATCTTCTGCACATGAGATTCTCTCTTCTATCTCTTGTATTCTGTTGGTGATACTTACGTCTATGACTCCTGATCTTTTTCCTAGGTTTTCTATCTCCAGGGTAGTCTCTCTTTGAGATTTCTTTATTGTTTCTACTTCCATTTTTAGATCCTGGAGTTTTGTTTAATTCCTTCACCTGTTTGGTTGTGTTTTCTTGCAATTCTTTAAGGGATTTTTGTGTTTCCTCTTTAAGGGCTTCTCCCTGTTTACTTGTGTACTAAGCAGACACAGGCAGTACCTATATGACATAGGTGTAAGAATGGACTTTCTGAATAGGACTCCATCTGTCCATTAAGGCCAACAATTGACCAGTGTTTCTTCAGGAAACTACAAAGCTTCTGCAACAGTTAACTGGGTGAAGAGGAAGCACAAAGAATAGGAGAGAATCTTTGCTAGTTATCTATCTGCCAGAGGATTAGTACACCGAATTTTTAAAGAACTAAAAAAGACTGGGAATCAATACAGCAAATGATCCTTTCAAAAAAATGGACCTGGGACCTGAACAGAGGGTTTTCAAATAAAGGAAAAAAATGGACAAGAAACATCTCAAAGAGTGTCTCTTGTTCCTAGTAATTAAGAAAATATAAATCAAAGCAACTTTGAGATTTCATCTCTTTTTTTAAAGATTTATTTATTTTTTTTTATGTATGTGAGTACACCATTGCTGTCTTCAGACACACCAGAAGAGGGCATCAGGCCCCTTTACAGATGGCTGTGAGCCACCATGTGGTTACTGGGAATTGAATTCAGGATCTCTGGAAGAGCAGTCAGTGCTCTTAACCACTGAGCCATCTCTCCAGCCCTATTTTTTTTTTTTTTTAAGATTTATTTTATTATTTATACAGCATTCTGCTTGTATGTACACCTGCAGGCCAGAAGAGGGCATCAGACCCCTTTACAGATGGTTGTGAGCTACCATGTGGTTGCTGGGATTTGAACTCAGGATCTCTGGAAGAGGAGACAGTGCTCTTAACCACTGAACCATCTCTCCAGCCCAAACATTTCATCTTAACTCCAGTAAGAATAGCAAAAAATTAAGACAAAGGACAGCAAATGCTGGAGGAGATGCAGGGAAAAGAGAATTCTTGTTTAACACTAGTGGGATTGAAAACTGGTGCAGCCACTACAGTGTGGAAAATCCTTCAAGGGATTAAAAATGAACCTACCATGTGACCCAGCTATACCGTTCCTCAGCATATACCAGAAGGTCTTGGCCAGTCTCCAACTCTCCAGGTCCTTGCTCAGCTCTGTTCATCGATGCTTTATTTACAACAGCTAGGAAATGCAAACAACCTAAATGTCCTACAACTCACGGCTGGATACTGAGAATGTGGCACATGTGCACTACATAGTACTTCAGCTGTAAACAAACAAACATTTCAGATAAATGGATAGGACTAGAATGAATATATATATATTATGTTGAGTGATGTAGCCCAGACTCAGAAGGACAAACGTCACATCTTCTCTCTCACTAGAGGCTCCTAACTCTAAATCTTTAGATGTGAGTACTTGCAGAATCCAGGAAGATGAGATAGGACCATTTCTGGGATGGGGGAGGGATGTTGGAGAGCAACAGAAATGGAGAGTGACAGGGTACAAGGGGAGTTGAAAAGAGCAGAAGAGTTAGTTCTTGCCAATGCTTAACCCTCAGAGTAAGTCACCATGGCAACCCCGGTGAAGAAAGATTGACAGCCCTAGTTTCAATGAAGCCTCACATTCCCCACAAGTCTTGTAGGGAGTCGGAGCATTTGGTATGACAGTTGTTTCCTCCGAGTGACAAGTGAGGTTAACACTGCAGATGAAGTCAACGTTTTAAAAACTCTCCATATCCCAAAGACTAGTTTGAGATAGCTACTCTGGAGTCGTCACAGATTCCAGGGAGCCTAGATAGCTACTTTGGGACCATCACACATTCAGGGAGTTTAGGGGGTACAGAGTGTTTGTGCTAAAGATGATCTCACACACAACAGTTGTGGAGACAGAGACAAGAAGCTCCGGTGGTTGGTGGTCGGAGGCTGGGCCTGTGGAGAGAGCATGGTTGTTGCTTGTCCTGACATCTAAGTCCATCATTTGACTGATAAGGCTGTGGGGCTTTTTCTATCACTCATGATCGGGCCCCAGGTCTATTTGATAACCCAGACACTCAGGTGGAGCACAGCCCTCCTCCTCTCCTGGGCCTCCATCCATCCATGGGGTTTTTGCTAGGTGGGATCTGTAAGCACCAAAGCTGGTTCTTTAGTATAGACCCCAGTGCTCTGTTTTCCTCAAAGCACAGATCCTGTGGCTTGGATATGCCACACCCCATACTGTAGAATCTCTAGGCTGCAATACTAGAAGTAGCCAGCAGAGGATCCTGATACATAAACAAGGAAATCAAAGAAGAAGAAGAAGGGGTGGGGGGTGAAAGGGAGAGGGGAGGACAGGACCAAAAGACCCTTGACCCATCTGGGCTCAGAAACAGACTCCAGTAGGAGAGATAAGATACCATTACCACAATTGACTGCATTCTTTATGCCTATATGTTTTGTTAATCGATCCACTGAGTTTAACCAGGGTTGCCTACTTTGAGCTCATCCGAGAACTTGCCGATAGCCAACAGGTCAGTAGTAAAGGATATGGATCCAGGAGCTCCTCCCACTTCTATGAAGGTTGACAGGACATGTCATGTCGTGGGCCTTAGTGCAGGAAACCTCATTTGTAGTTCACTAGAAGAACAGCAGTATCAACTAACTGGACCCCTCAGAGCTCCCAGGGAATAAACCACCAACCAAAGAGTATACAAGGGCCGATCCATGGTTCGCACTACAAATGTAACAGAGGTCTGCGTTATCTGGCATCAGTAGGAGGGGAGGTGCTTAGTCCTGTGGAGGCTTGATGCCCCAGAGAAGGGTTAGAGGGGTGAGGCAGGAGTGGGTGGGTGGGTGGGTGGGAGAGCACTCTCTTAGAGGCAAAGGTGAGAGGGATAGGGTGGAGGGTTCATAGGGGGGAAACCGGGAAGGGGGACAATATTTGAAGTGTAAACAAATAAAATAATTTTTAAAAAGAATCTAGAGAGAGCAAATCGTTTTTTAATTTGAGATGCCCACACATGAGACATTGTATTGTATTTAACCCCTCTTCCCCCAGCTCATCCAGTGTCTGCCTACCCCTATTGAACTCACCACCTTTTCTTTAATTATAGTTGTGGTGTGTGTGTGTGTGTGTGTGTGTGTGTGTGTGTGTGTGTGTGTGTGTGTATTGGGCCTCAGACTCTTGCAATCTTTCCTCCACCTTTTCCACAATCTTCCCTGAGCCTGAGGTGTAGGAATTGTATTTTCTATGTTCTATGTGAGCTTAGACATCACACAGTGGCTTTCTCTGCATTGTGACCAGTTGTGAACCTGTAATATCCTCTGTTTACTCCAAAATGATGCTTCTATACTGAGGGTTGAGAGCCGCACCTATCTATAGTATAAAGAGAAGTATTTAAGCCGGGCAGTGGTGGCGCACGCCTTTAATGTCAGCACTTGGGAGGCAGAGGCAGGTGGATTTCTGAGTTTGAGGCCAGCCTGGTCTACAGAGTGAGTTCCAGGACAGCCAGGGCTACACAGAGAAACCCTGTCTCAAAAAACAAAAAATAAATTAAATTAAATTAAAAAGGAGAAGTATTTAAAGGCAGTTGAAATGTATGTTTCTTTAGTAACAATGTATCAATAATAAGCTCCTGTAGGACCTATGAGCTCTCCAGCTATGGGTTCATTGCTAGGTTTACAGCACTAGGTAGGAGTTCTCCACAGTTGAATGGGCATTAGGTCCACTTAAACAACTAATTGATTACACCCAAGATGAAAGTTGCGCTAATGTACTCTTGAGGGATATTGTGTCTATCCAGTCATTATTCTCAGGCTTTTCTGAATGGTTGGTAATTTTTCTCCTTTGGCAGCTTGCATGGTACTTTCCAACACTATGAGAGCTAGCTTTAGAGAGGAGGCTTCCAGCTCCTTGATTTCTTCAAGTGCTGAAACTGAAGTGTGTGGCGTCTTCAGCAATCAAGAATTAACTTCATGTTCTGGCAGGTGGCCAAGGGCAACAACACAAGCTTAAGTTGCTTTGGTGGTCTGGTAGACACACCAACCAACAGCTCAAAGGGAGGGATCCCCTGCTAGCGCTGGGTATTTGGTTTCTCTATGGCTCTGGGGACCAGGTAGCATTATCTCATCACAAGGAGGCAAATTCATCAATACTGTATACACACACACACACACACACACACACACACACAGAGTTATCTATACATACACATACACACTTCAAATACATATCACACACATATGCACATATACACACATCACACATATACATACAAACACACATATCACACACATATACACACATCATACACATACATATACACACATATACTGACATCCCACACTCATACATACACATATCACACACGCTTACCTATAAACACAGATATATGTATACACATAAGTACACATCACACACATATACACACATACACACATCACACACATACATACACACACATAGACACATAAGCACACACCACATACATACACACATACACATAAGCACACATCACACACACATACACACCTTACACACATACATACACACATACACACATATACACATAAGCACATATGACACACATATATACACACACACACATCGCACATATACAAATACACACATCATACACTCATACATACACATATCACACTTATCTATACACACACATACATACACAGAAGCACGCATCACACACATATACACACATCACACACACACACACACACACTATAAATAAGTCTATAAAGTAAGGGGTATCCCTACAGCTTCTCCAAACATCCCTGGTGTTGTTCACCTGCTCAGTCCTCTTCCCCCGTCCCCCATATTGGCCTCCCCAGCTGAGGCCCCACCCCCACTTTTCCTCTTTACCTTATTTTTGCACCTATGTCCTACTATCTCCTTCTCTAGAAATCTTTCCACACACACACCCCCTCCCCTGATGGTCCCTTTCTACTTTCCTGGCTTCTACAGGTTATTCCAAATATTTCTATAGAATCAAACCTAAAGTTTTGGATATAAGGGTTAGAAAGATGGCTCCGCAGACAAGAATGCTTATTTACTCTTGCCGAGGACCTGGTTTTGGTTCCCAGCACCCACATGGTGGCTCACAAATGTAACTCCATACAGGTTCTGATATCGGTAGGTTCTGATGTCCCATGGTGTGGTATGCATAAACTCATGCATGCTCACACACATACACGACCATGAGAACTTTTTTTTAAGTCTCAGATCTAAGATCTACAAATAAGAGAGTGTGCAGAATATGAGACTATGGGTCTGAGGTACTTCCCTCAGAATATATATATTCCATTTTCGTCGGTGTACCTACAGATGTCATGAGTTCTGTTTTCTCTATAGATGAGCAGAATTCCGTTGCGTCTGCAAAGGCATTTTCACGATCAGTTGTTGGACACCCAGGCGCTTCCACTCCCTGGCTTTTGGAACTAGAGTGCCATGAACATGCTCAATGTCATGCAAATGACTCTGTGGCAGAAAACTCACCTGACACACTCAGCCTTGTATCAGGTATTTCATGATCCTAACAAAAAAGTGGCCAAATACGCAACACAAATAACCATCAATAGATAAGTCGATAAGTACAATAGGACATATGGATTATTTTCTATTAGTCAGCCTTGAAAACAAATACAGTTCTGACACACACGCCAAAAGATTAGAAAACAGTTTCCTAAATGATCAAGGCAGACTCCCCACCCCCCTGCAAAGGGCACAAATATCATATATTCTATCTGGGTGAGGTTCTTAAAAACAAATTCACTTTATCAGAAAGTAGGGTTGACATTATCAGAGGCTGGAGAGAGTGAGGAGTGGTTGCTGGAGAATGATAGTGTTCTGGTGTGTAACGTCATCTGGAAGAATTAACATTTCTAGAAATGGGAGGTGGTGATGGCTTTAGAGTGCTATGAAAGTATTTCATATTAAATTGCGTACTTGGTTGAACTAGCCAGTCTTGTGCATTTTAGCTTAGGTTGCCTTGAGCTTTGTCCCTTTTCTGCCTAAGCTGATGTCATGGTGGGAGTTCCCAGGAGCCAAGGAAAAGAAAAAACAAAATAACAAAGTCGTGTCTAAGCAATGTCCTTGAATGTACATAAACTTAACCACATCTTTCCTTCAAATTCCTCCTTGCTTACTAAGCCTTCCCAGAGACCTTGGAAGGACAAAGTGGCCACCACGAGAGTCAGTCTCTGGCAGAATTCATATGTAAGTCCTTGCTACATCCCCAAAGCACCCCCTTCCCCACAATCCATTGGGTGAGTTTTTGGAATCCCACCTGGGGGTTTTCAAATAATGAATAGAATTATAACTTGCCATGTATGGGAGACAAAGAAAAGTGGTATTTAAAAGCCCTCTTTTATTTTACTGTTATTCAGTTCATTCAAGTAGAAGTTTGGACTGGCCTACTAGTATCATCAAAAGCTGGTTTCCTGAAGAAGCCTGGGTATCCCGAATCTCTCTTATCAGAATCCCACATTCCTTGTGAGGTCTGCCAGGAGACATGGTGATGGTGACTCCACCTTCACCATCATGGGGTGCCAGATTTGCCACACACTGAAAGTACTTACTACTCTGGCACACAGCTGACCAGTAATCCATAGGAGATCAACCCTCCTGGTGTCCCTGGGGTCAGGACTCCCAAGGGCATGATAGAACCCAGTAAGGCTCAGGGGCCTGTTCAGGAAACGCAGCCCACCAAGTTGGTAAGAACCGGATTCATTTTGGTTCACTGTAAACCTGTTACTGAGAGCAGAAGAGAAGCCTCATCATCTCCTGGAGCTCCAGAATTTACAGAATAATTCCACATAGGTTAGGAGAAGAATGCACCATTTTACAGATGCTCAGGGTAATGAGTTATGGGATACAGATGACATATGAATGGTTGCACATGAGATAACTGTCCAGTCTTGAACTGTGATTTTGCAGTTGTCTCCAAATGGAGTGAGGTAGTCCTATGAGGCTGCCAATATTGGATTTCTAGCTCTGAACTATGGAGACTAAGAGGCTCAGGAAATATTTCCATTAAGGGAGAGACCAGGAACCAGTAACAGGAAAAGCCTTTCCTTAACCCATTTCCTCCTCCTTCTTATGTGGAAGTGCCATCTTTTAGTGGCAGAAAATGGTAGACAACCAGAGTAAGGTTTAGAATGCATAACGGAAAGACATTCAGAAAATTATTGTGTTAAGCTAACTCTAGACATTCTATGAAATAGATTGGCCCCCATTTGGCATCAACTGACTCTCTGGGGCGGCTGTCTTAAGGTTTGTATTCCTGCACAAAACATCGGAACCAAGAAACAAGTTGGGGAGGAAAGGGTTTATTCAGCTTACACTTCCACATTGCTGTTCATCACCAAAGAAAGTCAGGACTGGAACTCAAGCAGGTCAGGAAGCAGGAGCTGATGCAGAGGCCATGGAGGGGTGTTACTTACTGGCTTGCTTCCCCTGGCTTGCTCAGCTTGCTTTCTTATAGAACCCAGGACTATCAGCCCAGGGATGGCACCACCCACAATGGACCCTCCCACCCTTGATCACTAATTGAGAAAATGCCTTACAGCTGGATGTCATGGAGGCATTTCCTCAAGGGAGGCTCCTTTCTCTGTGGTAACTCCAGCTTGGGTCAAGTTGACATAAAAAAACCAGCTAGTACAGGGGCGTTAGAAGCCTTTAATGCACAATACACACACACACACACACACACACACACACACACACACACACACACCACACCACACACACACACACACCACACACACCACACACCACACACACACCACACACCACACACCACACACACACCACACATGTGCGTGCGTGTTCACAGGACCTATGCTTCTAGAAAGGCTAATGAATCAATGAGCAGGGTACTTGGTATTAGACATAAATGGGCTTTGAGACAACAGATGTAGGTATACACTTCATGGTTCACTTTTGGCTAGATGCCACTGAAATGTTACAAAAGTCTGAGGGCCTGAAGCACAGGGACTTAGAAGTTATTGGGAATGACCAGGGACAAAGGAAACAAAAGTCAAAAAAGGCTGAGATAGCACCAGCAAGTATGTAGTGGACTGATGAGGATAGGCAAGGATCCAGGAGTACCAAGTCCAAATCATCAAACAGAAACCACAGGAACCTGTAGGCAGAAGGACTCTTGGGGGGGGGGGGGGTTATAGTATGACTGTGGAAAGTGAGTATTTCAGTGGTGACTGCTCTTTCTCTCAAATTAAGACAAATAATAGCACTAATGACCATGAGTGATGTTTAAAAGACATCAGTAACTTTGCTCCATCATCTAAAACTGCAGTTACAGAGTTAATTGTAACTCATGGAGTCCTTTCCTGCCTGCTTTTTCTTTTTTCTTTTCTTTTCTTTTTTTTTTTCCTGTTTTTCTTACAAAGATAGTTTCCCTCCATTCAACATCATTAACATCTCTTAGGCTCTTGAAATGTAAACTTTCTCTCTCTGGATCTGTGAGACCACAGAGTGGAGAAAATTACAAAATTGCAAACTTCCAAGTGATACAAGAGTTTGCTAAAGACTTGCGACAGTTAAAAAAGAAGTGTGTGTGTAAGTAATCTTAATTTGCTACAATGTCTTATGCATGGTATTTGAACCCAACTTTCACTTAGGAAGAAAAATAAACAGTAAATGAGGGGAATCCCTGAAGGTATCCAGGCAGGGAACTGAGCCCCACAAAGAGATAAGGATGAAAACCGGGTACAGATTGACTTGCCAGCCTCTATTCTTGAGAATCTGGGTGAGGTCTGCCTCCATGGGAATAGGTGGATCAGGTCTGCCTCTATAGCAATAATAGGTGGGTGAGATCTGTTTCCACAGAGAGCAAAAAGGTCACCGGGCCATTAGTAACTTCTACTCTCAGCTTTCTGGATGGAACGCAGGTATTTGATTTTATTTCCCGCATTAAGGAGATACCTCTGCCTGGTTAATGTTCCTGGTTCTCTTAGGGCTTCTCTGTAAGAACAGAGAACCTCTGTGCCCCCAACACGTACATCCATGTGAGATTATTGAGAATGTGGTTATATTTTTGGGTTTTTTTTTTTAAGTATTAAAAAGAAAAGAGAACTTTTTGGAAACGAGTGGATTTTGTATAATAAAATAAGTTTTTTTGTATTAAAAATAAATGATGAGAATAAAACCAAGAAAGCTTTTAAAGCTAAGTCCGGAAGGTAGAAGTTGGCTGTACATCAAACATATATCATCTTTAAGTCCCACCCTCCACAAGCCATGTGGGCACCAGGCATGCACATGGTGCACAGACATACATGCAGGCAAAACACTCACACAGAAAATAAATCTAAATCTAAAATCAGACCGCTAAAATACACCACATCTTCAGGTGATATTGGTGGTAATGTTGGAGCAGGGGTGTTTACGACCACCACGAATATCAGAGTAATGATGGTTTGAGTCAACATGACTCAGTAGTCAGTGTTGCTTCAAACATTGGGAGCCTGATTCAGAAAAGTATATTTCTAAGTATATTTTAAAAATGGTACAATTTGGTGATATTTTCCTGGTGATAAATAACTCAACCATGCTTAAAACAGGAAGCTGCGGGCATTGTGTTATATGCAGGAAGCTGTGGACATCCTGTTATGTGCAGGAAACTGTGGGCATCGTGTTATATGCAAGAAGCTGTGGGCATCGTGTTATGTGCAGACCAAGACAGAAGACTTTATCGATCACCAATTTTTTATCACATATGATCCTAGAGAAATTGCCATAGAGCTATCTTAGGTTTTTTTTTCTGTTGTTGCCGATTTTTTTTATTTAGCTTGCTGTGTGTGTGTGTGTGTGAGAGAGAGAGAGAGAGAGAGAGAGAGAGAGAGAGAAAGAGAGAGAGAGAGAGAGAAAGACAGAGACAGAGACAGAGACAGACAGAGAGAGACAGAGAGCACACACGCGTGCACACACACACACACACACACACATAAGGCACATATAAGGCACACATGTAGAGGTCAGTAGACAAGTCCAATCCTCTCCTTCAGCCATGTGGAATCTGGATAAAGCACCTCTACTTTCTGAGTCCTCTCACCAGACTCGGTACATCCTGTTTGCTTGCTGTGATCTGACAGGAAGTGGCTGAAGGGGGGAATTTAAACCAACTTAGTTTCAGAGGACAGGGTCTATCTGGGTGGGAGCAGGCATGGCAACAGCTCCTGGTTGGCAGAATGTGTTACTCACAAGCCTCGCCTTCTCAAGTCTTGGTGGGAGACGAAGCAGAAAATGGACAGGAAGGGGGCTGCTTTAGACAACTTCAAGCCCCACACAAAAGATCTACTTCCTCTAGAACCTCGAGGTCCCAGAACTTTGCACACCACCACCACCGGTAGGTCTGTGGGTTCATTGGATGCCTGCATACACACATCTGTGCGTCTCAGTGTCTACATGTGCTTCTCATGACTTTTCTGGGATTCTGTTTCTTCTGTTTTGCCTTGTTCTGATTTGTTTGCTTCTGTTTTTTTTTTTTTTAATCTTATTTTATTTTGTCATTATACCATAGATGCCTGCTTGTTTTCTAATGAGAGACAGAAAGGGTGTTGATCCAAAGGAGAGGGAGGGATTGGGAGGGGTGGGGAAGGGGAAACTGTGATTATAATATATTGTATAAAAATTGTTTTCAATAAAAGGAGAAAAGATTTGTTACTTTTCTTAAGATATAAATAGCTCTAAAACGGGATATGGGTCCATCTCCACATTGTATGATCTCCTGAATCTCAATGAGTCCCCAGGTCTTCCCACCATGAAAACTAAGAATCAGCTTCTCAGAAATGAGGTAGGTCTCTCTATTTTACTTTCTCTTAGGCTATGAGGCTGTCCCAACTAGACTCCTCCACCCAAACATCCAACCTTTCCTTTTCAGCCTGGGAACCAAATTCGGATTCCACTGGAACTGTGGTTCAAAACACAGAAGGAGATGGGATACACTACACCTAAATAAAAAGGCTGCAGACAAATGGTGTGGGAAGCCAACAGAAGGTGCTATCATCCTTGCAGCCATCTTGAGCCATATATCCTGACAAGAGACTTGATTACAATAGCCTACAACAGCTGAGCACACTCTGATAACATCTTGCTTTAGATACCCAGAATCTTTCCTTGGGTGTGAGACTTAAAGGTGTGTGACTTAAGGGTGTGACTTAGAGATCAGATTTAGAGACAAGGCCTAAGGGCATGACTTAAGGGTGTGACTTAGAGGCGTGGATTAAAAGTGAGACATATAAAAGGCGAGAGGCAGACAAAGGAAGAACAGAGAATCAGACAACAGAGAATTAGGCATTAGGTATTAGGCACTTTGCACTTAGAGAAAGAACTTGGAACTTGGAGGCACTAGGGACTAGGAACTCAAGACTTGGGACTTGGAGAGAAGAAGAGAGACTTAAGAATAAACAGGATTGAATCACACTCTGTCTGGTCTCCATTCCTCATGTCCATTCTCACTCTCTCTCTTGCTGAACCCCGGCCCTCAGACCTGAGCAGCTTGGGGCAGTGCAGGCTCTAACAGTTTAGCCCCCAAGGCTTTTGGCAGTGCAGGTTACAACACTGACAGAGTGGTCCACAACATTTTTGGCCCCCAACCGTGGGGCAGCTTGGGCTGCAACAAAATGGGCTCAGAGAAAATAGATAATCAACTGTTTAATGAACAACAGTTCATTAACATTCTAACAGTTTAGCCCCCAAGGCTTTTGGCAGTGCAGGTTCCAACACTGACAGAGTGGTCCACAACATTTTTGGCCCCCAACCATGGGGCAGCTTGGGCTGCAACAAAATGGGCTCAGAGAAAATAGATAATCAACTGCTTAATGAACAAGTTAGTTGTTTTATTGATCAATTGTCTTGTTTTGCCCCTTGCCTTCATCTCTTGCTGTGACCCTAAACTTTAGCCCTTTCTGTGGGATTAGAAGAGTCTTTCCTCTCTGGCTCAACTTGTGGTAAAAGGTTTTTGCTGGTAGGCTTGGAATTATTTTGGGTAGGCTATGTAAACTTTAATGTTGTCACTAATTGGTCCTCTTTTGTGATTTCACAGGCCTATTCCCTATGAACCAGGAATTCACATGGCTCAGCCAGGCGGGGATGTTACCATACTCATTTCTCTTGCCACAGAAGAATTTCTCAAACTTGTAGGTATATATACATTTTTAAAATATGCTTGTTTTGACCCATAATACCCCATCAAATAAAAAAAGATGATAGCTCCAGAGGACTCATAAGTAGGGAGGGTTTCTTTATCCTCAGCTCAAATTTTTAACTCGGGACAAGCAATATCATCATTGGAGGCATGTGGAGCCATAAATTAAATCTGACTGCTTATGGGTAAGTAATAAAAGTCCACACAAAAAAAGTAGACAAAATTAAAGAGTTGCTCACATCCCCATACAGTCTTAAAATGATTAGCACCAAGATATGTTACTTGGAGAATGTTTTTCAACTTTATGGAGATCCAAGGTCTTCAAAGGTACCATGCTTTTAATATTGGGGTCTGTTTGATTGTATACTATATAGCCTCTTTGGTCGTGAGGTCTCTTTCCAGAGAAAAAGAGATACACGTGTAATCATGTTATGTAAGCCCTTAAATCAAGGTGATGCTTAGTATTCCTGATGGGAACCCAGCACCGAGGTGGGAATGTGCCAGAAGTCCCCAACAGCATTCAAAATGCTGCTGACATCTCTGTCATTGTCATCTACCTCACAGTGTTGCTAGCTGTGAGGCTGTGGGTTTATAGGAACCATGCCGACTTTCAGGTGGGCACCGGACTTGGGGGGACAGTGTCTTAGGGTGGAGGAGGTGTGTCATGATAAACTGAGACAGTGGTAGGTTGTTACTGACGTCATTGTCTTTCTATCTGGATGGTTTTTTTTTTTTTTCTGGTAGGGGGTAGTACTGAGGGGGCTCACTCCTAAGGCAAGAATGCGTCCTCACCAATAGGCAGGTCATTGGGGGAAAATTAAGCAGCAATACTCTACAGTTAAATGGTACCATAATTCATCTATCCACAGAGCAATCCACTCAAGCCCACGGGACTTCTTCCCAAACAGATCACATGTAAGGAGACAAAGCAAGTCTTACCACAAACACTTAGGCAATTCAAGAGCATCCTTGGAATTCCACAACCTGGAAAACCTAAAAGAAACAGATGAATTCTAGACAGATACACCCCACCAAAGCTAAAACAAGATGAAATAAAATGATTGTTGAGGTTAGATGTCAAACTGGTATGAAAAGAAATTCAGAGCTTACGAGAATAAACAGTCAGTGGGCTAGTGAAGGTCTTTAGGACTAGTCAAGTAGAAAAAAGTGTTTTAATGATTGGATGGTAGAGTTTTCTTAAAACCATCCAGATAGAAAGACAATGACGTCAGTTTTTTTTTAAAAAAAGGTGTTTTGCTTTAAATTTTTTAAAAATGTATTTTATGTATGTGAATACACTGTTGCTTTCTTCAGACACACCAGAAGAGGGCATCAGATCCCATTACAGATGGTTATGAACCACCATATGATTGCTGGGGATTGAACTCAGGACCTCTGGAAGAGCAGTCAGGGCTCTTAACCGATGAGGGTCTCTGGAGATAACTCGTCGGCTAACCTCAGCCTCAGTTCTCCTGGCTACTCTAGTCTCAGACTGGATCCATAGCCATGCACTGGTGTCCTTGGCAGAGCAAACTACTGTTTGTTTTTGTGAGCTAGGGTCGCTAGGGTCTTAGCGTACAGCAGAGGCTAGCTTTGAACTTGTGATCCTCTTACTTCAGCCTCTACCTGCTAAGTTGGCACACATGTGCCACCACCCCAAGCCTGCCGGGTAACTGTTTTACCCTGTGTATGTGTGTGGATGCGTGTCTGCATGTGTGTGGGTGTATGTGTGTATAAAGTTGTGGGATTGTATGAGTATACCTGCAGGTGGGGGCGGGGCTAAAGTTGACATTTGCTCTTTTCCTGTCTATTCTCCATTTCATTGATTGTTGACAAGGTCTTTCCCTGCACCTGGAGCTCACCAGTTCCAGCTAGACCACATGGTGTCCCTGGAAGTCCCAGTTTCCACCTTCGAGTTCTGAGATTCTGGGTGACTGACCAGGTGGCTGCCTGAGTGTTCTGGCTTCTGAGCTCTTACAAGCCCCACCGCCACCCACTGCACCAAAAGCACATTATCCACTAAGTCCCTGTAAAAGACTATTTTTAAAAGAAACCCATCAGAGAGAATATTTTACTGAAATTCAATGATATACTCTTCACAAACGTCTGCTTTCCTTCTGCCTCAGATATATTGTCTTTGGGGCAATAAAACAAAAGAAGTCTTCCAAAATCAAACACACACACATACACACTTACACATACACACTCACTCACAAGCACACAATTTCAGACCATGAACTGCAGTTGCTGGAATCCGGTTCTAAGAAGTGATGGAAACACGGCATTGTTGTGGGTTGCCCTGGTGTTGTTTGTATTCTGATGTTAATTCTGCTTTCTCAAGAGGGGCTGCCCCAACAAGGAGACTATGTACTCAGGTGAATCACGTACTCAGGTGATCTCATGAGAAGCTTCTCCCCATTTTAACCCATCAAATAAAGGCTAGAGCCTGTGATTGGGCAGTGGAGGGGAAAGATGGGGCTGGAGGTAGGGGGAAAGTAGGGAACAGGGAGGAAGAGGAGGTAGAAGGAAGATGGGGCAGAACCACGTGGCCTGGAGAAGCCACAAGTAGCAAGGGATCTCATAGCTGGGGAATAGAGTAGTATAATGGTAAATCTGCCCAATCTAGGTGTGCACCTTGTAAATCTTGTAACTGAGCTGTGTGCTTTTGCATGGACTTATTGGGGTTAGAGATTAACTGCAAGGTGGTATCACCTGTTATCAATAACTCTATTTTGGATCATTTAAACTCCAGCCATACTCTCTTTTGCATTTCAGATGGGCGCCTCTCTCTTGGCCAGTAACATCAGCAACCACGCTGTGGGATTTGCTGGCTCGCGAGCAGCTTCAGGAATCGAGACAGTAGCAGTGGAACGGAATGTAAGCAGTGTCAAAGGTTTTCCCATGACCCAACATCTGTAGCCGGAGATATTTGAAAAGATGGCAGCCACGTGGCTGCTGGCTCTAAGTTCCCACGGCACCCACTGGCCAGTGGTGCCAGCTGGGGACCTACTAAACACTGGTGTGGCTGCTGCCTCCACTGGTCAGCTCTGCAATCTCCATTGCTCTAGGCATGGCCCCTGGGTCAACTCTGCCAACCCCACGACTCGGCTTAACCCCAGACAATAACTACCATCCTCAAGGTAGATATCACAATTCCTAATACCTGGTAAAAATAAGACTCTTGCCAGGCGGTGGTGGCGCACGCTTTAATCCCAGCATGTGGGAGGCAGAGGCAGGCGGCTTTCTGAGTTCAAGGCCAGCCTGGTCTACAGAGTGAGTTCCAGGACAGCCAGGGCTACACAGAGAAACCCTGTCTTGAAAAACAAAAAACAAACAAACAAACAAAAAATAAGACTCTTAATGCTTAAAGATTAACCAAATAGATTTATATATCAACAAATACTCAAAACACAAGATGCCCATACAATTAGAGTTGTTATCCCAATTATCTAACCTTGATATCACTAACTACCAGAGATTGCTAGAGACGCGAGGGTAACATCGGCCAACATCTCGCTTCTCCTCCTGCTCCTCCTCTCTCCCTACTGTTTTCTCTCTCCTCCCAACTCCTAGCTCCACCTCCCTGTTCCCTGTCCAATGACAGTGCTCCACGGCAAATACATTGGGCAGGAAATTTCTACCACAGACATCCACAGTCACTTTTCCTCTGATCAAACGAACTCTAATTTGTCTCTCTCCTTCCTGGACCCTGTATTTTGAGAAAGCAGCTATATAAAATGCAAAGGCAATGGTCCCCTGTTTTGAGACAGTTATATTCTGATAGAAGGAAGAAATGAACACTGTAGTACAGAATACATCAGGAGAAGATTGTGTATAGTGTACTGAGAGATCCTTGGCGAGGACAGCCCTCAGATAACGGAGAGGACTTGGCACATACTACAGGAACTTGATCTTATCTTTCCCATCCACAACGTTTTCATGTACAGAATGCAGACAGGTGAGAGGAAGACACGAGTGCAGAAGAAAGTCAGACCGTATTGGGCGGTGGTGGCGCACGCCTTTAATCTCAGCACTTGGGAGGCAGAGGCAGGCGGATTTCTGAGTTCGAGGCCGGCCTGGTCTACAGAGTGAGTTCCAGGACAGCCAGAGCTACACAGAGAAACCCTGTCTCGAAAAAAAGAAAAAAAAAGAAAAAAAAAAAAAAAGAAAGAAAGAAAGAAAAGAGAAAATCAGACCGTGATCAGAGTTTACATAGTCCATCCCTGGGTGGACTTTGGAATGATTAAGAATCTTTACAAATACCTTTGCTCTTTCCTTGCTATGTAAACTTCCTCCAATTTTACACCGGTAGCACGAGATCCTCTAGTGTATACTCAGCCTCCAGATGTGCCCTTTGGCCAGTTTGAGTCTGATAGCGCCATAGACTTTGCCTCTAGAGTCACGTTCAGATGGTCCCCTTGGATGCGAGTCTTGGGCTGCAGCTCAGCTATCTGCCTTTTAGCCTGGCATGTGATTAGACTGTGCTTGCCTAATCTCTATGAGGTGTGGTTTCCACCTCTATAAAATAAGGAAAACTGCCTAAAGTAGCCGTCGTCACTGAACGTTGAATCGACATGGCCACACCTGTCAAGAACCTTTAAACACACCCGTAAACCTGTTAATGTTTGTTTGTGTCTTTGCTATTATTTTGTCTGGGGAGTTACGATTAACCTCCCCATCAAGAATCTTCATATAGTTTGAAATTTCCTTTTGATTACTTTATCTATCCAAGAATATCATGCTCACCGCCTGCCATCCAAGGCCAATAAATACTTTCTGATAAAAGTCGGATGCTTTTCCAGTGCACCAAGTATGTCCAGTCTGCCAGTTGTCTGGTTGTCTTTTCTCTCACATCTTGGGTCATGTCCTACGTTTCAGAAAGTGTTGGCCTGTGGGTTATAAACTCAGAGGAAAGGCCGTGATAATTATCCAAAGACCTCAACTGTTTCAGTGGGACAAGATTTAACAAAATTTACTGCAGTGTTTCTACGTCATGGTCCACGTCTCTCTCTTTCAGCTGACCTCCAGATGATGCAAGGTCTCTCATGATGTTTTGCTTCTGTGTGGTTTCAATAGATCCAAATACCATCATGTGAGGCACCACACCTCTGAGAGGCAAATCAACTCATAGAATTCTGTCCGTGGCCTCCAAAGAGCATGTCTTTCTCATAGTATAAAGCACACTCATTCTGTGGCAGTAGTTCCAAAGTCTGAAGTCATTTTAGAAGCAGCTCAAAAGTCGAAATCCAAAGCCTTTTCTGACACTCAGGGAAACCTTAGATGTGGGGCTGTAAAGTTAGAGACAGAGGGAAATAAAAATGTATCCTTTGTCGATATAAAATAGTGATTCAGGTATATGATAAAAATGTGTATTTCAAGATGGAAACATAGGCCCACCTCAAGACATTGGCATTTCCCATCAATAAAACATCCTGTCAGAACATTCAATCTTTCTTTTTCAGATAGATTTATAGATGTTTAATGTCTTTAATTTTATTGTATATTTCTTTAATTTAGAAATCTTTTCATACGATATTCTCTCCCCTCTTCTAACTATTACCAGATCCTCTCTCCATCACGACATGATTTTCATCTCTCAAAAAAGAAAAAGTAAGGAAGAAAAAAAAGAGCATCCCTCAATCAAAACAGCAACAAAACTCAAACAAACAAAAATCACGGAATTCATTTTGTGTCTGTCAGCTACCTCTGAGCATGAAGCCTGCCCTGGAGTGTGGTTGATATACCCAGTGATACTCAGTTGGGAAAAATTGGTTTTCTTTTTCTTAGCAGTTATCTGTCACAAATAACTTCTTGGTTAAGGGAGAGACTTTGTGCCCGCTTCCCTTCTGTGTGCTGGCACGGTGTCTGGCTTGAATTTGTACGGGTCATCTACACATTGTCACAATCTCTGTGAGTTCATTTGTTCCTTAGCCATGTTTGGCTGGAAAAAAAGAGTCTTGTTTCTTTAGACTGGTTCACCATTTCTGGCTTTTACAACATTTCTGTGTAGATCCACACAGACAAACTGCCTTAGCTGGTGTTCTGTTGCTCTGAAGAGACACCATGACCATGGTAATTCTTATAAAAGAAATTCCAGTTTCAGAGGTTTACTCTGTTACCATAGTGGCAGGGAATGTGGCTGCAGGGAGCATGGGAACAGACAAAGCTGGTGCTGGAGAAGTAGCTAAGAGAACATTCTGAGCTGGAGTCGAGAAGAGATGCTGGACTCGGTAGGCGCTTTAGGACCTTAAAGCCCGCTCACAGGGACACACTTCCTCCAACAGGGCCACACCTACTGATCTCTACATCGTTGTGTTTAGTGTATTCTGTGACACACCAGAATCAATCATTTTTGAGGAAACAGTCTGCAAGTGACAGTGACATACGGAATCAGAATTTCATCATTACCTTTCCTAGAAGTGTTTCCAGTGTTTATGTCTCTCTCTTTAGGATTTCACATTAGTTGAGAATTCAAGTTTTTTTCTTCAATGTCATAATCACATTCCCCTTTTTAATCCTCCCAGATCCAATTCTCAATCTTGTACTACCAAACTTTAATCCCCTTTCTTTCCATTCTTCAAAGCCAATTTGTACTGCTCAAATATTGGATGCATGGTCTTCCACTTGAGTATGGTCAGCCTCACATAGACCAGCCTCATAGAGGAAACTGTGTCTTCCTCTCCTAGGAACTAACAATTGCCATTTGCTCCGTGGCTAAGGGCGTGCCCAGTTCCCTTCTCCCATACTGGGATATGTTCACGTTTTGTGCACACTGTCACAATCGCTGTGAACGCTCTATTTTCAGCTGCCTTATGTGTGCAGAGATTTCCTTGTAGCCATCCACTTCCTCTTGTTCTTAGACTCTCACTGCATCCTTTTCTGCATTGATGCCTGAGCCTTCGAGGGGGTTAAGGGTAGTAGATTTTATCATGATGGATAATGTTTTTAATGTGTTCTTAAATTTGGGTTAAAAGTGTCTTATTGAGAATTTTTGCAGCTATGTTCTTCAGAGATATTGACCTATAACTGTCTTTGTTGTTTTGCTTGTTTGTTTGTGTGGTTGGCAGTTGTTGGTTCCTTGTCTAGTTTTGGTATCAGGGAGATACTAGCTTCATAGAAAGAATTTGTAAATAGCCCCTCCTCTCCTATTTTGTGGGATATTTTGAGGAGTAAGGATAATAGTTTTTTTTTGAAGCCTGGTGGAATTCTGCACTGAGTCCATTCAAACCTGTTCTTTTGTAGTTGGGACGTTTTTTACCTATTACTTTTATTTCACTAGGTGTTATAACTCTACTTAAGTAATTGTTAAATTAATTAGTTTAATTTTGGTCATTTGTAAATATCTAGAAATTTGTCTATTTCTTTCAGATTTTCTAGTTTGTTGGAATATAGAAATAAGATACTAGGAACAAAAACAGTAGGTGTGAGAGAGTTTGGAGGCACCTGGAATGTTTCTCCTGGATAATGGAACAGTTCACAAAGGAACAGCCTACTTAAATTTGGAGAGCCGACTCTTTTATTTAATACACAAAACCTCACAAAAGTATTGAAAAAATGTGGAAACTAAAAAAAAAAAAAAAAAAAAAAAAAAAACCATTCCAACTTAACAGTAAGCAAAATATCCACAAGCTATTTATAATGACACTGAGATAAGTAATTTATCTAATATAGGATTCAAAAGAATGCTTACAGAGATGGGGGTGAGGAAGGGCAATCCATGGATATGGCCTGTTAGCCTGTCTTTGCTGGCCTTATATTTTCCCCATGTTCCATCTCTTGGCCTCTGATCTGTTTTTAGAAAACCTTCTCCTCCAGTTCTTCCAACTTTGACCTTAAAGCTTCCAGATCTTTTTTGGTGCTTCATCTTCCCCATCCAGAAACAAAAACATTTTTTTTCCCACTGAATCCATTTAGCCTTTTTCTTTCTTTCTTTTTTTTTTTTTTTCTTTCTTTTTTTTTTTTTTTAGTTGGGAGGTTTTTAACCTATTGCTTTTTTCATATTTATTTATATAATATATATTTATTTTATTTATAGATAGTATACATTCTTTCCTGATGCTTTTATTTTACACATATCTCAGCAAGACTTTACATTTATGGTATGTACCCCCAAGAGGAGGCACTAAATGAAACGTGAGGTCACTGTGCATAGCCTCAGCATATGAGGAGGACTCAAGGACTGACTGGACTATATACAGCCCGTGAGCTGCAGTGAATTCAGAGGCTGGTTCAGGTTGGAGGATGAGTCGCAATGCCTTACAACAGGTTATGGTGTGTATCTTTTTCTTTTTAAAATACTTTTTAAATATTTAATTAATTCCTTCTAAAATAATTAACTGACTTGATTTAAATATTATTTAAATATATTAACATTTTTAAATTTAAATATATTTTGATCACATTCTTCTTCTTCCCCAAGGTCACCCAAATCCTCTCCTCCTCCCTGCCCATGTATTTCCTTTTATCCCATCTTGGTTTGGCTTTGCCTTTGCTGCTTCTCCCTGAAGGTCTTGGTAAACTTAAGTAAGATTTGACAATTTATAGCACGTCCTGAGCCAATGGCCATGTTTTTTCAACGAAATAAATTCTGTTATCAACAGATCTTGCAAGTAATGTGCCATTTCACCACATTTTTATGGAATCATCTACATTATACATATACTTAATGTATTGAATGTCTAAATCCCTGCCTTTAAATGGCCCTGCATTTCTGTGATCTGACACAAGACTCTGGTAACCTGTAGAGTGGGTTCCTTTCCTTACCTTTGACTTGTGTTTATGCTCCATGCATGTGCTAACAGTCCTCTAAAAACAATATACATTTCAATATGGAATGTTTGTCTGTATTCATAACAGAGCATGAAGCAAAAAAAGCAGGGGTGGGAGTGGAGGAAGGCAGCTCTAGCTTCTGAGAGTCCTCGAAAAGAAAAATGTCATAAATTTATGGTATTATCATTGGAAACCCTGCTTTTCTGTCTAGGATAAGCACCTTCCCCCAATTCTAATTCCTAACTTGATGAGCTTTCAGAATAGACCAAAAAAAAAAATCAAGGAATATGTATTTCAACGTGCTTTTCTCTTGGTTGCCTGACTATGGTGTTTCCATGGTAACTGGCTTGCACCGATAGAAGGAGGTTACCTGATAATAACAAGGAAGATATTGATGATATTTATGCACAATGTTCAAGACAAGAGCACACAGCTTGTGGCAGCACCAAAAGTGGCTTGAGGAACATGCTGCCCTACTGTGCTGCAATCTGGGCGCTATTGTAAGGCCCCCACGAATGGAGGACCTCACCCAAGCCTCGGGGATTCTCGGCCACCCCAGTAACTCACAAGACACCAAACTTGATGCAATCAGCAAGAGGCATATTTTAATCAGTATACTGAGGTCAAGACCCATGACCCAGGCAGGGGCAGTGGGGTCTGACCCAGGGCTTTGGAGACAGAGAGAATTTAAAGCCAAAAACCACAACTCAGGGGGGAAATCACAACCCAGGGGGAGTGAAGGAGGGTTATTGGAGAGCACCTGTGGAAAGTCCCAGCCCATTATTCAGTTTGTGACAGGGTCCAAGGAAGAGTCATCATGGGGAACATTTTGTATAGGCTATTCTCTAAGAGCCTGTACATAATCAGCCATCTATCTTGTGGTCAGCCAAGTTCCTGAAACACAGAGCTCACGAACAAGCTGACCTGCACTCTTGGTTCTGCTTGTCTGTTGGGAGTTTTTGAAAATTCTTAACCCTTTCACTATAACCATGCTTTAAAATAGATAATGTATATACTTTATGTACAAGGGTCAGTGTGTATTCTATATGAAATGTTAAGAATATCCTACAAGAGATATTTCTACTTTAGGGATGAGAAACAGAGGTTAAACACTGCAGACTAAATTGTAATTCAAGTCTGGAGGCTCCTGCAAAGCTCATTGAGATTCACGATCATATTTTTTTTAAAAAAATATCTTTCTGGCACCCCAGGAGGTTTCTCCTTGAAATTTTACCTTTTATTTTCTTTACTATGAAAAGCAAAGGAGGACTGAAGAGATGGCTCAGGGGTTAAGAGCACTGACTGCTCTTCCAGAGGTCATGAGTTCAATTCCCAGTAACCACATGGTGGCTCACAACCATCTGTAATTGGATCCAATGTCCTCTTTACATTAAATAAATAAATAAATAAATAAATAAAAGTAAAACAAGGGAAATACAAGCAATCTTTTCTGATGAATGGAAGACACATTATTTATTGGTGTGGAATCTTTAGGTCACTGTGTTTTCCCAAAAAAAGCACAGTGTAGTTCATTTAAATTCCAAGATGGCCATCAGTGACCATGATCCTTTGCGTCACGGTAATGTTCTTCATAACTGTGAAGAATGTAAGCATAGCTAAGAGGTGAAGAATAGCTAAATAATAACCGAGTCACGCCCCTCTTTATGAAAGACAAAAGAGCCTGAAGATATGCCGAAGCCTTCGGAAATACTGAGATTATTATGTTAAATGTAGACATGAAGCTCCAAAATATTATCTCAGCTGTGACCAAATGAGATATTTCTTCAGGGTGAGGACATGAAGCTCCAAAATATTATCTCAGCTGTGACCAAATGAGATATTTCTTCAGGGTGAGGACATGAAGCTCCAAAATATTATCTCAGCTATGACCAAATGAGATATTTCTTCAGGGTGAGTCAGTCTGTAAAATGTCTGCCACAAATTTATAAAAAAAACCTGAGTTCAGAAACCCAACAATCCCATAAAAGCCAGGTTCCATGTCTGTAACCCTAGTGCTGGAGAAGCAGAGATAGGCAGATCTCCAGAGCTCACTGACCATCAGCCTAGCCAAAACGGTAGGCTCCAAACTCAGGGAGGGACCCTGCCTCAAAGGAACATGCTGTACAATCATGAGTGTCTGATTATGGGTGTTCAGCACCCAGGAAAAAGCTAGGCACGGCAGTGTGTGTAGGCTGAGCCCCACGAGGCAGAGGCAAGAGAATCCTGTGTCTTGCTATCCACCTAATTCGGTTGAAATAGTGAGTGCCTGCCTCCCTGAGGAACCCTGAATAAAAGATAAGGCGGAGAGTTATAGAGACAGATACTTAATATTGACTCCTGACCTATGTATATATGGGTTATATACATATAGATACACCTATGTTCATCTAGCACAATATGGATATATTGTATATATACATACTTGTCTTAGTCAGGGTTTCTATTCCTGCACAAAACATCATGACCAAGAAGCAAGTTGGGGAGGAAAGAGTTTATTCAGCTTACACTTCCACATTACTGTTCATCACCAAAGGAAGTCAGGTCAGGAACTCACACAGAACAGGAGCTCAAGCAGGTCAGGAAGCAGGAGCTGATGCAGAGGCCATGGAGGGATGTTACTTACTGGCTTGCTTCTCCTGGCTTGCTCAGCTTGCTTTCTTATAGAACTCAGAAATACCAGCCCAGGGATGGCACCACCCACCATGGGCTGGGTCCTCCCACACTTGATCACTAATTCAGAAAATGTCTTACAGCTGGATCTCATGGAGGCATTTCCTCAAGGGAGGCTCCTTTCTGTGATAACTCTAGCTATGTCAAGTTGACACACAAAACCAGCCAGTACAATCCTGTTTCTTGGTGAGTGAGAATTATAAATGAACAATAATAAATTTGAGAAGTTAACCTGTTAAACTATTATTGGTCTAGGTGATTTTTTTAAAGATTTATTATGTATACAACCTTCTGCCTACATATATGCCTACAGGCCAGAAGATGACACCAGATCACATTATAGATGGTTAGATGCCATATAACCAACCATGTGGTTGGTGGGAATTGAACTCAGGACCTCTGGAAGAGCAGTCAGTGCTCTTAATCCCCAAGCCATCTTCCTAGCCCGGTTTAGGTGATTCTTTTTATTATTATTATTATTGGATATTATATTTACATTTCAGATTTTATCCCCTACCCCATTCCCCACACCCAGGAACCCCCATCCCATCCCCCCTCCTCCTGCTTCTATGAGGATGTGCCCCCACCTACCACCCCCCACTCCCACCTCTCCACCCTCGAATTACTCCCCACTTGGTGGTCAGCCTTCATGGGACCAAGGATCTCCTCACCCACCTATGCCCGACAAAGCCATCCTCCCCTACATATACAGCTGGAGCCATGTGTCCCTCCCTATGTGCTCCCAGGCTGGTGGTTTAGACCCTGAGAGCTCTGGTTGGTTGGAATTGTTGCTCTCCCCATGGGGCCACAAACCCTTTCAGCTCCTTCAGTCTTCTCTCTCACTCCTCCATTGGGAATCCCATGATCAGTTCAATGGTTGGCTGTGAGCATCCTCCTCTGTATATGTCAGGCTCTGGCAGACCTCTAAGGAGACAGGTATATCAGGCCCCTGTCAGCATGCACTTCCTGCCATCCACATCCGAGTCAGCTTTATAAGTTAAATTTTCATCATGATAACTGCAACTCTTCAAGTGGCAAATGCCATCACTTATTGAATTGTCACCCATTTAATTCTTACAAATGACACTTTTAGATGCTTAGAAACAGGTAAGCGTGACTGGATTTAGGACTTAGCTTTCTCAGGAGAGGAGAGCTGTTATTTAGAGTTGGGATTCACTGTTTCTGAAGAAACTGAGTCTCCTGCCACTTATCTGAGGTGGGATCATTTCCCATGTCTGCTCTGTTGTTAGACCACATCCAAAAGGGACCTAGAATGCCTAGAGGGATGTGAGGGCCATGGGGGGTCCCTTGGGGAGGACTCTGGCAATCCTTCCATTAATTCAGTCCTACTCATCACATAGTTCTTGAGAGTCAGTCACAGTAGAGCAGTCATGTGATGGCCGGGTCTGGAGATTGCAGAGAGGAGCTAATTTCTGTTAGAAGAACACTGCTTAGGGTGAACACTGTCATCTGGCTCAGTGTACTGGCTGGTTTTGTGTGTCAATTTGACACAAGCTGCAGTTATCACAGAGAAAGGAGCCTCCCTTGAAGAAATGCCTCCATGAGATCCAGCTGTAAGGCATTTTCTCAATTAGTGATTAAGGGCCAAGGGTGGGAGGACCCATTGTGGGTGGTGCCATCTCTGGGCTGGTAGTCCTGGGTTCTATAAGAAAGCAGGCTGAGCAAGCCAGGGGAAGCAAGCCAGTAAGTAACATCCCTCCATGGCCTCTGCATCAGCTCCTGCTTCCTGACCTGCTTGAGTTCCAGTCCTGACTTCCTTTGGTGATGAACAGCAATGTGGAAGTGTAAGCTGAACAAACCCTTTCCTCCTCAACTTGCTCCTTGGTCATGATGTTTTGTGCAGGAAGAGAAACCCTGACTAAGACACTTGGTTAACATTGAAATGATTTGTTAGCCAAAGAACAAGTTGTGATTCTATAAATGCGTAAACCCAGAAGACTAGAAGTTAACTTTTACTCTGGCTTCTTTAGACTAATATCTCGGTCCACACGCTTTATATCTCAGCACATCCCATTTCTCAGGCATTTCTGTGGATCGTATCATTTATCAATAAAGCAAGCAAAATTATCCAGTACTTTGGAACTCACTGTACTTTTTCTTAATAGATCATAAGCTACATCTGTGAGGGTCAGAATTTTAGAATTCAGGAAGTGATTATTGCTCCAGAGAACATAAGTGGAGCAAGACACAGAGCTCAGAAGTGACTGGGTAGTCTGGAATCTCGACTAACAGTTTTGTACTGATTTCTCTCCACCGATACACACAAAGGTATTCAGGGTAGAAAGAGTTACAATCCACAAACTCAAAGTAGTGTGAACGTCATCCTACCCTGTCCTGGGAGGCCTGGAGCCATTATTGATGGGTAGAACTCAGGTGTGAACCTCTCACAAAGATTCAAGACCATCAGCTTTGCCCATATAGGTTTTTCAGCAACATCACCTGTCAGGATTCTAGCTCTTCGATTCTCAAAGTCTTCAGGAAGCCAAGGGTATCATCCCCAAACAAAGATCACACTTGGTTATTTTCTCTCTTTCAAAGTAGTTTCCAGCACATGACCTTTGAGTAAACATTAAACTTACATACTGGGTCACTCTCAGATTACTAGAGGAAAAGCAAGGATGATCTTGTGACCTGCCTAAGGAAGTTGTCTTCAGACACACCAGAAGAGGGCATCAGATCCCATTACAGATGGTCCTGAGCCACCATGTGGTTGCTGGGAATTGAACTCAGGACCTCTGGAAGAGCAGTCAGTGCTCTTAACCTCTAAGCCATCTCTCCAGCCCCAGAAATGTTTATTTTGGACTTTAAAAAAAAGATTTATTTATTTTATATATGTGAGTACACTGTCTCTCTTCAGTGACTGCTCTTCTTTGGAAAAGCAGTCAGTGCTCTTAACCATTGAGCCATCTCTCTAGTCCAAGAAATGTTATTTTTAAGTGTTTATATTGTATGATAAAAAAATCTTAGAGATAACATTAAAACACCTAGTTTTTATGCCAAGAACAAACAAGAAAGCTAAATTTTCACAAACTGGTAGGAAAAATTATGAATCAATTTGTGTAAATTTTACATTATCATTTTAAATTAAAAACCCTTTGGTACTCAAAGCAATTTCATCAGAACAACCCAAAGTTAGTCTTTATTCATTGTGTCTAATCCTGTGACTTTCATCTGTAAATAACACTATATATGGTATCTACTTTAAGTTTAAATATAATTAGACAATGGTATTTCACTATTTGTCCCTGGCTACCTTAGAACATGCTATGAAGATTAGGTTAACCTTGAATTCACAGAATCTTCCTGCCTTTCTCTCCCTAGTGCTGGTATTAATCAATAAACCAATCAAGCATGGGAATCTAAAATGATGGTAATAAACAAATTCAGTTTAAAATTTAAAACTGTTAAGTCAGGAGACGTTTGCAGGTGGGGTAGGAAAGGCACGTGGAAGGGTGGAAGTCAAGAACAGCTCAGAGATACTGTGATGGTTTGTATATGCTCCGCCCAGGGAGTAGCACTATTTGAAGATGTGGCCTTCTTGGAATAGGTGTGTCACTGTGGGCGTGGGCTTTAAGACCCTCATCCTAGTTGCCTGGAAACCAGTATTCTGCTAGCAGCCTTCAGATAAAGATGTAGAACTCTCAGGTCCTCCTGCACCATGCCTGCCTGGATGCTGCCATGCTCCTACCTTGATGATAATGGACTGAACCTCTGAACCTGTAAGCCAGCCCCAGTTAAATGTTGTCCTTATAAGAGTTGCCTTGGTCATGATGTCTGTCCACAGCAGTAAAACTCTGAGAGACTAAATATGATGAATCCAGAAATAGAATACAATAAAATCTCTGCTTTCTTCTGTTTGTTTGTCTGTTGCTTGGTTGGGTTTTTTTTTTTTTTTTTTTCTGAGACATTATCTCTCTCTACATAGCCTTTGCAGTCCTGAAGACCTGCTGACCTCAAACTCACAGAAATCCACCTTTCTCTGCCTTTCAGTTTCTGGGATTAAAGACATTAACCTTTATGCCCAACCAATAAAATATTTTTTAAAAAATAAAAGTAACTATTTAAACCAATTGAAAACAATCACGATGTAGCACTCACAAATGCATGCTAAAACAGCAAATACAGCCGAGCTTCTGTGTAGGACAGAAGTAGGAGTCTAAAGATGCTACTTGGAATTGTGAACAAACACTTAGAGAAGTTAAAAATAGAAATAATTTAAAATGGCTGATGTGTGAATTTGTAGGTGATCTTTTGTTTTAACCTACACTATTCTGCCACAGTTATACATAAAACCGTACACTAAACAAGGTATCATTGGATCGTTGTAAATATCTCCCCACCATTAATGAACTTATGCATTGTCTCTGTTTAGCTAGACCACCTGTGCTGGACTCTTTGGAACAACACAGAGGAAAAACACATGGATTGACTTAGATGTAGAACAGGAAACTCAAGAAGTTGATGGTGCTCTTGAAGAAGGTAAAATCTGGCTCACCTTTGTTTTAATGTATGAACACTGTGTATGTCTGTCGATGTAGCCTTTTATGGGTTATATTTGGTTTTAGTACCACTAAATCCAGCTTCTGGGCTTCAAATATATATGTGTATAAAACTAAACATTTAAATTTATACATGTTCAACACTTATGCATCTCCAGTCCATCTGCCCATCCATCCATCCATCATCTATCCAGGAAACTGAGTGCCAGCTGCCAAAGCAACAATTACAGACTGACCCATCTCTATATACAATGCTCAACAGATCAGTCTCGATTGGTCATGCCTGAGTGTCTGACACAATCTCCTCTCCACCCTTATTCCTCCTGAACACACCTTTTCCTCCAGACCAAGCTAGTCAATTTGTTATTAATGAACTAACTTTCTGGTTTGTTTCCCTTTGTTTTTGTCCTTCTATCTTCCTTGGTGATCTTTTCCCCTTAGTACACCCTCCCATTTACAGTATTTGAGGTTACTCTATTAAATATGTTGCCTACATTAGGTTAGATGATACTTGGGTATTTCATTAATTTTCAGCTTCTTTTAGACACAAAGGTCATATACTTTCTACACCCCCAAAATACTTTTTGTTATGCTTCACAGATTTCTGCTTTATCTTTAATTATTTTTCATAGACTACTGTTTAGAAACATGTCTTAAATTTTCCAGTGCCACAATGAAGAGCTTTGCACCAAATTCTTTGGTATGTGATCTACTGTACCATTGGGACATAGTTCTAAAAGTCTGACTGAAGGGCATGAGCATTCTCCATGGTCCCCTACTTGGGAATTAAATGTCCTTGCAACAACATTTAGCGGTTCTGTTTGCATGCCAACTTCCTAACACGAGTATTAAAAGGTTTTCAGTGTTTACTCATGATGGATGTAAACTGCTATTTCAAAATAATTTAGTTCAAATCTTTTTTTTCTGAGTGTTTCTGTTTTTTAAGATTTATCTATTTTATTTATTTGAGTACACTGTCACTGTCTTCAAACACACCAGAAGAGGGCATCAGAGATGGTTGTGAATCACCATGTGGTTGCTGGGAATTGAACTCAGGACCTCTGAAAGAGCCATCAGTGCTCTTAACCACTGAGCCATCTCTCCAGCTCTTCTGAGTGTTTTTGTGAACCACCTGTTACTGTTGTTTTAAGGATTTCCTTCTTCTTGCATGCTTACATTGGGTGGTTGGTGATCTTTTCTTCTATTTTTAAAACCTTACGGTGATATGCCAATGTTCCCCTACTCCAGTTTTTTGCTCCTTTTTAATTTTGTTTATTGAATTCTTAACATGCAGATTTTTTGTTTCACATAATCAAATTTAAACATATTTCCCCATGGATTCCCCTGACACTTGCAAGTGGTGGTGACATTGCTCACAGACGTTAATACTGCACCAACAGTGATTTCTATTTCCTGTCTTTGGTGATAATTTATTGATGCCTTTTCCTGTTTCAGATGAGAGAGAGAGAGAGAGAGAGAGAGAGAGAGAGAGAGAGAGAGAATAAGGAGGAGGAGGGGGAGGAGGAGGAGGAAGAGGAGGAGGAAGAGGAGGAAGAAGGGAAGGGGAAGGGGAAGGAGGTGGAAGAGGAGGAGAAGGGGAAGGGGAAGGGGAAGGGGAAGGGGAAGGGGAAGGAGGTGGAAGAGGAGAAGGCCAGAGCATGTGGAGAGAGTGGGTGGATGGGAAAGAGGAGAAAGAGTCAGAGAGAGAGAGATGGGGGGAGGGGAGAGAGGCTAAACAATCCCTTTTATAGCAAGTCAGGCCTCCCTGGCTTTTGTCAGGTAACTCTTGGGCCGAGCCTAGAAGGAATGCTAACAGTCTTAATGTATGATTTTCTTTGTTCTATAAGACTATAAAAAACACGTGAAACTAGTTACACATTCGAACATGGAATTTGGGGTAACCTAGATCTGTGTCCCTGGTTCAAGATCACTCAGAATGTTTCCCTTATAATTTCATGTCCGTTTGTCTTTTAAAGAAGAGACTCTCTTCCAGCAAATGTCTTGGTCTTCTGGTTTTTTACAATGTTGCTAGTCTTAAACGCAGGGGTCTTGGTGTAAATATATTGATTAGGAACAGGCCCCCCATGCTCAGTTGATTGCTACAGTTTGACCAGTTCTGATTTTCTGTAATGAACTTTGTAGTGCTGCAAAAAGAAACTTATCTGAGGAGGAGCGAAAGCTACACTTTTCTGTAGATATAAGGAGAAGCATCTAGGATGTAGTTAGAGACTATAGCGGTTGAAAAAGCTGGCAGTAATAGGTCCTCCAGAATGGGACTCAAATTCAATTAGGTGTTCGTTACCTCTGGGATATAAGTGCCACTGTTGTTCTCTCAAGAATATCTTGGCAGGCTGGTCTTTGTCGTGGTTTGTTAGCAATACAGCTGGATAGGACTATGCATGCTTTTCTCTCTTGGTTGTTTGCATGGCTCCTTCCAAAGCTATGAGCACAAGTCATCAGTGAGGAGGATTCTAAGTCAGATCTAAATGGATTACTCCAAATTCTGTGTCTGATGTCTGTGGTATCTCCAGCAACTGAGTCTTTTATGCTTTTCCTGGAAAGCACCAAAGCAATAGAAATAGTCTATATTCTTCTGGTGGTCCCTTGGACTCCCCTGACTATATCTATATCTATATATCTATATCTATATCTATATCTATATGTGTGTGTATGTATATATATGTGTGTGTATGTATATATGTATATATGTGTGTGTATATATATGTATATATATGTGTGTGTGTGTATGTGTTGTGTGTATATATACGTATGTATACACACACAAACATATATGTATGTTGTGGTATCCCACCAACACACATGCCAACAACTCAGCCCAAATACCAAGCACATGAGGTTTGAAAACACATGAAACCACTGCCCCCCATCTCCAGTCATACTTCACTGACTCTAATTCATGAGGTCATGAGGTCAGGGGCATACAAAATAACTAAGCTCTCTCACAACTATGTAGCAAGGTATAGCAAAATCACCTACCCTATCCACAATAAGTATACAATGTCTCCATGCCTGAACAAACACCACTGAGGCAAGCCGAGGCTCACCAATCAGATAAAGTATCAAGCATCAAAGGGAAACCACTCCACATAAGCATGCCAGAAAGGCTTAGCCAACACACATGCCTCATGAGCCTACCCCGATATCAAAATGCAAGTGACATGAAAAAACAATACAAATATAAATTATCTCCTCCCAAAATTACCAAAATTAGGGGCTTGACAGCTCAGTTTCAAGCACCCACACAGAGGTTCACAACTTCCTGTAACTCTAATTGTACAGGATCTGATGCCCCACTTCTGACCTCCAAGGGCACCAGACATGCATACTGGTGCACATACATACATGCTGTCATTCATATTTACACATAAATAGTATATATATATATATATATATATATATATATATATATATATATATAGCATATATTTATATATAATTTTTAAATTATATTTATATATTTTGTATAATTTAAAAATTATATTTATATTTCTGTATGTAATTTAAAAGTTACCAACCCCATAGTAATGGGCAACAGCCAAAATGACTTCGAAAAAAATTTCAAACCAGTACTTCAAAAGAATGATCATTGAGATGTGCAAATAATTTTAAAAGAACAAAAAAAATCACAATAACAGAAAGCCAAGAAAACATAAATAGGCAGCTGAGAATAATCTGGCAGTCAGCGAAGGAGATGAAAACAGAATTCAGCAAAGAAACAGAAATGCTGGGGGCTGGGGGGGGGAAAGTAGCAACAAAACCTGAAATGAAAAATTTAGCCAAAAACAAACAAACAAAACAAACAAAAACAAACAAACCCTCAATGGACTCACTAGTAGGCCTGTAGGGGTCAGATTATCACAGCTGAACAATAAGGAAGAGGAACTGGGTCATTCAGGTCATTCAAGTAAATCAATGAGAATTTTCTTTAAAAACATGAGTGAGAGGGCTGGAGAGATGGCTCAGCGGTTAAGAGCACTGACTGCTCTTCTGGAGGTCATGAGTTCAATTCCCAGAAACCACATAGTAGCTCACAACCATCTGTAATGGGATCTGATGCCCTCTTCTGGTGTGTCTGAAGACAGTGACAGGGTACTTACATATAATAAGTAAAAATAAACCTTTGGGCTGGAGTGAGCAGGGCTGGAGCAGCAAGAGAGAGAAGGGAAGGGAAAAACAACAATACAAACAACAACACAAACCATGAGTGAGTCACCCACAGGTCCCTATTGAACTGCATCCAACCTCACCATCCAATCAGATCTCACATGCCCTTCTCCAGAGTCTAGCCTAGTGACTCTCTCTAACCTCCCCATTCACCACTTCTTCCTAACCTTCCACATCTACTCCAGATCCCACACCCAGTGATGTGCCATACTCCAGACAGCCCCCACAACCGTGCTCTAGGCTTCTCCACCCTACCTGCTACATGTCCCTTCTGTACTACATCTAACCTCTTTACCCAGTCAGAAAGCTCAATTTCTTCTCCAGGGTCTAGCCTGGTGAATTTCTCTGACCTACCCATCCATGCCTTCTCTCTAACCTCTAGATTCAGCCTAGAAACCACATCCGGTGCCTCCACCTACTTTGGCCTCCTTTACCTGCACCAAAACCTATCTCTAGTATCTCCAGCCATCCACAACCACAACCACAAGACCCTTCCCACTTAACATCCAACCTTTATATCCAGCCGGATGCCCAGGCTTCCACAGATGATACAGCCTGTGCACCAGACCAGTCCCCTCTGTCCACCTGACTTTTATTCCACCCATGTCATCCCCAATCTCCAGGCAAGACCAGCTTGCACATCCTTTCTTCTACCCCAACCTGCTGTTCCAATATCAGACTTGGAACTAACAAAACAAGTTCCCATGCTCAGCTCCCATCTCCAAAATACCAAAATTGTTAAAGATCAAGCCCATCCTTTCTCTCAAAAACCTACCAGTCCTGCAGAAATGTTTGCCAGTGAGAATTACCCAGATAAGTCCCAGGACAAAAACATTTAAAAGAACAATCAAAAGCTTCACCAAAGAAATCAATGGGTCTAACAAAGATGCAGAGAGACAGCTAAATGAAATGAAGAGGAAAGAACTTGAGGAGACAAAATCCTGGAGTGACGCCCAGGAAAACACAAACGTAAGGCTGATGATGAAAATGACAAATGACCATGCAGGGCTAGAGAACAGCATTCAGTAAGGAGATTAAAACACTGAAGGGGACTCGAGCCAAAATAAAGATGAAACTGAAAAAAAAAAAACCCTACCGCTCAACTGTAAATCTCAAAGGAAAGCTCTAGAAGGAGAATCAATTAAGCAGAAGATAGACTGCCAGTACTCGAAGACAAAGTAGGCAAGGTCTAGACCAAATAGGCAGGAAATATAAAAAATTAAATAAAAAAAAAAACCACAGGAAAAGAACATACAAAGTGGGAAACCATGAAACAACAGCAAAATCTTTCAATTCTAGATATAAATAGATGAGGGAGAAGAATCCCAAATCAATATCGTAAACCAGGTAGGTCTTCAGAGACTAACCACACACACAAGACCTGCACGCTTTGAACTAGACAAAAATCTCAGCACTGAAAAGAAGAGGTAGGATATAAAAAAAAAAAAATTAAAGATCACCTAACCACAATAGCTGCTGAAAAAGAGAGCGTCACTTGCTCTCCAACGGAGTGTCACTGAGTAAACCAGCCACATTCCAGGTGTCTTCCAAGAAGCCTGGATCCTGAGCCATGAGGATCACCAGCTTGATGCTTCATTCACTCTTCAAAGCCTCTGACCCACCCACCTCGCAGCCCCGCCCACCTCGCAGCCCCGCCCACCTCGCAGCCCCGCCCCCACAGCCCCGCCCGCCCACAGCCCCGCCTACATCTTTCGGGATACTGTACAGCAGAGCCACATGCCCTTTCTGCTTAGGTTGTGGGGGTCCGCATGCCCTTTCTGCACAGGTTGTGGGGGTCTTGATGTAGCCTATGACTTAGACAACCTCTTCTGGGTAACTTCAGTTTCAGTGGACAAGTTTACCCAGGAATTTCATCTGTCTGATAAGGAACCTCTATCATCAGAGTCAGGACCGCCTGACTCTGTCCTGTTCTCTCTCCTCACTTCCTGCATTTTCCTTAATCTCCCCTTTGCACATCTTTGTACTGGTGGCCAATTCTCTTTTGTCTACCTCCAGTGCTTATCCTCAACTCTGGCTTTTCTCCTTGACTTTCCAATTCCACGGAAGCTGGCACCAGTCACCTTGAAGAGAGAGCCTTAACATACAGGAACAAACGGTTTAAAGGTCTCCGGTACACAGAAGCCACCTCTGCTCTCTTTCCCCACCTACCCGAGGCTGATCATTAACTTAGGACTTATATATATAAAGAAGTGTCAATGCCTACCATGGGGACAGCGCTGCCTATAGCCATGGCCAGCACAGCAAGTGTCAGTACCAGTCCTGGAAACTCAGAGCTGTCTTCACTGTCAGACAACATCAATAATGCTGCTGACATTTCTGTCATCGTCATCTATTTTGTGGTGGTCATGGCTGTTGGAGTGTGGGTATGTAGGAGCCCAGTGGGATTTCTGGGTAGGCGCTAAGATTACAAGGGGGAAAACATGTCATGGTAGACCAGTGGAATGATGAGCTGAGATATTGTTTTTCCAAGTATCATTGTCTTTCTGCCTGGAAAAGTTGCCAGTGTGTGGCATGAATGATAATTGTACTGAATGAATCCATTCTCTAAGTAAGACCATCATTTGAACACAGCCAGGGCTGGGTGCTCTCTGTGTTTGCCATGCCCAGCACCCGATATCAAAACCGCAAATGTCTTATCTCAATTTAATTGTTTCTCTTTGCTATCTATTCATGTTCCTGCTTACTGAGTAGGAAGTTTAGACCATTTTGTATTCTGTTTATTCTTTCCTCTTTAGTATCAAGTTTGAGGCTCAAACTTTTCTTCCGAAGATAGCTTTCAAGATCTGGAATTCTGCTTTCATAAGCTGAATTAAATCTTGGGTTTTTGAGAATACTTTCTTCAAGTGCTTCTTCTGAGTCATTATAAAACCATGACTTGTCTGTCCATTAAAAACTGATGCTGTGCTATTCAATCTAGAAAGGCATGTCCCTGGGGGGGGGGGTGTGCTGAAATATCAGTGTTTAGCCTGCTGTGTGGAGCAGCTGCAGAGGCTTCCTAGATCTTGGGTGCACCTGTGGCTTCTAACCTTCCAATGGTTTCTTTTCTGCCCAGGCGATGCTGAAGACCAACCGAAGCACTGTTGGAGGCTTCTTTCTGGCAGGTCGATCTGTGACTTGGTGGCCAGTAAGTAGGTCAGAGGTTTCTGGGGATACACATTGATTGACAAGTCATGATGGTAGCAGGGATACCTGACATCTCTTTGTTTGTTTGTTTGTTTTTTTTTTCTTCCTTTCTTCCTCTCCCTCCCCCTTTTCCCACTCCTCTCCTCCCCTCCCCTCCCCTCCCCCTCCATATTTCCCTCCTCTCTCTCTCTCTCTCTCTCTCTCTCTCTCTCTCTCTCTCTCTCTCTCTTTCTCTTACATCTTCCACTTTAAGACTGCAACCTGGGATTCCAGAAAGATCATACAATATGATCAATTATAAACAGCTTTAGCCTGGCCTCTGCAGACCTATTAATTCAGTTCAATTTCATGCGACTCTCCTTTGTTCTCATGAAAACCCTCCTTAACATCGATTAAATCCCTGAATTCCTTTTCTTTGTTCCTTTGAGTCAAATCCACATCCGGGTATTTTCAACAAAATGTGTTCAGGTTTTTCTGGGACTTTATCTCCTCCAGCTTACTCCCTGATCATCCCGTTCCGTTCTGCACACTTACTGATTGCAGGCTCGGCTCACGGCGGTGATGTTTACAGTGATTCTATTGGACGGTTGCCTGCCAGATTTGTTCTTCTGAGTTTTTGGCGCATGGCTTCCTCAGCCAGACGTTTCATTGTGGTAAAGTCAGCAAACGCCTACATGAACCTAGAAAGTATCAGGGTTAGATTCAGTATACAGGGTGCTCAGAAAATGCTCCCTTCAACAGAAGCTCTACCTTGTCTAGATACCATAAATGGAAATGGAATTAGCAATCTGGCGAGGGTGATAGAAACGGTTTTACTTTGTGCACACAGTCAACCAAGCATTGGCTTCTTGCCACTCTTTTTTTTTTCTCTTTCTTTCTTTCCTTCCTTCCTTCCTTCTTTTTTTTGTAAACAAGGAATCCTCAACTAATCCTAGAGTCACAAACCAGCTCTATCCCTCCCTGACCCCAAACACCTTCTTACAAAGAATGCTTGTAAAACCGGAAGCTAAGAGCACCACAGGATCTCAAGATCCTGTTCTAATGTCAGGACTAGAGCTAGTCTCCGCCCACTGAGGAGCGCTCTCTTCTCCCCTGAAGTTCAACATCAGAAAGCAGGGGCAATGGTTGTGAGAAGGGAGAGAGATCCCTCTGATGAAACTTTGGAGTCTGTCACCGACTCTAGATCAAATGCTGGTAGGAGATCTGGAAGTCTCAGAACCCACGGAGGATACACTGATGTCCCCCTAAGGTCCGCTCTACAGGTTTTCCTGTAAAAAGGCCTGAATATAAGCACCTTGTGCCTTAGAGGTCAGAGTCTATCATCAATATGCAACAATATCACTGCTACACGAGATACCTATAGTCAGTGTGCTGTGGCATAGGAAACTGGACACTGTGTACCAGTGCAAGAGTTCACACCTGAATTTTAATTTCCACCTAGCTGCAAATTTGTGCATCTCACTCTTCAGATAAAACAAACAAACAAAACATTTTTAACCCTTCTCAGTGTGAACCGTGTTCTTGGCTCATGAGCCACAGAATAACCGGTAACAGACTAGTTTTTCCAAATGCATGGATGTTTATTGCTTTGGCTGCAGGAAATAGGACCTATACATTCTAACACCTACGTGTTTCCAAGGAGTCTTATTTCAGTCTTTTGAATCTAACTTTAGTGGCTCTAAACCTGTGGGTCGCAACCCCCATGGGGGGGGGGGGGTGTCACGCATCGGATATCTTGCATCTCAGATATTCCCATCACAATTCCTAACAGTAGCAAAATTACAGTTACGGAAGCAGCAAGGAAATAATTTTATGGTTGGGGGGGTCACCACAGCACGAGGAAGTGTATTACAGGGTCGCAGCCTTAGGAAGGTTGAGAACCGCTGCCTTAGTCTGATCGCTTGCCTTGCAGATGGGTGCATCTCTCTTTGCCAGCAACATCGGCAGTGGCCACTTCGTGGGCCTGGCTGGGACAGGCGCGGCTTCAGGGATCGCCGTCACGGCGTTTGAATCACATGTGAGTGACAGAAAATATCTTTGTTCCTTTGAGTCAAATCCACATCCGGGTATTTTCAACAAAATGTGTTCAGGTTTTTCTGGGAGTCAATATTGGATTTACTCGTTTTGTTCTGGTTTGTATTTTCCCCTCACCCAGTCCGCTCTTCGTTTGTCCTCGAGCGCTTCTGTGGCCTCATTCTTTTCCTGGGTAGTCATTCCCACCAGGATGTCACTTATGTACAGCTCAAGCCCCACTTTCACTTGGTCCCTGTGACTCTTGAGCTTTCTGAGCTGTCGCGCTGTGTGTCCGTTCTTAAACCAGACGCAAAGCTTAGAAGCAAACAGAAGCATGCCGGGGAGAGGTTCCAAGGTGGATACGCAACACACCAGCAAGGGGACTGGAGTTCAGATCCCCAGAAGCCATGTGAACACTACGGAGACATGGCAGCCCTCAGTGCCAGAGACAAGGGATTTGGCAAACTGGCCAGTGAGACTAGCCTGTCTGCGAGCTTTCAGGTCAACTGAGAGCCCCTGTTTCAGAGAATAAGGTGTGAGTAACTGAGGAAGATTCTTAACATCAGCCTTGGGCCTCCACACGTGTTCGTGGACACCATAGACTCAAGGGGAGATAAATATGTAGGCCAGGCATTTGTCACTTTAACCCCAGAACTGGAACAGCAGGGGCAGGGGCACTTTAACCCCAGAACTGGAACAGCAGGGGCAGGGGCAGGGGCAGGGGCAGGGGCAGGGGCAGGGGCAGGGGCAGGGGCAGGGGCAGGGGCAGGGGCAGGGGCAGGGGCAGGGGCAGGGGCAGGGGCAGGGGCAGGGGCAGGGGCAGGGGCAGGGGCAGGGGCAGGGGCAGGGGCAGGGGCAGGGGCAGGGGCAGGGGCAAAGTTAGAGGCAGAGGCAGGGACAGGTATGGGGACAGAGACAGAAGCAAAGGCAGAGAGAGAGGGGCAGAGGGGCAGAGGGGCAGAGGGGCAGAGGGGCAGAGGGGCAGAGGGGCAGAGGGGCAGAGGGGCAGAGGGGCAGAGGGGCAGAGGGGCAGAGGGGCAGAGGGGCAGAGGGGCAGAGGGGCAGAGGGGCAGAGGGGCAGAGGGGCAGAGGGGCAGAGGGGCAGAGGGGCAGAGGGGCAGAGGGGCAGAGGGGCAGAGGGGCAGAAGGGCAGAGGCAGAAAGATTTCTGTGAGTTCAAGATAATCTGGTTTATTTAGTAAGTTTCAGGCCAGCCAGGCTTTATAGAGACCCTGCCTCAAAATGAATAAATAAATGACAGGAACCACGTTATCTCCTATTTTCAAGTGGGACAGACAAACGTGTGCTGACTGTGGTGTGGAGAGGACAGACAGAAGCATTTGCCATATTGAAAGATCGTTCTGTGTAAACATGTTTCCCTGTGGCTTTTCTTTATTGGTAGGTTAAACAATACCAAGTGGCCAGCCTTAAACACATAGACATTTGAGCAACATTAAGTGGACTGAGCAGGTTGTGCACGAGTGCACGCGAATGTTTGCACACGCGTGCCCCCATACCCACACCCCAATAGTAATAACTGAATAAAATAGATCATGAAAGAGTGAGAGGCACAGGAGGAGTTGGAAATTAACTGAATGCATGAAGCAATTCTCAAAAAATCGTTTTTAAAAGAGAGATCGCCCGGGAAGCATATCTGCCATAGATAACGGTAGGGGTTATTGGCACATACCATGAGGGTTTGCAGATGCTTGTTTCGGGAGGAGTAGAAACTCAGGTGAGGCCTGGCAGCGCAATAGCAGTGTGGTAAGGAAAAACTGTTTTGAAAGATGGCCAAGGTAAAACCTACGGGGCTTTATGACTGACCTCCTAGGTGTCCTATTACCATTTTACAGAAATCTGTGTCCCTTAACTAGACCCTAAATTCTTAAAAGCGGAGAGCATGTTTCTGTCTGCCCACAGTACACTAGCGTACAGCTGGTATGCAGCGAGAGTGTAGATGGTGCTTTTAGCAACTCAGCTACCACACAGGTCCCTGTTGTATCCTTTTTAACTTGCGTGTGTGTGTGTGTGTGTGTGTGTGTGTGTGTGTGTGTGTTGATAGGATAGACAAAGTTGGACTATGGTATGGCTTTAAACAAACCACCCTAGACATGACTCAGGAAGTGACGTCACTTGGGTCCCTTCCCAAGGCTGAAGGTTGTTCTGTTGCTTTTGCCTATTTTACCTCAAAAATATCAGGACATACCCAGACTTGGTCAGATATGTCTTATGGCCCCGGGACCATAAACCTTAGAATGAAGACCACTTCCATCGGCATGGAGAAAATGGCCTATAACCCAGTGTGCGCGCTCGCAGGTTGAGCACATCTAGGTATTTTTTTTATACCTTTTGACCTTCAATTTCTTTAACCTTGAAGATCACATCCTTCATGTTATGACAGTAATGACCCTGCTGGTTCTACCTACTTCACTAGCTCAGAAAAGTGGTTGGGTTTGTTTTCTTTTTCTGTTTGTTAGTTTGTCTTGAGACTCAGAGGTGAGAGGTCATAAGCCCACAAGCCAAACCCCCTTTAATGTTGCTCTTGGTTTGTTACAGTCATTTGCCTTGCTGCTGATACTGGGGTGGTTTTTTGTCCCCATCTACATCAAGGCTGAGGTAAGTATCTGACATATCTGTCACATGTTTATTTATCTACTTATTCTTCATGTTAAATCTTGGAACCTGGGTACTTGGCCCTCATTGGTCCTATTGCTAATAATATAAAGAAGAAAAAAATATATCAAATTCCTTGCCCATAGAGTTCCCACACACCCCGCCCCCCAGGATAGAATAGAATGTGCCTGCTGACAGATGAATTCAGTGGTGGCCCTGCCTAGTGATCACTGTGGTAGACCTGAGTCGAGACCATCCTCAAAGCTGGAGGAGGAGGCTCTTAAGCAAAGTTTCCAGAGAGCAGGATGCCCACGTCAGTTCTCACACAGATCTCCCTCCTGAGTCGAGAGCAGAGCTGGAGTCAGGGGCATGTCTTAAGAGATGTGCTTCAGTGATGATCTGGCTTAAGTCCTGGGAGATAAGGTTGATGTCTTCAGGTAGAAGGAAAGGGGGAGGAGCCATGTGAGGGGAGGATTGAGAGGAGGGGGCGGAGCTGTGATCAGGATGTAAAGTGAATGAATGAATGAGAAGAAAAGAAAATTGTATGATGGAATCAATACATGGAAGCTGAAAATCTTTCTTTCTTGGGGTATTTGGAGGTCAGTTAAAACCGAGGCTAAAGTAGAGTTCTGTGGGGGAGAGCAAGGAGAACTAGAGGCACCTGCAGACACAGTGGAGGTGCAGTTCAGTGGTGAGAGCTTCCTGTGTGTCCTTACCTGGGAAGAGGATTGAGGACGGTGGGAATGGGGAGGGGGGCAGAGAGAGTAATAGAGAGGAGATAGTCACAGCATGGTGTGTGTGTGTGTGCACACGTGTGCAAGTACCACAATGAAAACTATTGTTTTGCACAATTAAGATGTGCTAATAAAGATACAGTGATCTCGGGGCTGGAGAGATGGCTCGATCCTTCAGAGCACCAGCTGCTCTTGCAGAGACCCCAGATTCTCAGCACCCACAAGGTGGCTTAGGACTATCCCTAGCGCCTGTCCCAGTGACTCCAGCACCCTTTCCTAACCTCCTCAGGCACTGCACACATAGAGCACACAGACACGAATGTAGGCAAACACTCACACACTTAAAAGAAAAAGAATACAACGAGATGACGTTAATATGTACTTAGCATGATGGCTGAAAAGCTTTAAACAATGATGCCATTTTTAAAAGGTGTTCTAGGAGAAGAAAGATGTCTCAGTTGCTAGAGGCACTTGCTGCCAAGCCTGAGCGTCTGAGTTCAGTCCCAAGGAGCCATGGGGCAAAGGAGAGAATCAACCCCTGCAAATGTTCCTCTGACTTCCACATATATACCTTTATACTCTCTCTCTCTCTCTCTCTCTCTCTCTCTCTATATATATATATATATATATATATGTATATATAGTGCATGTGTGATATATGTCTATATATAGTCTCTACATATGTCTATGTATATACTCTCTATATAGACTACATACAGATATATATATATATACATACATACATACATAAAAATAAATAATAAATTTGATTTTAAAAATTTGAAGCATTCTATATCGTCTTGGAAGTGGGAGGTACAGGGCTTTCAAGGATTCAAGGGTCATGATCAGATTCCCATTTTATGAAGTTGCACTTGGGCATCCAGATGGACAATGGACTTGAACAAAAGTCCACGCTCTCTGGGGCTGAGACGATAGCCAGCAAAGTGCTTGCCCTGCAAACACGAGCGTGTGAGTTGGATCCACAGCACCTGTGTAAAAATGCTGGCCCTGAGAGTGTGGGTTTGTAATCCAGCACCGAGCTAGCAGACACAGGCAGATGCCCTAGGACTTCCTAGACAGAGAGCCTAGCGCAATCATCAAGTTCCAGGCTAGTACAAGACTCTGTCTCAAAAAGGCAAGGTGGATGGTACCTTAGAGACAACACCCATGGGTGTCCTCTGACCTTCACATGTATACACACACACACACACACACACACACACACACAAATGTTCATGAAATCTTGGCTAGGAATGGTAGCACATTCCTGTAATACCAGAATTCAGGAGGCATGGGCAGAAAGGTCAGGAGTTCAACATCATGCTTAGCTACCCATTAAGTGTGAGGCTAGCCTGGGCTACATGAGACAGAGTCTCAAAAAAATTAATGATTGAAAGTTCATGCAATCTCTTTTGAGGCTCAAGAAAGGAAACAGGGAAGAAGGGAAGCCACTTCTTGGTTGCTTGTGACGTGTTTGTTAACAGGTTTGAGAAGTAAAGGCAGCGTGAACAATTTTAAGGCTTGAAGTTTGGGGACCAAGACGCATGAGGCTTTCATAAGTGGAATAAGAACTTCACAGGGGAGCCAGAGATGGAAAATAGGGCAGTAATGGATTAACAGTATAATTCTGTGTGTGTGTGTGTGTGTGTGTTGGTACTTGTAGTACATACATGCAACAATGCACATGTCACGGTGGTCAGGAGGGAGATCTCTGTGTGAGAACCAATATGGGCCTCCTGCTCTTGGAAACATTGCTCCAGTACCTCATGTCACCTTGAGGATGCCACAGTGAACACACACCAGGTGTTCAGATGGTTTTTCTCCAAGATGGTTATCTGAAAACCTACACGGATGAGGAGTCCCTCCTTTGCACTTCTGCAGAAGGTGACAAATTTGTTGGTTCCTAATATCCCTGTTGAAAGGTGCCATCCTTGGTTCAAGAACTCATTCCCCAAAACACGAGTATGGTTTGGGTTATAGCTTGCTGTCTCTCCAGGGCTGCTCTCAGGTGGTGGCATGCTAAGAATTCCTCTTCTTGTTTTTGATAAAAATAGATGTGTGTGCTTATTCACATATATTGTAATGGAAGAGATTAAATAATGAGGACCGTCACTCTGACAAACACAGAAAGCTGTATTTCTTATTCTAAATGTCTCGTGAGCAATCTCTTACCTTAGTAAAGAAAGTTATAGCTCGTTCTCTAAGCTGATTTAATGTAACTCTTATTTTCAATAAATGGAGTCCTATAAATACATATGACTACAATATTCTTAATATACTTGCAATATTCACAACAATCAACTTTTTACATAATTATAATTTATTGTTTATAAATATTATTTTTGCTGCACTGCATCATTACTTGTAAAAGCAATTAAAAAAATATTTGTCAAGTGTCAGCTGAGTGTTTGGTGATGCTGCGGGTATTTTGTTTATACTTTTGAACTAAAACCCCTACTTTAAGAAGAGGGGAATCCAGAGACTATCATTTGCTAAAAGTCGTACTACATAGTAAACATCAGAGCCTGAAGGCATTTTCATTTTGTCTCCAGTGCCTGAGTTCAATCCAAAATCATCACTCTGCCGAGGAATTGTGTCTCTCTCACCTCTGCATCCCCAAGATGTCATGCATAGTGCTTAACTGCCTGTAGTCATTTAGCAGATGTCAAATCATCTGAAAGCACTAGACTGAAGTGAATTCCGTGGCTGTCTATCTCTGCAGGTGATGACCATGCCCGAATATCTCAGGAAGCGCTTTGGTGGGAAGAGACTTCAGATCTATCTCTCTATCCTCTCCCTCTTCATCTGCGTGATACTGACAATCTCAGTGAGTTCCCTGCCTCCTAGCATTGGAGAGTCGACAGTTTGCTTGTTGGGGCCAGCTGCTAAAATCAGGAACTGGCCTAGACAGAGTGCAGCTGATAGCACTAGCAGGTTCAAAACTTCCTGATGTCTTAAACTTCCTGGGTGGGAAAAATACGCAGGGTATCCACATGCCTAGGGACTTTCACATTGTGAGGACCACAAGAGTCTAGACCCATCCCCGGAGAGCATTCTACATATGAAAAAGCAGGTATGGCCAAAGAAGTTGGTCACACTAGTAATAACTGCTGCTTGCCACAGGTGCCTCTTGCTTCTGCCTTGCCCACTGGACAGCAACTTCCTTATATTTTCTCTGAACCAGCTCTGATTTACATTGTTTTTTTTTTTTTTCTTTTCAGTTTAATTATCAAATACCTGATCCAGGAGGGATGTACTTTGTATCATTAAACCAACTTAAGTTTGTCTTATCAAATACTACCCCTTGTAAAACCTGTGTCATAAATGAGCCCGCTAAGACAACTATTTCCTGGAAATCATCTCTGATGAAAGATGACAGGTATTGGAACTCTGAGCCCCACACGAGGAAAGAAAGAATAACTTATTTATCCTTAGGTAGCAATGCCTAAAAACAAAAACAAAAAAATCTGGGCTTATAGCCTGAGAACCTGTGTCAGGGTTAGAGAGAATTTGCCTTCCCTGTTCTGTTGGGCTGTTACTGTTACAAGTAAGCCAGCTGCTGGGCCTGGATGCTACAGGCTTTCCTAATGCCTTGTGAGCACTTTTATCCTTTATTGAGCTGCCATTCCCAAGCAACAGGAGTTGCTACACATTAATACTTTGGCTACTTAAGAAGCCAAGGGAAGAAAATGTGCTCTGGACCACCGGGAGCAGTGTTAGTGCCTGCCGGGTGGAATTGGAAATGACCTTTCCATTAAACAATCCCTGAGGCGGCAAAGGTTAGAAGCAGTAGAGCCGCACCACCACCACTGGGTGCCGGAGGGAGACTTTGTTCTCTCTGTTCTCCGAGTGCCTAGGACTTGTTAATCTCCGAGGTCCTCTCTAGCGTCTACAGCTTTATGGTTCCAAAGATCGTGAGTGTGTGTGCCAGAACAGAAGGCAGCAGTTAAAGGATCCCTTGAGGGATGGGGCCTTTTGGAGCGCATGGATCTGGGTTGTAACTGAGGAATGCAATGTAGATAAGCCGGGTGGCGTGCAAAGAGTTCGTGCACGTGTTTTCCATGTGTGCCTGTAATTCGCTGGTGGCTTGGCAGCAGGACTTTTATGCTTACAAGGTTATGTCCCAAGTGACATTAATGATGATTAACCTTAGGCACATTTGTTTATATACATATATACCCCTGATAGCCAATTCTATCTTGGCTACTTATTAAACAAATCATTACAAGAACTTAAGATGGAGGAGTTTTCAGAATCTTGCCTATTAGGATTGAGGGAAAAAAAAATGGTTCTCACACAGGTTCTCAACCTCCAGTAATCTATACGTAGAGACTCATTAGTGGACAAGATGTCCTGTAATTCCCCAAGTATTTCAGTTCATACTTCCTAGGACAGCTGCCAATCTCCTGGGAAACAACAAAACTGGGAAATTGACGTAGCTAAAAACTACGAGTGTAGTAAGATATTAGCGATTGTTCCAAAATGGTCTCTTTTAGCAAAAGAAAATCCCAAGTTGTTAAAATTCCTCTTTATTAGAAATGTTTCCTTTTCTTTGTTTTTTCTGTTTTCTGAAAATATTTCATTACTTTATTTTTAGTTAATTTTCCCACCTGCAAATTTATTATTTCTATCAAGAATACATTTTTTTTCTACACAGTATGTTTTTATTATGTTTTCCGTCCCCCAGTTCTTCCTAGATGCTCCCACTTTCCCACCTATCCAAATCCACACCATTTATTTTCTCTCTCCTTAGAATAAAACAAGCATCCCAAATAATAATAATATAATAATAATAAAAACAAATCATAATAGCACAAACCAGAAAAGAGCAAAAGAAAACACACAAGAAACATATATAGATGCTGACACAGACATTTGCACACATGGAAAAATCCATAAAAGCAAAATCAGGAACTATATTATATAAGACAAAAAAAAAAAAAAAAAAAAAAAAAAAAACCTCCAAAAAAAATTACCACTGAGTTTGTGTTCTTTTGACCATCTACTGCTGGGCATCGGTGAAAACTAACTTTCCTTTGTGAGTGGTTACCGATTGGAGATAGCTTATGGATTAAGAGTGGGTCATTTGTCCACTTCCCCTGAGAGCACTGGGACCCTATCTGGTCAAGGACTGTGCAGGTCTTATGCATACAGCTACAGTCTCTAGGAGTCCATGTGTCAGTCCTGTTGTGTCTAGAAGGTCTTGCTTCCTTGGTGTCCTCCACCCCCTCTGGCTCTCACAATCTCTCCTCTTCCTCATCTCCTTCCTCCTCATCTTCTTCCTCTTCCTCCTCTTTCTGCTCTTCTTCCTCCTCTTTTACCTCCTCCTCCTCTTCTTCCTTTCCCTCCTCCTCTTCCTCATCTTCCTCCTCCTCCCCTTCCTCCTCCTCTTTTTCTTCCTCTTTCTCCCCTCCTTCCTCCTCCCCCCCTTTTCCTCAGAGTTCCTTTTTCAGAGTTCCCTGAAGCCTGAAGGGAAGGATTTGATGGCGACATCCCATTTAGGAGGGAGTGTTCCAAGGTCTCACATTCTCTTACCATTGTCCAGTTGTGGGTCTCTGTATTTGTTTCCATCTGCTGGAGTAGGAAGCTTCTCTGAGGATGGCTGAGAGAGACACTGATTATGAGTATAATGTTACTGGGAATCGTTTTATTGGCGTGTCCCTTTAGGAGAATATTAGTATTTGGTTTTCCCCTGTGACCATGGAATATCTCAGGTTCTTTAACACCCAAGCAGTGTCAGCCATGGATTCCATCTTAGGGAGTGCCTCTTAATTCCAGTCAGATGGTGGTTGTGCCACCGTTGCACCGGCATATCTTACAAGCAGGTCACCATTGTACATCACTGAGTATGTAGCTGGGTAGGAGTTTACATTTCTTCTCTGGTAGTGCACAGTGCATTTTCCAGTACTACACACACTGGTCAGTGGGAGCCAAGGCTGTAGGTAGACACCAGCTCAACTTCTCCCTGTTCAGTGAGTTGTGTGGATGTTGTCTTCAGCAATAGGGTCTTACCATCAGTTTGTGGAGAACAGCCGATACCCTTGTCAATAGCCTGGGTTGTTTAGGGGTTTCCGTGAGGTCCGTTTGGCAACAACTCAATGAGATACAACCCATTCCTGGAACTAGAGGTTTCATTGGGTAGCAAGAAATATCTAATTGGGGACTTTTCTTCCCCATTATTTAGTGAATTCAATTTAGATTTCTTTTATATATGTATATATCCCTTTCCAGTCTTCTCTAGAAATCTACTTTATCTTTTCTAGGGATGCTTGCCCTTCCTTCCTTTTTTTTTTTTTTTTTTTTTTTTTTTGTTGTTGTTTTTTTGGGGTTTTTTTTTTTGTTGTTGTTGTTGTTGTTGTTTTTCGAGACAGGGTTTCTCTGTGTAGCCCTGGCTGTCCTGGAACTCACTCTGTAGACCAGGCTGGCCTCGAACTCAGAAATCCGCCTGCCTCTGCCTCCCAAGTGCTGGGATTAAAGGCCTGCGCCACCACCGCCCGGCGTGCCCTTCCTTCCTAATCCCTTACTCTGTACCTAACCTCAGTGATTATATGGCTTGTTAGCCTGCTTATTGAAGACTTAACAGCTAATATCCATGTCTAAGTGAATACATCCTCTATTTGTCTTTTGGGGTCCCCATCCAAGATGATTTTTTTTCTAACTCTATCCATTTACCTGCAAATTTCATGATTTATTGTTTTTAAATGGCTGAGGTATATTCCATTGTGTGACCAAACCACCTTCCCTTTATCCATTCATGTGCTGATGGTCATCTTGTTGGTTTCCAATTTCCAGCCTTATCCTACGGATAAGGTCGCAACAAACATGGTTGAGCAAATGTCCCTGTAGCAGGCTGCAGAGTCCTTCAAGTATATGCCCCTCCCCCACTGAAAAAAAAAGAAGGAATTCTAATCTAAGAATATATGTTGAGAGCTGAGGAAATAGCTCCCTGGGTGACAATGCTTCCTATGCCAGCATGAGGACCTGAGTCTCAATACCTAACACCCACCCAACAATCCACTCATGGTCACGTGCTCACTTATAACTGCAGGACAAGGCAGAGGGAGAACCGGAGGATCAGTGTGCTTGTGTGCTATAGTGTGAATATTTTGTAAATCCCAGTGCGGGGTTCCTTCCCACCTTAGACCATTTATGTTCTCAGATGAAAGACACACACACAGCCTTTATTTTATTTTATTTTATTTTATTTTTTGGTTTTCCGAGACAGGGTTTCTCTGTGTAGCCCTGGCTGTCCTGGAACTCACTCTGTAGACCAGGCTGGCCTCGAACTCAGAAATCCGCCTGCCTCTGCCTCCCAAGTGCTAGGATTAAAGGCTTGTGCCACCAACGCCCGGCTCAGCCTTTATATTTTAATAAGCCTTAAGCAGCACATTAGCTGGGCAATTGCCGACCCTCTGTGCTGTTAGAATCTACCTCTTACCGCTAACTCTGAGTTACTACTTACTAATGTCTATGTCCCATCTTGGCTGCTCCTAACGCCAATCAGCCCTCTGGGCCATGGTCTCTTGGCCCAGAGCCCGGGTGCTCTCCTTGATTCTCTGTCTCATGACAGCTCTTGTCTCTCTCCGGCACTCTCTTCTAAGTCATGGCGGCTCTCTTGTCTCTCTCTCCTTCCTCATTCCCCGTGGTCCAAAGCGTGGGCAACCTAAACCCCGCCTATCTCTCTTCTCCCCAGCTATTGGCTGCTGGCATCTTTATTTACTAATCAGAATTAATTGGGGACAGGGGTCCTCAGTGTCTTATGTGCAGAGTCTTGGGGAACCCAAATTAACATTAGAATGCAAAGAGCATTAGGTCAAACCCATTGCAGTGTACACGCCACCTGCCTACCTGTAGTTCTCTGAAAGATCCTGTCTCAAGAAAATAAGACAGAGAATGACAGAGCGGAATATCTGTCTTCCATCGTCTGCCCTCTACACACATGCAGGTGCCTGCACACACAGAAATGCACACGTTTGTGCACACACAGAAATGTATATATGCACACATACAAATGCACACATATCACTTGTATACACCAGGCACACACACACACAATCAGAGATTCTCATTGGCAACTAACAAGCACTCCCAAATCTCACAGTACAGACAATTCTTAGGCCACGGCACCTTCTTTAATAAATACCTCAATGGAACAATGAACAAATGGCTTTGAAGATAACTAGTAAGTGGCACTGCTGTGTGAATATCTTCCTGTGGGATATCTATGTAGTGTCCTCAGGGATGAATAGGAGTTCACCGGGAGGAGAGCGGGGGCGGTGATGGGGGAAAGAAATTAGGGGCCTGAAAAGCCTGCTTTCCCCCATCCGCACTGTTACTTTTCTAGTCAGACATATTTTCTGGAGCCATCTTCATAAAGCTGGCTTTGGGACTGGACCTCTACCTGGCAATCTTCATCCTCTTAGCCATCACAGCCGTCTTCACGATCACCGGTGAGTCGTCTATGTGCTTGTCCTTCCTTGGGTTATGCCAGCTCTGCTGATTCCCACACGTGTGTGCATATGTGTTTGCGCCCATATCTTATCGCAGAAAAACATGGTCCCTAGATAAGATGTTCACTGAAGGGAATGATGATTCATTCCCACGCTAGAGCAAAAATGATTTTGCTAGCCGGCTTAGCACAAGGACCTGGGACGTGGCGGAAGCCAGGACTATTAAAGAGAACGTTTGTGAGATTAGATGTTTGCCCTTTCTCCCTACTTGATACTTAGAAGTGAGCGTAGCAGTAAAACTACACTGTAAGAGAAAATTTGAATCAGACAGATGCAAGGTAAAGCCATGTGTAGTGTCATGTCCCATAATTCCAGAGGTAAGAGAGCTGAGGCAGGAGGATCCAGAGTTCAAGGCCAACCTGGGCTACTGAACAAGGCCCTGCAAAGAGGCAAAGGGCAGTTAGAGGCCAGGGGAGGGGAGGGGGAAGGAGGGAAAGAGAAAAGGGAAGAGAAAACAGAATAAAAGAGAGAGGGTAAACTGATAAAAGACAGAAGTGCTAGGAAGATAATGATGTGGGAACAGGCTTATTTAGTCAGGTATGGTGGTTCACACTTGTAATCCCGGGAATTGGAAACTGAGGCAGAAGGCTTTCCGGACCAACATGGACAACAGAGAGATTCCAGGCTGGCCTTGGCTAAAGAACGAGACTATCTCAATCAAAACAAACCTGAAAGTCAAGCTTGTGATCCAGCCAGGAGCTTTCTCATTTTACTCTGTTTTTTGACTATAAAACCTAAGTTACCCTGTTTGTCCCTGAACTGACTCTGGGCTATGATGACTTGAGGCTTACAATTGTGGTGTTTTGTTTTGTTTTTTTGGGGTTTTTTGGGGGGTGGTTTTTTTCCTTTGTTTTTGTTGTTGTTGTTGTTGTTTTTGTTTTGTTTTGTTGCCTCAACCTCCCAGATAGCTGGAGTAATGGGCTCGCACGGAGCAGCCAGGAACTTGGATGTTTCTTCCTGCATTTTTAACAATGTTTCTTTATGCATTCAGGTTAGAGGAGATGTCAGCTTTGAGAGCAAATCCATAAGTGCATGTGGAGAAATCGCTGCTTCTTTCTTTCTCTCCCCAGGGGGCTTGGCATCTGTGATTTACACAGATACCCTCCAAGCTATCATCATGTTGGTCGGATCCTTCATCCTCATGGTATTCGGTAAGTCAGGACTGCGTGCACAGATTCCCAGATTCTTGTCTCTGTGTCTGCTCATCATTGCTTCCTTCAGCGTCTCCTGGGTCACATTTTTCCCTGTCATTTTATATAATCCCCATCATGGAATTTAGTTGCCTAGCTTCTTTCTTGCTTTATTATATCAAAAACAGGAAAGGAGGGAGGGTTACTTTATTTCACCTCCATGCCTTTGTGCCCAGTATGCATGAAAGGCCTTGGTTGATAACTTAAGAGTATTGGTGCACTGGATTGAAAGCATAAAGGCCTTTGATTTATGTTGTAATTGTATTGGTAGGGTAAAAGAGGCCATTGTAAGTGAATTCGGAAGGATCCCTGAACTAGACCACTCTGTGGGTAGAAAAACAGGTTTTTTGGAGAATCAACTGCCAGGCTATCTCACAAGAGTGGAGAACAGCAGTTCAGCAGGAAAGCAAGTGGATTTTATATGGCAGGATAAGAATCTTTGAGCTGATAGGTGCTGTTATGGTTAATAGGGAACCATGTGCACTGCCCCCCCCCCCCCAGGGCCTCTGTCAGTTGACTGTTAGGATCAAGAGGAAATGGTGACTTTTCTCAGCAACAAAAACCCGAATTATCAAATTTTCTGCAGAAGGCTGAGTTTAGGCTTCTGTTTATATGGTATGGAATCCTTATGTTTATCCAGTTGGAAGCAGACTGGGTTGAGCCCAGGCCCTGGTCTTAGGCCATTGTCAGCACAGTGGGCTATTCTGGGGGCCAACTCTGTGACCTACAAGCTATGGATTTGAGAGAAGAGAGAAACTGAGGGGGTACTGGGGAAGGATTGGAGATGGAAAAAAAAGAGGGGAAACAATGTTTCAATTTCAAAAAAACCAAATATTACAAAAATAAAAGAAACTGTTTTGATGTATCTAGAACTTTCACTGGAGAACTAAGTATTAGAAAATTTCAGATAGCTACTAAGTAGTTGTATCTATTTTTTAGACACTTGATTCAAAGGGGGAAATCTCTGACTTTTTTGCCTGCTCTTGAGACCCTTTTCTTCCTTCTGAGTTGATAAGAGGGTGTATACCTAGTCTTTTTGCATCTTGTTATGCCCTGTTTAATTGATATCCTGGGAGGCCTGCTTTTTTCTACAGGGAAACAGAAGACCAGTAGATCTGGGGGTAGGGAGGCTGTGTTGGAATGTATATTATGAGAGAGAAAAAAAAAACACTTTATTCAGTACACTTGTAGCATGCACAAACATGGCCTGATGTTTTCTTTGTGAGTCCCACTGTCCCATTCTCATATCTTGTTGGCAGGCAGCTCTAATGAATTCACAGTGTGCAAATCTTAATTTTCTTCAACACTCCTCTACACTGAGATGGCTTAGGCAAGGTCAGGTTATTTTGACCCCACCTTCTCCCCACTGGAGACTCATCTGGCATGTAAATAAATGGTATCTCCTGTCAATAATAATAATAATAATGGTAGGGGGATTCCTTCTTCCATGTTGGGAGAGATTCTTGATGTACACTTGTACACTAAAGGTTCCTCCCAAGACAGGATATTGTATGTTGTATGATGTTTTAACAGATTAAGGGGGGGGGGGGGGTTCCTTTCTTGCCATGAAAAGGTACTTTGTAAACAAACAAACAAACAAACACAAAACTAAACCAAAAAAAAAAAGCCTTAGCTGGCATGTGGTGTGATGTGATTACAGCCTTTTGACTTTAAAAGCCCTACCCTGCCCTGCTTTAGCTCCCAAGAGCTTTTCTGAGATACTATTCCACTCTTTGTCAGCAAGCTAAGTAAAGGGTATGCTATTCTCTTAACTGGCTTAGTAAGCATGGTGATTTGTAACCTTCATGCATAGACTATCTTAAAGTGATACTCTGCCTAGGTAATTCATAAATGTAACAAAAAAGGCAAGGTAAGAATAAATGTCTCTCCCCAGTTCTGAAGTCTCTAGGCTCCATCCAGTAAGCTGCACTAAAACAATCCTGAACATGCATGTATCTACTCACATTGCTTAAAGCATATGAAGCAAAAACCAGAAAAATAAAAAGCAACCAAAAACAAACAACAACAAGCCCACACTGGTAATGGTGACCTCAACACAATCTAGATATCATTAACCATATCAAATTAAATTAATTTCAGAGGATGATCATAGACAGCAGCTGCCTGTGACATGCAGGAGATATTTTATTTCTCTGATGCTTTTGCAGCATTTGTTGAAGTCGGAGGCTATGAGAACTTTACAGAGAAGTACATGAATGCCATCCCCTCTATAGTCGAGGGGGACAACCTGACGATCAGCCCCAGGTGCTACACTCCTCAGCCAGACTCCTTCCACATCTTCCGAGACCCTGTCACTGGAGACATTCCATGGCCAGGAACTGCATTTGGGATGCCCATTACAGCTTTGTGGTACTGGTGCATAAACCAGGTAAGTGAATACGTGTGTGCAAGTGTGTATGCACAAGAGAGAGGGGAGACAGAGAGAGAGAGAGAGAGAGAGAGAGAGAGAGAGAGAGAGAGAGAGAGAGAGCTTCTGTTGATCCTTTCATCTCACAGAAAAACACTAGCATCTAGTTTCTGCACACAAACATCATTTTCAAATCCAAACGTCTTTGCGAGACTTATGAAGACCAGCTGCCTTGTGCCACACCCTACCCTGCATCATATCCCTCAGAAGCAGACACAGCAGGTTCCTTCAACCAATTATTTTCTATTTATAACCTTTCTTGGCCCATGAACCATAAGCATAGGAATGACCTTAGACATCACTAGAAGTGAATGCTCTGAGAATCCACGCTTTGTTCTGTCTAGTTTAAAAACCAAAAACCAAACAAACAAACAAAACCAGGCTGAGCAAGCCAGTCAGCAGAATTCCTCCATGGCTTCTGCTTCAGTTCCTGCTTCCAGGTGTCTGCTCTGAGTTTCTGCCCTGGATTCCTTCAGTGACAGACTTAAAAGCTATAAGATAAAATAAACCCTTTCCTCCCCGAGTTGCTTTTGATCATGGATATTTTATCACGGCCATAGAAACCCTAACTGAGACAGACATTGGTACAGGGTCACGGGGTATTGCTATGACAGACCTAACCATGTGTTTGGGGGAGAAGTATGGTGGTATTTGAACTTTGGGTTAGAAAACACATTGAGTGCTCAGAGCTTAGTGGGCTAGTCTGTGGGAGCATAGAACGTAAGAATGTGGGGGGGAAAGACACACACCGGAGGCTTGCCTTATGACATTTCAAAGGGAAGTTTGAGAGTCCCTTAAGGACTTCGGTTAAATATTTTAAACTTAGAATCATTGAAATAAAACCTTTGCTTTATTCGAGCAATGGCCGCTGGCCAACAGGAGCTGAGAAATTATCTGTGATTAAGAAGTGACCAGCATCAACGAGGTGAAATCTTCCAGGAAGTCTTTCCCTAGGGTCAACATACAGAAGCTGTGGTCCAGAGGCAATCAAGGATGTACTTAGTGCTGGCAGCCATACTTAGTAAAATTTGTAACAGTTTTCCAGATAGTCCTGGTTTTGGAGTCATAAAAAAAAAAAAAAATCCATGGAGAACAGCTGAGGCTTGGCTATATGAGAGTCTAGGTGAAGCTATTGGTAAAAGCGCAGGCTTAGTTACAGTAGAAGCCTCAGGCTTGAGAGAGTCACAGGAAGACAGAGAGAACGGATATGAAGTCTGAGCCCCAAGAGAGACCAGAACATGATACTGGTGTGAGTGCAGCTCAGTTTCATTGGAGACTCCAGCACTTTGGAGATGCCGGGATCATGAGATGACCACCAAGGACAGATGCAGGAAGAGGGTGGGACCTGTCTGGGAGACAAGCTTGTGTGCTTCCGAAAGCAGGTCCAGTGAAGAGCTGCTACCAAAGCCATTTGTCACTCAGAGGGTGACAAATGGGTCTCAGGCATCAAGCACTGAACTTATCACTTTAGACGCTTAGTTTTGCTTTGGTCTGATTGTGACTGTGATTATTCCCAGGTCTGATAAGAACTACTTACATATTTTCAGTAAAATAAATAAAAGGGGGGAAAAGGAGACTTTAGGATTGTTTTGTTTTTTTTTTTTTTAAAGAAACCACACTTTGAAAATATTTTAAAAATTTAAAAGCTATGGGAACTTTTATAAATTGGAATGTTTTCTATTGTGATATTAATATTAATATGAGATCTTGGGGATAAACAAGAAGAGAAGGGTTATATAGTTTAACAGTGATGTGTTTGTGTGTCAAGTTGCGAAGGGGTCAGTTTTGCTCGATAGTCTTACGTCAATTTGACACAAGCTAGAATTATATTAGAAGAGAGAATCTCAGTTAGAAAACACCCCCACCAAGCTGGCTTGTGGAAAAACCTGTTGTAAAATGAAGTTTTCCTCCCAGCCCTGAATTCCTAGATTAATGACTCTGAGAGTCAAAGATATTTACAAATATTTTGGCCATAAGCGTCACATGTTCTCCAACTAACTTATAACTTAATATCTCATTTATTCTAGTTTAAATCCTAGCATGTGGCTGGTTACCTCTCCTCAGCTTTCATGTGTCCATCTTCCTTCATGTCTCCAGGCAAAGCCTCCCACACCCGGCTCTATCCCAGAATCCCTTCTCCCTCCAGGATGTCCCACCTTCTCGTCTGCCCTTTCTTATAGGCCATAGGATTTTATTGACAGGTGATGTATCCATACAGTACACAAGAGATTCCTTCTACAGCCTGTGGTACATTTTCTTGGTTGGGGATTGATGCGGGAAAATTCCAGTTCATTGTGGGCGGTGCCGCCTCTGGGCTGATGGTCTTGGGTGAGCTAACAAAGCAGGTGGGGCAAGCCATGAGGATCGAGCCAGTAACCGGCATTTCTTCATGGCCTCTGCTCCAGTTCTTGGCTCCAGGTTTCTGAATTCCTTCCCTGGCTTCCCTCAGTGATGAACTTATAAACTGTAAAGTGAAATAAATAATCTCCTTTCCAATTTGCTTTTGATTGTATTGCTTTATCATAGCGAGAGAATCTGTAACTAAGGGCAACTAATCTGAAGAAAAGCATCCTTATTTTTGGCAATTATATAGAAGAAAATTATCAAGAAGTCTGGATTTTATGAAACGCTTGGGATACAGATCAATAGAACACCTGCCTAGTGTATATAACACCTTGGATTTGAACCCCCGACACTGAAAAACTGGGGGAGGGAAGAGAAGTATATAAAACACTCTGGAGTTATCTTACAGATTCTGCTTCTCTACATAATTCTCAATAGATTTGCATAGTTTAGCTAGGAATTTTAAATCACGTGAATTCGTCTTTGAGGAACACCATTACTAAATATAACTCAGGGCGAGGTAGTCTCAGAACATTCTGAAAACAAAGGTGCTTGCTCCCTGCATCATATGCCAGGCTAGCTGGCCAGCAAGTTTCCAAGGGTTTTCCCATCTCTGTCCATCTTTAGCTAGAAGAACACTGGGATTGTCGACACATGCCACCCTGTCCATGTTTCTATCTCTGCAGCAGCTTCTAAAAATATCTTAACTATGGCTAATATGTGTTGACTGGCATATACTAAGACTCTTAAAACATTAGTCATATTTAGAATATCATAAGAGGGATAGCCCTGCTTGGGGAATGTAGCCTCATCATAGTACACTATAAATTTAGCCGGGCAGCGGTGGCGCACGCCTTTAATCCCAGCACTTGGGAGGCAGAGGCAGGCGGATTTCTGAGTTCAAGGCCAGCCTGGTCTAGAGAGTAAATTCCAGGACAGCCAGGACTACACAGAGAAACCCTGTCTCAAAAAACAAAACAAACAAAAAAGTATACGGTTTAAATAGTTCTTCAAATCGTCGCTAGCCTCCGGAGCCCATTAGCTTCCGCCGACGCCATCTTACTGCTGTTTTAAACCTCAGAAGACAGATTGGGCATCGTTTCCTGGTTGCCTCACTACTCTATTGCGTTTCCCTGGCAGGTCATCGTACAGCGCTGCTTATGTGGCAAGAATATGTCCCACGTGAAGGCTGCCTGCATCGTGTGCGGCTACCTGAAGTTTCTGCCCATATTCTTCATGGTGATGCCGGGGATGATCAGCCGAATTCTGTACCCAGGCAAGGAGCACACCTAATCTCCATTTTATCCTTGAATTCGTATAAGTCTACTAAGGAATTTCTTTCAAATTTAGATTTATTTTCCGTGTGTGGGTGTTTTGCCTACATGTATGTCACGATATCACATGCATGCAGTACCCAAGGAGGCCAGAAGGTGGCATCGGGTCCTCCAGAACTTGAGTTATACATGGTGATGAGCTGCCATGAGGATACTGGGACCCAAACCCAAGTCCTCTGCAAGAACAGCCAGTCTCCAATTCCAAGTATTTTTAAAAATATAGCAAAGCCTTACTAAAATAGGAAACTTGTTCTAGATAGAAATAGAAGGAGAAATTCAGGTTGAGAAAACAGCTTCTATGGGCGTGCAGCAGAAGGGCACTGTGGGAAGTGGTAGAATTTGTCAGAGATAAATTGGTGCGTTGCTAATGTTGTGTATGGGAAGATATATGTTTTAGTTAGGGTTTCCTTGCTACAAAGAGACACCATGACCATAGCAACTCTTTTAAAGGCAAGCATTTAATTTAGGGCTGACTTGTGGTTTCAGAGGTTTAGTCCATTATCAGCATGGTGAGAATCATGGCAGTGTGCAGGCAGGCATGGTGCTGGAGGAGCCAAGAGTTCTATCCGAAGGCAGCCAGGAGACTCTCAATCCACTCTGGAAGACGCAAGAGCATCAGACTCATCAAAGCCCACCACAACAGTGACGCACTTCCTCCCGTAAGGCCACACCTACTCGAACAAGGCCACACCTCCCAATAGTGCCACTCCCTGTAGGTCAAGCTTTCAAGCACGTGAGTCTATGGGGGCCAAATCTATTCAAACCACCACATTCCACTCCCTGGACACTGTAGGCTTGTAGCCATAACACAATACAAAATGCATTTAGTCCAACTTCGAAAGTCTCCATAGTCTATCACAGTCTCAACAATGTTTAAAAGTCGGAAGTTCAGAGTCTCTCCTGAGACTCATGCGATCTCTTATCTATAATTCCCTATTTAAAAAAATGCAAATCAGGGCTGGAGAGATGGCTCAGTGGTTAAGAGCATTGACTGCTCTTCCAGAGGTCCTGAGTTCAATTCCCAGCAACCACATGGTGGCTCACAACCATCTGTAATGGGATCTGATGCCCTCTTCTGGTGTGTCTGAAGAGAGTGACAGTGTACTCATACATAAACTAAATAAATCTTTTTTTAAAAAAATGCAAATCAAATACCTCCAATATCAAAGGATATACATTACCATTCCAAAATACCATAGTGAGGCAATACAGGAACGAAACAAAACCAAAAACCAGCAGGGTAAACTCCAAACTCTGCATCTCCATGTCTTAGGTCCATCTCCTTTCAGCACTGTTTGCCTGCAACACACTTCTTTCTCTTGGGCTGTTTCCCTTCCCTGGTAGCAGCTCTTCTCTGTGGGTAACCCACAGCTATGGCCTCTCTTAACAGATTGGAGTCTCCAAGGCAACTTCAACTTTACAGCTTCTTGTTCCAGTGTCTGGGAGCTACACATGATCTTCTGGGTTCCTCCAAAGAGTTTGGGTCCTATCTCCAGCTCTGCCCTGTGGTAGCACTCTGAGTTCTGGTTGAGTCTACTGCTGCTACTGTTTTTGGTGGTCATTCCATGGAACTGACATCTCTAACATGCTGGGGTCTTCTGGGGCTGCACTTTCACAAATAGCCTCTAATAGGCTCTCTCTTACTGGCGTCAAGCCTCAACTTCAAGAGCCACTGAGGGCTGCACCTTCATCAATGGCCTTTCCTGGCCTCTCACAGTGTCAAGCCTCCTCTGCTGTCCCTGATCCCTTCATGCTTTTTAAGACCAGTCTACCTAGGTACCTCTTATTCAATACCAAGTCCTGCATGCAGAACAAGGTACAACCCTGTCTATTTCTGGAATACAGCTTCTTTGTGCTCTCAGAAAAAATACTTCCGAGAAGATGCACATGGAAGATCTTTGCATCTTCTGATAGCTTCTTAAATTAATTTCTTCAGCATCTTAAAGGTTTTTTTTTTTATCATGCACATCTTTCATTGGCTTGGTTAGAGTTATCCCAAGATATTTTCTATATTTTGAGTCTACTGTGGAAGGTTTTTTTTTCCCCTTGACTTCTTTCTCGGTTCATTTATCCCTTGTAAGTGGGAAGGCTGCTGATTTTTTTGTGAGTTAATTTTGTACTCGGCTACTCTGCTGAAAGTGTTTAGCTGTTAATGGAGTCTCCTGGTGGAATTTTTAGGGTCACTTAAGTATATGCTTATCATACCACCTGCAAATAATGATACTTTGACTTCTTCCTTTCTGATTTAAAGCCTGTTAAGCACCTTTCTTTGCCTTATTTCTCTAACTAAAACTTCAAGTATTATGTTGACTAGGTATGGATAGAATATCATAATCTTGTCTTGCTCCTGATTTTAATGGAAATGCTTTATCTCCATTTAAATTTATACAGGTTATGGGCCTGCTGTAAACTGCTGTTGTTAAGTTGACATTTGTCATTTGTCTCTCTGCTCTCTTTAATGATTTTGTTTTTATCATACAGGGATGCTGGATTTTGCCCAAAAAAAATCTTTTCTGCATCTAATGAGATAGTATGTGGTTTTGTCTGATGGATTAATATTTATTTGTTAATTTATACATGTTAAACCATCTCTGCAACTCAGGGATGACGCCTGCTTTATTCTGGTGGATGATAATTTTGTGTGTTCTTGTATCTGGCTTGCAAATATTCCATTGAGAATTTTTACATTTGTGTTCATAAGGGAAATTGGTCTGGACTTACCTTTCTTTTTGGGTCTTAATGTAGTTTGGGAATCAGGGTGAATGTAGCCTCATAAAAGAATTGGGTGATAGTCCTTCTGTTTCTATTTTATGGAACAGTTTGAGGAGTATTTGTATTCTTTGAAGCTCTGGTAGAACTCTATGCTAAAACCATCTGGTCCTGGACTTTTATTTAAACTTGAGAAACTTAATTACTCTTTCTACTGCACTAAGAGTCTGACATCCACTTAAACTGCTTATCAGAGCATAATCTAACTTTGGTGGTTGCTATATATTAAACAAATTATCCATTTCTTTTATATCTTCCAATTCAATGAAATACAGGGTTTTTTAAAAGTATGTCCTTATGATTGTCTGGATTTCCTCACTGTTTATTGTTATGTCCTCTTTCCATTTCTAAACTTGTTAATTTACATCTTTAATTTACTCTCTCTGTGTCCTTTTAATTTGGCTAAGGAGTTGTCAATCTTACTGATTTTCTCAAACAACCAACTCTTTGTTTCACTGAGTTGGCTAAAAACTCTTTGTGATCTTCATTTCTATTTTATAGATTTTAGCCCTGTGTTTGATTATTTCTTGCAGTCTGTTGGGGTCCACACTAGCCCCACGTTGGGGTGGCCAAAAACATCGCAGCCCAGGCAAAATGTTGAGGCCCGGGCCAACCCACATTTGGGCGGCCACTGTATCCCGGCCCAAGCTGCTGCTCCGGTCTGCGGGTCGGGGTTCAGCAAGAGCGAGGGTGAGGGCAGACTCTACCTAATGTCTGATGTGTCTGATTCGTCTGATCTCAGTCTGATTCTGATCTGTTCTGTCTCTGCCTTTTATATGTCTCACTTCTAAGCCATGCCTCTAAGTTACACCTTTAATCATGCCCTTAGGTCTTGTCTCTAACTCTGATCTCTATACTTCTAAGTCATACTCTTAAGTCACACACCTTTAATCTCACACACCTTTAATCTCAAGGTATCCAACAGCAGTCCACTCTTTTAGGGTGTTATTTCTTCTTTCCATCCTAGAGCTTTCAAGTGTGTAGTTTATTTACTAAGATCTCTCCAAATTTTTAATGTAGGCATTTAGTAAACTTGCTCCTAAGAATCCTCTTCACTGTGTCCCATGGGTGTGGTTATGTTGTGTTTTCATGTTATTCTATTCCTCAAAGGTTTGAACTTATTTCTTAATTTGTCTTCCCCATTTTTCATTTAGCAGTGAGTGGTTGTTCAGTTTCTGCAGGTTCAGAAGCTTTCTGTTGTCTCTGGTGTTATTGGTACCCAGCTTTAATCTCTGATGCTCAGATAGGATGCAAAGGGTTATTTCAGTTTTCTTGTGTTTGTTGAGGCTTGCTTTGTGTCTGAATATGAGGCCAATTTTGCAGAAAGTTCCATGAGCTGCTGAAGAAGGAAGAAGGTGTGTTCCTTTGTGTTTAGTGAAATGTTCTGTAAATATCTGTTGAGTCCAATTGATTTATGATATTGTGTTGGAGGCCGACTTTTAGCAGAAAGCGGCTATCAGCTTTGCAGCCATCTTGAGCCATATACCCTGACATGAGACTTGGATTACAATAGCCTACAACAGCTGAGCACACTCCGATAATCTTGGTTTAGATACCTTGAGATTAAAGGTGCGTGAGATTAAAGCTGTGTGACTTAAGAGTATGATTTAGAAGTATAGAGATCAGAGTTAGAGACAAGACCTAAGGGCATGATTAAAGGTGTAACTTAGAGGCATGGCTTAGAAGTAAGACATATAAAGGGCAGAGGCAGAACAGATCAGAATCAGACTGAGATCAGAGAATCAGACACATCAGACATTAGGTAGAGTCTGCCCTCACCCTCGCTCTTGCTGAACCCCGACCCGCAGACCGGAGCAGCAGCTTGGGCCGGGATACAGTGGCTGCCCAAACGTGGGTTGGCCCGGGCCTCAACATTTTGCCTGGGCTGCGACGTTTTTGGCCGCCCCAACGTGGGGCTAGTGTGGACCCCAACAATATTGTTTAGCTCCAGCATTCTCTGTTTAGCTTTTTGTTTGAATGACTGTCTATTGGTGAGAGTGGGGTATTGAAGTCACCCACTATCAATGTGTGAGGACCAATATGTAATTTAAGTTGTAGTACACACACACACACACACACACACACACACACACACATTGTATCATTATATATTACAGATACTATATGTAGCATATATTATATATATTATATAATTATTATATTTTGTAGTGTGTGCATACACACATACATACTTGGGTGCCCAAGTACTCAGTCCATATATGGTAAGAATTGTGATTTTCTCTTAGAGTTTTCCTTTCGTGAGTATGTAGTACCTACCCCCCCCCAACCACCACCAATCTCCTCTGATTAATTTTGCTTGAAATCTGTTTCATCAGATATTAAAATGGCTACACCAGACTGCTTCTTGTGTCCATTTGCTTGGAGTATACTTTTACGTCCTTTTACCCTGAGGGTGTGTCTATCCTTGATGTCGTGGTGTGTTTCTTGGATGTAGCTGAAAAATGGATGCTGTTTTTAAATCCATTCTGTTAGTCTGTGTTGTTTCATTTGGGGAATTGAGACTATTGATGTTGAGAGTTATCAATGATAACTGGTTCCCATTATTTGGATGTGATGGTGTGGGTGTGTCCCACTCTTGATTGGCTGGTCTAATATTGTTTATTCCTTGTGTTTTCTTAGGTGCACTTAGCCCCTTCAGGTTGAAGTTTTCCTTCTAGTACCTTCTTGTGGATCTAGATTTTTAGATAGATTCGACCTATCTAAATTTGGTTTCATTGTGAAATGTTCTTTCTTTCTCCATCTATTGTCATTGAAAGTTTTGCTAGGTATAATAGTCCGGGCTGGCATCTGTGATCTCTTAGAGTTTGTAGATGATTTGTCTAGACCCTTCTGGCTTTTAGAGTCTCCATTGAAAAGTCAGGTGTTTAGTTCTGCCTTTATATGTTATTTGGTCTTTTTCCCTTGCAGCTTTTAATATTGTTTCCTTATTCTGTATATTTAGTGTTTTGATTATTGTGTGTCCCAGAGAATTACTTTTCTGGTCCAGTCTATTTGGTGCTCTGCATTCTTCTTGTATCTTGATAGCATCTCCTTCTTTAGGTTGGGAAATTTTCTTCTATGATTTTGTTGAAAATTATTTTCTATGCTTTTGTCCTGGGTGATTTTCCCTTTCTCTATTTCTATTATTAATAGATTTGGTCTTTTCATAGTGTTAGTTAGAGTTACTATTGTTATGTGAAACGCCATGACCAAAGCAACTTGGGAGGAAAGAGTTTATTAAGCTTATGTTTCTACATCACAGTTCATCATCATAGGAAGTCAGGACAGGAACTCAAACAGGGCAGGAACCTGGAGGCGGGAGCTGATTCAGAGGTCATGGAGGAGTGCTGCTTACTGGCTTGCTCTTCATGGCTTGTTCAGCTTGCTTTCTTATAGAACCCAGGACCATCAGCCCAGGAATGGAGCCACCCACCATGGGCTGGGCCCTCCCCCATTGATCACTAATTGAGAAAATGCCTTACAGCTGGATCTCATGGAGGCATTTCCTCAACTGAGGCTCCTTCCTCTCTGATGACTCTAGCTTATGTCAAGTTGACATAAAACCAGCCAGCGCACATAGTTTTGCAGATTTCCAGGATGTTTCGTGCCTGAGTTTCTTTTTAAAGATTTAATATTTTCCCTTTCCAACCCATCCATTTCTTCTATCTTGTCTTCAGTGGCTCAACCTCTCTCTTCCATCACTTGTATTCTGTTGGTGAGGCTTTCCTGTGGGGATATTAATCTTATTTCCACTATGATGCCTTGAACTGTTTCCTTCCAGTGTGTGTGTGTGTGTGTGTGTGTGTGTGTGTGTGTGTGTGTGCTGATTTCATTAAGAGACTTATTCATATCCTTTTAAAGGGCTGTTAACATATTCATAAAGGCTATTTTGAAGCCCCTCTCTTGTGCTTCAGGTTTATCACTTTTCAGCGCCTACTGTAGAAGAGTTTCTGGTCTCTAGTGGAGACATATTGCCCTGGCTTTTACCGTGATTTTACACTGCTATCTAGACATCTGAGTTTGAGATGATTGTAATTATTGATTGAATTAACAGATATTAACATCTGTTAGTATCTGTTCTTGTATTTGTTTAGTGGGTGTTTTGTTCCCTGGTTTCTGTTTCCCTCTCAGCTTCTTAGAAAAAAATGGGATGGCTGTGGTTTACCTGATAGGTAATAGGTTATTTCCCCAATGAGCTAATTTAACCCAGATTTATTTATTTATTTATTTATTTATTTATTTATTTATTTATTGGGAAGTTGCACACTTGGGAGAGTTCCCTGGCCCCAAGGACTAAGGCCAGGGAAGTCACCATTGGAAAGGGGTATAGAGGAGGGAGAGAGAAAGAGAGAAGGGGTGCATGCACAGAGGCACAGAGGAGAGAAAAGGAGGAAGAGGAAGGGGAGGAGGGGGAGAAGAAGAAAGAGGAAGAGAAGGGGGAAGAGAAGGAGGAGGGGAGGAAGAAGGAAAAGGAGGAGGAGGAAGAGGAAGAGAAGGGGAAGGGAAAGGGGAAGAAGAAGAAGAAGAAGAAGAAGAAGAAGAAGAAGAAGAAGAAGAAGAAGAAGAAGAAGAAGAAGAAGAAGAAGAAGAAAAAGAGGGTGTCTGGATTATATAGGGAAAAGCCTCTTATGGAAGAGCAGCCCAGTCCCTAGGCTGGGGGTAGGGTATTCCAGGTAGGGACTGAAAGATGCTGGGAGAACCTAGAAACCAGATCTGCTTTGGTATGTAAAATATGCACTTTAGCCCCTTGTCCCAGTGTGAAACAAAACCAAACAATAGGGAGTGCCTCTAAGATCCTGACAGGTGTGGCCACTGGGGTTCTGGATAAAATGGATTTCTATGTTTTCGGGAAATGACAGAGAATGGGAAAGTACTACTGGGGACGGGGCGGGGGGGGGGGGGCAGAGAAGGTCTACCAGAGGGAGGGAATCAGAGCATGTCACCAGTGTCTATCTAGTCCCCTGAGAATGAGGGTGGAGCGAGTGGGAGGTGAGGCTGGAACAGTTGGTCTACTACAGAGATGGGGATGGGAGGGGGGTTAGATTTGGAGCAGAAGAGGGAGAGTGGAGGTTGTCTATCTGATTCACTGGCCTTCAGATTTGGTGGCTGAGTCAGGGGAATGGAATATTGAGGAAGACTCCAAGAGTCACTAGAGATGAGGGCAGCAAAGGGGAAGAGAGACCGTGGCATGTGGTACACTACAGAGCTGGGGGTGAGACAAGGGTACTGGAAAAGAGAGAGTGAAGATCCTCAGATGCTCACCCGGCAGTGCATGTCCACGTAATGCCAGAGGGTGATCATCTGTAAATGGCCCCATCTGCATCATATCGAAGGGACAGTCCTGCCTTGATGAGTCAGTCCATCGGGATCTATGAAAATAAGACAATGACAATGTCATATGCTGGATGAAGAGGTACCAGACCTTTGACATAAAGTTCAAAAAGGTATCTCTATTTCCAGACAAGTGTCTTTCCTCCCACCCGTGAGCTTACCTCTTTCGCCAGCGGTGGCAAACTGTGCCTGCTTGAGTCTTGCTCACTGACCTCACCTCTGGAATATTTCCCCAGATATGGTGGCCTGCGTTGTGCCTTCTGAGTGTGTGAAGCAGTGCGGCGTTGATGTTGGCTGCACAAACTATGCCTACCCGATGCTGGTACTGAAGCTGATGCCCATGGGTAAGTAAAGGCCGAGGCTCACACAGCCTCAGACGCTTGGTCTGTTGATAAGCATAGAAACGAACGGTTGTGATATAACCCTCAGCAATTATTACTTTACATCCATTAATTCAGCTCTTGACAGACATTTCTTGGGCACCTTTCACCTATTGCCATGAGCCTAGACATTCCAGAGATGGACCAAGTGTTTTCTGTCAGAAGCATCTTGACTCTGTAGGCTCAAGACTTTTTTGAAGAAAATCAGGAATGTTTACATTGTCTCTTTCTAATAAAAAGCACCGTTTAACCGTTTAACCACAAACGTACATATCCAGAGGAGTAGAGGTTAATTGTGGGCCAAGGGACACTCAGATGTTTGATATCAAGCTATTAAATATGCATGCACTCACTGAGTACATTATGTCCCAGATACTAGCTTGGGTGCCTGGGAACACTGACAGAGTAGCAAATATACATCCCCCTACCATTTAGAATTCACATTTCGTTCCCTGAGATATAAGACACATTGCAGGCGGGAAGTGAGTCAATTATTAAGATGCTGGGGAGTGACTATGGGGAATGGAGGCCGAGAGAACTGTAGAGAGCTCGGGTGTGAACAGTTGAAAATGTCCGTTAACACTTCATCCTGACACACAGGAACATTCTCAGAATGAAGGGAAGGTAGACCACAGATAGGACACCACATTCCCACGTCCTCTCTTCTAGCAGATGTAACGCTAGAGGGAACGAGAGCGTCAGTTTCCTATAAGGATTAGAAAACTCTTGGTTTTTCCTCTCCGAAAACAGCAGAACCACTAACTAGATTTTTCCACTGAATTTTTGTGTGGTCACGAGACCACCGCAAGGAAAGAGAGCATGGCACAGTTCATTCTATTCTAAAACTAGGTTCCAGAAGCTATCGTCTGCATTTATATTTGGGACTAACTTCCCCACTGTGTGATTTTGAAATCACCAGGAGTTACACAGGAAGCTCCACCTGCATTTGTATTATATGTGTTATTACTGACATCTGCTCAAACAGTCAATGTTCCGGAGAAATCCACTGTCTTGTAGTAACTCTGTATTTTTAGCCTGGCACTCATAGGATAGACATCCACTCTAATCAAAGCTTGCTCCCTCTGACCCCAGGACTTCGAGGCCTGATGCTGTCGGTCATGTTGGCTTCTCTCATGAGTTCCCTGACCTCTGTCTTCAACAGTGCCAGCACCCTCTTCACCATGGACCTGTACACCAAGATAAGGAAGAAGGCAACGGAGAGAGAGCTCCTGATAGCCGGACGGTGAGAGAACCTGGTCTCTCTCTAGAACCCCTCTGAAGAGGGGAAGATGGAGAGATGAACTAGGCTTTGCATATTTTTTCCTTCAGTGAAAATAACCACCAAGCTACAGCAGAAGAGGTGACACTGGGAACAGTTTAACTCGACATCTTTTTACACATCCAAAAATTGAGATCATTTAAATGTAATAGTTGGTTTTGTTTTGTTTTGTTTTCATATTTTAAGTGTTTCAGGTGGTTCATGTTTGTGTGTGGTGTGTGTGTGTGTGTGTGTGTGTGTGTGTGTGTGTTGTTCTGACCTTCTCTTCCCACAACCCCTTCCAATCACATCTTCACAGATTACCACCTACACTTGGGACTTCATCTCTCGGTGTCTCCGTGTATATCACAGGCAAGGATGATAAATGACACTACTGCCGCAAATGAGATGACCAACTTCACACCCATTAAGGATTACATATTAGAAAGGGGCAGACTCAGGTAAGGGACTAGCTCAAGAAGTTGCTTAGAGAGCTATGTCAATCAAGGACTCCCTAAGTGGTCTGGGAACCCTAAAGACAAATGAAGGGGGTAAAATAATCAGGAGGACAGAAAGACACCCCCTTTTTCATTTTGTTTTTTTTTTTTTAAAGAATTATTTATGAATGAGTACACTGTTGCTATCTTCAGACACACCAGAAGAGGACAGAAGATTCCACTACAGATGGTTGTGAGCCACCATGTGGTTGCTGGGAATTGAACTCAGGACCTCTGGAAGAGCAGTCGGTGCTCTTAACTGCTGAGCCATCTCTCCAGCCCTTCCTCTTCATTATTTTCAAGTAGACCCAACATTGTCATAGCATTTTGTAATGTGAGTTAAAATTAATGTATGACACATATACAGAAGACACGGAGAAGGTAATTATACAGTCCAGCGATGCATCTCCAAAGGAACACACATGTAGTTTGTGCACACATTACAAGTGGCAACTATGATCACCCCATTTCTATCACTGTTCCTGTCTTTGCAAAGTTAACCACTGTAACCTTCAATGCTACTAGTTGAGTCATCCTGCTTCAGATGATCAGAAGTATAATATATCCATATACGTATCTTGATATACGGCTTCCCTGAATCACATTATTTTGGTGAGCTTCAGCCGTGTTTTTGAGTACAGTTTGCTCTGTGCTGTATGGCGGTCCACTATTTTGATGTCTCATTACATATCGGCTCTACTGTTTGTGGCCATATTGCGATGGTTCAACTCTCTCAGCACACGTGATCTTCTACTGATGTCAATTATATTACCATGCAATAACTTTTCATTCTTGGCCTTCTCAGATTTATGGTTGTGTGGAATGTGGGGGAGAGTGAGTCTTAAAGGAAAAAAAAAACTGATTATGACTTAGGAAAAAATAGATTGGTAGGATTAATTCTAAGTGTGGCTATGGTGGTAAGACATTAGATCAATTGCTTTCCTTTTCTCGTTATAAATTTTAAGCGATATAGAGTATATTTTCAATAATGAAAACAAGCTGTCACTTACCTGTGAAGCATCACCTCACGGTCATTCCACCGCTTCTGGCTACTTAGAAGAGAAACCAGGCTCCTTTTCTTCTCCTCTCCCTGTGGCTTTGTCACTGTGGTTTTGGATAGGAGCACACTCTCAGAGACTACTGATGAGGGCAGTGTTTATACAGACCACTCTTGAAGGGCACTGCCTGTTTTCTTTGGAAGGTGATATCAAGAGGAAGTCAACACTATTTACACATTTTTCTTTGCTTTACAGAAGCTTTACTAAATCAAACACTTAGAGATGGAAACCTTGATGGGCCTCACTTGGTCCAGATCTTAACTAGGTAAAGGCCATAGGAGAAGAGAATAGAAAAGCATCGTTGTTTTGTTTTCTTTTTGTTTGTTTTGTCTTCCTGGGCTGGTATTCAAGATACACCGATCCCACCAGTCAAGACATGATCTTGGACACAATTCTCTTTTAAGTGTCAAATGGCAAAGTACTACCTGTTTCTTCTGTCTTATCGAATGTCTGTCTCCCAAGATGCAAACGTGGAAAGCTACACACACAACAAAAATACTTGCTTCGTGTAAGCAAGCAGTGGCTCTTGTTGAGAAGGTAGATTAAAAACAGCAACAGTGGGTGAGATGGTAATCAGAACACATTGTATGAAAGAAATCTTCTTCCAGTAAAGAGAAACATAGAAAGCCAAAAGAGATAGAAGTTAGCCAGAACGAAAAGGTGGATGTGACCTTGTGAAAAGTGTTAGGATCTCTTCCCGTGGGTGTGGCACCTAAGCAAAGTCTCCTGTGGGCATGGCACTTGAGGGAAATCCGGAAGTGGGGGCAGGGATGGCTCTGTGGGGCAAGAACAGTGAGACCATCCTGTATATCAGGTGTGTGGCAGCTTTGCTAAATTTTCCCACTTGCTCTCCCCAGAGCTCTCTCTCTCTCTCTCTCTCTCTCTCTCTGGGAAAAGAGAGAGGCTGTTTCAATCCTCACGAACAGAAACTCATTTTGTTTTCACTAGCCCAGAAAAAAGATAAAAACTGGATTCTACTTTACTATACAAATAACTACTGATTAAGAAAACTAATACAGCATTTCTGCGATGTATGCATTGTACCAAGGAATTATTAAGCAACAACTGACATTTGACTGTCTTTATGAAGAACCATTAATCTCAGATGAAGCCTTTATGACGGGTGTAGATAAGTATTGTTGGCATTGAACTAATAGGTAATTAGCATGAACCCTTAGCACTGGTTTATAGCAGGTCAAGAAACAGTTTTGTTTTGAAAACGAATGAACGGCATGAGGATAATTTCAAGAACTCAACAGATATGCCGATGGTGCTGTTGTCTACTGTCTAAATTCTTTTTTTTTTTTTTACAGGCTGTTTGTCTCTGTGCTAATTGTCACCAGCATCTTGTGGGTCCCCATAGTAGAAGTATCTCAAGGTGGACAGCTGATCCATTATACAGAAGCAATTTCGAGCTACCTCGGGCCCCCCATTGCAGCTGTATTCCTGGTTGCCATCTTCTGTAAAAGAGTCAATGAACAAGTATGTGAAAAACAGGGAAGTTTTTCCCTGCCAGTCACTGGCATCACAAGATACTTTCTTGCTGTTCCGTGTGTATGCTCCAGGCCCATCTCAGTTTCTACTGTGATCATTATAATGTCTGATCCTTACTATAAAGTGGGAAGATACTTGACCTTGTGGTCCCCGTTAAGAGGACAGACGTCACATGTATTATAAAATGCCACATGCACAGCACAGTGCTGGTGAACACCAGTTCAGGAGACAAACTGTCAGTATCCCATCAAGACCCTAATATTGTGATCTAAAGTAAATCCACTCTGTCCAGTGAAGATGATAATAGAACCTATTTCTAATAGTTGTTACGGAGATTAGATACTTTTTGAAATAGTCCAAAATTAAAGTATGTTCGTTGCTATTGTGGTGCGGATGGTTAATCTTTTTACTTTGTAGGTTGGATCCCTTAAATGTGTTTCTAGGTATTTATTATATAAATGCCATTCTCTGGCAAGTTAATAGTCCTTAGTGTTTAGTGATTCCCAGCTCTTCAAATTGCATAACGTGATTCACAGTCCAACTTGTTCTACAAAACAAAGCACAAGTTTTTATTCTCCACATAAAAGTCAGGAAACTTTTCAGCTTGGACCACCAATGACAGTAGAGCCCTGTAGGACATGCAACAATGTAACAATATTTCAGGGCCACAGGTGGTGCCTCTCACTGTGGACATGCAACAGTGTAACGATATTTCAGGGCGATAGTGGTGCCTCCCACTGACAGCTTGGGTTTGACATTTTCCCTGTTTGTTGGCCCTCAGCTGAGAAAACAGCAGTAGTTAACTGCGACTTATTTGAATGAGCGTCTCATATTTCCTAAACACTCTTGTGTTCTCCTTTTGTTTTTACCAGGGAGCCTTCTGGGGTCTGATGGTTGGACTGGTGATGGGCCTTATCCGTATGATCGCAGAGTTTTCTTACGGGACGGGGAGTTGCCTGGCTCCCAGCAGCTGTCCCCAGGTCATCTGTGGAGTGCACTATCTGTACTACGCCATCATCCTTTTCTTCGTGTCTATATTGGTTATCCTGGGAGTTTCCTACTTAACAAAACCCATTCCCGATGTGCATGTAAGTGACACACTAACCAGGAATCATTTGCTTTTAAAACTCACATAAGGGCAACGTTGGCTACTGCTAGGCTAATGGCATTGTTGAACTATTAGACTTAAGAACCTAAGAGATGATCAGTTGTCCAACTAAACAGTTCAATCGTGTGTGTGTGTGTGTGTGTGTGTGTGACACAACAGTATATTAATAAGAGGCTAAGAAATGAGTGTATATTTTTAAGGCCAGTGAGATGCCTGCATGGGTAAAGGGGCTTGCTGAGCAAGCCTGGCACCTTGAGTTCAATCCCTTGGACCAACAGAAAAGTGGAAGGAGGGCACTGACTCCACAAAATCGTCCTCTTAACTGCCTTGTGTGCCTATGAATGCACACACAAACACACATTGCACAGAAATAGTAAAAAAAAGAAAAAAAGAAAAAACAACACATCGAACAGATATAGATAGTAAACACATACACATCACACAGATATAGCAAACACATATACACACCACACAAATATAGTAAGAAAACAAAGCACATACTATTTCAAAATGATACAGTTGAACAGCATATTTGCGCCATTGTTATGGATAGACCTGTCATCTCTGCTGGACCTCTCTGGGGTTGAGTAGAAATTCAGTTCCATTGTGAAGGCCAATATAAATATGTTTTTTTTTTTTTAAAGACCACAGGGTAATAGCAATCAAGAAAAGAAAAAAACAGAACAATGAGGTACATCTTTGTATTTCAGGCTGATAAAAAGTGCTTAATATTACTAATATAAAACAATAAAGATTTAGTAAAATTTCAGCATCCAAAAATTATTGGTAAATGCATGGGAATTTGTGCCTGGCAGGTGTGCAGTCTTGAGGTATTTAATAGTCGCTAATTCTCATAATTTATGAGCCGCTGATCTCAATTTTAGGAACTGGTATGAAGACACTTGTACAGCTAGGAAAAAATATATGTATCAGCATTTTCTGTGCAGACGTTATCAACTGGAAAACTGGGAATATTGGAGTGAAACCGAAATTGCCATCACTAATTAAATAAGTCTGTAATAATAGTGCTGAAAAATAGTATGCAGGCACCTGAAGGCAGTTTATTACTTGCTTGGAGAATTCAGTGGGAAAAGAGCATACAGAAAAAATATGGGATTTTATAATATCACTTGTGGTACATAATTCAAATAGGTGTGTGTGTGTGTGTGTTTGTGTACATGCACACACATCTCCACATGCAGACAAAAACATACAGATACACAACTGAAATTTTCAACACCATTGTTTCTGGCACAGTAGCAGATAATATGAAAGCCAAGCAAATGTTTATTATTTTGTCATCTATATGTAATAAACAATATTAGTATGTAAATGTATATTATATTTTATACATTATACATTACAGGTTATGTTTACATATTACTTATTAGCTGCAGTATGTAATATGTACATATAATACATTTACATACTAACATTGTTTATTAGTAACATATCCATGCATTATATAACCTTTTACATATTTTCTATCCATCACTCAATCTTGTTTGCCTTTTTTAAGGAGGGGCCAGAAAATGACGTGCAGAGCCGAAACTCCATGCCTAGGGTTGCAAAATTACTTTACCAATGACATGCCATCAGAACTCATAACTAAATGTTTACACTGAGTATTGAATATTGACTGAGTGAGCACGAGGAAATGTCACAGTTCCCAAACCAATAAAAATAAGATTGAATTCCTTTCTGCTAACATAAATAACCATGATTTATTATTGATTTTTCTTTATAAAACTTTTGTCTAGAGTTCCAGTGAGACTATTTAATTTATATTTTGTTTTATGTCTATGAAGAGTTGAACTCTGAAAGCAGGTGTGTAAATATGACAGGTAAGTCATAGGTAGTCATGTGCAGTGTTGTGGACCACACCTACTAAAGCAATACTGATATATCCTGGGACAGAAGCTTTGAGGCAAGTGTGTGGTAGCCCAAATTAGAACAGGATTCAAGAAGTCTCAAGGAGATAGCTTTACTGAAAAAGGAGAGGGCATGATGTTGCCTTAATCCCAGCCCTCAGGAGGCAGAGGCAGACGGGGCTCTGTGAGTTCAAGGCCAACCTGGTCTACATAGCATCTTCCACACAAGCCAGAGATACGTAATGAAAGCTTGTCTCAAAAAAGAGAGAAATGCAAAAAACATGGCTGAAGCCTCTGGCACTCTGGCAAGGTGTCCCAGCACTGATGTAAAAGCATGTGCCTACGAATAAGAGCCAATAGCAAATTTCAGTAGTGCTGCATAAAATAATATGTTAATAATAATATAATAATAGTTAATGCTCATATCATATTAATATAATATGATAGTGAAGTGTAACTTGGAGAATGTGATGGGTTATGAACCTATGGACATTTGGATCAATTTTCTCCAAATAGCCTTGGGGTGTGTCTTATTTATCCATTGTATCCAATGGATACTTCTTGCATGTATGGTAAAAAAAAAAAAAAAAAAAAGAATACATGACAACACATATTCCTTATATTTTCAAAAGTGTTACTCAATAAAAAAATCAGGGGAATCTTGATCATATAAATGATTGCCAAAATTCTATAAAACTTAAAATTTTAAAATAACAATGGTGAGGCAAGATAAGAAAGGAATGTGTGATTACATTTGGAATTCAAGGACTGAACACGGATAGCTGCCTAAACACAACAGATCCAGAAATAGAACTTATGGTATGTCAAATGACAAATGGAAATCCCCAGTCACCACAGATTAGGAAAGGGAACAGGGAGGGAGGAAGGTGGGATAACAGTTTCCAACACAGACGATCAGAGAAATGGCTTCCTGCATTCTGCAGAACAGTGAGCTGGCGATTCTTCACAACAGTTTGTCATGTGTCTCATAAGGAAATGGAGGAAAAGGGATTTGCAGGCTTCCAACCCACTCACTAAAGGAAATGCTTATTCCCTTGATTTGCTGATTACATGTTGCATGTATGTGCCAAGTTAGTGCTCTGTGGCATATAAATATGTATAATTATTATGTGTCGGGTAAAACTTTTTAAGCTAGGAATGATGGTGCACCAGCAGCTGGGGGATGGAGGCAAGAAGATCAGAAGATCAAGGGCATCAAAAACTGCACAGCGAGTACAAGGTCAACCTGGCTACATGAGGCCCTATGTAAAATCAATAGATAAATAGGTAGATAGACAGACAGACAGATGGACAGATGGATAGATAGATAGATAATAGAGAGATAGATACATATGATAAATAAATAATAGAGAGATAGATGATAGATATAGATGATGATAGAGACATAGATACAGATGATAGATATAATAGATGATAGATAGTACATATGATAAATGGTAAAGAGATACATGATAGATAGATAGATATAGGTGGATGATAGAAAGATGGTAGCTATGATAAATGCTAAATATGATAAATAGATGTGATAGATTGATAGATAAAATGATATATGATAGATAGATACATGATAAATATGATAGATAATAGATGTCATACATTGATAGATATGATAGAAAGATAGATTAGATAGATAGATAGATAGATAGATAGATAGATAGATAGATAGGATAGACAGACAGATGCAAAAGGCAATCTCTAGCCAGATTAGAAATAACAATGACGTTACTATTAACAGTTACACAGTAGGGACAATGAGATAACAATGACATCACTACTGACAGTTACACAGTAGGGACAATGAGATAACAATAACATCACTACTGACAGTTACACAGCAGGGACAATGAGATAACAATGACATCACTACTGACAGTTACACAGTAGGGACAATGAGATAACAATGACATCACTACTGACAGTTACACAGTAGGGACAATGAGATAATGATATCACTATTGACAGTTACACAGTAGGGACAATGAGTAAAGCCATAGTGTCATTTACTAGGTTGATATGCTTTTCTGAAAGTAAGAGTTTTGAGAAATCTTGAGTTTTTAAATGTTACCCAAAGGAATTAAAAACAGAAATGTTTTTTAAAAATGGTTTCACGCATTTTGGAGAGTGTGATATGGCAGGTGGACCTCCCATTACAATCTGTAATACTATACCACGCAGCCTGCTTTTAAAAAAAAAAAAATTATAAAAAAACGAGAGTATTATTCAGTGTTTGCAAACGTGTGTGCCTTTTGCTAATGCTCTCTGTGGCCTCTGCTCAGCTGTACCGCCTGTGCTGGACTCTTCGGAACAGTAAGGAAGAAAGAATCGATTTAGATGCAGAAGACAAGGAGGAGAATGGAGCTGACGATAGAACTGAAGAAGGTAACAAACATCTCCCTTCCATATTGGTTTTCATGGCTTAGTGTGGATTTGTATATACACTATTAATTAAAATAGAATTACTTCACTTCCCTCTTGTAATTCCTCCCTGTAGCTCCTCCCAATCCCTCTCCCTCCAATTCCTCTCATAAATTCTAGCCTCTTTTTCATTAATTAATATTGTTACATAAATATCTAGGTGTATTCACAAATATACACAAAAATACAGCCCGCTAAGTCTGTTTCTGTTGTGCATGTATGGTTTCAGGGCTGACAACTTTGTATTGCATAACCATTTAGGGAGTTCATCCCTAGAAGAGGCTAATTCTCCTTTGCCAGTCATTAGTTGCCTGTAGTTTTTTATCTAGCAATGTGACATGATGAGAATTTTTCCCTTCCGTGTTAACAAATCTATTGATATTGTTGTTGCACTTGTCTTGTTTATATAGCCTGTGCTGGCTACTTTTATGTTAACCTAGACACAAACTAGAATCATCAGGGAGGAGGGAGCCTCACTTGAGAAAACACCTCCATAAAATAGGGCTGAAGGCAAACCTGTAGCACATTTTCTTAGTGATTAATGGGGGAGAGCCCAGTTCGTTGTAAATGGTGCCACCCCTGGGCTGGTGGTCCTGGGTTCTGTAAGAAGTCAGGCTAAGCAAGCCAAGAGGTGCAAGCCAGGAAGCAGCATCCCTCCGTGGCCTCTGCATCAGCTCCTGCCTCCAGGTTCCTGCCTTGTTTTGAGCTCCTGTCCTGACTTCCTTCAATGATGGACTGGTACCCTCAAGTGTAAGGCATATAAATCCTACCCACCCACCTCACCCCAACTTGCTATCTGGTCATGGGGTTTCATTGCAGCAATAGAAACCCTAAGATGCAGCTATTTCTGTGAAAGAACATTTCACAGCAGACTTCCTGGTATTCTGGCTCTTATGATCACTATAACCCCTCTTCTAAGATGTTCCCTGAGCCATAGACAGAGAAGCTTGGCTTGCCCTCTACCGTGTATCAGGTTGTGGTTTCCTGTAATGACATCATGTACTGCAGAGATAAGCTTCTTTGACAAGGGATGGCACCTGCATTAAATCTGGTTCCAACAATTATCCAGTTCTCAAGAAGTTGTCATTTTTATAAAAAAAAAAAAAAGAAGAAGAAGAAGAAGAAGAAGAAGAAGAAGAAGAAGAACATTAAACTCTCCACCAGTCCAATAATGAAGATAACTTGCTAGATATAAAGTCTATCCATCCATTCAGATACACAGGCATCTTTCTGTTACTATGTCCATCCATTCAGATGTCCATCCATTCAGATACACAGGTCTTTCTGTTACTATGTCCATCTACTCAGATACACAAGCATCTTTCTGTTACTATGTCCATCCATTCAGATGTCCATCCATTCAGATACACAGGCATCTTTCTGTTACTATGTCCATCTACTCAGATACACAAGCATCTTTCTGTTATTAGGTGCTGAGATGATGTTCAGTTACTTGTTAACGGCTCTATCTTGTGATTAAGTATCTAACCTCAACTCCTCTCTAGCCTCATTTCTTACTATTCTTTCTAATAGTCCCATAGCAGGAGAGAGGCATCAGCTTTCTTTGCATACACCAAGATTCTAGGATATTATCACAAAGACTCCTTAGGATATTCTCATGAGGCAGATTATTGGAATCCTTGCCACCAATTGTGAAAACTGGTATTGCAATAAAGTTTTAGGTTTTTTAAAAGTGGATTTAAGATCAATTTTTCTTCTTTTAAGTTGTCTATCAATTCTACAGTATGTTTAAATGGATCTCTAAATGGTCTTATTCTTTCAAGTTCAGAAACCCATTGTGTACTGAGGCTAGTAAAGGCTCGGCAGTATTGTATGCAAATGCCTCCCCACATTACCCCAACTTCGTCTCTTATTTTCATTTACCTTTGGGGGGATTTTTTTTTTTCAGATCTTATATAGTCAAATGTATAAATATTTTTACATGATCCTTCCAGCTCTTATAAAAATTGTAATCATCGTTTACAGACATCCACATAGCGTGGATGAGGCGTTCTACCCATCTTTGATGCTAGCTTATCTTTCTTGGTTCCAGACCAAACCGAGAAACCTCGTGGATGTCTCAAGAAGGCTTGTGACCTATGCTGTGGTTTGCAAAGAGCTGAACCCAAGCTGACTAAAGAGGAGGAAGAAGCACTGAAGGAGAAGCTGACAGACACAACCGAGAAGCCCTTCTGGCGGACAGTCGTGAATGTCAATGCCATTGTCCTCTTGGCAGTGGCGGTTTTTTTCTATGGCTATTTTGCCTGAACTCGAGCTCACCCACGGCAATATTGGTTAAGCAAAGGATCGTTTTATGAGTTTTCATTTTTTACTTTATCATCTTACAAAAGGAACATTAGCGATTGGTAATTTTATCTAATAAGGTAACGTCAAACTTGATTTTTTTGGAGGGGTCCTCCCTCCATGTAAATAAAATAGAGCTTATAATTTATAAGACACCAAAGTGACTTCCTGTAAGTATTGTGATTTAGGCAAAGGGCCCAAAATCCTTGGCTTCTACTTTTAGGAAATATAATTATCAACTGAGATTTTAGAGATTTAAGAAGTATGATGTGTTGATTTCCTATATGTGTGGTGGAAGCATTACCACAACCAAGTCAACCAGCACATCCATAACCTAGCACAGTCACTCTTATGTACTACACACGAAAAAAAAAAAAAACTGTTCAATCTCTTCTTAGCATGTCTAAAACACACAGTGCATCCTTATTATCCATAGGCACAACAGCTGTGTATTATTAAATCTCCATAATGTATCCATCTTACAATGAAACACCTGCACCCGGTCACCAACATCTCTCCTTTGTCCCACTGGAAAGCACGCTGCTCTAGAGTATTCTGTGCTGCTGCAACAAACACAAAATGTCAGGAATTCTAGAGAGTGGGGATTTGGGAGGTTTTTTGTTTGTTTTGTTTTGGTTTTGTTGTTCTTCAGAAGCGACAATATTTAGGAGACAGAATCTGGAGGGGAAATTTTGCTACGTCATTCCATGGCTGTCGAGAGCTGAAGGGGAAGAAAGAAATCCAAATTTGTCTCTCTATTAGGAACCTACTCTTGCAACAATGCTAATTCATTCCTGAGGGGAGAGCCCTCAAGTGCTGGTTACTTTGTAGCGGCCCCTCCTCTTGGCCCTGACACTGGGAATTGGGTGTTTAACACATGAATGCTGGAGGATTGGAGGATCTATTCAACTACAGAATTCTACCCCATTCCCTTTACGTTCAAATTGTATCGATTTCACACTCTGGTGACACCAAAGGTCTCAGTTTGTTTGCAGAATGACTCAGAAGTTTAAAAAAAAAAAAAAAAAAAAAAAAAAAAAAAAAAAAAGCTTATCTAAATCAGATATGAATGAGACTCACAGCATAATCCATTCTAAAAACAACCCCCTGCTGTCATCCTGGAAAACCAGACACGCTACTTCCAAAGCACAATGGTAGAGTGAGCATGGGATAGATACTCTCATTTCAAAAGGGACACAGGACAAGAAGAAGGGAGTCACTGGTCCCTAGTTGGTCTTAAGCCCATGAGGTAATGGCTTTTGACTTTATGCCTTGCTTCTCAGGCACACTAGGGCAGAGGCTAGGCCTCCAGGGCCTCAGCGACTTTGACTCAATTATGTCTGTATCCTCTAGAAATACAACCATCCATGGGGATCTATGTAGAAAGATGATGACACCTACACTGTTTGTGATGTCCTAAGATACCAGCCATTGCCGTCCCTTTGAAATCAACTTACTTAGTCCAACCCACATTGGGAGAAGGGACTACACTTGGACATAAAGGAAAAAGAACAGACTATTGGAGTCGTTCTTAGAGGCTGTGAGGCACAGCAGCAACACTCAAATTAGCCTATGAAGAAAACAGAATGGAAATAATAAATTGTTGGGAGCCGACTTTTAGCAGAAAGCAGCTATCAGCTTTGCAGCCATCTTGAGCCATATACCCTGACATGAGACTTGTTTTACATCAGCGTACAACAGCTGAGCACACTCTGATAATCTTGGTTTAGATACCTTGGGTGTGTGAGATTAAAGGTGTGTGACTTAAAGGTATGATTTAGAGATCAGATTTAGAGACAAGACCTAAGGGCATGACTTAAAGGCGTGACCTAAAGGCATGGCTTAGAAGTGAGACAGATAAAAGGCAAGAGGCAGACAGGAGAGTTCAGAATAATTTGGAGTAACAGATTCAGACACTAGGAGTAGACATTAGATACTCGGAAGAGAACAACAGGAGTACAACTGGGAACTAGGAACTCAAGACATGGTACTTGGACTAGGAAGAGAGACTGAAGAATAAACGGGATTGAATCACACTCTGTCTGGTCTCCATTCTTTGAGTCCATCCTCACTCACTCTCTTGCTGAACCCTGACCCTCGGACCGGAGTGGCAGCTTGGGCCGGGATACAGTGGCCGCCAAGTGTGGAGTGGAGAGGGCCGCAACATTTTTGGCTGCCCAAAGTGGGGCAGCTCAGGCCTCAACAATAAATAGTTTTCAGTAAGTGGTTGAATAAACCGGGTGTGGCATATGCATACAGGGTGATAAAACAAAGTAATATGGATGGATTACAAGCCTTATGTAAAGGGGGGAAACTATACATCTGTTTCAGTGATGTTATAGATGGGTCAAAAATAACCTATAATGTCAGTGATCAGAGGCCTGTCCTTGGGGACACTAACTGAAAAAAGCAATGTGAATATTGGGGCAGGAAGTGTGCTGTAAATGTTGATGGGGCTGCAGGCCATGGGAGAGCATGCCTTTGTAAAGATTCACACTGAACTGTACAGTTAAGGTATGTGAATGCCACTGTTTATATTGTTTCGATAAAAAAAATTTTTTAAAGCAAAAAATAAACACAAAATTGATTTTATTCCTACAAAGCAAACAACCAACACCAGATTATTTTCTATCAGTGTTCTGATATAAAAAGAATAGTGAAGACTGGCTTTTGAGAAGGTCAAAAAAATTGTCCATCAGTAAGCTATCAGCAAGACATCTGTAGTGGAGAGAATAGAGAATTGTAGGTAAATATGTAAGTTTCTAGATGAAATAAGGATGATAATGATGGTTATCTCATGGTACTCGCATCTCCAATACACTGATGTAGGTCCCTTGTTCCGGAGGGTGTCCCTCGACGATCTCCCAGCTGGTGACAGGGTGAGAGCAGGGAGGGTTCGCTACTGTCTCAGCCTGAGTCTCCACTGCCTGTAGGTCACCAGCCAGGCCTAATGTGGGAGGTGGGGCCAAAGAACACAGGGTGCCAGCAGAAGGGGAGATTGCCTGCCTCTGCTCACTTGCTCGCTGCCACTGTCTCGCTCACTGCTGTCACTGACCAATCTCTCCCAGGTGCTGTACCTGTTTCTTTACGCTGAGCCAATAAGAAGCCGGCTAGTTGGCAAGGAGGTAGCTTGGTGTCCCAGGAAGGTTCCAGGAGAGCAGATCTCTCCCCAAGTGTTACAGCTCTTGTGACAGAAACTCTCGGACACCAGGATGATTCTTGAGCACTTTACTTCCCCTAAATAGAGCCCTTATATACAGTTTCAGGGTGGGTTAGGGTCTGGCAGCAGATAATGCCTATTGGCTTGGTCTGAGAGCTTGGAGATACCTCATCTGCATGTGGGAGAGCCTGAGGTGCTGTTCCTCATGACTGATGGTCATAGACCTCTCTGTGGGAGGGGTTGTTGGAGGGCTGAAGCAAAATGAAAAAAACCAGGGCCTGGGAGCAGAGCTGAACCCCTGCCGTCCAGTAAGGTTCTGGGGTTCCAAGCTCATGCTCGACCAAGCACCCAGCTGCTTCTCACAGCCCACTGCCCCACACACTGAGGTCTTCTGGTGCAACTAGGCTTCACCAATAGCCTCTCATAAGCTCTCTTCATGGTGCCAAGTCTCAATTTTTTTGCATAACCCCTTCAGTCCTGGGCCATCAATTGCAGTTGGGGCTGCACCTTCACCAATGGCCTTCCATGGCCTTTCACAGTGCCAAGCCTCAGCTGCTCTTCATGGCCCCTTCATGCCTTCAAAACCAGCACCACCTGGGTGACTCTTACATATTATCAAGTCCAACCTTGGCTATCTCTGCAACACAGCTTCTTTGTGCTCTCAGAAAACACTTCCCAAAAGATTTCACCTAAGTGATGCTGGTCTTTTTTTAATCACTGCTAATTCCTTAGCTCCAGCTAACCAGCATCAATTGCCCCAGTAGTTTCCTTTTCCTCTTGACTCTAAAGCCAGAGGCACATGGCCGAAGCTGCCGAGTTCGGAAGACAGCTCAGCAGCTAGAATCTTGCTGGTCTTGCAGATGATCTGAGTCTCATTCCCAGCACTGCCTACGGTTGCTTACAACTGCAGGTTCAGAGGGTGTGACACATTATGTACATACCTTTACACAGTCCCTTACACACAAAGATATACCTCTAAATAATATATATATATACATACATATATATGGTGATATTGAGTGTATACATGTGAACATGTATGAAACATGCAAACAGATCATTTTGGGCAAATACTTGTAGTTGATAAAAGTATAAAAGCCTTTCATGGGCTCACTAGTTCCTTGAGCAGAAGAAAATGTGTAGAAAAGATATTATGGGTGGAGCAGCCTACGACAGGATTCTTCTGGTTTCCACCAGTGCCCAAAGCTAACCCTATGCCATAGCTCTCAGCACCCCAATCCCTCCTGGAGAGAGCTGGTCTCCCAGGAGTGCTGACACACCTAAGATCATAGATGAGACCACCACTACTGCTCCAACACCCGGCCCAAGTGGGACCTGGCTGGAGCCCACAGGACACAGGAACCTCCGAGCAGCCTGGGACAGGATCCTTCCAGTTTCCATCTGGACCCCGGAGCTGACCCTGAGCTCTCCATACCCAAATCCTTCCCAGAGAGAGCTGGTCTCCCAGGAATGCTGACACACCTAAGACCACAGGCTCACAGGCTCACAGGAGGAACAAGCTACAGTCAGAGACAGCAAGACCAACTAACACAAAAGATAACCAGATGGTGAGAAGCAAGTGCAAAAACATAAGCAACATAAACCAAGGCTATTTGGCATCATTAGAACCCAGTTCTCCCACCACAGCAAGCCCTGGATACCCCCAATACACTGGAAAATCAAGATTCTGATTTAAAATCACATCTCAGGATGATGATAGAGGACCTTAAGACGGATATAAATAACTCTCTTTAAAAAAATATAGAACACAGGTAAACAGGTAGAAGCCCTTAAAGAGGAAACACATAAATTCCTTAAAGAAATACAGGGACACACAACCAAACAGAAGAAGGAATTGAACAAAACCATCCAGGATCTAAAAATGAAAATGGAAACAATAAAGAAATCACAAAGATTTCTTTACCCTGGAGATAGAAAACCTAGGAAAGAGATCAGGAGTCATAGATGCAAGCATCACCAACAGAATACAAGAGATAGAAAAGTGGATCTCAGGTGCAGACGATACCATAGAAGACATTGACCCAACAGTCAAAGAGAATAGGAAAAGCAAAAAGCTCCTAACTCAAAACATTGAAGAAATTCAGCATACAATGAGAAGACCAAACCTGAGAAGAGATAAACCCTAACCTAAAGAAAGAGATGCCAATAAACATACAAGAAGCCTACAGAACACCAAACAGATGGGACCAGAAAAGAAATTCCTCCTGTCACATAATAATTAAAACACCAAATGCACAGAACAAAGAAAGAATATTGAAGGCAGTAAGGCAAGAAGGCCAAGTAACATATAAAGAGAGAGCCATCAGAATTACACCAGACTTAGCCGGGCCGTGGTGGTACACGCCTTTAATCCCAGCACTTGGGAGGCAGAGGCAGGCAGATTTCTGAGTTCGAGTCCAGCCTGGTCTACAGAGTGAGTTCCAGGACAGCCAGAACTACACAGAGAAACCCTGTCTCGAAAAACCAAAAAAATTTCACCAGACTCCTCAACAGAAACTCTAAAAGCCAGAAGATCTTGGGAAGATGTCATACAGACCCTAAGGGAAAAACAATGCCAGCCCAGGCTACTATACCCAGCAAAACTTTCAATTACTTCCAATAGAGGGAGAAACCAAGATATTCCATGAAAAAAAAATGAAATTTAAACAATATCTTTCCACCAATCCAGCCCTACAGAGGATAATAGAAGGAAAACTCCAACACAAGGATGGAAACTATACCCAAGGAAAATCAAGAAATTAATCTCACAACAAACCCAAAACAAAAGAACCAAACAAGCATAATTCCACCTCTGACAACAAAAATAACAAAAAGCAACAATCACTATTCCTTAATATCTCTTAACATCAGTGGACTCAATTTCCTAATAGAAGGACATAGACTAACAGACTGGATACATAAACAGGACCCAGCATTTTCTGCATACAGGAAACGCACCTCAGTGGCAAAGACAGAAACTACCTCAAAATAAAAGGCTGGAAAAGAATTTTCCAGGCAAATGGTCCCAAGAAACAAGCTGGAGTAGCAATTCTAATATCCAATAAAATAAACTTTGAACCAAAATTTTTCAAAAAAGATGAAGAAGGACACTGTATACTCATCAAAGGAAAAATCCACCAAGAGGAACCCTCAAGTCTGAACATCTATGCCCCAAATGCAAGGGTACCCACATTTGTAAAAGAAACATTACTGAAGCTCAAAGCTCACATTGAACCTCACACAATAATAGTGGGAGACTTTAATGCCCCACTCTTACCAATGGACAGGTCATTGAAACAGAAACTAAACAGAGACACGGTAAAACTAACAAAAGTTATGAACCAAATGGACTTAACAGATATCTACAGAACATTTCACCCTAAAACAAAAGAATATATATTCTTCTCAGCACCTCATGGTACCTTCTCCAAAACTGACCATATAATTGGACACAAAACAAGCCTCAACCAATACAAGAAGATTGATATAATCCCATGCATCCTATCGTATCACCATGGACTAAGGCTGGACTTCAACAACAACAAAAACAACAGGAAGTCCACATACTCATGGAAGCTGAACCAATAATAACTCTATGATAACTTGGTCAAGGAAGAAATAAAGAAAAAAATTAAACAAATTTTACAATTTAATGAAAATGAAGGCATTACATACTCAAACTTATGGGACACAATGAAAGCAGTGCTAAGAGGAAAACTCCTAGCTCTGAGCGCCTCCATAATGAAACTGGAGAGAGCATACACTAGCAGCTTAACAGCACATCTGAAAGCTCTAGAACAAAAAGAAGCAAATACACCCAAGAGAAGTAGATGGAAGGAAATAATCAAACTCAGTCCTGAAATCAACCAAGTAGAAACAAAGAGAACTGTACAAAGAAGCAACAAAACCAGGAGCTTTTTTTTTTTTTTTTTTTTTTTGAGAAAATCAACAAGATAGATAAACCCTTAGCCAGACTAACCAGAAAGTACAGAGACAGTACACAAATTAACAAAATCAGAAGTGAAAATGGAGACATAAAAACAGAAACTGAAGAAATTTTAAAAATCCTCAGATCCTACTACAAAAGCCTATACTCAACCAAACTGGAAAATCTAGATGAAATGGATGATTTTCTAGACATATTCCAGGTACCAAAATTAAATCAGGATCAGATAAACCATCAAAACAGTCCTATAACCCCTAAGGAAATAAAAGCAGTCATTAAAAATCTCCCAACCAAAAGAATCCCCAGGACCAAATGGTTTTAGTGCAGAATTCTGCCACACCTTCAAAGAAGACCTAATGCCAATACTTCTCAAACTATTTTATAAAATAGAAACAGAAGGAACACTACCCAATATATTCAATGAAGCCACAGTTAGGCTGATAACCTAAACTACACAAAGACCCAACAAAAAAAGAGAACTCCAGAACAACTTCCCACAGAATATTGATGCAAGATTACTCAACATTAATTCTTGCAAACTAAATCCAAGAACACATCAAAATGATCATCCACCATGATCAAGTAAGCTTCATCCTAGGGATGCAGGGATGGTTCAATATATGAAAATCCATCTACGTAATCCACTATATAAACAAACTCAAAAAAAAAAAAAAAAAACCACATGAGCATCTCATTAGATGCTGAAAAAGCCTTTGATAAAATACAACACCTCTTCATGCTAAAAGTATTGGAGAGATCAGGAATTCAAGGTCTATACGGAAACATAATAAAAGCAATATATAGCAAGCCAATAGCCAACATCAAACTAAATGGAAAGAAACTTGAAGTAATCCCACTAAAATCAGGGACAAGACAAGGCTGCCCACTCTCCCCCTATCTATTCAATATAGTACTTGAAGTTCTAGCCAGAGCAATTAGGCAACAAAAGGAGATCAAAGGGATACAAATTGGAAAGGAGGAAGTCAAGATATCACTATTTGCTGATGACATGATAGTATACATAAGTGACACACACAAAAAAATCCACAAGAGAACTCCTACAGCTGATAAACAACTTCAGCAAAATGGCTGGATAGAAAATTAACTCAAACAAATCAGTAGCCTTCCTCTACTCAAAGGATAAACAGGCTGAGAAAGAAATTGGGGAAACAACACCATTTACAATAGTCACAAATGATATGAAATATCTTGGTGTGATGATAACCAAGTAGGTGAAAGATCTATGTGACAAGAACTTTCAAGCCTCTGAAGAAAGAAATTGAAGAAGACCTCAGAAGATGAAAAGATCTCTCATACTCATGGGTCAGCAGGATTAAAATAGTAAAAATTTTCATCTTACCAAAAGCAATCTACAGATTCAATGCAATCTCCATCAAAATTATTCACAGAGGTAAAAAGAGCAATTCTTAAATTTACCTGGAATAACAAAAACAAAAACAAACAAACAAACAAACAAACAACAAAAAAAAAAACAGGATACCAAAAACCATTCTCAACAATAAAAGAACTTCTGGGGGAATCACCATCCCTGATCTTAAGCTGTATTACAGACAAACAAACAAACAAACAAACAAACAAAACAAAACAAACAAACAAAACAAAAACACCATGGTATTGGTACAGAGACAGTCAGGTAGATCAATGGAATAGAATTGAAGACCCAGAAATGAACCCACACACCTTTGGTTTCTTGACAATCTCCATAAAAATTATTCACAGAGGTAAAAAGAGCAATTCTTAAATTTACCTGGAACAAATGGAACCTCATAAAATTGCAATGCTTCTGCTGGGTGAAGGACACTGTCAATAAGACAAAACATCAACCCACAGATTGGGAAAAGATCTTTACCATCCGATAGAGGGCTAACATTCAAAATACACAAAAAACTCAAGAAGTTAGAATCCAGAAAACCAACTAACCGTATTTAAAAATGGGCTACAGAGCTAACCAGAGAATTCTCAACCGAGGAATTTCGAATGGCTAAGAAACACTTAAAGAAATGTTCAACATCCTTAGTCATCAGGGAAATGCAAATCAAATCGACCCTGAGATTCCGCCTCACACCAGTCAGAATGGCTAAGATCAAAAACTCAGGTGACAGTAGATGCTGTCTAGGATGTGGAGAAAGAAGAACACTCCTCCATTGCTGGTGGGATTGCAAGCTGGTACAACCACTCTGGAAATCAGTCTGGTGGTTCCTCAGAAAACTGTAAATAGTTCTACCTGAGGACCCAGCTATACCACTCCCGGACATATACCTAAAAGATGCTCCAACATATAACAAGGACACATGTTCCACTATGTTCATGGCAGCCTTATTTATAACAGGCAGAAGCTGGAAATAAACCCGATGTCCCTCAGCAGAGGAATGGATACAGAAAATGTGGCACAGTTACACAACTGAGTACTACTCAGCTATTAAAAACAATGACTTTATGAAATTCTCAGGCAAATGGATGGACCTTGAAAATATCATCCTGAGTGAGCTAACCCAGTCACAAAAAAAAAAAAAACCACACATAGTATGCACTCACTGATAAGTGGATATTAGCCAAAAAGAAGCTCAAAACACCCAGGATATGACTCGCAGACCATATAAAACCCAAGAAGAAAGACCACACCAAAGTGTGGATGCTACAGTCCTATTCAGAAGGAAGAAGAAAATACTGGGAGAGAGGAATCTGAGAGGGAGAGCGGAGTGGGAGGGAAAAGGGGGCGGTTCAGATATGGAAAGAGATGGGGGAGACATACAGAGGGTCAGGAATTTGAAAGGAGGAGAATAGCAGTAGGGGAGGGAGAACTGGGGGTAGTCACTAGAAAGTCCCAGATGCCAGGGATCCAAGAGGTTCCCAGGACCCAACGGGGATGACATTAGCTGAAATACCCGACAAAGGGAAGACAGAACCTGTAGAGACCATATCCAGTGGATATGCATGGCCCCTGGTTGAGGAATGGGGCCACCCACCCATCTCAAAAATATTAACCCAGAATTGCTCCTGTTGAAAGGAAAGCAGGGACAAAGAGTGGCGCACAGATGGAAGGAAAGGCCATCCAGAGACTGCCCCACCTAGGGATCCATCCCATCTGCACACACCAAACCCAGACACTATTGCTGCTACCAAGAAGCGCTTGCTGACAGGAGCCTGGTATAGCTGTCCCCTGAGAGGCTCTGCCAGAGCCTGACCAATACAGATGAGGATGCTTGCAGCTAAACATCGGACTGAGAGCAGGGACCCTCATGGAGGAGTTAGGGCAAGGACTGAAGGAGCTGAAGGGGTTTGCAACCCCATAGGAAGAACAACAATATCAACCCACTAGACCCCCAAAGCTCCCAGGGACTAAACCACTAACCAAAGAGTACACATGGAGGGACCCATGGCTCCAGCTGCATATGTAGCAGAGGATGGCCTTGTTGGGCCTCAATGGGCACAGAGGCCCTTGGTCCTGTGGAGGCTCAATGAACCAGGGTAGGGGAATGCCAGGGCAAGGAGGCAGGATGGGTGGGTGGGTGGGTGGGAGAGTACCCTCATAGAACCAGGGGAGAGGGAGTTTGTGGGGAAACTGGGAAGGGGGTTAATATTTGAAGTGTCAACAAATAAAACAACCAATAAAGTTTTAAAATTATTTTTAAAAGATATTATACAATTATGTAATATATATGTAATATATGTGGGCATGGTTCCACACTGCTAGCAGGAAGGATTTGTAAGGCAGCCAGAAAGGATTTTAGAGAACAGAGCTGTAGAAATGAGCGAGCATGTAGCCTCCAAATCCCCATGGGCTATGTCAGCCTAGAGGAGACGAAGTCCTCTGAGCAGCTGAAGCAGAAAGACCCAGCACATAACTGGATGTAATTTTCTTCTAGGTGTTCTATTAGAACATTGGTTTTTTTTTTTTCTTTCAGATTTTGTGGTTTTGTTTAAACACAGAACATGCACGCAAGCCATCCATTCATTTTCTTCCTGTGTCGCCCGGCGTTGGGATTGGTGGCTCTGATGGCCAGCTGTGCTGCACTTTCTACGACGACTTTTGGTTCTCAGAGGAAACACTGTGAGCAATCTCAGCACAGTAGGATTTGTTGTCTGTATTAGTTAGGGTTTTACTGCTGTGAGCAGACGCCATGACCAAGGCAACTCTTATAAAGGACAACATCGAATTGGGGCTGGCTTACAGGTTCAGTCCATTATCATCAAGGCAGGAACATGGCAGCATCCAGGCAGATATGGGGTTGTAGAGAACCATGAGGGAGAGGAGAAGGTGAGAAGAGGAGGAAGCTCCCATGGGGTTAGGTGAGTTATAAAATAATGGTCATGTGGGTTGGATAACTGGAGTTAAGAGCAGCACAGACAAAAGATGACAAATTATATAATAGGATTATTGGTTGGGAAACAGACATAATAGCATAGAGAATAGATACCTTCCCAGCTCTTGTGCTGATTAAGGCTTATTGTAAATATAAAGGTTGTATGTGTGTCTTTTATCTGTGAACTAAATGGTCAAAGGCTGTGTAGAAACCCCAGGTTGGGATTAAATATTTCTGCGACATACAATCATATAAGATTTTATAAAAATGAGAGTGCATATTGATGTTTTATAACAGTAATCTTTTATAGCCATCTACATCAGTAGAATCTTTAACTATTTCAGTAACTGTCACCTAATATATGCATCATAATTTATTTAATAAATATCATATTTTTAGTTTTTCCTAGCTCTATCTTTTATAAGGAACACTATGGTCATTGACTATACATGTTCTTGAGACAGGGTTTCTCTGTGTCCTGGCTGTCCTGGAACTCACTCTGTAGACCAGGCTGGCCTCGAACTCAGAAATCTGCATCCCTCTGCCTCCCACGTGCTGGGATTAAAGGCATGGGCCACCACTGCCTGGCTGACTACACATGTTCTTAAAAATTCTTCTCTCATGCAATACATCCCAACCACAGTTTCCCTCCCTCCACTCCTCCCAGCTCCACCCCACACCATTTCCTCTCCTTCACATCCACTCCTCCTTCATTTCCCTTCAGAAGAGAGCAGGCCTCCCAGAGATATCAACCAATGACTGTCTTAGTTAGGGTTTCTATTGCTGTGATGAAACACCAGGACCAAAAGGGAGGAAAGGCTTTATTCAGCTTACACTTCCACATCACCGTTCATCACTGAAGGAAGTCAGGACAGGAACTCAAAACAAAGCAGGGTCATGGAGTCAGGGACCAGTGCAGAAGCCATGAAGGAGTGCTACTTACTGCCTTGCTTCCCATGGCTTGTTCAGCCTGCTTTCTTTCTCTCTTTTTATTTGTTGTTTGTCTGTTTGTTTGTTTATGAGTACACTATAGCTGTCTTTGGACACACCAGAAGAGGGCATCCGAGCCCATTACAGATGGTTGTGAGCTACCATGTGGTTACTGGGAATTGAACTCAGGACCTCTGGAAGAGCAGCCAGTGCTCTTAACCGCTGAGCCACGTCTCCAACCCCCAGCCTGCTTTCTATAGACCACCAGCCCAGGGATGGCACCATCCATAATGGGCTGGGCCCTCTCCCATCAATAACTAATTAAGAAAATGCCTTACAGCCGAATTTTATGGAAGCATTTTCTAAATTAAGGCTCTCTCCTTTTAGATGCCTCTAATTTGTGTGTCAATTTGACACAAAACCATCCAGCACAAGGGACCCCTTGTCAACCTGACACAAACACTATTAAGCCAAACTTTTTTTTATTCATCCCCAAGATCTCACATTAAAAAACATAAATAACCTCAAAAGTTCCACAGCCTTTAAAAATTCATGCACGCTAAAATTTCAATCTCTTTAAAATGTCCAACCTCTCTTTAAATCTTAAATCTCTTTTAAAAGTTCAAGGTCGTTCAGTATGGGTGCCTGTAAAAATCTAATTTAAATCAAATACCTTCCTCAAGAGGTAAGAAACAGGGCACAGTCACAATCTGAACAAAGTAAAACCAAACTGTAAAAATGTAAATAACTCAATGCCCAATATCTGGGATTCACTCACTAGTTTCTGGGCTCCTCCAATGGGTTTGGCTCTACCTTCTGCAGCACACAGCTTGTCTTCTAGGCTCTGGCTGGCTCCACTCCACTGCTGCTGCTGCTGTTCTTGGTGCTCACCCCATGGTCCTGACATCTCCAATACACTGGATTTGATTGCTTCAACCTGGCAGCACTTTCATCAACGTCCTCTCATAGGCTGTCTTCATGGTACCGACCCTCTAGTTCTTTGCATGACCCCTTCAGTCCTGGGCCTTCAACAGCCACTGTGTCTACATCTTCACCCCTGGTCTCTCCTGGCCTCCCAGCATGCCAAGCCTCAGCTGCTCTTCATGACCCCTTCTTGCCTTCAAAACCAGTACCACCTGGGTGACTCTTAACACAGCACAAGGTCAGCCACCAGTACAACCTTGGCTATCTCTGGAACACAGCTTCCCCATGCTCTCAGGAAACACTTCGCAAAAGATTTCACGTTGAGCTGGTCTTCACTTAGTCACCACTAATTTCTTAGCTCCGGCTAACTAACATCCATTGTTCCTGGAACACAGAGATTTCACTTCAGTGGTGCCAGTTTCTCGTTAATTATAACCGGAGCTGTCTCTTCAGCCCCAGCTGACCAGAATGACAGAATCTTAATTCAAAATAGCAAGCAGCTGTGACTGACTTGAATGTCCCTCTGGAACGTCACAAGCCAGGCCTCCATCCTCTGCATGGCTCTCGACATTCTTCTCTTCCACGCTCCTAAAGAACTGAGCTCTCAACACTCAATGGTTCTTCTAGCCCGAAGTTCCAAAGTCCTTCCACAATCCTTCCCAAAACAGGGTCAGGTCTGTCACAGGACTACCTCACTATGTTGGTACCAACTTGTCTGAGTTAGGGTTTCTATTGCTGCAATAAAACACCATGACCAAAATCAAGTTGGGAGGAAAAGGTTTATTGGGCTTACACTTCCATGTTGCTGTCCATCATGGAAGGAAGTCAGGACAGGAACTCTAACAGGGCAGGATCTCGGAGGCAGGAGCTGATGCAGAGGCCATGGAGGGGTGCTGCTGACTGGCTTACTTTTCATTCAAACCACACTTAATGGGAAGAAATCTGCGTAGTAAAATTTGTGTGAGCGGCTCCCCCTCTTGGAGATTACGACAAAAGAGGAAAACATTTCAGTCAAAACCTCATTTCTTGGGGCTGGGCAGTGGTGGCACACGCCTTTAATCCCAGTACTTGGGAGGCAGAGGCAGGTGGATCTCTGAGTTCGAGGCCAGCCTGGTCTACAGAGTGAGTTCCAGGACAGCCAGGGCTACACGAGAAACCCTGTCTTGAAAAACAACAACAACAACAAAAAAAAAAAACCAAAAAAAAAAAAAAAAAAAAAAAAAAAAAAAAAAAAAAAAAAAAAAAAAAAAAACCACCTCATTTCTTTTAGTAAAACATAAGTTTGAGGGGCTGCCATCATTTGTCAAACGCTCAGAGGAAGGACAAAGCTCTTGAAACAAGCAGCCAGCGCGCCCCCTGGTGGTGATAAGTAATTAGGGCGGGCTTAATTCTGCAGCAGTTCCTGAGACAGACAAAACATTCCAGATTTAAGTCTCAGCCCATCCATCTAAGATGGCAGTTTTAAAATCTCATGGTTTTCGGAAGCTCATCATTGCTCTATTGGATTGAGTGAGAACATGGGATAGAAACTAAGAAACATTTGGCCAGGATAGTTACAGAAAAGGAGCCCAGACAAACAAGCAGAAAGAGACCTGAAAGAATAAATCCTAGTGGTCTATCAATAAAGTGACCAGAGTGAACAATGACGAAGATTTCAAAATCACTAAGTGATTCTAATTCTTGTACCATGAGAAAATGGTAAATGATTGATGGATATGCTAATTTTTATGATATGCATATATATGCATATATGTGCATATATATACGTTTTTAAACATCACACAGTGTATCCTCATACATCTGTACAATTTTATCGTGCAAGTTTTTTTTTAATGGAAAAAAAGAATGGGAGACATTAACGATGTGGCCCCTTCCTCGTGGAACCTGTCCTGGCATAGGACTCCAGTGGATGTTGCCAGCTGTCAATATGACAGCATCTAGAACTAAGGGATAAATCTGTGGTCAGACTTACATACCAAGATTAAGATTGGCCGCTGAGTATGTCTGTGTACGATTACCTCAATTAGGTGAATCTCTCTGGGAAAACCTTTTCAACTGTGGGCAAGACGATTCCCTGTATGGGGATCTTGACCTGCATAAAAGGGAGAAAAGCAAGCCGAGTGCTCTCGGCTCACGCTCTCTGCTTCTCGGCTGTGGCTGTGATGGGAGCCGTTGCTTCTAGCTCCCGACATTTTGTCTTCAGTGCTATAATAAGCTGCATGATTGAACTGTGTCCCCCAAACAATCTGTGGTTCCTTATTTGCTCTTGTCAGCCCCCCCCCATCCTGATTCAGAAGCAACATCTTTACCAAGGTCATTTTTCCCGAAATAGCACCTCGCTCTACAGTCACGATGGTCTTGTCCCCCACGATTTTCTCTTACTACGTGTCTCGAATGAAGTCATTTTCATGGATGAGCAATCTGCTTTCCACCACAGTTTCCAAGAACAGACCTTTACAAGACACAAAGAATCATTTAGAGGCCACCTGTATGCTCTCTCTCCTGCCGCCCACCTCTCTGGTGCTAGAGCCCTCAGCACAGGTCTTTATTCTTTCCGTAATATTCCTTTCTCCCCATCATGCCTATTTACCTAAAAGGCATATGTGGGGCTGGAGAGATGTCTCATCGGTTAAGAGCACTGGTTGCTCTTCCAGAGAATCTTGAGTTCAATTCTTAGCACCCACATGGTTGCTCGAAATGATCATGAACCCCAGTTCCAGGGGACCCTACTCCCTCTTCTGTCTTCTGCAGGCACCAGGCACAAATGCCAAACACAGACATACACGCAGGCAAAACACCCATAGACATAAAAAAAATAAAATAAACAAAAGAAGACACCTGCATCATCGTATCTATTTCTCTCCGTAGCAGTGTGTCATCGTTGAAGTTGATGGAGGTACTAACAACTTTATCCTGAGAGCATCTTGGAAGCCTGTGGCAAAGAAGCCTCAGCTATGAGTATGTCTCCGTGCTCCAACCTCATCCTCTCCTACAGACTCAGAGTTAGGAGTTACTGGTAACCATCCCAGGTCATGCGATGGGGTGCGGAAGACAGATTCTAGTGGGGGCAGTTAGGGCTAGGGGCTTCTCAGAAAAAGTGGGGTGGAGCTGGGGCGTGGAGTCTGCGTCTCCCGGATACAGATTCGAGGTAGAGAAAGAAAGATGGATCCGTCAGGAAGGGGCGATACTGTTCCTCTAAGTCGTTGCCCCGGGTCCCAGGAAGGATCCGTGGCTCAGATGACAGACAATCAAAGACTGGGACCTGAGTCGAGTCTGGGCCGCGATGAGACCAAAAGTTGGGGATGGAACTGAGGAGGTTAGGGAAACTGGATATCTTTCTGGGAAGCCATAATGATAGAAACAGAGGGGAACAAACGAGGGGTAATAGATCCAGAAGATGGAATGGGTTAGATAGGGATGGGGTCAGGGTGTGGAGGTAGATGGGATGACTATGGCCTGGCCTGAGGTTGGGGGGAGGAGAAGAGATCTGGAAGAGGTGGCAGATGGGAAAGTAACAGGGGAAGGGAGCCCTGTAAAGGGTCCCGGGTTTCCAAAAGCTGCAGAAGTGAGGCCGCCAGTGGAAGGAGCCCAGCTGCAAAGCGGAGCAGACGCAGCCTGCCCAGCGCCCACTCGTGCTGCCGAGGCCCAAACCGAACAGGGAGCAGTGGCCCCACCGCACCCCCTCTGTCCTCCGGCAGTGGGGCGGGAGTTCCAGCACCCGGGATCATTTCTAGGTCCGAGGACCTTGCCACGTGAAGCAGTTCGGGACTGGGGGCCCAGCTAAGGGTAGGGAACAACCCTTAGGTGTAGAGCCCAGGGCCGAGCCCAGGGCCGAAGAGGTACTGGGGGAGGGGCCCGGGTGTGTGACTCCGAGGGTGGATTGGTAAAACTGGGGGGAAATTTCCTGTCTGGAGAGGAAAGGAGGCTTGCAAAAAGCCAGCTAACAGCAACATATAGAGGGTGCCACCTACTGGTAAATCCGGGGGAAAGAAACAGCAGAATTTAAGACAGGATTTTTCTCTGTAGCCCTGACTGTCCTGGAACTCAATCTGCAGACTAGGCCAGCCTTGAACTCAGAGATCCTTTTGCCTCTGCTTCCAGATTTCTGGGATCAAAGGCGTGCACCACCACCGTTATCTTTCAATAACTAGTTTGTGGTCCTTTTAAGAAAATCTGAACAAGGCGGATAGGCCAGAGAGAATCTTCTTGAGATTAAGGAAATCTTTTGTGAGGAAAGGCATGTGTCAGCTAACACCAGAGATTAAGGACTGTTGACTGTCATCATGGGTAACTTCCAGACTCTGCATGGGAGCATTGGTATCAGCTTTAGAACTTTTCTGTTAGTAGGTATTGATTTAAGGTTGCCAATGTAAAAGTTGGTCCCAAAATATGTGTGTGTGTGTGTGTGTGTGTGTGTGTTAAACATGTCTATGTGGTAAAGCTATTGGGGAGATAGACTTCTACATGCTGCTTGCCTTTATTCCCAGGCATGTAATTATTTAAGTAATATTTTGTCAGGCCATGTGTGAGAACTCAACCTTGTAATCCCAGCACTAGGGAGACTGAGGTAGCATGAGGATGCCACAGGTAACACTCTTGATAAAGGCTTACTCCTCTACTGCCTGAAGAACTCAGGGCCATGCATTGGAATGACACATCATCTAGCCGTGGGGTGAGGAGGCACTCCTGGGCACGCATACACCACGCTTTGCATTTGTTCTTCACCTGGGATGAATCCAGCTCTAAACGGAAGAGACACTTCCTGGCTCATCTTAACTCTCATGACTCAACATTAGGGAGGCAGGATGCATTTTTCTCTGAAGGCTTCCTCTACCAAGACACCAGAATGATTCAGAAAGAGGGATGACGTGTAGGGACGTGGGAAGGCCGCTATACCAAGTTCCTCACTGAAACAGGGATAACTGGAGTCTAAGAGTCTCTACCAGGAACACTCACTGAAATACCTCCTAAGTAACCTTGGATCAATCAGAATTGTTGTAGAAATGAAGTGTCTACTGCTATAGTCTCCTCCCCCCAACTCAAGACAGGGTTTCCCTGTGTAGCCCTGGCTGTCCTGGAACTCACTCTGTAGACCAGGCTGGCCTCGAACCCAGAGATCCACCTGGGGCTCACATACAGTTCAGAGAGTTGGTCCCTCGTCGGCATGACGGGAAGCATGGCAGCACACAGGCAGGCATGTTGCTTGAGAGGTATCTGAGAGTTCTATATCTGGATAGGCAGGCAGCGGGAAGAGAGTGACACTGGGCCTCACTGGAGGATTTCCTCCAACAAAGAAAGCCACACCTCCTGATAGTGCCATTCCCTATGGGGGCCATTTTCATCCAGACCACCACACCATGCTTATGAGAAACACTGTATATTCACAGAAACAGGAGAGAGAAGATGTGTTCATTAAAAAATATTTATTGAGCAGGTACTATGTCCCACATATAATTTACCCATAAGACGTTACACGCGGCTACCCATGCAGAGCCCACTGCACACGCTGCCACCTCCAGTCCTTGCACGGAGACACGGGTGCTTGGCCATCTCTCACACTGGAGCACGGTTCTGTGAGTCACCATCCATAGGTGCAGCAGCTGGCCAAAGGCATCAAGGACACCACTGACACAAGGTGCAGACATCACAGTCACAGGTACATGGGCTGAAATGTGTGTCGGGGGGGTCTACAACTACTCCCAGCTGGGAACACGGTCACCACTGGCAGCCGACGGGCACCACAGGATGAACACCAATATACACAGCCTACAGGAGAAACGACACTGGGGGGTGAGCTGTGAGGGGTCCGGTGTCACCTGCTAGGTGGAAGGGGACAGCATGGGACGGGTGAGTGTGGACATCACAGTAGGTGGTCAGGTGCATCTTCTTCCACCGAGATGCATACCATGACCACGACTCCCACGCCCTGCCTAACCGTCACCTCCAGATCGGAAAGACTTTCTCTCCAACCTGTAAAAGACAGAATTTAAAAAGAGCCGATTCACCATTTCTGTTTGATCGACATTTCCGAATAATTTGACAATGGATGGAACGGCATTCCGAGTGCCCATACTTATATGACAAACATCTTGACACTGAATATCAAATTGCCAAAAAATAGAACCATTTGATTATTTTTCTTCTCTTTCTTACATTAATGCTGCATCTGAACACAGAGCTCTAATTTCCAGTAGCCCTTTAAGACCTGAGGCCTGACCCCCAACCCAACTCTATGCACCCCAGGTCATTCCGCATATGGAATATGTTCTTCACACATGTCTCTTCCCGGAAAAGTGCAAGTAGCAGCCCCGGGCAGGCATAGCATTTCTCTAAACAGCTACATTAAACAAGCATTAAGCCTTTACCTTCTGAAATGGTCCATCTCCCATAATAGGAAATGAGGAATCTATCCAATAACACCTTTGTCCTGGATGAAGATTATAATGATACAGGAAAGGCTAGGCCAACCATGACAGGGGACACGCATCTGTCACGGTTCTTAATAACCACACAGAGTGGTCTCTCTGAGATCCAGCCCCCAATAGGACCTAATTTTTACAAAGAAGTATCTTACTCTTTGAGACGTGGGATCGAGTGCGGACGTGACAACCCAGCTCAGAGAGACGGACATGTGCCTTCTCCATACCGGATTTCTTTGTAACACAACAGAACCCGTGACCACATCTCCTGTGTGGACTGGGACTGGGTCATCCATCATAAACAAGGTCTGCTTCCAGTGTGTGGTGCTGCAAGACAGGAGTGGCCACTTACAAGCCTCATCTGGCAGCCCCAACGAGGTCCTCTGCACTGATGGCCTGTCCTGCCCAGGAACCTAGGAATACGGAGCTTAGTCTTATGCTAACCAGTGACGCCCTCCCATAGCCAACCCTATGATCTGAAGTCTTTACAGGATCAGAACTACACCACAGACCCTGACACTCTGCTCCAGATGCAGCAGAGGGGACATTACAGAGACAGCTTGGGTTCCAGAAGGCGAGGAAGGTTCACCTGAGTGGCCTATACAGGGCTGAGTGACTACATTGGGTTCTGTGTCCCCAGGCCCAGAGGATAGAAAAGGGCACAGTGATTGAGTGATCTTTGGTTCCAGTCACTCTTCAAATGTCCCTGTCCATCCTTTCCTCTCTGATCTGGACCACAGGGGCGGAGGCGGGGGCAGGGCACACACAACTGACTCAACCTACCACCTTCATGGAAAAGCAAGAGGCTGGATGGCATCATGCCACCCCAGTGATTTATCCAACCTCGTGGGCTGAGGGGCCAGGAGATGTCAGGGGGGTGAAGCTCCAGGTCTAGGATGCCCGTCTACACTAGGAAAACTTCTTAGGAAGTCTAATCTCTTGGTGAAGGATACCCAAAGCACCCCTTACCGCCCCACGTAGCTGGTTGAGGGTACCCAGAGCAAGCCAGCCTGCTTCCATCCACTCCTTATCCCCCTGCCTAACCCCACCACCTCCCCCAGCTCCCCACACCTCCCCCTGCCCCTCGTAGGCTCACTTACGGGTGCAGTGGGCCCGTGCTCAGCACCTGCTGAGGCTGGCCCTCCTCCAGGCTCTGGAAGTGCACACTGAACCAAGCTGTAAAGCCATGCAGGGTCCCAGCCTTTTGGATGTCAAATCGCAGCTCACCACGCATGGTCTGGCCCCGAACACAGGATAATATGTTGGTGCCGCACACCTGTGCCAATCCCAATACCCCCAACCCTAACCTCAACTGAGCGAGCAAGCCATCCTGGATCCTGTGGATAGCCTCTCACGTGGTTTGGGCTCCACTGAGCACAGCTACCCCAAACTCCTTTGCCCACCCAGCAGTCACAAGACCTAACTAACCATGGGAGAGGTGTCGAGAATTTTTGTCATTCATAGGGATGCAAACTGCTGACAGAATTTGTTACACATAATTACAATACCACAATAAACGGACTATAATTTGTACGGTTTTTAGAATGCCAAGAATATCAAATAAATGTAAAAGAATAACTGAAGACAGTGAAGAGATTAAATATATAGAAAAACATGAAAGATATAACCAAAATAGAACATAAGGAAAACACGGTTCATATTTACTGGTGTAATACAGTCATCACTAAGATACCCCACCACACACACACACACACACATGAGACACTTGCTGCATATCTGCTCTTGATACCCAGTGTCTCTTGAAACAATGTAATGTCAGAAGCACGCCCATCTCTCACCTCCAGGTCAGAGACCTGCACAGTTCTCATGTCCAACTGCAAGATTGTGCATGGCTCAGATAGACAGTCTTCCGGCTTCAAGATATGATTAGACTTTGGCCTTGAAAAGAATTCCTTGATCGCTAAAGACCTAGGGGGAGAGTTAAAGAAAAGGCTTGAGGTGCTGGCACGGGTTTAGCCGGAGGTATACTGGCGGTGATGAATGAGTGCTGATGGCCCAGCCTGGAGGATCATCCCCTGCTGGCCAGGCTCATCTTGCAGCCTTTCTGAGCCTCACTAGTTGGCCCCCAGAGCCTGCTGGTCAGTGGGCCCTTCCTTAGCCTGTCAAATATAGGGACCTGAGCTCTCAGAAGCCAACCATGACAAGTCAGAGGAGAACTGGAGAATTGGAGAATTGCAATGACATATCAAGTCTTCAAAGCCAAGGATCTCAGGTTGAGAGCTGTCACAACGGCTGCTGCCAAGGGCTAAGGGTCCCTACGTGTGGACTATAAAATTGGGATACTGCTTTCTGATGCTTCTGTCTGCTTCGCTGCTGTGAGACACTTGGGGACAGGAAAACTGCCATAGGCCAGCACTAAGCAGGGCTTTCCCTTGCCTATCTACCGTGACTCCTGCCTGGGTATAACCAAAGAGCTCTCAACATGTTACCATGTCTTCTCATGTTCATGTCATGAACAGGAGAACAGCAATATACAAGACACTTCCCTCTCTGTTCCCTTTGGGATGTTGAACGAGGGAGCAAAGATTCCATATATTAATTAAGGAAGACATGGTGTTTTTATATTGCATTCTCTATTGTTTTGACTTTTTAATTAAAAAATAAAATACAATGTCTGTAGCCCCATGCTTTACCACCAGTACCCCACTGTCCAAAAGTATTTGAAGAAGCTGAGTCTGATCTAGCCCTCCCTGAAGAAATCGGTAGTTTCTTGTACTTGGTAAAGGGGCTTTCCCAGACCACCACCTGGCTCTCCAGGGGAAGGAACAGCTCGCCACATTCTTCTAATAAAGGCAGCTATAAGAGACCAAAGGCCTCATTCCACGGCTCAAGAGAACTGGAGTCCACAGGACCAGGAAATGAAGTCAACTATCTTCAGATATATTGTGAACAGCTTGGGTATATCTGCTAACGCTCATAACAAATTCAGAGCACATGTTGGGAATTAACTGTGTTTCGACATCCCACACACTACTGAAGACTTTCACCATTTCAAATGAACTTCCCCCGACTACCCCTAGAAACCTAAGGCTGTGGGACGCGTCAATCCTGTCTTTAAAGGAGCCTGTGGTTATGAGGCACTGCATTGCTTTACTGTTGCTATGATAAAACACCGTGACAAAGCATGACTTATGGAAAAAGGAGGAGTCTGCTTGAGCTTCTGGCTCCATAGGAGCTAAGAGTCTGCCGTGGTGAGGAGGCATGTGGCAGACACAGCAGGCAAAGAAAACATATGCACGAAACAGAAAGAGTGTCTTAGTTAGGGTTTTACGGCTGTGAAGAGACACCGTGACCAAGGTAAGTCTTATAAAGGACAGCATTTAATTGGGGCTGGCTTACAGGTTCAGAGGTTCAGTTCATTATCATCAAGGCGGGAGCATGGCAGCATCCAAGCAGGCATGGTGCAGGAGGAGCTGAGAGTTCTACATCTTCATCTGAAGGCTGCTAGCGAAATACTGGCTTCCAGGCAGCTAGGATGAGGGTTTTATAGCCCATGGCAACAGTGACACACCTACTTCAACAAGGCCAGACCTACTCCAGCAAGGCCACACCCACTCCAACAAAGCCACACCTCCTAATAGTGCCACTCCCCAGGCCGAGCATATACAAATCACCACAGAGTTACTAGAAAGTGAAGCAAGGCTAGCATCTTTCAAGGCCCGCCCCCAGTGACACACTTTCTTTGACAGGAGCACATCTAAGGCTCCCCAACTCCAGTGCTACCAACTGGACACCACGTGTTCAAATACCAGAGCCTATGTGGGACATTTCTCAGTCAAACGACCTCATTCCACTCCCCGGCCCCCAAAGGCTCATGGCCACATCATAATACATGCACATTTGGTCCAACTTCGAAAGTTCTGGTAGTCTTTCAGAGTAGCAACATTAGTTAAAGGCCCAAAGTCCCTTCTGGGCATCAATGTGATCTCTCAATTGCAAACCTCTATAAAATCAAAAAATCAAATACATACTTCTAAAATAATGGCAAAGAATACACATTACCATTCCAAATAGAAGGAATGGGAGCATAGAAGAAATACAGGATCGAAGCAAGACCAGACCGAAGCAGGGTGACTGCTAAGCCCTCCAGCTCCATGTCCAATGGCTGAGACTTTAATCACACAGGGATTAGATGGCTCTACCCACTAGTTTTGCTGCCTGTAACATGTCTCTCTCTCAGGCTGGTTCTGCTACCTAAATGCAGCTCTCCTTGATAGATACCTTGCTATTCTGGCATCTCCGACATCTTGGGGTCTCCACCACAACCAGGCTTTCTATTCAGTTTCACACAATGGCCTCTCAAGGCCTTCCCCTAGGGTCTCCCCTGTCACACACAGCCTAAGCCTCAGTGGCTTTCTGAAATTATGGAGGAAGAATCCCCAAACTTTTCACTCTTGCATCCTTCATGCCTATAAAGCCAGTATCTCATGTCTTAGTTACTGTTCTATTTTGGTGAAAAAACTCAATGACCAAGGCATCATACAAAGGAATCATTCAATAGGGGGCTTGCTTACAGTTCCAGAGGGTTAGTCCGTAATCGTCATGGCAAGAGAGCCCAGCAGCAGGCAAGCAGGGATCACAATGGGGTGGTAGCTAAGAGCTTACATCCTGGTTGGCAAGCAGCAGGCAAAGAGAGAGATGGCCTGATGTGGGCTTCTGAAACGTCAAAGTTCACCCCAGTGACACACCTCCTCCAATGAGGCCACACCTCCTCCAATGAGGCCACACCTCCTAATCCTTTCCAAACAGTTCCATTAACTGGGGACCAAACACTCAAATATATAAGCCCATTCTCATTTAAACCACGGGAGATGACGAGTCAGGCTTAGCTGCCAGCTTGGGACTGATCCTGAATCCCTTGAAGCACATGAGCAGCAGTTGTGATTTCTTTTTTGTTTTTTTATTCGGTTGTTTTTAATTCATCTGGGCAGAAGACCCCAAAGGCTTTCCTTCACAGGCTGGAAGCTTGGCGGGGTGGGTGTTCTTCTGAGTGCACCCTTCCCCTTGTCCCAGGGCTGAGCAGGCCTCTCCACAGCCTCTCTTCTCGTGCTGCCTTGGCTCTAATGTTTGCTTCATTTGCTCTATTTTCTATAAACCTATGCTTTTTCTTTCCATCTGCCCTGCTTGCTCTTTTGTATCACGGACCCCGCCCCTAGGTGCTATCACTGACAGTCGTGCCACAGTTTCAATTTTATGCTCCTGAAACCTCCTCCATCATGGAAATTGGCCCACTGCTTTTTATTTTAGCCTCAGGCAAGTTCTTAGGACAAGGGGAGAAGGCAGCTAGATTCTTTAACAAACTATCACAAGAATGATCTCTATTCTGGTTACTGTTAAAGTCCTTGCTTTCCTCTGAACCCTCCTGGGCAAGGCCCCTCCAGTCTCCTTTGCTCCTGACCACTGTCTCCTAGGCTCCGATGAGGATGGCGCTTTAGGCTCTGCTTACAGCAGTCAATTGCTTCTCTAGTCCAAATGTCCCAAAGTCTTTCATATTCCCCAAACAAAAAAATAAACAAACAAGGTCAGGCTCTTCACAGAAATAGCCCACTGCCTAGTATCAACTTCTGTGTCGGTTATTTTCCTGTGGCTTGGTGTTACATGGTATTAAGACACCATGACTAAAGGTGACTGAGGGAGAAGCGTTCATTGGGCTTACAGCTCTAGAGGAATAAGAATCCATCGTGGCTGGGAGATGAGGAAACGGGTAGCAGGAAGAGCAGCAGGATCAGGAAGCTGAGAGCAGAGAAAGTGAACCGGAAGTGGGACGGGGCCATCAGCGCTTAAAGCCCACCCCCACTGACAGACTTCCTCTAGCAATGCTATACCTCCTAAACCTCCCCGGGCGGACCTACCAGTTAGACACCAAGTGTTCAAACATCGGAGCCTACGGAGGACAGTTTCTCGTTCAAACCACCCAGAAAGTTAGAAGGTTTGTCTCGGGGCCCATTCTAGAGCAGATTCATTTTAGGAGGCTCTGTCTCTGATTCCGGGCCTGTTCTAGAACAGAGTCTCATTCTCAGTGGGGTCTCTTTCCTCATTTCAGGGTCCACTCTCCAGCAAAGCCTCACCTCAGGAGGTCTCAATTCCTGTGTTTCAGGACAGCCTTGCTCCCAGAAGGGCTCTTCCCACACCCACCCCCCATGTCAAGGTCTGCTCTAGAGAAGAGCCTTCTTCCTGAGGCGTGAGGTTCTCTCTAGGCTCCTTGTACCATACTTCCCTTCAACAGTAAGGAGCTGCTTGCTGTATTAGGTTCTGTTACAGTGAAAACCAGTGTTAGAGTCGAAATGGCCAGGTCCTGAATGCTGAGGAAGGTATAAAAGCTTACATCTGAATGTGAGACAGCCAAGCTGACCAGGGATGAGGAAGAACACCGGGAAAGACTAAGCCATTCCCAGCAGCCCCAGCAATAGAATCCTACGGCTGCCCCTTCCTCCAGTAAACTTCTCAACTTTATGGGTTACACCTTTCATGTGTTCTTTTTGGGGGAGTGGGGGTCCAGAGTCTCACTTCATAGCCTTGGCTAGCCCAGAACTTGCTAATGTAGAGCAGGCTGACCTTGAACTCATAGATAACTACCTGCCTCTGCTTCCTGGGCACTAAAGGCATGCACCACCACAACCAGTCTCTTTTTACATCTTCTTACATCTAATGCATCAAATTATATAATTAAAGTGTGGGTAAAGATAGCTCCTAAGAAATCCTCCGTCTACTCTTTCTAGGAAAGGAACCAGCTTAATTCACTCCGAGGGTGGACAATCTTGATACTAGAGGAGCCCTTTATTCTTGCCACTTGGCTCAGACAGCACTCCACCCAGGCTGGGGTACTTACTTCCCACTTTACTTGTATGTAGGCCAAAATAAACCTTGACTATTTGCTTGCTCTACCTGTGTCCTGAAGAGTCTCCTCCAGGAATCCAAGAATTGGGATGGCTGCCATAGATGCGGCCAGAGGGAAGGCAGGAGGAGACATATCTCCCCACCTTTAACAGGTTCCCCATACACATAACCAATAAGGAGTCGAGAGGAGTGGGCAGGGGAAGGCCAGGGAGACAGAAACAAGAAAATCTCAGCAATGTTTCTGAGTTCATTCTGGGTCACTGGAAGATATGTACGGTGTGTCATTCATAAAAGAGGGAAAATTGTGTCTTCCACAGAGTAAAGATTGACAGGGCCACCTCTGCTTCTCAGACACATTGAGACCCTCATCAACTGCCTGCACAGCGGTAACCCCTGTAATCGGTGGCAGTGGTCAACCCTGCAAGTGACCCACCCTGTGAGTGGCCACGCACACCTACTTGAGTGCACTGAGGTTGAACTCGTACGCGTTGTCCCAGAAGAGCACCTTGCTGTGATAGTCTTTCTCGGCGCTGCAGGGTACCAGATGCAGCGCGGCTGTGGTTGGCCAGATAACGCCATCCTCCTTTAACCACGCGTCCCGGGCATACAGGATGGACTCGATCATGAACTCAAACTGCCGGGACGAAGAGATGCAGGTGTGTCACTGAGGTCTCGCATACCACAGCCAGAATGCCACAGCCCATCCTATAGTCTTCCCCAGAGACTATCCCAGCTGGGCCGGGGAAGCATCTGTGAGAACTTGGGGTCTGTTCTATGCCCTTTTGAAAATGTTACATATACGTCACAGTCTGAACAGGGCTCATGTCATTTCCCATTTAACTGACATCCAAGGGGAGCTTACAACTGACAGATATTCTCGCACTTGCCCCAGACTAACACTGGGAGTCATGCTTCTAGATTTTAAAGTGTTCCCCCCACCCAGGTGCAGCCTGGCTCTACCTAACAAACAAGATTAGCTCGCCTGTAGTGTCCCTGGCATTTTCATATTTCAAGCATATAACTGTGGGTCCCTTAGAAGAACAGGTGCTTTATCTTCTCCCCTCAAGCCCTCAGGAAGTGCATCAGTGAAGTCTGTCACCTTTAGGTGACACCTTTAGGATTCAGTAGGACCAACACAAACAGGCCAGGCTTCCTTTGTACCTAAACTTAGTTCAAGCTCAGGAACAAGAGAGTCAGGGCAGGGGCTGAAAGGCTAACACCAGAGGTCCCTCCGCCTTCTGCCCTCACGGATGGGAAGCCACAGAAGGCTTCACCTTCTTGGTAATCAACTCAAGTTTTACAACAAACTAAAGACTGTAAGAATTTATAGAATCTGGAAAAAAAAAACACAATTCAAATCACACACACAAAAAAAACCCAGCCCCTGAAGGAACTGGATTATTTTCAAGTACTGTTCCTTCCGCATGCGTTCACAATATGTGCACACATACGAAATAGAGATTTGACCTTCACATTTCAGCTTCTGTTATCAGATAAAACTGCCCTGACGGAGTATACATGCTACATAAACTTGGGAACCCATGTGATGTGTCCCCAACAGCCAGGTCAGCACAAGCAGTAGCTCTGTTGACACACCTCCCGCCCTGGCATTCAGGAAACTCTCCATCATCTGAATGGAGTCCCGCAGTGAGGAGAAGCCTTTTGAGGTTGTCCTCCTTCCTTCAGTGTAGGAGGTTGGGGCTGTCCACAGAAGTTCCCACTGTGGCTGGCTCGCTTGTATAAAATTGCCAGTATATCCATTAAACAGCTGAAGGTTGTTTGTAGTTTGCGTTAATTATAACCAGAACTCATACAGTTGTGCGTGCGTGCGCGTGTGCGTGTGTGTGTGTGTGTGTGTGTGTATGTGTGTACAGTTACACTGCTCTAGGTACTTTTAGGTTATCTATTATATCGTGCTGAATCATGGGAAATGGTGACTTTCAGAGGAACAGGGTCCGTGTCACCTAAGTTACTGAATCTCTGTGCCCAGAGGGGACTCAAACAAGAGCACTCAATAAGGACGGGCTCATAGCTTCTTTAGCTCCATCTGGAGTAACCTCCCCTGGCATCTGTCCGCACCCACACCTGTGGCTACCCTGGGAAGAACAACTGGGGGCTCCCTGGATCATGTCTGGGATGAAAGTCAGGCCACTGCCATACATACTTCAGGGAAGCAAAAGCAAATGCATATTGTACATCATCTGTCTTTTCAAAATCATCTCAGGCTGAGATATTGCACAAAATACCTTGGGTTTCACAATACTAGGCCCAGCAGGAGAGGGCTAGACACATAACTGCTGTCCCTGCCTGACCTGAGCGGCCTCGAAAGAAAGATGCAACGATGCTATATAACACAAACAAGCAAGGAGGGTCATGGCAGATAAGTGAACGAGTTAACCAGGTCTGTCTGATTCGTTCTGTGAGTCCTGGGAACATGACAGGCTCAGTGAGAGTCTCACAGCACCAGGGCTAGCGTATAGCAGGGGGAGCCTCGAAAGCGGAAACACTGCTGACTGAGGAACCGCCCTAGAGGTCTGCTGATTCCCCAGGAAAGAGCAGATGATCTGGAGAGCTCAGGAGAATGCTACATTCGTTCATTTATGGAGCGCATTGTTGTTGTTGTTGTTGTTGTTGTTGCAGTTAAAGATTTCCTACAGTGAGCAGGTATCATCCAATAAATTAAAAAACACAACCCTTGGGCTGGAGAGATGGCTTGGCAGTTAAAAGCACTGACTGCTCTTCAGGAGGTCATAAGTTCAAATCCCAACAACCACATGGTGGCTCACAACCATCTGTAATGAGATCTGATGCCCTCATATGGGTGTCTGAAGACAGCTACAGTAGACTTTAGGCCGGAGCAAAAAGGGCCAGAGCAAGAGGAAGAAGGAAAGGGGGGGAAAAAAACAAACAAAAAAAAATCCTTCAGAAAAAAAAAGTCAGAATTAATCATAATTTTTAAAGACTCCTCAGATGGTCCCAGGGTACTAGGTTCAGAAGAAATGAGACCCCGCCACCACCCACAGACCACCACAGGCATTACCAACAGGCAGGTCCCCATCCACTCCGACACCAGCACGTCCACCTTCTCGGGCAGCACCACGTCCTCCACCTTCTGCTGGAACACAGTGATCGTGTCGGCAAAGCCGTTCTGCAGGACCAGCTGACCGGTGTGTTGGGCCATGTCACTGGCTTCCACTGCGTACACCTGGAGCAGAAAGGGCACCCGTTAGCACATGACCTGACCCTCACACACCCAGTCATGTGACCTCTATTCTCCCAAATCACAACCAGTCCTGGAACAGTGGTTTCAGAGGACTCTGCAATGTGAATGGAGACCTGTGGCAGGCCAAGGCATCAGCGCTCCCGTAGTCTGGAAGGGATACTGGAGAAAGTACCACTGATAACTCTGCCTTCCACCTGAGCCTCCTCAACAAATACATCACAACTGCCGGCAGCCAGGACCTCAGCTCTGCTAGGTGGGCTCTCTTATATGACACACACATCCTGAAGCCACAAAACAAGTGCCCAGGACAATAAAGAACAGTGTACTGGCTGGTTTTATGTGTCAACCTGACACAAGCTAGAGTCATGAAAGAAAAAGGAGCCTTGGTTGAGGGGATGCCTCCATGAGATCCAGCTGTAAGCCATTTTCTCAGTGAGGAAGAGCTCAACCCATTGTGGGTGGGGCCATCCCTGGGCCGTTGGTCCTGGGTTCTACAAGAAGGCAGACCAAGAAAAGCCATGGGAGACAAGCCAGTAAGCAGCACCCTCCATGGCCTCTGCATCAGCTCCTGCCTCCAGGTTCCTGCCCCGTGTGAGTCCTGCCGGGGCTTCCTTCATGATGAACAGCAATGTGGAAGCGTGAGCCAAATAAACCCTTTCCTCCCCAGCTTGCTTTTTGGTCATGGTGCTTTGTCACAGCAATAACAATCCTAAGCCCAACAGTGAGTATGTCTACGTCCGGGGGACAGCCATACAGATGCTCAAGGGAGAACTGGAAGAGTATCTGGATGTTGCTCCTCACTGGCAGTATCTGGGTACAGTCAGCACTGCCTTGTACCGGCTTCTTGGCTACTCCAACAGATTGTCATGAGGCCACAGTACAGCTCAGCAGAGATAAGCCACAAAGGGGAGGAGAAAAGGCCAAGGGCCTGTACGGGGACAACTCAACTACTTGTGGCCCAGGGCAGTCATATGCACCCACCATTTTCTATAGTGAGCTAAACTGACATGTAGGGATGATATTTAGAAAACGGTGCTCGGTCTGGCTTGTTCCCAGGCAGCCACCATGTTCTCACTGCTCCTCAGCTCTGACTGGGGCTCCAGCTAGCTAGATGCACAGGCCCTGGGACCCACGAGACGCCAGCATGGGGGATGGCTCTTCCAATCCATCATTAATCATTAATTAATCATTAATTATTTATATTACTAATTATATTAATAATCCATCATTAATTAAATAATCATTAATAACTTAATGATTATTTAAAGGATTTATATATTTAGAAATGCTCAATCAACAAGATGCTCACACAGTTAGAGTTGTTACCCAATATCTAACCTTTTGATAGAAGTTGCTACCCAGCCGGGCAGTGGTGGCGCACGCCTTTAATCCCAGCACTTGGGATTTCTGAGTTCGAGGCCAGCCTGGTCTACAGAGTGAGTTCCAGGACAGCCAGGGCTACACAGAGAAAACCTGTCTCGAAAAACAAAAACAAAAAAACAAAAAAACAAACAAACAAAAAAGAAGTTGTTACCCAGGACAGCTTTCAACCCATCAGTGGTCTCCATGGCTGCTAGCCTCCTTTTCTCCTCCCCTTCCTCTCTTTCTCCCCTCCCCTTCCTCTTTTTCTCCTCCCCTTCCTCTCTTCTCCCAGCTCCACCTCCTCTTCTACTTCCTAATCACCAAGCTCCACTGTGAATACAATGTAGCATAATAAGTATCCTGCTACAGTAACACCTCACAAGTGTCCCACTGACAGAATGCTAATGACAGAATCTCTGTCACTGATGTGTTTTGTTCCATTTATGTTGTTCACGGCCCATATGGTATGTCATAGTCTCAGTAAATAGCTGAGCCAGAGGTCTACTTCCCTCCTGCGAGCAGAAAGCAAACCACATGGTGGCCGCCTGTCCAGCCAGCTGCTATGCTGGCCCACAGCTGGGCACAGATGGGGGCAAACACACTTACTGCCTTGGGCCGGGCATGATGTGCGCAGAAGAGACTGATGATGCCAGTGCCGCAGCCCACATCCAGGATGACCTTGTCCTTCAGGGACTCCTTGTTCTGCAGGATGACACTGTGGTACTTGGTTGTCCGAGGCTGGTCAGCCAACATTTCCAGGTGAAGTTTCTAAAACCAGTACATAAAGAATCACTGCAAGGGCCTGGACCTGAACCGCAGACAACGGGGAACACGGCACCCATCCTAAGATTATTAGCATCCAGAGGGCTTATAATATCAAAAGATCAAATATGCCCGGAGTATTTTCTCACACAGCGCACAGTGTGAGAAAGGGAGGCTTCTGGAACTATCCAGAATTACCGCTCTACCTTCAACAGACTCTTCCCCAAGTCAGTCAGATGAGCGGTAACTTGATGTGGACCATACAGAAGAGAAGAGTGAATACGCACACTTCCCAAGGCTGGAAGGACCCTGCATCCTCACCAGGTATCCATCAAGAGAAAATCCTGGACATCCTGCAGGAGGTGACAGTGAGAGTCTTCCCAAAAAGCTTAGTGCTCAAATCCTTATCAGACTATAATGTGTGTGTGGTAGTGGGGGGGGGGGGGAGGAACCAATGCTCTGGCCAACCCTACTACACTTGGAGGTGAGAAAACATCTGGTCTCAAAGAAGCAGAGAAAGCCCCTTCAGCAGCTAGCAGAACCATGGCTGTGAAAGAGTTAAAAAATTTTAAACCTTCCACAGATGGAGTCAAGAGTGCAGATCAGCTTGTTCTGCGCTCTGGGTCCTAGGAAACTAGCTATCCACAAGACAAAATAAATAAGATAAGAGTTCAGAGGTGGGAGTTCAGGACAATGTGACCAAGCACTATGGGTACCAGGAACTAAAAACTGACCATAAGATAGATTGAATAGGGTTTGAGCTGAGAGTTCAAGTTAGCGTGCCTGTGCACCCTAGATACCAGGAACTTGGCTGACCACAAGATAGATGGCTGATTACATATAGGCTCTTAGAGAATAGCCTGTTCCTTGTACCCTGTCACAAACTGAATAATGGGCTGGGACTTTCCACAGGTGTGCTCCAGTAGCCCTCCCTTACTCCCCCTGGGTTGTGGTCCCCCCCCCCAGTTGTGGTTTGGGGCTTTACATTCTCTATGTCTCCAAAGCCCCAGGGTCAGACCCCACTGCCCCTGCGTGGGTCATGGGTCTTGACCTCAGTATACTGATTAAAATATGCCTCTTGCTAATTACATCAAGTTTGGTGTCTTGCAGTTAATGGGTGGCCGTGAATTCCCAAGGCTTGGGTGAGGGCCTCCATTCGTGGGGGCCTTACAGCTGCAAGCAGGACTTCAACCACCACAGTGCACTCAAACTATAAAAGCAACCTTGAGGTACCACTGGAGGGAGACAAGCTACAGGATGCACAGAGAACTGCATCTGCTTCCCTCCCCCTCCCCCCCCCAGGTGTCACCAAGACAGTGCTCAAGTGCCACCAACACAAACAGTAGGTCTGGATGGGGCCTTCAGAGCCCCAACGGCTGCCCACAAGTGACATGATCCCACAATGAAAACAAAGTCTATCCTCAGTCTATCCTCCCTCGAGAGGGAGGCTGTCTGTGTGGATTAAAAAGTCAAACCCCACTATCCTGCCTACAAGCAACTCGCTTTAAATAGACAGACTGGGCTAGAAAGGAGAAGATGGAGAAACAACCAGGTGGATCTGCCATGGGGTCTGCAATGACATTACACGGGACACTTCAGACTGAAGGATGTTCCAAAAGCACCAAGCTTGGTACACACCCACACAGGAGTCCATTCATCAAATGGGCATCAAGTTCTAAATACGTCTGGAGATAATAACAGAACTTCCAGACATACAGCCCAACCACAGGAAGCAGAAGCAGCAGTGTAGCTGCAGATTCTAGGGCCTTCCTTTCACGATCTTTGCCAAGGTGGACAGGACAGCCGATGGTCATGAAGACCATCACCCAACAGTGACAGTGAACCAGATGTGCCCAAGGATGAACACACACCACACGAGGAGCACCTTAAAACTGCAACAGAGGAAAGCTACACCCGCAGGGAAGAGAAGGTCAGCAACAGTGCCATCGCTTCTCTCTAATCACGGACCCATCCACGTGGTACCAGGTTTGCCGTGGAGAAAAGCACAAGACGGTAATAACTATAACGCCGCCAACACCTAAGACTTCAAGAAGAATGCTAAAGATCGGACCCAACAGAGCTGTGGTCAGAGCCACAAACTGTAAGAGAATGGACAGGAGACTCCAGAAAAAAAAAAAAAAAACCTTGAAATGCACTCTGGGATACATTCAGCACTTGTCCATCCGTCCCTGGAGCTGGACGCAGGTTATTTAGAGGACAAACTAAGGCAAAGTGTCTCACACTTAACAGCAAGTAAATTCCGTGTGAGGTTTTCACAGTTTAGTACAGAACCCTAGCTATTCTAACAAGGGCATCCTCACACCATGCTGCTGAGGGAAGCTAAGCAGCCACCGTGGTGTCTGCAAGCTGCTTTTGTCTTTCTTTCATTGTGTACCTTGTCCGAAGGAACTAAAAGCTGTCTTGTTTCATTTTGTTTAGGGGAAGGATGTTGATTTTTTTTTAATATGTATTATTTTATGTGTATGGGTGTTATACCTGCATGTATGCTTATGCCTGGTACCCATGGAGGCCAGAATAGGGTGTCAAGAGTCCCCAGAGCTGGAATTACAGATGGTTGAAAACCACCATGTAGATACTGGGAATTGAACTTAGGCGTTCTGGAGGAACAGCTAGTGCTCTTATCTGCTGAGTCATCTCTCCAGCCCCATGGACTAAAAGCTTTAATCATATACACACATTAGTGGTTTCTAGATTCAATCTTGACATACGGCATGTCCAGGCAGGCCCCGTATTAGATGCTTTCCTTTGTAAGATTTGCCTCTGTCATGGCATTTCCACTCGGCCTCCATCTGTATGTAACCTTGACCTTAGTAGCAGCTCATTTTTACCTCGTTTTGAGCCATTGGGTTACTGTCCTCCATAGGGGGAGGATAAAAAGATGATAGGTAGGTAGGAATATTGTTGGTTAAATTATCTAACTTTTCTGCTTCAATTTTAAAATGAAATATACTAATTTTTTAAAGAAAAAAAAGTAGAGAGAAGGAAAATTAGGAATTTCTTGCTCTAATATTTAGCCAGAGTCAGCAGATGAAAGCTACAGGTCAATCAGCCCACCAAAGGGGCTTTTACATTTTTTTTTTTTTTATGTATGTGAGTACACTGTTGCTGTCTTTAGACACACTAGAAGACGGCATCACGATCCCATTACATATGGTTGCGAGCCACCATGGGGTTGCTGGGAATTGAACTCAGGACCTCTGGAAGAGCAGTCAGTGCTCTTAGCCACTGAGCCGTCTCTCCAGCCCCCAGCTTTTACATTTTTTTAAAAAAAAATGTTCTTATTTTTAAGGAAAAGAAAACCATACAGAGATATATGAGAGGCACATGAATTTCAGATTCCTATGTCCATGCATAAAACTCTGTTGTACCGCGAGCGCGCTCACGGCAAGTGTCACGCCTAGCATGGGTCACTCCATGGTGACAGAGCAGAATATCCTACTAAGACCCAGGTGCCTCTGAGTCCACAGAAAGGTCTGCATCTGCACCCTAAATACTAGGAGGAGCCTCACCTCCATCCCCACCCCCACCCTCATCCCCGTCCCCGTCCCCAACCCCAGCTAAACAGAGAATCCCAGAGTTCCATTGCTAGCCTTACCCCCATCCCCACCCCTATCCCCACCTTCATCCCCACCCCATCCCATCCTCATCCCCACCCCCACCCCCACCCCATCCCCACTCCCAACCCCACCCTTCCCCCAGCTGAACAGAGACTCTGGAAGGCAATACCAGGGTTCCATAGCTGTCAAAGTACTCCTCGTCTTGCCAGGTGTCCTCAGGGTCATAATCCTCCAGCTGTTTGCCAAGGTGGTTCGCGGGGATGTACCCACAGCAGCCTGCACGCTCACCCCACCACCAGTCCGCCGTGGTTTGTCTCAGGATGAGAATCTTTTCTCCTCTCAAAAAGCTGAGCTGGAAAACAGTCACCAGAACAGGAAGTTACAGCTGACTGGCATCTCACCAACAACTGGGTGGCACGTTCCCCACTGTTGGTGACCAGATCACAATAACCTCGGTGATCACCAACGGCCTGCAAAGAAAAAAAAAAAAAAAAAAAAAAAAGCAATAGCAAGATAAAAGTGTTGTGCGGGGACAGCCATCAGAAAGAACACAGCCTTCTTACAATTACATGAGCGTGCGTGCGTTCGTGTGTGTGTGTGTGTGTGTGTGTGTGTGTGTGTGTGTGTGTGTGTGTGCGTGTATACGTACATTTGCCACAGTAGATGTATTGAAGCCAGAGTGTTCCCTCTACCATGTAGGCTCCAGAGATCCAACTCGGGCTGTTAGCCAGTATCTTTACCCACTGGGCTATCTTGCCAGCCCTTACCTAACACTTAAAAACAAAAGCAGGCAGCTATGTGTGGCTGATTCCATTAAGAGACTCCACAGACTTGTGTTCCTACCAGACTCAAAGAACAAAGGATGATAGCCTTGCTGTTCTGTGACCAGGAGGGTTCTATACCAAGTTCTCCAAGCAGGGAGGTGCTTCCCCATCCTGCAGGAATCTCTATACCCTGATGAGGTAGTCTGTTAGGCTAAGGAGTGAACCATCATACGCAGATCTTGCTTAATCTCGTGAGTGCGAATTCCGCTATAAAGTATTTTGAAATTTCGTCTGAGTGGCAACCACAGATACCTGTGTCTCATCAGTGGCCGTATAGTCTGCAATGGCCACGAATTCCTCAGGCTGCAACTGAAGCTGTAACTGTGCCCCATCCTGCAGGAGCTGCATCTCACAGCCATAGTCCACGGGGTCTTCCTCCTACCACCGGCAAGGACAGACAGAAGGACAACACTGTGAGCTTTGTTGTCTGTGTATGTCTCTCTCTCTTTCTATCTACCAAGTGATTGTTTCAGACATCCATGTGAGCAAGTATTTGTTATTCAAATAATCGGAGTCACCTTCACTAGCATACTTAGGGCTGTCACCTTTGGTCTACCTTTGTATCTCCAAGACAGGGTGACTTAGAAAGAATGTCCACAGGGTGCTGGTCCTTAGCTTTACCTGCTTACTTCCCAAGAGTGATACTCAATTGGTGACAAAGGTACCACTGCTCGTTAGACCTCATGGACCTCTTCAAACCTGAAGACAATGACACTAGGCAGATATAGCAAAGGCCTATGGAAGGTGCTGGAAACTGGTATAAACCTCTACCATACTGCAAACAGAGATAAAGCAACCCAGCTAGGACCTATACTGCTGAGACTTGGCAATGCATGCATGGCCTGTGCCACATAGCCACCGTCTATCAGAATAAACATGCCTTAAGGACATACTGGGGGCTGAAGAGATGGCTCGGTGATCAAGAGCCCTGGCTGTTCTCCCAGAGGATTCAAGTTCAATTCCCCGCACCCACGTGGCAGCTCACAACCCATCTGACACTCCAGTCCCAAGAGATCTGACACCTTCTAGCCTCTGCAGGCAATGCATGCATGTGGTGTATACACATACATGCAAGCAAATCATACACATAAAATAAAAAGAAAAGACTTTAAAAAAAAAAAAAACAGTAACTTCAATATAACCAACAAAATCAAAACTACCTAAGAGATAATGTTTATCTTCTCCCAGATACCTCAAATAATGATGCTAAAACAGCAAACTATGCTTCCTTAGGACCTGCATGGTCATGGCCTTTAAATTTTACCATGTTGATACATTCTGCCAACCCTAACTATAAACAGTATGGGGGCCTCATAATGGCACCTAGGATTCCAGTCACAAGAACTTTTTTAGGAAAAATAAGTAAAGTACCTCATGCCTTTAAAAAAAAAAAAAAGAAAAAAAAGAAACAAAAAAAAAAAACCTCCACTCACTTTTTAAACTGCTTCATCTCTAAACTTCCTTGTAAGTAATACACTTTAAACAATGTAACCTTCAAAAGCCCTAAGTTATACGCTTTAAACAATGTAACTTCAGAAGCCCAGATGATCACATCTTAGAAAATGCACTAACTTGGTTTTGCTCTGATTCACCTAACCGTTCTTTTCCCATTAGTCAAGGATCTAGCTTTTCCTGAGTGGATGCACATCATGGAGAACAAACACATCACATTTTGTGGCTGGGGAGATGACTCAGCAGTTAAGAGCGCTGGCTGCTCTTTCAGAGGTCCTAAGTCCAATTCCCAGCCACCACAGGGCATGTCACAACTGTCTGTAACTCCAGTTCCAGGAGATCTGATCTACTTCACATAGATATATATGCAGGCAAACACCAATGCACCAAGTATTCAAAAAAAAAAAAATCACATTTCTGGTTCCTGTGTAATATTCCAGTCTATGAATCATCTGAACTTACTTATCCAATCCCCTTCATTTGAATATACAGACTACTCTGTTTCTCCTGTTATCAATTATTAATTTTCTTGAACACAAATCATCTTGCATGTGCCTGAGAAATTCCTGCAGATAAATTCCTAAAGTATAAAGCTGGTCTAGACTATCATCTCTTCTTGTCTGAGGGTGTTGCTTCTTGATATTTTTGAGACAGGGGTTCGCTGTGGAGTTCTGGCCAGCCTAAAACTCACTGTGTAGACCAGGCTGACCTCAAGTGCTGGCTCTTGCCTCCAGAGTCCCAGGATTAGATGTACCACCACGCTCTGCCCAAGACCTTCACGCCTCTGGTTTTCATTACATCGCCAAATGCCGCCAGGACTATACTACGACTCAGTGAGACCGAGACTTATTCCACTTGCTGAGCATAAAGTATGAAGAAGCCATGTCCCTCATTAACAGCAGACACTGATCACTTTATCTGTGCCTATCTGATGGGTGGCGATTACTGTCCTGCATTTCCACTTGCCTGCCTTAGTGTGGCCCTTCAGGATTCTCCGAGCATTTATTGGGCCTATTTTAATTTTGCTAAGTGACCATTTGTACTCCAGGCCTTTCTCCTATTGCAGTAACGTGACTTGCTTTAGCATGGTATGTTTGCCTTTGGCTTGCCCTCCACCGCTACACCACTCTCTCTGTTATGTAAACCCTTTAGATCCACTCCAGGCTGCCATAGCACATGTCCTCCCTCCTCTCATCCCCCCCCCAACACACACACACCTCCTCTCTTTTTCTCAACCTCTCCTTCCATCTTCCCCTCCCTCTCTCCTTTTTCTAAGTAGACGTCTCCCTTTCAACATAGCTTTGTGAATAATACCTTACATCGCCCCCTTTTTACAGTTTAATTTTCTTATATGTCTTATAGAAAATGCCAATGTTTTCATAAACTACTGAATTCGACTTGATTCTTCAGCCTCTGAGTTTCTTCTGACGACATTTCCTACCACCATTTAAAAAAAAAAAAAAAAGGTCACAGAAAGCTTGTGCATGTGTATCCTTATACGAAGACTTTATTCCTAGGAGACAGACTGTCAGGCTCAATGGGTAAATCATTTCCAAAGATACATCATGCTTTTCCAACTTAAGAGTCCACCATTGTCTACTCTGCCACCAATGGGGTGGGTACCCTTTGCGTCAACACTTGGCAACCACAGTCATCACTGATGCTTCAACTTGTGCTGGAGACTAGTATAGTGGGTGTCTCGGATGTTTACTTTCAGTTGTTCAACCATCACTCTGTAAGGGCTTTTGTTCTCTGGGTTTCGTTGACATTATATTGTTGCTGCTCCTCTGTATAACCCTTTATATATTTTGTTTTTCCTATCAAACCTCTGTGGGATTGAAAGAACTCTCCCCACAGTACAGATCTGCTCTGAGGTCTCAGACAAATGCCTTTCCGAATATACTGTTCTTCTTCTTCTTTTTTTTTGAGACAGGGTTTCTCTGTGTAGCCCTGGCTATCCTGGAACTCACTCTGTAGACCAGGCTGTCCTCGAACTCAGAAATCCGCCTGCCTCTGCCTCCCAAGTGCTGGGATTAAAGGCGTGTGCCACCACCACCCGGAGATACTGTTCTTCTACTTACTGGTTTAGAATTTACAAAGTCAAAGTCAGGCGGAAGCCAAGAGAAACAGCTCAGTGTGTAGGATCTATTGTGAGTTTGGAAACCAACACTATGGTTTCCAGGTCCCCCCCACCCCCTACACACCCACACCCCTAACCCCAGCACCGCAGGGAGAGGAGAGAGTGCTCACTGGAGCTTCCTGGCTGCCAGTTTAGCCCCCAGTTCAAGAGACCTTGTCTTAAAAGCAGAGAACAAGAGAGCAGCAAACCTAACATAATAGGCAGGAAACAAGGAGACAATGGAAATGAATCCACACCTAAAGCCATCTTCAAAAATTAAGGTGAAAACTGGGCCATGTGACAGACAAATTTAATCCCAGCACTCAGGAGGCTGAGGCAGGCAGGTCGGTGTGAATTCAAGTCAGGCCAGGCTACAGTGTGAGTTCCCACACCAAAGAAATGAAAGCAAAAATGTATTTCCATTCGAACTAAGGTTGCCATAGCATATCACAAGAAACTCATGCTACTAACCAATGAGTTTTTGAGGCTGAAGAGACTGAGCCCACGTGGAAATTAAGAATGCAAGAAAAGGCCTGGTGGGGTGGCTCAGCAGTTAAGGATGCTGGCTGTTCTTCCACAGGTCCTGAGTTAAATTCCTAGCAATCAAATGGTGGTTCATGATCATCATAAAGGGATCTAATGCCCTCTTCTGGCATGCAGGTGTACATGCACACAGAACACTCCAATATTTAAGTAAATACATAAAAAAAATTTAAAGGTTAAAGAATGCAAGAAAAGACAAAGAAGGAACCACTTTTCATACTTCATTAAAAACCTTTGCTCCAGAGGGGAACTGCAACCCCATAGGAAGAATGACATCAGCTGGCCAGACCACCCAGTGCTCCCAGAGACTAGACCACCAACCAAGGAGTGTACAGGGAGGGATCCCTGGCTCCAGATACATGTGTAGCAGAGGATGGTCTTAGTTGACATCAATGGGAGAGGAAGCCCTTGGTCCTGTGAAGGTTTTGAAGTCCCAGCATAGGGGGATACTGGAGCAGTGGGGCAGGAGAGGGTGAGTAGGTGGAGGAGCACTCTCATAGAGGCAAAGGGGAGGGAGGAGAGGGAGGATGTGAGATGAGGGGCTTATGGAGGGGTAACCCGGGAAGTGGGATATCATTTGAGATGTAAATGAATGGAATGATTAATAATATGTATGTATGCATATATATATGTATATATGTATATAGATATATATATACCTTTACTCCCTTTAAAGCCAAAAGTGATAATTTCTCCCAGAGTTCACAACACATGTGAATTAATGTTACAACTGGAATTGAAAATGGAAAATAAAAATAACTCTTAAGACTTTTACACTGTAAAGTAGAAAGTATGTGCACGCCAACTCTCTGGTTAGCAACCAAGGCAAGATCTAAAAGGTATAGCCAGCAAACCAGTAAATGCAACACATAAAATTCCATCAATTCTCTTATTAACCCAGAACTGGGCAGAAATGGCATAAGGTATAAATAAGAACTGTAACAAAGAGAAAGCAAATAGCAGTATGCTAAAATTGTCTCTCTCGTCGGGCGGTGGTGGCGCACGCCTTTAATCCCAGCACTTGGGAGGCAGAGGCAGCCGGATTTCTGAGTTCGAGGCCAGCCTGGTCTACAGAGTGAGTCCAGGACAGCCAGGACTACACAGAGAAACCCTATCTCAACAAAAAAACAAAAAAACAAAAAACAAAAAAATTGTCTCTCTCATTACATTCAACATTGATAAACTAAAATACTCCATCACAAGGGCAGAAACTATGAACAACATAAACAACTGGAAAAATGGCAGGCACAGTGGTGTGTACATGCAACCCCAGAGCTCAGGGGATGGAGGTGTGAGATTCCTGGAGATCTCTGGCCAAGCAGGTAAGGCATGACTGTTGTGCACTGGGCCAATGAGAAACCCTGCATCAAAGGAGATAGATGCTACTCTTGAGGATGACACCCAAGATTGTTCCTCTGGCCTCCATAAATGCACACATATGTGTGTATATGTACATGTACACATATGTGTGTATATGCACGCACTCATAGAAAAGATTTATGATCAAAAACCATTTGATCTTCATGATGGGGATGGAGTGCTACATCCAAAACGAGCAATTTTACAAAGTGGGATGTAATACATTTCCCAAGGGTTCAAATTATAGCACATGTCACAGTCTCCAGCCAAATGCCATCAAGCCAAAGCTCAATCATAAAACAGTAAGTAGTAGCTCCCAAATGTGGGGCCAGCAAGACAGTGCTTCCTGCACAGGTCAGATAACCCGAGTTCGATCCCCAGATCCCATGGAAGGAAAAAATAAAGTACTGAAAACTGTCCTTTGACCTCCACGTATGTACTGTGGCATTTGCACGCCCATACATGTACACGTGTGTGTACAAACCAACAATAATAAAATAAAGATAAGTCCCTAATATTTAGAAATCAAGATACTTCCAAATAGTCTGGCAATTTTTTTTCTAATTTCCACTGTGATGCATTAAAAAACATTTTAACAATAATGAAAACATAGAACATTTAAATGGACAAGGTGCAGACAAAGCAGTGTTTCAAAGAAAAGTTAGCCTTGAAAGCTCAAAAGTTAGAGAAGAAATATTTAAAGTCAGTGATACAGCCTTCCACATCGAGATGTCAAAAAAGGAGAGAGAAAGAGAGAGAGAGAGAGAGAGAGAGATCTTAAAAGAAAATACTGATAAAGGCAAAAATCAAATAGAAAACAAAAGAGAAATTCAACAAAAACTGACTCTTTAACAAGGTAAAACGGACCCTGAAAAAAAGAAAATATAAATTCCTACAATAGCACCTCTTCCCTAGCAGGGCCCAGTATTAATTGAACCGCTGAGACACTCCTAAGAGTCATCCGTCACTGGGGCAATCAGAAGACATTTCTAAGTCACCGAGCTGTGTCATCTATGACATTATTGTGGACTACTGAAGATCAGTGACCACAAAAAGTCACTCGGAAACTCAAAAGTATGTGGTCCTTCCGCCCTCAAAGCTCCACAGAGCCATCACTGGGTCTCTCACCTGAAGCACCAGCTAGGGCAACAAGTCCTTACCACCGCCGCAGCACCATGGGGAGGCAGGGGAGGGGATGTGGAATACATCTGAGCTCTCAATGAAAGGTTAGCAGTGAGATGTAAACCCACTGCATAGTGGTTTAGAGACCACAGCATCCCTACACAAAACTCAAGACCCTGCAGATTCACAGACGGAGCATACGCAGGAGACCTTGCCTTGGCAGGACCAAACCGCCCAAATAACATTCCATAGCTGCAGAAACAGCGATACCACCTACACAAGCCTCAGAAAACACACACAGCAACCCCCAACTCTGTTCAGAGGTCCTTCGTTTTGTTGGTTTGATTGGACTGCTTAGTTCTGGCTGGCCTGGGGACCTTTATAAGTTCATCAAGGTACAGACAGTGCACAAACAGACACAAAGGAGTTGTGTGCCTCTAGAAATGGAAAGAATGGTTCTGGGTTTGAGGACAGATCTCTCTCTCTCTCTCTCTCTCTCTCTCTCTCTCTCTCTCTCTCTCTGTGTGTGTGTGTGTGTGTGTGTGTGTATGCACACTTTAAGGAAACCACAACAAAAATATTAAGTTTTTTCATCTCTGAGTAACAGATCCTCAATGTCTACAATATTATTTTGTAGCCGTCATAATATTTATGTTTCTCAAAAGGAAAAACTGAGCATTCATAGAATTAAAACATTTTGTGGCTGAAAATGGAAAATGATTAACGAAATGAAAAAAAATTCCTACATAATGCCCAATACATGCATACCCAGTAGCTGAGCGTGGAGATACTTTTAATCCCAGTGTTCAGAAGCCAGAGGCAAGCTAATCTCTGTGAATTTGAGACAAGTCTAGCTAGTCCAGGCCAGCCAGGGATACACAGTAAGACCCTATATCAAAAAGTTAAGTAATTAAATAAATTAAGACCCAAGGAATGTCAAAACATTAAAAGGAAAAAAAAAACTTGCTGAAGCTGACACCACAAACATGAAAATCTTTGATTTTTTTAAAAAAGCCTTTTTATTTAAATAGTCATTTCATTAATTGTACATAATCAATATTCCTTAAGATTGAAGGAGACCTTTTCTCTGGTAACATGAATCAAACTGGAAAACAGCTTGCCAGCATGGATCTTCTCGAGTACCAAGCATTTTCCTGATCCTGTGCTAAGACCGTCTAAGAACATGTCCAAACTGTGGCGTCTGAACATGCTTAAAGGGTTCCCTGGAATGTCCATGACACCACCCAGCATGGGATCTAATGATCAGGTACATCCCCCTGCCTCAACATGCTCTAAATTCAAGCATCTTCCTGTTGGCTGCCACCTTGAAAGACAAGGAGAGTGACATCACGCCTGTGAGCTGGTGCAGCTCCTCTGTACAAACATCACACGTGGCTCTTACGTACCAGAACCGGGGTGACCTGTGACTCACTGCTGGGACCTTCACCTGGTGTCTCCATAGTTCATTAAGATCATGGTGCTTCACTTCATTTTCTCTTCCATGTCTACTCGAAAGAAGAGAGGAAAAAAAAACACACACAAAATGTTACACCGATTGGTCATTCAACTCATTTCACCTCTACAGTTTACTGTATGCGTAAAGAACCGTACAGGAACAGAGTTTTATCATCACAATTCATTAGAGGGTTTTTTTTAAATTAAAAACTCCAAATACTGTGTGCTTCCTTTAATATGCTAGGTATTACATTTACTCCTCTGAAGCCTGTCTTTACTTAGAATAAATCAGTATCTTTTTTTTTTTTTTTTTTTTTTTTTGGAATGCTTAACAGCTTGCCTAGTACTTGGCCTAATCCACCGGCAGAATTGAAATCCGCATGCCGGGACACCCTCCTATTCTTTAATTCTATTTTTTTTTTCAGGGGCACTGTTACCCTACTGGCTCTGAGATTAACTTCAATTACATCTATTCTTTGTTTAACCCCTGTTGTACTTCCAGATCGGGACTTCATACTTACTTCCGTAACAATTAGAATCACAAATAATTTACAATTACATTTTCAGTGAAAAACTTGGGAGGGTGCCTGGAGGAAGAAAGACAATGAATTTGCGGGGTCCCTCCAGGCCAAGCGGGTGAGGCCATTGAGGCCAGGAGTATAGAGGCATGCAGGGGGGGCGTGGCTCAGGATACACAAGACAGGTGGGCGTGGTCCTGGAAGGGCGTGGCTCTGGGAGCCAGTGGAGGTGCGCAAGGGAATTGAGAGGTGCCACGAAAGGAGAGGGGAGAGGGCGAGCGTTGCTGAGAAAGGAGGACGCTGCAATAGAACCTTCGAGAGGGCACTCTAAGCCTCCAGCGGGGGCGGAGGCCTCAGTGCGCTGGAGACACGCACACGGAAGACCTTTTGCCCAGCATGCCCTGCCTCACCAGCGATCCGGATGTCAGAGTTGTCCATTAAGAAACCTACCTCGGCCGCGTTTCTCCGCCGAATTCTAGGCTATACCAGAAAGGAACAGATGATGACCACCCAAAGCCTGAGCCGCCGCCCTGGACCTGCGCAAGCGCGGAGCACTTCAGCTGGCCGAAGAGCACGCCCCGCCCCAGGCCTCCGTGTCCTGCGCAAGCGCAGTGTGTATGAACTAGGTGTTGAGTGATGTACACAGCCTTGAGACAGGGGTTCTCTCTGAGAGCTTGTCACTCAGCGCAAGCGCATTTTATGTCCCTGCTTCCGGCCGATCGTACTGGGCCTCTAGGCTGCAAGAAGCAGGTGAGGAAGTGTAAGGATCGGCTCACCCGGAAATTGATGGGAAGACTGGACTTGGGATCGGAGGCCACAGGTGGCGTAGACCGCGCCCCCAGCGGATTCGAACCAAGGCAGCAGTCGGGCTGGCAGAAGCAAGAGTGCGCACTAGAGCTGTCCTGTGTGTACCTGGAGCTGCTGGTGTGTTTGATGCCCTTCTCCGAATGCCTAATAGCCTATTTTTGATCCGAATCGGCTTCTGCGGAATGGGGCCTCCTACAGGATCTCCGACCAAGTTTTGATAGTGGCCTAAAGTGGTGCCCCACCACCCCAACCCGGTAACCAACACAGCTACGGAGGCACAAAACACACTAGAGCCCCCCAAGTCCTGGAGATCCTGTGCGGTGACATTGACATCCGGTGACTCTGAGCAAAGCTTCTTAAGCTTTCTCCAGTAGTAATCCCTTTCTACCCCCCAAAATTTTTATGCGACCCTAGGTATCTAAAATAGTCATACAAATCAAACATTTACTTAATAACGAATCAGAAAAGAATTTATTTTAAAACTCAGCATACACACAATTTTACCACTTATTAGAGACAAAAGCAGATTGCCATACTAATTAGGGGGACGCGTTTGTCCCAATATAATCTAGATACTATAATTTGATAAATGCTGAGGAATGATAGGCAAATATTAAAATTCTTTGTTTTCTATAATTCACGCATGTTGGAGAAACACCGCACCTCATACCATAATAGTTCCAAACCGGCTATGCATCATTTCAGGGTTTGCAAGGCTTGTGCAAACCATACCTGCTGTGCCTTCAAAACCAACGTGCCAGTGGAGTCTTACAATGCACCGTGGGTGACTGCTGCCAGAGACACCGTGGGTCTGTTTTTTTTTTTTTTTTCTTTTCTTTTTGGTTTTTCAAGACAGGGTTTCTCTGTGTAGTCCTGGCTATCCTGGAGCTCACTCTGTAGACCAGGCTGGCCTCAAACTCAGAAATCCGCCTGCCTCTGCCTCCCAAGTGCTGGGATTAAAGGCATGCGCCACCACTGCCCGGCCACCGTGGGTCTGTTACACGCGAGTTTGAATTAATTTTGATCATCGTGTGTTTGAAAGCCTTTTACCACTGCCCAATTCTTTGTGACTCGTACATTCTCAGTTACAGAACAGTGTTGTGTATCACAATTTAAGGCATTTTGGGTTAGAGTATCATGGGGGTGAATGAGAAGCCCTGAGAAGAGGCCAAGTTCTGGCTGATTCTAGGTGAAGGGGGTAAGTCCAAAGCTGGACTGCAGCCAATCGGGTGGTTCTGTGTGAGGACCTGAGTCTTTTCTCAAAACGGCCCGGTTTTCCGGTTCTACCTGGTGAGGAGGGCCGATAAGCCCTGAGTTTTCCTCAATCTTACAGGGCAGAGAAAGCTGTCCTCAGAGGCCCCAGTGCAGCAGGCTGGGTAGGCATGAGACCTAATCTTAAAAGCCTGCTGGCGCTACCCATCTCAGTCTCCAGACACTAGGATCAACCCTTGATAACCTGACATAGGAAAGGGTACCTGTGGTGGTTGAATGAAGAATGTGGTCTTGTAAGTACAGCATAGGGGCTGGAGATGGCTTAGCAGTTAAGAGCAGACCCAAGCTTGGTTCCCTGCACCTGTGTCAGGTATCCCACAAACCACCCATAACTCCAGCTCCAGGGGGACTCACTCACTGCCCCTGGCCTCCTGGGGTAGCTACACACTTGCACATATCCACACACAAACACACACACACCTATACCTGATTTTAAGAAGTCAAAATAATCCTTTTAGCCAGGTGTGATGGCCCACACCTTTGCAGATGGATCTCAAGAGTTCAAGGCCAGCCTGGTCTACAGTGTGAGTTCCAAGATAGCCAGGGCTACACAGAAGCCCGGTCTCAAAAAAACAGGAGGAAAAAAAACAAAAAAACAAAAAAACAAAAAAAAAAAAACTCTTTTTAAAAAGTGGAGTGTGGTGCCTGCCTAGATGTCTCAGGTGGCTAAGGGCACTTGCTGCTCTTGCAGTGGACCTGAATTGAATTCCCAGCATCCAGATTAGATGGTTCACAAGCACCTGTGATTCCAGTTCCAGGGGATCTGATACCCTCTTCTGGCCTCCACGGGCACCTGAATGCATGCAGTATACATACAGATAAGCAGTCACACCCACAAGTTTTTTTTTTTTTTTTTTTAAGTGGATTCTGATGCAGCTACCTTCCTTTTAATCCCTGGTTGGCTTGACAACCTGTCTGTTAAAGAAGACACTGTAACAAAACCTGTAACCAAATGTAACGAATATATACATCTTGGTTAGCGCAAAGCCACCGAGTACAACCAAGAGATAAGAGTAATGAAAGGGTGTCTTAGCTGCAGCCAGTAAGGGGAGCACTGGAGTTACTCCCAAGGCAATGAGCCTCTCCCCTCCTCCACACACCCCTCCCCTCTCCGCCATCCCCAAGAAACTGTAGAGATTTTACTCAACTCAAACTTGATATAGGGAAGCCCTTCAGAGACAGAGCACATTCCTGAGAGTGCACAGTTCAAAGTCACAGTACTAGGAAAGACAGTAATCAAGTTTCTGGGCATAATCAGCCTGAGATCATGGCCCATCCATGTATTCTAAGTTTAAGATGGTGAGCAAGGGGCCAGGTGTGGTGGCACATGCCTTTAATCCCAGCTCTCGGGAGGCAGAGGCAGACGGAGCTCTGTGAGTTCGAGGCCAGCCTGGTCTCCAAAGTGAGTCCAGGTCCAGGACAGCCAGGGCTACACAGAGAAAACATGTCTTGGAAAACAAACCAATCAAGCAAGATGGGTGAGGTGAGCAGGAACACTTCTGGAAAGGTTTGGTTTTTCCACAAAGTTTACCATGAAAAGGACACCATGAGAGTGTGTTGATGTAAGTGTTTGCCACTAGAGGTGCAGGCTAACTAAATTCAGCATGGTTTCTGGGGCTTCATTACAAGAACTCGTAAAACTTGTACCTCGTTTTCTTTAGAGGGCCCTCATCCTGGGAGGCAGGCCCCATGTAAAACAACCCACCATGCTGAGTCCACATTCCAACATGCCAACTGTGTATCCTTCGGACCAACCCAAGTGCCAGATCAATGGTACCAGTGACCTCGGTTGACACTGCATGGAAAAGTGAGCCAACCCAAATCTGAACTCCCTGAATTGATGAGATTTAATAAAATGTAGTACGGTTTCCCCTCTCCCCCCCCCCCCCATCTACACATTTTGGAATAGCTTGCTTGCAACAATAGCAATTGTTAGTGAGAATGTATCTTTCCTGTGCGTTTGGAACTGGACAGTGGACAGTGTAAGTCACTGGCGGTAGAGTGCTAGCCAGTTCTCAAGGTCTTTAATCATCTCTGACATCTATGAGGAGAACTACGTGAAGCTTCTTAAGCGGAAGATTTACGGGGGGGGGGGGGGGGGGGAGGGAAGACCCGCAGAAGCTCAGCGATGGAAATTGCCACCCACAAGTCATCCTACTGAGTTGTCGAAATGCTCTTTTAAAAAGAAAGACTCGAGGAGTCAAAGACAGGTCCGCTGTACTAAGCGATAGTCGTGGATTCGGCTTGTGGTTCTGGGGGTGGGGGGAGGCCAAGAACGGGCAACTTCCGGCAGCCTTCCTGCTGTCTCCCAGCAACAGGGGAGAACGCTAGAGAAAGTCGAATTCATCGTAAACATACTTTGGAAACACAAACAAGCCAGCGATGTGGGCCCCAGTCCTTTCTTTCAGGGAAGAAAACTGCCAAGGTTAGCCACCCTTCCAAGCCCTCTCTAGTACACACCTTCTCCTTTGGCCATTCTCTCTCTTACAGGACTTGCTTTAAATATAGAAAGAGGTTAAGGGCTGGGGACATAGTTCAGTCGGTAGAGTGTTTGCTTAGCATACATAAAGCTCTGGTTTGATTCCTCAGCAACTGAATAAAACAGGTGGAGTGGCATATGCCTTCATCCTGGTCCTCAGAGGAGATGGGTTCCTAAGAATTAATGTTCAGACGGGCAGTGGTGGCACAAGTAATCCCAGCCCTTGGGGGGGGGGGGGGGCGGGTGGAGGAAGAGGCAGGTGGATCTCTGTGTTGGAGGCCAGCCTGGTCTACAGAGTGAGTTCCAGGATGGCCAGGGCTATGCAGAGAAACCCTGTCTCAAATAAATAAATAAATAAATAAATAAATAGGCATTTTGGCTACATAAGAGAAACCTGTCTCAAATAAATAAATAAATAAATAAATAGGCATTTTTGGCTACATAAGACCCTACTGAAAAAGTTAAATGCAGAAAGCAATTCAACATCATTCACCAAAAAACATCATACACATCATTCACCAAAAAACAAACAAACAACAAACAAACAAAAAACCAATCGCCAAAAAGTTATAGCTTAAAAAAAAATTTAAAATTAAATTAAATTAAAAATTAAAAAAAAAAATTAAAAAGCCAGGCATGGTGGCTCATGGTTTTTAATGCCAGCACTTGGGAAGCAGAGGCAGGTAGGGGATCTCTAACCTGTTCTACTTAGTGAGTTCCAGGATAGCCAGGGCTATGTAGGGAAATCCAAGCTTAAAAACAAACAAACAAGCTAGGCAGTGGTGGCACAGCCTTTTATTCCAGCACTCAGGAGGCAGAAGCAGGTGGATCTCGATGAGTTCGAGGCCAGCCTGGTCCACATAGCTAGTTCCAGGACAGCCAAAGCTACACCAAAAAAACCTGTCTCAAAAAACAAACAAACAAACAAAAAAAAAAAAAAAAAAACCAGTTTTTATATGTGCTACTGGAGAATGGACTTAGGACCACACATATGCTGGGTCCTGGCAAGATTTTGTGTTAATCTGACACAAGCAAAAGGGACCGTCAATTGAGAAAACACTATCCATCAAATGGCTTGCTGGCAAGTCTGTGGGCAATTTTTTTGATTATGGATTGTTTTGAAAGGGCCCAGATCCCTGTGGGTAGTGCTACTCCTGGGCAGGTAGTTCTGGGCTCTGTAGGCTTGTAAGAGCCAGAAGATCAGGGAGTTTGCTGAGACTGTGTCTCCTCCTAATGTCAGAAGCTGTGTTCTTAAGTCTCACCAACATGGATGCCCAAACATGAGCTGAACAAGGGTGACATGGATGGACACGGCAGAGTGGATGGGGTCAAGCCCAGGAAACCTCAGTCATACGCAAAGAACCATAGGCATGGGAATGGGAAAGGTGGTCTATCCCAGGGAAGAGCACACTGATTGGTTGTCTGGTGTCACATGATCATCCCAGAGAACATACAAGTAATATTCTAGGGACTAAGTTATATTTAGAATGTGTGTGTGTGTGTGTGTGTGTGTGTGTGTGTGTGTACATATACATGCAATAACAGTTAAACAAGAGACCGTCTACATAAAGAAGAGTTGGAAAGGATGTATGGGAGGGGTTGGGAGGGGACAGAGAACTGTACATTGTATATAAAAAAAAGGAAAAATGCGTTAAAGAATTGTCAGGGGCATCTCTGTCTATACATTGAAAGCCTGAAATCAGCCATAGGCCTGAAGACAGTGGTAGGCCTAACGTGCAAGTCTTGGTCTCTGTGGAAAAACACTAGAACAGATGGCTAGAAGCTATTGTAAACAAGCAGCTTTGGTGGAAAGTTGACAAATAGCTTTGATAGATAGTTGCCAGGCTCTAGTCATAGACCTTGTAGGTAGGTGACCTTGGTGGATAGTACCAACTTAGATTAGGACAAGTGAATCAGGCGGAGTCATACTGTCCTGTCCCCTGAACCTTCACCCAGCTGACACTCTGTTCTGGAAGATATCTGTACTCCCCCTGAACACCTATGCTCCTGTGTCATCCCCTTCCCCACATCCTGCCTTTTTGTGTATATAACCCCTGTGTGAAAAAGTAAAAATTATGGTTTGATTAGCCTGTACACAAGCCGTCTTTCTTTTCGTCTTTGCCTGTTTACCCCCTCCCCTCCCTCCCCCCCCCCCCCGCTCTCTTAGGTGATCTCCCCAGACCTCTGTTTAATGCCCCGCTGGACAGGACAAGGAATCATATACCGAGAAAGGATCCGTAGTGTTTGATTAGCTGGAGCTGAAGAGTCAGCTAGGATTCACAAGAGACCAGAACCACTACAGCGAAGCCTTTGCTTTGTGGTGACAACTGATGCTAGCTAGCTGGGGTGAGAAGTTAGCAGTGATTTAAAAGCCAGCATCATTACAGTGAAATCTTCTGGGGGTATTTTCTCAGGCTCAGCACGCGGAAGCTGTGGTCCAGAGTGGGCAGTGCTCCATCTCATGCTGGAGCTGGACTTGGTAATGTGTAAGACTCACTCAGGCGGGTGCTGGTTATGAAGGCAGGAAGGGATCAGGGAAGGCAGCAGAGGTGTGGCACTGTGTGGGCGGGGCCGTGAGGTCCTGGAGAGAAGCCGGGAGAGGCCAATGGTAAGAGTGAGACTCAACAGCAGTGGACCCCAGCATATTGGAGATACCCGTACTATGCTTTTTATACTGTAGGACTTTGGTTTTGCTTAGGCCTAATTGTGACTGTGCTCTTGTCTTAGGGTTTTACTGCTGTGAACAGACACCATGACCACAGCAACTCTTATAAAGACAACATTTAACTGGGGCTGGCTTACAGGTTCAGAGGTTCAGTCCATTATCATCAAGGCAGGAACATGGCAGCATCCAAGCAGGCATGGTGCAGGAGGAGCTGAGAGTTCCACATCTTCATCTGAAGGCTGCTAGCAGAAGACTGGCCTCCAGGCAGCTAGGATGAGGGTCTTAAAGCCCACGCCCACAGTGACACACCTACCCCAGCAAGACAACACCCACTACAACAGGGCCACACCTTCAAATAGTGCAACTCCCTGGGCAGATTACGGCCCTGGTTCTTCCTTCTTGAAGAAAGTCTTTAATGAATCATTTATTTTACAGGGACCCACAGTTGAGAAACCTTGGACCTTTTAAAATGACACTTTTTAAAACTTGGATTTTTTTTTTAAAAATTTATTGGATTTTTTTTTAATTTACATTTCAAATGTTATCCCCTTTCCCGGTTGCCCCACCCCCACCTCGGAAACCCCCTAACACCATCCCCTCTCTTCTGAAAACTTGGATTTTTTTTTGAAAATTATTTATTTATTCTATATGTATTGGTGGTTTTACTTGTATGTATGTCTGTGTGAGGGTGTTGAATCCCTTGGAACTGGAGTTACAGACAGGTGTGAGCTGCCCTGTGGGTGCTGGGAATTGAACTCGGGACCTCTGAAAGAGCAGTCAGTGCTCTTAACCTCTAAGCCATCTCTCCAGCCCTCAACACTTGGACTTTTTAAAGTGTCGAAAATGTAAGAAGACTGTGGGACTCTTAAAGTTGTTTATGTTCTATACTGTGATGGGAATGTGATACTGTGGGGAGGGACAAAAAAGGAAGGTATATGGACTGAGAGTACCGAGTTGATGTAGGAGACTAACAAGAGGTCAATCGTCCTGGTTAGATTTTTATGTCAATTCAACACAAAACAGTGTCATCCTCAACTGAGAAAAATGCCTTCCTTTACCCAGCAGCTTGACTGTGGATAAGTCAGTAATTTTTAAAAATGTATCATTTTATGCATATACATGTTTTACCTGCATATATATGCGTGCATACATGTGTGTGTATATATGCGTATATATGCATATATACATAAACATGTGTGTGTGCGAGCATGCGCACATGCACATGCATGTGCACACATGACTGCAATGACTGCAGAGGCCAGAACAGGCTGTCATATCCTAGCCATTACGTGGCTACTGGATATCAAACTCGGATGCTCCAGAAGTTCAGCCAATACTCTTAACCACCCTGGGGTGTTTCATTAATGACTGACGGGGGGCGGGGGGCCAACTCACTGTGCCACCTCTGGAAGGTGGTCCTGGGTTGCCGCGGTGGCATGCACACTGCAACCCGCCTGTGAGCTCTCTGGATTCACAAATGAAAGCCATACACATGTCAACTAATTTTTGATACCCTCGACTAGCTCAATGGCTGGGCGCTATTAAACCTCTCCGTGGCTAACACACTTCCCTCTGGTATTCCTGGCTTAACACTTTCTAAATCTGTATTTTATCTTTGCTGTCCCGTTACCTTCTGGACAGGCTCCCTATAGGGCTACTTTCCCTTTCCACCTACGTTGCTGGATGGTTTCTCTCCTGCAGCTCTTAAATCTCACCCCTCTGCCTCCCAGTCATGGGGATTCCTCTTCTTACCCCGCCTCCCTCCCACCCCACCCCCTCTCTCTGTCACTTGCCCACGGAATCTAAAAGTGTCGACTCTGTCTCCCTGCCCAGCTATTGGCTGTATGGCAATTCTTTATTACCAACCGAAGCCAGCTGGGATCAGGAACCGTCCGGTCTGGAAGTGCAGTTTGGGGAACTGATTTAAGACAAGCATTAGCGCCGGGCGGTGGTGGCGCTGCCAGGCAGTGGTGGCACACGCCTTTAATCCCAGCACTTGGGAGGCAGAGGAAGGTGGATTTCTGAGTTCGAGGCCAGCCTGGTCTACAGAGTGAGTTCCAGGACAGCCAGGGATACACAGAGAAACCCTGTCTCGAAAAACCAAAAAAAAAAAAAGACAAGCATTAGTACCAATTCCCAGCACTGGGTGGTATAAGAAAGCAGGCTGAGCAAGCCGTGAGGAACAAGCCAGTAAAAAGAACTCCTTCATGGTTTCTGCTTCAGTTCCTGCTTCCAGGTTCTTGGCTTGAAAAAGTCCCTGCCCTCAGTGATAAACTGTTTCCTGGAAGTTAGATGAATAAACCCTTTCCTCCCCAAATTGCTTTTGGTCATGGTGTTTGTCACAGGAATAGAAACCTAACTAGGGTGAGCTTTTAGCTACATCTCAGCCTTCTTTGTATTGCTGTGTGTTCGCGTGTGTGTGTACATGAGTGTTGGGGTCAGTGGACAAACTCAGGTGGACTCACATTTTTTTTCCTTTGAGACATTACTTCTCATTGGCCAGGAACTTGTCAAGTAGGCTAGGCTCTCCAACACCTTCTCTATATTATTTTGAAACAGGTTCTTACTTGGCCTTGGTTTCATCGTCCTCCTGCCTCAGATTCCTGGGATCTGAGTAGCTGGGATTTTAAAGACCCAGCGTCAAAATCCTTTCTGTTCCCATAAAGAGTGGGACATTTCCTGCGTTGCAGTGTGAAGAGGTGGCATTGCACCACAGTTGGAATGGGGACTCTAAAGGAAGTCCCAAGCTCAGACCTTAGCTTTGACACTTACCAGTAACGTAATGGAGTCATCTTCCTTTGAATCTCAGGTTCCCTCGTGACAAGATGCCTTTCCCCTGGATAGACCAAATCTATGACTTTCTTCCCCTGGCCATGAAATGTCATGTATCCTTTGATAAGTTGTGCCAGGAGTGCTTTCCTGCACTGTGGATACTACCTCTTAACAAAGGGTACAAAGCTCCCATGAGTGCTTCAAGCCCAGGGTCATGACCATCAGTCACCATCTTTGCCTCTAGGATCTAGAGTTTTGCACTCCCAATCAGTTCTGCTGCACTGGAGAAGACAGGCCTGATTGCTGAGCACGTGGTCCCTGCAGGAGTTCCCTGCCTGGGGTGGACACATGGCCATCACGCTGGGTGCAGAACACTGATGCCCATAAGTCACCAATGCCAGAGATGGGGGCATCGTTGTTACTCATGTTGCAAAGTCAGCCATGAAAGACACCTGACTCCCTACTGGGTTCGGTGGCCTGTCTTGCATCCCCACTGCCTACACACACTCACACACACCCACCCCCTACACACATACCTCATGCACATGCATTTAACACTCACAAACACATGCACATAGACATGCATAAAAACACAAATGTACACACACACACACCATGCACATGCATTTAACACTCACAAACATGCACATAGACATGCATAAAAACACAAATGTGTACACACACACCATACACATGCATTTAACACTCACAAACATATGCACATAGACATGCATAAAAACACAAATGTGGACACACACACACCATGCACATGCATTTAACACTCACAAACACATGCATAAAAACACAAATGTGCATGCACACGCACACACCACTCACATGCACATGCATTTAACACTCACAAACACATGCACATAGACATGCATAAAAACACAAATGTATACACACACACCCACAACCTATGACCCAGCACACAACAAAGTGTAGCTACTAAAGTGAGGGAGGGCTAAGCAAACATGTGAACTTTGTTATTAAGGCAGCAGGTGGCTTCTCTCTGGAAGAGTAAACAGGCATTGGTGACAGGTCCTTGGAGGATTCGAGTTTGTTTTAAAAGCTCTGATTACATAAAACCTGTCTTTGTCTGCCTTTGTGCGCTATGGCTCATCTGGAGGAAGCCCCACACAGACAGGAAACAGACAGACAGTGCTTGTTCCAATGGGGACCAATGCCAACCAAGGCCGTGCGGGTACTACCCACAAGCTGAATTTAGAAATGTGCAAAAATCCTGCTCACAAAATCTTAAAGAATTCTTCAATAGGTAAAGATTATATTAGTTAAATATGTGACATAAAAATATTACATAAATACAATCAAAATAAATTATGTGTATGTACAACTATGTCACAATGAAATCCATTGTATATAATTAGTATATGCTAAAATATGTTGTAAAAGATTATGTAAGATACATTCAGAAACACAATAATAACTAATTTTAAATGCAATACATGTTAACATGCCACAAAAATATACCAACATACTAAAAGTTATTCCTTTAAATTTTATTTATTTTTTTAGAGACAAGGTTTCACTAAGTAGCTCTAGCTGGCCTAGAACTCACCCTATAGGCTAGATCAGGCTGGCCCTGAACTCATAGAGATCCACCTACCTCTGTTTCCTGAGTGCTGGGATTAAAACCATACACCACCACGCCCAGCTGTCTACTTTAAATTTTAATCCCAAAGTCATTTTGATTACTTTCTCATTGTTCATTCATATTAACACTCAGTTGCACTGTTAGATTCTAGTTACTCTATTTGTATCTATCTTAACGTCTTCCCAGTTCCTGCCTTTTTTTTTTTTTATTTTATTATTTTTTTTGGCGCTACATCAAAATCCAACTGTAGCATTCTCTGTTTTCATTGACCTAGCAATCAGTTGTTCACTTGGAAGGGTGTAGCTGAACGCTGTGGGAAGTTCTGGGACCAGAGCATCCTACAAAAGGCGGACTGTGTGACTGTGTGAAGAATAATGTTTCCCACTGAGTTAAAAGAAAAACAAACAAACACAAATAAATATACAAGATAGGTGAGCCTGAATTGTTTTCAACCTTAAACTTGCCAAGATTGGATGGCATCTCCCAGATTCTTTTTTTTTTTTTTTTTTTTTTTTTTTTTTAAGTTTTAAGAGTGTAATTAAGGCAGAGCAGTGGTGGTGCACACGCCTTTAATCCCAGCATTTGGGGGGCAGAGGCAGGTGGATTTCTGAGTTCAAGGCCGGCCTGGTCTACAGTGAGAGTGAGTTCCAGGACAGCCAGGGCTACACAGAGAAAGTCTGTCTCGAAAAACAAAAAACAAAAAACAAAACAACAAAAAAAAGCAAACAAACAAACAAAAAGAGTGTAATTAAAACAGATCTAGAAGAGCTCCACAAAGGCACTGTTAGCATTCTGTCTAAGCTCCGCCCCACAGTTACCCAGCAACAGCCAGCTATGTCGACCCACTATAAAAGGGAATGCTTGCCCCCCTCCTCGATCTTTTGCTGTCTTCCTCCCGCTCTGTCCTCTTGTCACTTCCCCCCTTTCTCTCCATGTGCTCACGGACAGTCTCTACCCCACCCTCTGTCTGCCTCTCTCTGCCTCTCTCTGCCTCTCCCTGCCTCTCTCTGCCTCTACTACCCTCTTAACTCCAGTCCCCATGCCCTGAATAAACTTTATTCTATACTATACCGTGACTGGTCCCTCAGGGGGAAGGGATGCCTCAGCATGGGCCCGCTGAGACACCCCCTCCCCCCATACCTCACCACACTTTCATAAAACATATCTCCCCTCTTTATCTTTTGATAAACACATCAGGCACAGTGCCGCTTTCCTTTTGACGGCTTCCCCGCGTTAGCTCCGATATTTCTCTCACTTTGAGTAATTTTCTGAGTACCAAGTACACGTGGTACAGCCACAGCTCACAAGGTAGCTTCATGTGGCTGTGCCTCGTGGCCCCACCTCCCGCTGTCTCCAAAACTTAGAAGGTTCAGACACAAAGACAAGAACAATAGTCCTGTTGTTCTTGCTCTGGGACCTTTTGTTGCCCTGGCTCTGTGGGTTCAGAGCGAAGAAATGGCAGGACCCTGCTCTCTGCTCCAAGCCACTCACTGGGTTTGTTCTTCTGGGAGGGTTTTACTGACTTCCGAATGAAAGCAAAATGTTTTAGTGGAGTTTGGTGTGGTACAGAAAAATAATAAACTGGGATACATGGGAATATTCACATCCTATAACAATTTGCCAAAGTGTGGGGGGTGGGGGTGGGGTGTATTCCTGAACTTGCCACACTCAAATATGGGCCAGTGATTCAGCCACATGATGGATCCTAGGGTGTCAGGCTCAGGAGGACACTACTGTTATCTGGAGCTCTTTGCTTTCTCTGACTGAGGAGTCTGGATGGTCCCCACAGTTCCAGGTTAATGACCATCAGCTGAGCGCACCGGGCACTTCATGCTGTAAGTATATTTCTGCCTCTACGTTGCACACGTGTAAATCTGTTTACTACTCAAGCAAACCACAAGTGGTGGCATGAGAGATCGGAGCCTAACTCTGAGATGCTGTGGCTCCCAGGCTGGGGCAGTGGCATCCTGCTGGTCCTGCTGGGTAGAAAGGCAGTTGGCTCTTGTGCTGACGCTGCTGCTGGCCCTGCACACGGGAGCTTTTGTCTCTTCCCCCACTTCCTTCAGAACACAGATCCCCATTCTCTCCACCATGATCATCAGGCACTGTAACGGGCCTCATGAGCAGATTGGTAGCGGGGCCTTTGTATGAGAAAACAATACTGTCTTTCCTCCCGCAAATAGCAAGCCCGGGGTAATCTCTTCCTCCAACTGAGCAGATCCAGGGGCTGGATGACTGTGTAGGGATGAGGCAGAAGGGAGGGACACTCTAAGATGCCAGAAACAATGGCGGCGAAGGTGGCAGAGGCCCTGGATATCCAAAGAAAGCTGCCTGCTGACCCAAGTCAGCCACCTGGATGGAAAATGCTAGCCCAGGAAGAAAAGTCTCTTTTCCAACATGCCAGTCCTGAACTCTGTAGTCTGGGTGTCTAAGAGCCAACTCCCTGAATTCCCTGGGTCAGCATGGCCTCACTACCCCATCAGAGGCCATATGGGTTCCTTCGGCATCCAGACATGTTGTAAAACAAAGTGAGATTTGAACCTTCATCACCAGCTCCCAAACATCCCCCCAAGTGCCACAGACTGAACTGTGGGTTGGCTCTCAACCGTCCACGAGCACTCGCCGTGGGACGACTCTTTGCTATGAGACAGCAATGCTCTCCCGTCACTTCTCTACTTCTTGGCCACCACCCATGGTGAGTTTGGTTAGACCACTCACTAGCTTCTGGTTGGCACTTGGACTCCAGCATTTTATTTTGCTGAAAGTATACATTTCCTTTACAAATGGGCTATTTGTGATTGCAGTGTTTTATTATACATGTTAGAAGGGAGGGGCTTATGGATTCAAAAAGCAACTTCATTGACGGCATCGGGTCTGCCACATAAGACCTAAGAGCCATCTCTCTATCCACACAAGTGAGGAGTGGAATAATCAGAAATCACAGTTCCTCCAGACCCACCAAAGAAATGAGACTCAGGAAGAACAGGGATTGCAGAAAAAATGGCAGCTTCCTGGTACGGGGTTAGGGGGCTGGGACAAGGAGGCATGAACCACCACTGATGACCTCCTGGAAGCTCACTGTGCGTAAACCTGTGGGACAAAAGCTCAAAGGCACAGCTGTAAGAGCACAATGCCCAGAAACATAGGTGAGCATGCTTGTCTGTCAGCTTTGGGGCTAGGGTCTGATCAGCTACAGCCTCTCTCTGTCTGTGAATCCCTAAGCCTCTAATAGACTCCTCAGGTCCCCAGATTCCAGGAGCTGAGCAGGTCCCATAATTCTCATTCCCAAGGACGCATACAGAACACCAGACTTTAAGTCATCAGATCTCCCAGCGACAGCACATCCTCCACCATATACATAATGGGGCCTTTTAATAACTGTGCCTCTCCTCCCTACGTTGCCAGAGCCAAGCGTTTCCTTCCACAGAATTCAGGACACACACACCCATCTCTACCACCTGGGGATCTCTCTACAGGAGTGTGCTATGGTCTACTCAGCACCCATATGGAATGAAGCCTCCCTTCCTCTGAAACCTGTAAGGGACCCCCCCCCCCCACTCTGCTATCTAGGCCCTGCTAGGCTGTGTCCATCTTTGGCATTACTAACTATTCTAATAAATCTCTTGTATATAGCACTAATAACTAATCCCTTGCCTGTAGCATTAGTGACTATGCTAATAAATACCTAACTCAGAAGGAGAATCTACCTCAGTGCCCCAATCGTAAGCTCTTTCAGTGTCTTCCAATTTATGTTGGCAACAATTTGCCAGATACTCTTTGTTTTCCTTGATAACCTTGGCTGAGGCAAACACAGGCTCTTCTATTTCAGTCTTAACTACTAATACTAACTGTCAGATCACATACTCTGTGCCATGCCATAAATATATATTCACATATACACACACATTTATATAGATATAATTGTATCATATACACATGCATTTATTTATATAGGTATAATTGTATCATATACCATACTCTATATACCATCCCCTGGAACTAGAGTTACAGTTGATTGTGAGCCACTTAATGTGGGCTCTGAGAACTGAAATAAGGTCCTCTATAAGCAATACTAATAATTATTCACTGAGCTATCTTTCCAACACACACACACACACACACACACACACACACACACACCAGAATGGTTGCAAAGAGTTAAAGAAGAAGCTAAAAGGCAAAGGCTGGGAAATGGAAAGAAATGAAGCCTCTAAGGGGTAAGATAAGGACCCAGCTGGAGACCCCTGGACAAGCATAGCTACTGCTGTGGTACAGCCTTGAGTCCAGCTCCAGAGGCAAAATAGCAGGACCAGGGCCAGATAAAGCAACAGATGGATGGACAGCAGGTCTAGGGGGTGGACAGGGAAATAGACAAAGAACAATTTGAGTGGGTCATGCCAAAAGCAGGAGCTAAGTGAGGCTGCAGGCTAGGACAATGGGAGGCCACCTGGGATGTCAGGAGCCCATACTCAAAGTGTAATGGGAAGAACTATACAAGACCTGAGTTGTTCTATAGTTTTTGAAAGGCTTTGGGTGTGTCTGTGTGGTGTGTTTGTGTGTGTGTGTTTGTGTGTGTGTATATGTGTGGTGGATGTGTTTTTGTGTGGTGTGTGTGTTTGTGTGTATGTGTTTGTGTGTGTATATTTGTGTGGTGCATGTGTTTGTGTGAGTGTGTATATGTGTGCTTGTATGGTGTGTGTGTGTCTGTGTGTTTGTGTGTATTTGTGTGGTGCATGTGTTTGTGTGAGTGTGCATATGTGTGTTTGCGTGTGTTTGTGTGTTTGTGTGGTGTGTGTGTATTTGTGTGGTGCATGTGTGTTTATGTGTGTGTATGTTTGTGTGTTTGTGTGGTGTGTGTATTTGTGTGGTGCATGTGTGTTTGTCTGAGTGTGTGTATGTTTGTGTGTTTGTGTAGTGTGTATTTGTGTATGTGTTTGTTTGGTGCATGTGTATTTGTGTGTGCTTGTATGGTGCATGTGTGCTTGTGTGTGTTTATGTGGTGTGTGTGTAATGTATGTGTGTATGTATGCGCGCGCGCGTGCACGTGTGTGTGTGTGTGTGTGTGTGTGTGTGTGTGTGCACTTAGGTATGCTACCTATGGAGTGGAATCCCCTGAAATAATAGTAACAATTGATTGTGAGCCACCCAATGTGGGTGCTGGGGACTGAAATCAGGCCCTCTCTCACCACTATGAACTTTTATTCACTCAGCTATCTTTCTAACACATTTGTATTTTTTTTTTTAAAGCCCAGTTTGTTGTCTGTTTTCTATTCTCAACCACTCTAGTATTTGAGTATACTTTCATTCTGGGTGCTTAAGACCATAAAGTTGTCCAAAAATAAATTAAAAAAAAAAAAAAGTTAAGGATGAGGCGGTGCGTGCCTCCAATCCCAGCCCTTGGGAAGCAGATGTGGGTCCATCTCTGTGAATTCCAGAGGAGCCTGGTCTACAAAGCGAGTTCCTGGACCGCCAAAGCCACACAGAAAAACCCTGACTTAAAACACCTAAGTAAATATAAACAATAAGTAAAGAAATAAATAATAAAAAGCTAAGACCAGTTCCATTGGTGATCGATTCAATCTGTAACGTACCTTCACTCTGTGAGCTGCCTTCGTGATCCGTAACTGGTATTTTCTGTCAGGGACCCTCAGGATCTCTGTTTTCCCCCCCAGGACAGCCATGTTGCTGTCCCTGCCTCAGATCTGTCTGGGAGCCTCAGATCTCCACTACTCTCACTGGGGTGTAGGGACTGCTTTCATGTCTCCTACTTCAGATCTCTGGCTGCCATACCTCAGTGGCCCATCCCACTCTCCAACTGTCACTTCACTTTCCTAAGTGTGTCTTCTTTCCAGGATGCAGAATTCTTTGTCCACTCCATAGGACCTATAGATGACCACCCCGAACCCAAGACACACACACACACACACACACACACACACACACACACACACACGAGTTTGAAGACTTACAGTAGGTGTAACTGACTGAAAACAGCAGCCAGGTAGGGGTTAGAGATGCCTTCATCATCCGGTACCCTGGGAAACCTCACAAGGTGAGGGAATCTTCCCGGCCATGGTTATCACGGCTGTCTCCCCGAGTCAGCTCCCTTTTATTGTCTATTGGGGACTATGATTAGGGGACCTAATCTTTGGGAACCAGTGACCTTGATCTCATGTAGAGTTGTTCCCTGTAATAGGGAGGAACCAGAGTAGGGGTTTATACCTCTGCCCCAAAGCCAATAGACACTGCCTGCTTTCCTCAAGGAAAGGTTACATTCCCGGGCGGGAAAGCTTTATCCTGCCCCTAACATTGTCTAGTTAAACCTCTTGGTCTCTGTGATATTTGGGTGACTTTTGTCACGTAGCTCTTCCCACAGACACTTAGAACACGAGGGGCAAAGGGACATGTGACTAAGCTATACTCTGCTTGTTTGGTCAGCTTGGGCCATTGCTTCTGTGTGATTTGTCAAAAGGACTGTTCACTTCTGGGCGAGAGCACACAGCCGATGCTGTCTGAAGCTCAGGTGTGGTCTTGTTTAAATAGGCATTAGGAACACAGACCGTTTTCTGGGTTTGTTTTGGGCCTTGACAAGAGGCATGACATTTCTTCCCTATTCGAAAAGAGCACAGGACAGGCTATTTCTAAAGCATTTCTGGCTCGGACAACTCATAACCTTTGACCAGAGTGAGGAGAGAGAGGCCCAAGACAAGAGCTGGCATGTCTTTCCCTGGGTGCAACAAGTACTAAGTAAGTAACTAACTTACTGCATGCTGGTCCCTGAGAATACTGGGCTCAAAGAGGAGTCTGGGGTTAACCACTGCCCAGCATCCACACCCACAGCATGGCATACCTGCAGGAGGGGACCAGGAAGCTGGCAGGCAGGCAAGATGCTCAAGAGGCCTCCTTGGAAGCCAGCTAGGGCCACACAAGCCTCCAGCGCCCAGCACTAGAAGTTTCTAGTTCTTGGCTGCATGTCTGCTGTTTAAATCGATTCTCCCACGTCGTCTCTCTCCTCCTCCCACCCCCAACCTTGCCTTTGGAACGGCATCAATATTCATAAAATAAATTTAAAAGGCACAGAGAAGCTGACTCCACACTTCCTGCCCAACAGGCCCATATTCTTTCTAGATCAGATCCAATTGTGGCTGCCCAGTGGATCCCCTGGGTACCACTCAATGGGGCCCTGTATGCAGGGTTTACTAGCTCCTCCCTATCCTCGGCCCCCATTGGCAGCCTCGGTCTGCAGCAGACTGCGCCAAGCCCACACCCAGTTCTCTCTGGAGGGAGAATAAGAAGCCGCTCTGTCTACACTCCGGTTACTCGGACACTGAAGCCAGAGAGAACTCCAGCAGCAAAAGGTGACCAAGGAGGTGAGAAAGAGCTATGGCAGGACCCAAGAAAAACTGCTTTTTTTTACTTTCCTGGGAGGGTGAGGGTTGAAGGGGATAGAATGGGAATTGAGCTTTAAAAGTTTTTTTAAAAGACCTTTGGGGACGTTTGGTGGCATTTCAAAACTGCCGACGATGAGGTTGCCTTTACAGTTTCCTTACGTCTGTTGTTAACATCGTCTGTGCCATGGCGGGGTATTGTCTCTGACTTTGATTTCATTAAGTCAGGGAAACCTTAAGTCATTTTTAGAGACTCAGAATAACTGCTGGTGTTTCCAGAGATGGCACACAGTGCCTCTTCTCTTAGTCCTAAGGGAAGGATTTCTTTTCCTGGAATAGGGTTACCCCAAATCCCCAACCACAGCTCCCCCTTCCTCATGGCAGCTTTTCCTGGGGTCCCTGGAGCACCCCTGTGAGCTTTTTCGGTTTCCTTATTGGACATGCCAAGAGCTACATCTCCAATATACTGGAAAAAAAAAAAAAAAAAAGCAAAGTAGTTGCATCTTTTCAAATCATTATGAATTGGGACAGAGAAATGAGGGTTTGGGGATGGCTTCTGATTCCCCCATTCTTCCTCCTGTGGGGATCTCTCGATTTACAGACAGTACCATTCCAAGAAGCTCGAGCCCTGTAGTTTTTTTTTTTTTAATAAAGGCTAATACATTTGTCTTAGAAGACAGACAACAAACCGATGCTTCTTTAGTTGGAAAAAATAGGGAAATTTTGAATTTTTAATGTAGTTATGAAAAAATAAAATTTTATGGAGTTTTTTTTTTTATGAGATATGGTGTCACACCATTTTTTTTTTTTTTTTTTTTTTTTTTTTTTTTTGGACTTTGAGTAGTATCAGTATGAGACTTTTTTTTTTTTTAAATCAATAACTGTGCTGGGTATGAGGCAACACTTGGGAGAGTAGAGGCAAGAAGATCATGATTTAGAAGAGAAGCTGGGAACAGTGAGACCCCATCTCAATCTTAAAAGGAAAGAAGCCAGGTAATTCTGTGCCTGCCCTCCCTTCCCCTCCTCTCCCTCCCCCTCCCCACCACTTTTTTTCCCCCATGGCACTAAATGTATTTTCTTTCATAAAAAAACAAACAGAAACAGTAACCCAGGGCTGGAGAGATGGCTCAGCCCAGCATCCACACCAGCAGCTCACAACTGCCTGTAATTCCAGTTCCAGGGGATCGAACACCCTCTTCCCGCCTCTGAGGGCACCAGGCATGCACACACTACAGAGACATACCTGCAGGCAAAACACCCAGACACATAAGATTTTCTTTTTAAGCTCAAAGACCAACCATAACTGAAAACTCAAGTTAAGAAACTAAGAGAGAATATTACATTCCTCTATCTGGGTTGTTCCACTTATATATGAGGGACTTCAGGGTGTCTTTGGAAAACATGAGCAAACCAAAGAACCAGAGAGCCGATGAAGGCCAAAAACCTTTGTTTCTTTTGGGAGATCATTAATAAAAAGTGTAAAAAGTTACTAAAATTGTATTCTAAAATGTAATATGTTCAACATGGAGATGACTTTAGAACCTTTTTTTTCCCCCTCGTTTGTTTAATTGTGACAGTGCAGGTTCTGACTTAAAGATCAGAACTCAAGGCCAGGAGCTGCCAAATGTCTCTGCCTAAAGTGACTGGTTTCTGAAAGGAGCCCAAAAGCCACCTTTGTTAATGGAGTCCCTCAGATAATTGAGCGGCCCTCCCCAAATCCCCCGACTGTGGCTGCTGCATCAGGTGCTCACTGGGAAGGCTGCTTGCTCCTCAGAGGCAGGGGTGCCTGTTCACAAAGAAGCCGCTGTACTCTAAGGCCAGGCTAATGAGTAAGCACAGAACGCTGGGCTGGGCCTCCGGCTCCCTGTGTCAGGATGCCAGTAGAATCATATGACCTGTACATGTTTCTGCAAAGCCACTTCACTGTTATTTTGGTACAGTGATGATACCTTTATTTTCCAGATGAATTTTACATTTTTTTTTTGGTTTGTCCCCCATTCAAAAAACAATCTCACTGTATTATGTAAGCATCTTACACTAATATACTAATTCAAATGAAAAAAAAGCTCTTGTTAGGGCTTTTATTTCTGCAATGAAACACCATAACCGAAAAGCAATTTGGGGAGGAAAGGGTTATTCAGCTTTGGCTTCTGCATCACAGAGCTTCAGGACAGGAACTCAAACAGAGCAGGATCCCGAGGGCAGGAGCTGATGCAGAGGCCATGGAGCAGTGCTCTTTACTGGCTGGCTCAGCCTGCTTTCTTATAAAACCCAGAACCACTAGCCCAGGGATGGCCCCACCCACAATGGGTCGGCCCTCCCCCATCAATCACTACTTAGGAAAATGCTCTTTAGCTGGATCTTATGGGGGCATTTTCTTCATTGGGGGTCTTGTCTCTGAGATAGGACTTTACCTTGTGTCAAACTGATATAAAACTAGCCAGAACAGTCTTATTCTTGCTCCTCAGAATCTTTTCGAAGTACCTTTAGTTTTCCTCCTAACCCCTGATATTATTGCTGTATGAGGGTGCTGTTTACTGCATTTTTAAAATTGATCATATATATATACACACACACATACATATGTATATATATACATATATATACATACGTATATATATACACACATGTGTAAGGAAACTATATATATATATGTATATATATATATATATATATATATATATATATATATATATACATACACACACACACACACACACACACACACACACACACACACACACGAGAGTGACCACCAGGGATATATTGGGGGCATATCCTCCGGGATTGGGGTTGGCCACCAGGAAGACCTGGAGTTACTCCCTAATGCTTTGTGTCAGCATCTTTGCTAGTTTCTTATTGGCCAAACCCAACCAGAAGCCAATGGTCTTAGAAACTTAGCTCTGTGGCCCATGGGGACATAGAAGGGAGGTGGTGGGGCTGGACAAAAGATGAGGATGAACCATGGTCAGCGTGGATCCCAGGATGCCCCTCTCTGTCAGGCCTCTCTATCCCTCATCTGAGTTGAGGCCTGACAGCAGTGTATTAAGTTCTCCAAAGAAGAGGGTAGAAAATGTGAAAAGGTATCCTTCCTCTGCAGCCTCCGGGATGTCTGAGCTGGAGAAGGCCATGGTTGCCCTCATTGATATCTTCCATCAGTATTCCGGAAGAGAGGGTGACAAGCACAAGCTGAAGAAATCAGAACTTAAGGAACTCATCAACAACGAGCTGTCTCACTTCCTGGAGGTAAGCCTTACGAAACCATGGAAACCATCACCGAGCTGCACTAGAAGTGGTCCTTATGTCTGTTTCTGTCTCTGGATACCCTGGGTTGCTTCTGGATGTTCGTCTGAACAGCTAAACCCTGGGAGTATGAGCTCAGACAGGCTGTTTCTGTCCCTTGAATCTAAGAATCTGTGGGTGAGGATGGAACAGAACAGCAGACCACTCACCAGCGACACTCAGGAACCATCAGCTGGTCATGGCACGCATCTGTAGTCCTTGTGCTTCAAAAGGTGGAAGCAGGAAGCCAGCCCTGGGCCACACAGGGATAACATCTCTCGAAACAGAACAAGGCCAGTAAGAAGGCTTAGCAGGTAAACACACCTGTCACCATGCCTCATGATCTCAGTTTGATCGCTGGGATCCACATGGTAGAAAGAGAGAACCAATTCCATGTGTGTACCATGGTGTGAGAGTATGTAGGCACGCACACACACACACACACACACACACACACACACACACTTCTTTTAAAGCATGACAAGTTTATGGCGGGGCAAGAGATCTTTTCGCTTTGTCTAGCTGTCTGGTACTTCCTACAAAAGACTATCAGAGACTAGATAAACATTTATTGAGCACTCGATAATTCAATATTTGATATACAAGGGCTCACAAAGCACCTAGGGTAGCATATCCACGAGTGAATACTTACTTGCCTGAGGGGAGGAGGAGGCTCCCCAGAGTATATGACATTGACTGGGCAGAAGTTGAGTTTGGAATCCACTTAGGGAGCTGCAGAAGGGTTCTTGGCAAGCTGCTTTTCTCCGGGCACTTAATATTCTGGTAGTGAAAGCAAGTACTTCCTTACCCACTGTCTCTTCTGCCCTTGAATCAGCCACTAGCATTTCTACTGCCCGTGGAGGGGAACTGTAATCCTCCTGCCACCCAGTGCTCCCTCGATTCCTAAACCAAGGTTCGAGGCACATTTTGAGCGATAGAGAAATGTTGGTGGTACACAACGAATGTGTCCTGCCACACAGAGTAACCTTGGGTCACAGAAGTAGCCAACCACACAGAGGAAAACTAGTCAGTGTTTGATCAAGTGCCAAGCAAGGGTATAACTCTGGGGCACAGCTGTGTCACATGGTAACAGAAAACCACACTCTAAGTTAACCGGGTATGTTGATACTCACGGACTGTCTGATGTCTGGCAGATGTTTTCCTTTCTCCCATCGAGGCAAACTATATCATTGTTGTGTAGGGAGGTAGAGAACCTGTGCACTTGCTGGAGAAAATTTCAGACGGGCATTGGGGATAAACTCCTCAGGCATTCAGATACAGGATGACAAGAATTCCATACGCATAGTTATAGTCCCGTGCACCTCCGCCTTCTGACTTAACAGAAGAGTCGTCATCTCTTCATCTTTGAAGAAGAGTATGTAGGGACGAGGTGAGCGTGTCAAGTTCTTCATGTATAGTAAAAGCCCAGCTGACAACAGCTTAAGATACACACTGCTCCCATGGTTTTACAAGAGGAAAAAAATTAGCCGGTAATGGCACGTTTATAAACGATAACTCATGTATGATGTCAAAGCATCTTACATGTTTGCTGGCCTGGTTCAGCGAAAGCACTGGAGAAAAAGTGACTTGAAAGAGAGAAGGTTTATTGATTTATTTGGTTGCTTTTGTTTTTCGAGACAGGGTTTCTCTGCATAGCCCTGGCTGTCCTGGAACTCACCATGTACACCAGTCTGGCTTCGAAGTCAGAGACCCACCTGCCTCTGCCTCCTGAGTGCTGGGATTAGAGGCGTTTGTGCCACCATGGCCGGGCAACAAAGATTTATCCTGGCTCCTGATTTCGGGGCACAGTTGTCAGGCTTCACTGTTTGGGGGCCTTCGATGAGGCAGACCACCCCAGTGAGGAGCAAAGAAACAAAGAAAGGGGCGTAGCCCAGTGATGCAGCTTCCTCCCATAGGTTCTATCTTCTCCCCGTGGTGCCACAGGTTGGCACCAGGCCTCCTACACACAAGCCTCTGGAGGCCATGTAGGTTCAAAATCATAGCACCTGTAACTGGGAGAACTATACTGTTCCCATCTATCTTTTGGAAGATGCTTGAAAGCCCCGGTGAGCCCCTGGGGAACACCATCTTTTACAGGGGAATCTTTTGTACTTAGGGAAGCAGTTAGCTTCCCCACAGGGCTCTCCTGTCAGGGAGGTGTTAGCTGAAACAGTCTGTACTGAGAGCCCGCATTCTTCCCACGGATGGTTTCAGGCCTGCATTGTTGGGGCATCCGTTAGGAGCTGTACCGTGTACCGTTTACCCAGCTTTGGCATCAGAACTGTCAGGGGGAAAGTCTATGATACCTAGGAAGCTACTCATGAAGAGAAAGAACACGACAAACAGCGACTCTGTCACGGTCCCAAGTGTTATTTTAGTGATCTACACAGTTCCCAAGCACACAGACACTCGGGAGCGCTGAGTTCATTTCTCTCAAGTCACTGGGCCAGGCTGTGGGGAAAGGGAAGAGAACAGAGTGCTCCCCACTTCCCCGTGGCTGACCGTCCCTGCTCACAGAAGACAGTTAGGATGATGCTTCATCTCCTGTATCGGCATTGTTTCTGACGCAAATCGATCAGCCTGATGCTTTTAATAGAACTCTGACGGCTCCTCCGTCTTCTATCTAGAAAGAGGTTTTAGTCACCTTCTCTTTCTGTTTCTCTCTTAGGAAATCAAGGAGCAGGAAGTGGTTGACAAGGTGATGGAGACACTGGATGAAGACGGGGACGGGGAGTGTGACTTCCAGGAGTTTATGGTTTTCGTCTCCACGGTGACCACAGCCTGCCATGAGTTCTTTGAACACGAGTGAGACAAGAAAGAAAAGAAAAAAAAAATAGCTGAGCCGCTGCAGCAGACGTGACGGTCACAAGAGGAGGCTCAGCAGAGGCTCGTGGGCTTGATGTACCTGAGCTTTCTAGACACACATAACTAATTAGGAAGCTTGGTTTGCTTTGGGAATGAAAACCTGACCCCCTCCCCTAGGGCTGCTTTAAGTTAGTACATCATGGTTTCTGCTACACTAGGCATTCACTAGGCGTGAGCTGACTGGTCCCGGGAACCGTTGGTAAGGGTCCCTTAGGAGACGAAACCAACGCTCTGCGGGTACAGCACGTGTTGCTGACCACCATGTCCCTGTAGAAGGGTCACCCGTGAGAATCAAGGCAGCGGCAGTTCTGCTGGACAGCTTTCTTAGGTGTACGCTTGCTGTACATCTACAGACCCACAGCTGGATCCGTTGCCACCCAAAGAGGTTGCTCGTCCGTCCGTACATCTGCTCGACATCCGCGCAAATGGCACCCCAGAGAGTAGACGGACTGATCACCTACACCCTCCCCCAGCCCCAAAGGAACACCGCCACACTTGAGTCTCGTCTTCCACAGTGCACAGTGATTCATTACTAAGTCAATACCTAATGCCAATAGCTCTAACTGGGAAAACAATTAGGTCTCACAAACCAAGTATGACCATTCTAACTCAGGACCCGAGAATCAAAATTCTGCTCGGTAGACTTCTCCTTTGAGGATGACACCATTGTTCCCGGAGGACACGGACAGAGGAGGGGGATGGCCAGAGTGTCGGGTCTTTTTCTAGTTAATTGTATCTTCCTCTCCACCCCCCCCACCCCCGCTGTCCATAAAGTGAGTGACCGTGAGGCTGGCGTGCGCAGGGTGAGCTGCCGGGGAATGAAGAGCCTCTGAGATGTGTCCTTTAGCTGCTGGGAGTCACGTCTGACCTGCTGGTGCCTAGGGCTTGCTTAATACTTGGTGAGGCTGAGGGTCGGGGACTGTGGGAAGCTGGACTTGATGCTTTCTAACCTGCATATTTAAATAGCGAAGGTTCAAATAATCCAAGTTATGGATAAATAAAAGTCGCATTGCAAATATTTAAAAAAAAAAAGTCATTCTAGGAGAATTCTAATTACTCTTATCATCTCTTTCTTGGTACTGTTATTTTTTTTTTTTTTTAAGAGAAGAGACTTAGAAGTTCATCGAGTCAACTGAACAATTGCCCTTGCGTAAAATAAAAACATGGTGAAAATTCTCCATCGCCACTGAAGAAGAAATAAAGTACTTATGAGACCAGGACAAGGACTAAAAATCCCTAAAGAGGGACTGCCCAGACCTCACCCCATCCTCAGGCAGACTCCAAGGGTAGATTAACAACAGGTAGGGCTGCAGAAGGCTCTACAATGTTCAAAGGCAGCATAGAATCAGACTCCCCCTGACCGGAGAGTATGATGTGGCTCGTACAGGCAATTTTCTGGCCTGGCTGGGTCACATGTTAGCTTTCTTGCCACTGCAACAGAATTCCTGACTTAACTAAAGACAAATATTTGCTTACCTCACGCTTTTGAAAGTTCATCATAGAGGGAAGGGCATGGAGGAGAAGCTCACACTGTGTCAGGTAGGAAGTAGATTAGAAAGGACAGGAGACTGGTAAACCTTCCAAGCAATGCCCCAGCAACCTACTCCTCCTAGTTAGCTCTCCTGGAGGCCAAGGGGCCTAGCACATAAAGCTGTGGAAAATACTGAGTGTGTACAGGCGAGCACTGGAGACCAGAAGCAGAGAACCGGCAGTATACTGGGCTGGAGGCACATAGTAGGTATTTTGGGGCACCTGAGCTAACAAGACAGAAGACCAGGAGCTACCTACAGGGGCCCCTGATGTCCTCTTGTCCCAGCCTCATGCCACAGTCAGGACACACGGTCAGGACACCTGCCTTTCCAAGCTTCCTGACCCCTTCTAGGAAGGCAGGTGTGGTGACTGACAGGAGGTTGTCACCCAGGAGCTTAGAGTTTGACATGAATTTCCTGTCAATGCTAGCTCCCATGCTATATGCCACCCACCCATAAGTGACACTTTATTTGCTGGGAGTGGGCAGGGCACTAAGTACTGCCCTCCGGTGAGCAGTGCTCCACATCAGAGGCTCCTGAGCCAACCGTGCCGAGAAGCTGCACTCGCAGCCTGGTCTCTGGGGAGATGCTCTGAGGTGGCCAGGTCTCTGCAGGAGTCCTGAGATCTTCTCCAAACCTGAGGCAAAGCAGAGCGGAAGCAGCTCTGGGAGGGAATCCTAGTCTTTCACCATAAGGTGTTCAAGAAGAGAACAGGAGACGAGAGAGTTGTACTCATCCCCCAGGATGGTGACCCTGTTAGAGGGGTAGTAACCGGTACTGCTAGTGGCTGGGGCTGTGACCTCTCCTGTGTGGCCCTTCTGGGGGTAATGGCTACCCAGGCACCATGCCCATCACAAACTCTGACCTACCCACCCACACAATAAGCAGAGCTGAGGCTAGGCAGACGTGCACCGGGGAAGTGGCTGACTGTGAATGGGGAGGTGGTGCTGGCTCAGCAGCCCAGAAAGTACTGCACGCAGCCCTGCACAGCACATAATGTTGTCATTAAGATGTGGAAGGAATGTATGTAACCGAATCAAGTCTGTCATTTATTAAGCACAAAAGCAGATTATAAAAGAAGTAGATGGTCCTAATGTTGTTTTTTTTTAAAAAAAAAAAAAAAAAGTTTAAAGGCTGAAAATCCCCCAGATGCTTGGCAATCCTGAGGCTGCTATGACTTGTAAGTAGGACTGTAGAAGATTTTAAATCTCCTTTCCGACTCTTTAATGTATTTTCCAGATTTCATACGATAAGCATAGTTGTGTCTATATTTCTGAAAGAAATAATGCATAATAAAATACATTCATCCTATTTTGGGAAACTTTAGAAACCCTTTCACACATTTCAAAATGCAGGATTACAAAGTCAATAGCTTTTATTAACATGATATAAAAAAATTAGTGTGATATACAGAATTCCCAGAGAGTAACCTCAAAACATTTTAATACGATTCTTAAAATCTTAACTTACCAGTTATGTTCTTACCGACACTGAGTTTTCAATACAAAAAGTTTACAGGCGCTGTCCGCTCTAAAACGACAACACTGAGACAGTGGATAGGTAGTTCGGGTCCTTTCCCAGCCGTCCACCTCGAACCCTACCAGTCTGCCACTACACTCTGATGCCAAGTAATAAGTTACATGGATTCTGTACATAATTATAACAGGATTATTACAATTCCAGTATGTTTTAACATACTACACCACAGTTTGATACCACGAGCAACAGGGCTCCGCCACGTAGTGCTTCCCGACGTGAGATACGAGAGTAGAACCAGTCAGCTGGACTCGCTGAAGCACGTGTCCAGGCTAACTCTAGAAAAAAATCTAGCTGTCTCTGTGAAGTAGATATGATTCATAAATGTCTCCATCCTTCTAAATCCCTAAACCCCAACAACTTGATAACATTAATCTTTGATTAGTTATATAAAAATAATCTTAGATTCATGCTTGACTTCAAATTCTTATTAAGTATCTAAAAGATTTTACATTCTCTTTTCTGTCTTAAGTACAATATTAGATCACTTGGATTTCAAGTTTGGATAAAAGTAACTAAAAAATGGTTTGGCCAAGTTTTATAGGCACATAACTCAAATGCAAAGCCACGAGGCTGCAGCTCTGTCCGCCCTAGACAGACGGGCTCCCACGGCGACTCAGCTGTGTAAGAGGCCTGGCTAGCACATGGGTAAGAAGACCTTCCACTCATGCGTCCAGATCTGTTCATAAAAAGAATTCCGTATGCTTCACGGGAGGATGAATACTGTGATGTCGTGAGAACCTGCGGTTTAAATGTCACTAAGTTACAGGCTAGGAAAGTGAATTTAAATTAGATGCTGGTTTATCTTTCTGAAACAGGATCTAACTAAACAGTCCAAAATGGCACTTGCTGAGCAGCGGCAACGACACACACAAACAAGCAGGCACACCTGCTTCAGTAATCAGACTGGACAAAGGGGGCTGCGAGGCTGCGTGGAGCCTGGGCTGTGAGTGTGGAGACAGGGGAGCTGCTCGTCTCCTCAGCCTTCCCAGGCAGGCTTGGCTCAAAAGTTCTCTCCAGCATAGACTTTACACAGATATGCTTGTTATTACAAGTGGGAATAAATAATCAGGAAATTATATATTTAGAACTCAGGAATAATTTTTTTAGCCTAAAAAAAGTGCAAGCTTGCAGTGTAGCATGGAACAGCCATGGCATCAGCAATGTCCGCAGCGTAACGCCAGGCCTTCCCTTCCCTTCCCTTCCCTTCCCTTCCCTTCCCAGTCACCCATGTTTTGGTAGATATACTTGGCAGATCCAAAACACTGCTTCAGCTGGTTTGGAGAACGTTCTGATGTGACATTCAGGACACTGTGGAGAGGATCTGAAAAGCACACGCAGCTGTGGGCTGATGAAGCCCGAGCCCCTTCCCCTGGGGCAGAAACCCCACAGCAAGCTTAGCCGCACACCTCTGCTGGCTCCTACAGCCAGCTCTGTGCAGCTCGGCTCACATATTGTAGGCCACGTAGATGGGGTCCAGCTGGTCAGCCAGGAAGCCGTCTCGCAGGTGCATGCGTTGCTTCTCGCCCCGAGAGTTGATGGGAATCACTCCAGGATCCACGATGACCACCACGCCCACCACAAGGTAGTGCTCCTCCAGCACGACATTGGTCACCAGGGCCACCAGGTCCAGGGCATCCTGCTCCAGACCATCCAGCTCCACCACCACCACCAGCAGGTTGGTCCAGGTGAAGACGGCACTGGAGGAGAGCAGACAGTCACAGAGACCGGAAGCACATGGAGCAAACAGATACTTGGCCAGTATCCCAAAGGCAGCAAAGGCGCCTGCACACGTTATCAGCACGGTGCTATTTAGCACCATAACTGTAAGGCTCAGCTAAGCGTATCTTGTAGGGATATCTGCTCTAATGTTCTTGATCAGAACAATCAGCACTTGCTACTGAAAGCCGTGCTTGTCCCAGGGCAAGCTCCCGACAGGGTGAAGAGATCCCGAAGCTCACCGCTGTTTAGATGAGAAAACCTCATTTACAGTAGAAATACTTCAGCATGAGAACAGTGGCAGCCTCCCATTCTGCCTGTATGCTGGAGACAATTGTGTGACTTAAACCTGACCGGGAGAAGAAAAGGATGGGGGCATCTCTGGTACTTTTGTAGAAATGTATGTGGGACAGGTAAGAAGCCTGGGTCCTAAGCTCTGGGAGAAAGACGAGGGCCATGCAGTTCACCAGGGGCTGGAACTGTGAGGGGGGTGTGCTCGTGCTATATGAGTGCCTGGTACTGCCCTGTGTGCAGTGCTCAAGCCCAGTGCTCAAGCCCAGACCGACAGACGGCACAGGAGATCCCTCCGTTTCTCTTACCACTCTGCGATGCTCCTGTGTGCACGGATCACAGAGGTCTCTATGTCGATGGGGTGATACCGCATGCCCCTTAGCTCTAGCGTTTCATCCAGAGACCCAACGACATACAGTGCATCATGTCGCTCTGTGAACATGGGTATGTACACGCTTAGGAAGCGAGTTACACAGTGAGCCCGCCCTTTGTGTATGAACTCCACAGGTGGCCTTTGCCACAGGGAGGCCATGAAACCAGTTATCTCTTGGACCTTGTGCTGAAGCCGAGTGGGCTGGTGGAAATGCCAACAACTCAGTCTTACCTCTGTGCTGGTCAACAACCTGAGCAGTTACAGCAGTGTATGTTAATACATTTTAACTCATTTTTAGCCATAGATCGTTACAGTGACTGGAGGCTACAAAAGTTCTGACGTAAGTTGTTAGGCCTGCAGGGGCCGGACGTTTGGGGAATGATCACAGCTTGGCTTCATCGGGGTAGAAAGGGTACCACGCATGACTTTAGAACCACGCAGAACACACCATGCTGATAAAAAAAAAAAAAAAAAATGCAGCTCCTGGGCCGGCTACATCACTTGGGAGGAACCTCACAGCTCACGACCAATAGCTGCCATCCTTCCCAGCATCTCTCACACAGAGGTGGAGAACGTGAGGGTGGCAACAGGAGGGGGAACAGAACTACCCAGAGAAGTGTTACTGGAGCCTGTTCTTCATCCCACACCGAACAACACAAATTACTGCCAGTGGGGGACAATATGAGGTCACTGAGGGCTCCCAAAGCCTAGGGCCAAGGTCCACAAGCTACAGCAACCAAACCCCAGCCCCTGCAGTGCTGAAGCTAGCCCTTCAGCAAGGGGTTCTTACCTCCACTGGCATCAGTCAGCTCTGTCCTACGAAGGAAGCCAAGGTAGCCAGTTCTTGCCCAAATGGTCTGGGTGTCTCCGAAGCTCAGCCGGGCGCTGAAGTGGTCAGCATGAAGTGTCTCCTCCCCATAGACTGTGTAGTACCCAGTGGCATTGTGGGGACTGCTCACCCAGATCTAGTGGACAGGGGTAGTCAAGAGGACAAGCAGAGCACTGAGTGCTGATTCTGTCCTTCGGAGTCTTTGGCCCAAGATGATGTCAAGATAACACCCAAGGGAAGGTGACATTTCCAAGGTCTTATTTTGTGAACTAAATACAACTACACAGAGAGGAACACAACCATGACTGATTACTATTATTCTTTCTTTTTCTTCTTCCTTTTTCTCTCTCCCTCTTTCCTTCCTTCCTCCTTTTAAACAAGGTCTTGCTATATAGCTCAGGCTGGCATCCAGCTTCTAATCCTCAGCCTCATATACACATACATACATAAACACACACACGCATATGTATGTGTGTGTGAGACCATGACTAGCATGACCTCTTCTAAAACAAATTGTTCCTTTTTTCCAGGAATGCTATCTGTATGGTTCTGTCCTGCTGTCCTGTGTGAATATGTTTCCACTTCCACATATCAAACGACAGTGAGAGAGAACAGGGCAGTCTGGTGTTCATAACAGAGACAGGTTAAAGTACACTCTGTGTGGAGAGCATGTATGTGCTCACTCACTTGTGCCTAAACAATGCAAGTGGCACCCTGGTGTCCACAACACCCCTGTGCACCCGTGCTCCCGTGCATTCAGGCAGAGTGCTCGCATTTGAGTTGATATGCACCCATGTATAGAACAAAGTCTATAGGTGTGTGTCCATAGTCCTTAATAGTGTCCAGGGGCCTCTTGAAACGGGGACCACCCAGAACACACTAAGCTGCCCACACTAACAATGTCACACAGCAACTTCCAAAAGAGGAGCAGAGAGGGGGCAGCTACCATGAGGAGCAATCTCCTTTTCAGCTCAGACCTCCCATGTCTTGTGAGCACTCCCCTTGCAGGCTCTCCTTGCCCTTTCCCACATAGTGCCTGTGAATAAGAAGCCTTACCTGCCCACTGTCCATAAGTGAGGGGCCCTGTCTTCCCACTGTACACAAGTGAGGGACCCTTACCCCACAGCTCCTGCAACCTGCTCACAACCGTCAGTGAAGGGTCTTACCTACCACTGCCGGCCTGGTCCTGAGGGCCCAGCCTGCCCACATGCCATGAGTGAGTACTCTACCTGTCCAGCACCCATGAGTGACAGACCTACTTCCCCACTGTCTGTGAGAGGCTCCACCTACCCACTCTTCATGAGTGAGTGTTACATCTACCTGTTACCTGGAAGTGAGAGGCTTTCTTCCCCTGCCCTCCCTCCTGATCACCTAATGCCTATAACAGACTCTGTCATTTATGGCTGAGTCTTTGGGACACCAAGGATCCTGAGCCTGAAACAAAGTTCTGTGCAGCCTTGAACCTGGGGCCACTGGGCCGGTGACCTTGGCTCTGATGTAAAACTTATTTTTAAGGAGTGGCTGACCAGTCCTGTCCAAAGCAGATATTCCTGTCCTACAGATGGCTGACGGTCCTGTGTAACTCCCCTGGCACAGCAATGCCCACAGAACTTTGTTGGCGGCCGATGCAGGGAGAGAGGCCTCTTTCCCCACATACTGTGAAACCCTACTTCTTAGCAGGGCCAGAGAATGCAAGAGAGGTAGGGATGAGAGCATCTCTAGGATTCTTAAAAGACACATGGAAGCGGGAAAGCACCAAGAACACTTGCTGCTCTTCCAGAGACCTGAGTGTGGTTCCCAGCACCTGCTCAGGTGCCTCACGATCACCTGCAGCTCCAGCTCCAGGAGAGACCCCAGCCTCCAGCCTCCACAGGCACCTGCACTTGTGTGCACACACCCACACAACAAACACGCAGGTAGCAAAGAATAATAAAAACAGATTTAAAAAAAAAAAAAAAGATATTTGCAGTCCCGAAAGGTTTAGAATTCTTGAATTCTAACGGGATTCTGAAAGGAGGAGAGGGAAGCCAGGGTCTGGAAGGCCCTTGTTCTTCTGGGTCGACCCCCAGCCTCAGGCAGCACTCACCTCACCCAGGTGTGAGTCTCCGAGGGGCCCTTTGGTCTCAGTGTGTGCGATGATAACCTTCACTCCTGGGAGAATCTGGAAGGAGGAAAGCTGCTCAGGCCCTGTCGACTTGGGATTCGGTGGCGCTGGCTAGACCTGCTCTTGGGATGCGGTGGTGTTGGCTAGACCCACTTCTCATACACTCACCCCTATCTGCCACCACAGGGCTGACTACAGATCAGGGGTTTAGACACTGTTCTAATTTGGATCTGAATTTTAAAAGAAGGGGCACTATCAGAAATACGCTGTGAATCTGAACAGAACGGCCCAGTTCCTGCAAGCAGGCGCTGTGTGCTTTACTGGGAGAGCATGCTGAGGATCCTCCGGCCATTCCTTCAGGTGGTTCTCCCTGCCAAATGCAATCCTTCCCAGTCTGCCCTCACCATGCAGCGGTCAGTGAGATATCCTGCCCCTGTGAGCTACTCTGTGCTAACTCAAGCAGCAGAGCGGCCAACCACATTCCATCTGGGGGTTCTTTCTGGGCTTGGGTCAGATCACCCTGCTTCCGAAGTCTGGCCACAGTGCTCTGTGCCTCCCGTCCCTCCATGAATAACACAGAGGATGATAACGTGGACCTCAGAAAAGTGAAGAAGGAGCTGCAGGAACACATGAACTAATAACAGACACCAGGCATCTCCTTGCTCTACACTGCTGAGCTGCTGACTCCTGGCACACAGAGGGAGCTTCTACTCTCTCCCTCTGTGGTCCACCTGAACCCTGAGAGCAAAGAACTCAGAACACAATTCCATCAGGCCCATGATACTCCTGCAAACAGTGTGTAAAACAACCACAGTGCAGCCATATATGGACAAGGCAGGTACAGGTATAACAGGATTCCTAAAGGTTCTGGCGAATGGAAAACATGTCAAATGGCCATCTTTGATTACCTCCTTGCCTCCTAAAAAGATAGCTGTGGCCTGGGCAGTAGCCAATGGGCTTTGCAGTGGCCAAACTCCATTTCTTGCCTCTGGGGCTGAAGCACACAGCCCTGGGGACCTCTGATAGTCCTGAACGTAAAGAGGCTGCTGTGAAGTTAGGCAGGCAGTCTGCACCCACTCCACTGGTCCGTATGACTCTCCCTGTCTAGTCATCCTTCCTCGACCTCTCCTTGCTTCCGAGGATGCTGGTCTTCCAGGGTGTGCTCTGCTGACCCCACAGTGGCTCACATTTCTATTTGGCATTCTTGGGCAAATTGAGCTCCTCCCAACTGCCTGGAGGATTCTGGGGACCTCACTGGGCCAAGACTTGCTTTGATGGCGAATGTCTGGTTGTGCCCTGGTGGGGCCTGTTCTCTGTCGCCCCGGATTAGAGAACACCTTCTTCTCATCTTCAGTTCAGGATCAGAGCTGCCCTTTGTGATTGGAAGTGTGAGGGCCGTTGATGCACTCATAGCCTATCCGCCCCACCCCTGCCAGTGTCTGCAGTCTCTTCTCACTTCTATATCTGGGTTCTTCACTCCCGGCTCTATGCTCTGAGTGTTCAAGGACCTAATCTCACATTTTTAGTCTTCAGTGTCCCAGCCCAGTCCCCACATGTTCTCTAGGAGCATGCAGCCCAGCACTGTCCACACCACAGGTGATAACAGTCCAACTTCTCCTACCTTTCCAGACTCCATCAACGGTAGACTATGTGGAGAACCCCGTTCCACCAGACGAACTCTAAAAATGGTCAAAGAAAAGAGGTTCAGAATAAAATTTACTCCATAGTAGTTTCTAAAAAGGCAAATGGCATGAGTCCAAGGAGCCCACGATACTGTTTCCTGGGTGTATGCGGCCCTGCCTTGGCCAGCACCGTTACCACAGAGGATGCTGGAGACACAGTTTGGGCAAACCCAGCCTGCAGCACTTACTTACAGAGTATACAGACAGGGAGGGGGCAGTACCTGTCATGGCGCAGTGCCCGCATATCCACGTAGACAGTCGTGGGATCTGGGCCTGTTGTGCCCTGGAGGGAAAACAACAGAGGGACTTCTTTCAGAATTTGCATGCTCTGCTCAGTTTCACAAGCGTGGCCGCGTGGTAGCTGCTCCCAGGCTGTCTGTGATACCCGGAAAAGAAGCTGTGCGTCTTGCATCCAGTCTGCACAAGGCTCATGGTCCCCCAGGCAGACCTGATGCTGTCCACCCAAACATCTACTTGGCTGGATACTGAGCAAAACTAACAGTCAATGAAACATCAAATCCTAGAATTTTTATGTCAGTTCTGGAAGTTTCTGTCCCCATTGGCCTCTGCTGCCCTGACACAACAGTGCAGATTGGGAACATTTCTACCCGGCATCAAGTCAGGGTCTGGCATCTCACTAACTCCACTGAGGACTAAGCAAGACAGACACTCAGTTGAGCCAGACAACTCAATGTCATCCTGTGTGGGCAAAATGTATCAGTTTGTCACTTAGCAGAGTTTATTATTATTACACATATTTAATTGTGTGTTTGCGTGCACACCCACATGCCTAGAGCATGTATGAGGGAGTCAGTTCTCTTCCTCTGCCATGTGGGTCCCAGTAAGTGACGTCAGCTCATCAGGCTCCACAGCAATCACCCTCACCTGCTGAGCCATCTCACAGGCCTGGTATTGCCATTTTATTGACAAGGGACATCAAATTAAGTGGATACCCTGGTCAACATTCCCTGAAGATTCTAGACAGCATACCTTCTCTCCAGCCTCTGAAAAACTCCTTTTACATTTGGTTACAAAGGAGCTTTTGTAAAATCAAATAATTCTCATTGTGAATAAGCTAAGACAGCAAGAGAAACATGTATTCTGGAATCCACCAGAAGAGCACGTGGACTCATAGAAGCGGGGTGGGGTGGGGCGCTGGAAGGGGGAAGACAGACATGGAGACACTAGCAAGGTTGAGGGCTAGGGCAAGGTCCTACCTGCTCAGCTAGTTTTCCCAGCCTGTTGGGCTGACAGAGGCCAGGGCGGCCAGCAGAGGGAGACAGGGAGGAAATAGCACAGGAAACAAACAGAAGGCCACAGGCCACATGAGAAACACTCGAGAGAAGAACGCATCACTGTATCTTAAAGAGCAAACACAGAGCTATCGTTACAGTCCTGCTGGTGCGCATGGCACTCACATGCTGACACACAAGGCGACGCCTATGTGTGCCAGTACCCTCTCATCTCTTCTGGCTACTCCGTCATCGGAGACTTAAAACAGTCCAGAGCCTTTTCAAGGTTAAGGGGACATTAGCTCAATGAGGTGGGAAACAGGATGACACCTTTTAGACAGGCATAGACCCTGGAGTCAAGACCCGCCCTGCACATGAGGCCACCAAGAGAACAGGGCAGAGGCCGAGCATTGCTTTGGGAACCCAGAAAGGGGACTTTGTGAAATGTTTTCAGCATTTGCTACATCAGATATCTGATCAACATTTAAGATATGCCGAGAAAGAATCGAAGTAGAAACTAGTATAAAAACCAGAAAACAAGGACAGCTACTAAAAGAGCCTGTGGTGCTCACGTCAGTTCTAGAACGTCCCTTGATTACTGCCTTGGCAACAGTTCTAAAGTGGCCCACACACATTACCTTCCTTACTGAGGAACTCGCTGTGTAAACATAGCTGGGCCCAAACAGAGATCCACCTGCCTCTGCCTCCTGAGTGTTGGGATTAAAGGCGTGCGCCACCACCCACAGATTACTATAGATTCCTTAAGAAAGCAAGTTCAATCTTGCTTTTAAAAATTAGCAGCTTATTACAGTTATTAGAAATTCTCATAGGTACAACAGTCACTGCTCAAAAACAAACCTTTTTTTCCCTATCTAAATAATCCTGTTCATCAGAATGAATAGAATATCTTTCTAAACAAAGCCCTCGTAGTCATCAGAGCTGAATGGCTATGTGGGAAGGTACCATCCACAGCTCCAAGGTGGAGCTATAGATAGAGCCACCTAGTGGTTGACTAGTGAGTGACTACTGCCAGTCTACAAAGGCATTACTCTCTGGTACAGGTACAAGTGACCTTACATGCAGCCAACTTACCTGGAGGCAGATAGCCACATTGACCCTGCACCCAAAGGTGGTGCTCACAGCACGTGCAGGGAGGCCCAGGTCTTTGAATAGCTTGGAAAACGACTGTGTTAATGAGATCCGGGGCCGCTCCTCGGCCACTACCATGCATGTGCGCACACACGACAGGTTCACGCCCTTCATCTGCAGAAGAGCAAGAAGTCATTCCACAGCACATGCAGTCTGGGCCCCTCTGTGCTGACTGTCTAAGGGTCGGGCATCTATGGGATGCCCACGAGGTCTAGCTGTAGATCTGAGTACATAAAGGCAAGTTTGAACACAAACCCTCTTCCTCCAACTCTGCCTTCACCTGCGGAGTCCTAAGCACAGAAGCACTGTTAAGTACCCTAAGTCTACGGACACTTCTGCCCTGCCCCCTCAGATAGCCTCCTCTCTGGTTAGGGAAGAGCGCTTGGCAGAGGCCTGCGAGCTTTGAAGAACCCCGCGGCTGTAAAGACCTGCTTCACACTCACCCTGAGGGCGCCTGTCTGAGCACCCAGGCCCTTGGTGCACATCTCCATGACTGAGTAGGAACAGAAGGTGACGCGGGCCTTGTACTGGCTGACAGCAGACAACCAGAGGGACACGTTGCTCTCCAGCTCCAGCGGGGGAACAAGCACTGACTGGTGTCCAGAGTAGACGCTGTGGTGAGAGAGGCAATTGAAAAGGGGTAAGGGCATGAGCCTAAGCACACTGGCTCCTTCCTCACATAGACCGTTTCTCCAGCCCAAACAGGCAGTGTGTTCAGAGATCCAGCGGGAGCTAGCAGAAAGACACCGTGGGTGGGTCGGGCCTCCACCCAAACATTCAGGAACCTCTTCAGGGACTATGTGGGAAGAGACCTCCTAATTACAGAGGAAGAAGTATCTTAGCATTTGAAAGAAGCAGAAGTTTCTTCCCAACCACTAATAATGGATGGTATCTTTATTCTTTTCCATTTTATTATCATGTGTGCACATGTGTGCTTGCATGTGTGCATGTGTGCATGCGTGTGTGTGTGTGTGTGTGTGTGTGTGTGTGTGTGTGTGTGCACGTAGCAGTCAGGTAACAGACAACTTCATAGAGTCTGTTCTCCTTTTACTTTTATGTGGATTTCAGGGACTGAGGTCAGATTGCCACACTTACATAGCAAGACAAGGATCTTCACCTGCTGATCCTTGTCGGCCCTTCGCCCCCCCCACCCCTTTCCTTCCTTCTTTCTTTCCTTCCTTCCTTCTCTTCCCTCCTCCTCTTATTCTTCCCCCTCCTCTTCTTCCTCCTCCTCTTCCTCTTCTTCTTCCTCCTCCTCCTCCTTTGACAGAGTCTCACTGTATAGGCCTGACTGGACTGGAACTTACTATGTAGTCTAGGCTGGTCCTACTTAAGAGGTTCACATACCTCTGAATTCTAAGTACTGGGATTAAAGGCATGTCTCACCATGCCTGGCAATTTTTATTCTTTTATTAAATTATAAACCCAGATTCTAACCACCGAATCCCCAAACAAACCCACTCATACTTCTAGCCTTCCTAGCTACTCAAGAAGCCACAGAAGGGTCTTAAGTTCTGAGGAACCACACCAGACACCCAGGCCCCAGGAGTGATGGGGTGCATGCTCTCACCTGCACAGACACCACAGGGCAAAGCCCAGGCCACAGTAAGGGTCCAGACAGATGGCAATCTGCCGTGAGGGGTACAGCTCACACTGAAGCTTTATGGAGCGGCACAAGGCACTTGTGGCTGCGTGTGACATCTACAGGAGTAAAGAAAAGGCCTGCTCAGGGCTGTGGAGGAAGAAGAGGTCAGAGGCCATTGCTACTGCTGTGGTTGGCTGGGCATGCAGCTTCACATCACCACACGCCAAGCTACTTTCTAAGAAGATGCTTGGCTCATACCCCATAGGACCTGAATAATACCCATGGCAGTAAAGCAGTCTAACTGCACTATTACAAAGTGATTTATCTGTTTTATTTATATGTGTGAGTTTATGTTCACCGTGTGCATGGCTGGTGCTCACGGAGGACAGAGGGCATAGAACACCCTGGAATTGGGATTATGTGGTTGTGAGTCTCCTGCAGTGGGTGTCGGGAACCTAGGTCATCCGTAAGAGCGGCAAGTGCTCCTAACCCTGACCTCTCCTGCCAGCCGCTGTATGCGTGCTCTTCGTTCACATTAGGCAAACTCAATCCAGAGACCAGACACTTCCATAAACAGCAAAAGATGTGATCTTCTCAGGGGTCTAATTTTGGGCTTCATCAAAGCTCACACTGAAGCTTTATGGAGCGGCACAAGGCACTTGTGGCTGCGTGTGACATAGATTGTAACATAGATTGAAAAAAACACAAATGTGATAATGTTGCCTTGTGTTTTGGATGAGAAGCATTGCCGAAAGCTACAGCCCGCATCCTCCCCAGCCGTAGCCCGTTCCCTCAGGATTCCCTTGAGGTCACAGCTAATGGGCACTCGGGAGGTCCTACCTTAACTCCAGCTAAGATCCCTGTCGTCGACACACTGAAGTCCAAGTATGCGAGCACATCTGGGGAGGGTGGTCTGAAAATGCTAGCTACCTTCTTTTTTGGAATGTCATCTGTTAAACAGAAGATGCCAGTGGCTAACATTACACAGTCTGCACAGGTAGAAGCTTCGACTTCCCCAGGCGAGAAATAGGCGTGATTTGAATCCTGAGACAGATCTGTCCCAGAAGTCAGGCTACCAGAGAGCAGGAGGTGTATGCTGTTTACGTGTGGGAAAGTTCCCTCTTTCAGGAGGGATCTGTGGTACAGGCTCGCCAAGTCTACTCTGCAGGTGTGAAGCCTGAAGGCAACAGGAAGTCCCTTCACTGCTCATCGGGAGAGGCCACAGTGCTCAGCATATGCCTGCTGTTGCAGAGGCTGTATCACACGAGGAGGCATGCAGACATCCTCCTGAGGTCTGTGTACTTCAAGTTCCTGAGGCAAACACCACTGCTACCTGCCGTGCAAATGGACTCAGTGCAGGTCAACAAGAGCAGACTGAGCTCTTGAGGTGAAAGATTCCGCCTAGCTTGAGTTTAGAGCCTGACCCTTGGCCAGTGTCAGCTGCCCAGTACTAGTTCTTCATGCCTGCCACAGTATCAGCTATTAGTCTCCAGTTTCCACAAAAAAACAGAATTTCAGATGTAAGGGGATGACATAAAAGGAGAGCTTCCTGCTGTTCTGAAGCCAGTGCTGGGCTTCCCTGGGCAGTCTACATCTGCAGAGCTGTTCTCAGCCGCCATGATGACTCAACCAGAAGGCATAGCTTCTTCTCAGCTGGGGCAAAGGCATCTCAGGGTATGATGTCACTCACCAGCGAGAGTGACAGTGACAAAGTGGGTGCAGTTTTCACAAATGACAGGTAAGTATGTGGTAAGAGGCAGTGGGGAATAGGATTTCAGTCCCCCACACATGAGAATGGGGACTGCTGGTGATGGGCACAGAGTGGAGAAGACCTCACATCCTGGCCAGGGAGCCAGCCCGGGTAAGCAACAGTGGTACCTAATGACCCTCCAACCCAAGAACGCCTCTCGCCATTTACACAAGCTGATCCATTTATTCCATTTATCTGAACATTCATTGTTTTCAGTATGTTATTATTCTCTGTGTATATGCATGCCTGAGTCTATATACGTAAATACACACACACACACACACATATATATATGTAGAAGTCAAAAGAGGACATGGGCTCCCTTGGTACTGGAGTTATAGGGAGTTGTAAGCCTCCATATGGGTGCTAGGAACCACATCCCCAGTTCTCTGCAAGAACAACAGTGCTCTTAACCACTGAGTCATCTCTCTTGCATGTCAGCAACATAACTCCAGCAACAGCAAGCCTACAGGGAAGAAAGCGAGAGTCTGCCTTTGCAGGGGAGGCTGCTGGAGACACATACCTGTGTCTAGGATGGTTGGCCAGGTCCTGACATCTACAGCAGCTGCTGCCTCTTTGGACTTGAGCAGCCGTGTAATGGCCTGTGTGCTGAGGACACATGCAGACTTGCTGACCTGTGTCACATGGAAGCAAGAGCCTGAGTAAGCCATGAGGCTAGCCCGTATCTCCATACTACCCTGCAGAGACCATGCATGACAGCACCATGACGTCCCGCCCCATGCACGGCCTGCCAGGAGGGTGAGCAGTACCTCTACAATCATCTTCACAGTGGGCAATGTGGTGCCAAGGTTCTGGGGGTGTGGGGGTCGCACAGTGACAGGCACACAGCCACAGTACAGGCATCCATAGAATGCAGCAATAAGATCCACCCCTGGGGAGACAGGGTACATGGTCAACGCTGGGCTCAAGAGTGTAGGTGGATAAGTTCAGGCCTGAGGAGGACAACCTAGAACATTTGTCCACAGATAGAAAAGAGACAAGCAGGCATTTCTTTTTTAATACAGCATGGCTAACTCCAAACGACAGGTATTTACCTGGCACTGACATATATATATGAAGGGGACATCCCCTGCATCCTGGGAAGGGGTCTCAGGAGGGGCCATGGGATGTGGAGCTAGGAACACACCGGGTGCTCACATACTGCAGTAGGAAGATCTTGCACTGTGCAGTAGACCTTGGACCATCAGACCCAGGAGCTAGTGGGGCTGGACATCCTTTGAGACAAAAACTACTTACAGTGGAGGTTCTCCAGCCTCCACACCAAGGGGAGTCATTCCTTCAGATACCTACAAAACCTTTTGACAGTTTATCTTAAAACATACGAAGATGTATTAGAAAATGATATTAATAGAAAATATAACTTTTAAAATATCAGACATAGACATTTTAAAAACTCATTTCAAGATAAAGATGCACACGACAACAGTCTTAAGATAAAAGTCAGGGATGACATTTACAACTCAGAGTGGGAAAAGAGCTAAGAGAAGAGGAAATGTCAGTTACTAAAGACAGAAAGACAAAAGCAAGATGGAAGGAGCAGAGGGACAGGAAGAAAAGCGAGGGATGAGAAAGCACAGCGGGATGAGGGTAATTCAAGAAGCCTTCTTGAATTAAGACTGAAGACTTCTGTATGAAGGGAGGACAGTGTGAAAGAAGAGACAAGTTGTAGCAGAAGGGCATCTGCTACAAGGTGAGACAGTCTTGCCCAGCCTGTGCAGGCTCCTGGGTTCACGTCACAGCGCCATGAGAAAGTGGGTGGGTGTGAGTAAGCACACACCAAACACTTCAGCCTGGCCTTTAAAATACCGCCAAGGTGGCTGAGGTACAATTATTAATGATTAGAGAATTCTGCATGTCATGTGGAGTACCAAAACTGTGTGTAGTAACAGGACACTCCAATCCTACTCAGTCCTAGAGCAGGGGTTCTCAACCTGTGGGTTGTGACCCCTCTGGGGGGACTGAATGATTCCTTCCCTGGGGTCACATATTAGATCTCCTGCATATCACATATTTACATTTCAACTCATAACAGTAGTAAAATTATAATTACAAAATAGCAACGGAATAATTTTATGGTTGGGGTCACCACAACTGAGGAACTGTATTAAAGGTCGCAGCGTTAGGATGGTTGGGAGCCACTGTCCTGAAGAGTCTGGGGCTTTAGAGTGAGAAGCGATCTTAGAGAAGAGGTTTAGTAAAACCCTTAAGTTGAAGGGACAGCGTGAGCCAGGAGCTCTCTAAAGGACACCACTGTACTTCAGATCCCAGCTCTGCTCAATGCAGCCTGCAGCCACAGCTGCCCCTCCCCCATCCCTTGATCTGGGATGCTGCAGACAGGTGAGAGTCTAGCTCTAAGGGGAGGTGAACAGGCCTGGGCACCTGCTACCCTGACAGCCAAGACCCTGCCAAGTCCACTAGGAACAGAGGTCCTGTCCAGAGGGCTCACGGGGGCACTGACGTCCCAAGAGTAGGGAGGGGCTAAGCTCCATTTCTGAGGGTCAGGATAGGACCTTAGGTGGGCCTTTACCTGGAGGGTACACCAAAGCCACGTGGTCCCCAGCGTCTAGCCGCCCCTTCTCCATCAGAGCGGCAGCCACTCTCTCGGCCCTTTTGTGCAGCTGGATACAGGTCGCAGTGCTGGTGACCGTGCCCTGGAGAAGAAGCAAGCTCATTGGTGTGCTGACACTTCTAGACAGACGAGCATCTGTTCTGCACACCAGGCTCCTGTGGTCAGGGATCCAGTGAGATCAACGCTGGCCAATACTGGGTCTGCCAGATGCTTGTAGTTGAGGGGCTGGGCATCTCTGAGTGGCCCAATCTGAGCCTAGAAAGGTGAGTACTTCACTCATCCCTGACAGCCAAACGCTGTGAAAACCCAGAGTCTCTATGCCTGGGACTCAGCTGACTCCTGAACCCTTTCCCTGAGACCTGGGTCATAGGCTTTCCCACTTTGAGCTGCAGGACATTGCCCTCTTGTCCCTGGCCAGAACCAGGGCTCCAGCACTCAGGATCCTCTCTACTCCATGGATCTGGAGGCTCTTCCCCACAAGCTGACGACATCTTCGTTGACAATTAGTCACTGTCTGTCAGATGACTTAGAATTCAATTTAAGATGGGTGTTTATTGAGATACACAAGGAAGCAAGATAGCCTCTCACATAAGAAATATGAGTTTTTAGCAGAGATTTTCTATTGTTTACACAGAACATGGAGGTACAGTCCTGTGCCTGCCCTTGAGGCTGAGAAAGGAAGACAGGGAGCTGACGGCCAGCCTGGGATACACAGCAAGATCCTGTCAGATAAAATAGATAAGAAGTAAATCTCTGAAGGAGCAGAGAGTTCCAGGACCGAATTTGCATTTTCTAAGCTCATGGTACTTGCTCTCTATGTGACAGAAATCAAGATGTCTTAAAGCATGTTTGGTGTAACTGACAGGGAGTCACACAAGGTTGTCACAGTGCTTGGTTCTATAGTCTTGTGATGTGAGGGTTACTGGATCTCCTTTGATTCCAGGCATTCTTAGTATGATACAGAGCATTAGCAGATACGCAGACACTGTGACAGATTTTCTGTCACAAAGGAGAAGCAGTTTGGCATTTCAAAGACGTAAGCAAATATACAAAGACTAAATGTACAAGTATTATCATACAAACATTCCCCTTAGCTCATAAGCCCAAGAGCACTTACACAGATATAGTTCCTAATCAAAAAACAGAGCTGGTAAGAATTTTCCAGATAAACGCAAATCTACAGACTTTGTGTCCACTGTACAAAGCACAGGTCTGTACAAGTAAGCCAACAGGCAGAGAGAACGATGCCACAGAGGGACCGAAGTCTAAGGTTTCTATTCCCACAGAAACAAGGGGAGTCCAGCTCTCTCTCACCTTGGCGTTCAGCAGCAGGAAGAGCGGGTGGTCAGGAGTGGTGTGAGCCCGCCACTGCAGCACGTCCGCCAGGAACAGGAACTGCACAGAGAGAGGAGGCCTCGCACCTGCACAGCCTTGGATGCCACCTGCCCCAGGAGACGCCCAGTACCTTGCGAGCCTGGTCACTGTCCTCCAGGTGGGCCAGCTCTCTCCCAGAGGCCTGTGCAATCCTTTTTCCAGCAACCAGGTTCCCAACAATCATTGAGGCTGGTCCAACTTCTGTAAACAGATTCCAAATGACAAGTTGGGAACTTCTGATCCATAACTGTCACATGACCTGGGTATTTAACTCTTTTCCTTAAATGTAAATATTCAGATCGCTCTCAAATATAAACTATGCCATGTAACATATTCTTGGGATGTTAACCGAATAATGTTTTACTGCTGTACCATATGTCATGTATAAATCAGTAATTACCAAATCATGCTTTACTGCTGTACTATATGTCATGTATAAATCAGTAATTACCAAATCATGTTTTACTGCTGTACTATATGTCATGTATAAATCAGTAATTACCGAATCATGCTTTACTGCTGTACCATATGTCATGTATAAATCAGTAATTGTTGAAGAGTGTTATACTTAGTGACATACTTATGTGTTCAACAGTCAGTAAAAGAAAGCTAGCTTTTCCTAAATATTTACATATACAAATTAATGACAAGCTGAGTTAAACTGGCCTTTATACTTAGTTTTTTGTGTTAAATCAGAAACAAAAAATTAACCCGTTAGAGAAACTTCTATTCCTAAAACCTGGTGGCCACCAGGGGCTTCTTGGATTCCAGAGGCCACATTTGCTTATGAACATTAATTCTACCTCCAAGGAGCTACCCTTGAAAATACTATCACAACTGACTCCCGGCAGGCAGGTGCACCAGCAACATCCCATTCTGTGAACCAGGAGCGGGTGCACACACCTAGTCTGATCCTTAACTTAACCCAAGCCCAAAGAGATGGCTACTTACACCTGCAAGATCCAATATGCCTGCTGCAGCACCAATTAAGGCCAGATGACCTCGCTGTTAGGTACTAACCTGGCTGTTTCTGGCGAGGCTTGGGAAGGTTGGTAACACACGTGTGAGGGCACATCAACACGTTACATGGGTGTAGCGTCCCTTCCAGAAACCGCTGCTTCGTTTCAGAAATGTGAATTCCTCCAAGAGGAGCCTTGGGCAAGGTGTTGGCGGGAACTAGGGCCAAACAGTACACACCCACCTGGTGGATGCTGTCGATGGCCTGGAAGGCAAAAACTCTGCTGAGCATGTGCTGCCAGCCCAGGCTACGGAGAGCTGGAAGGGACACCACACAGAGCTGAGCATGTGCTGCCAGCCCAGGCTATGGAGAGCTGGAAGGGACACCACACAGAGCAGAAAACTGAAGTGCAGAAGTCGGGAGGTGGGTGACCTCTGAAACGTGCTCTCAAGCTAAGAAGACAGAGTGCTTACTTCTACGTGAGATACACAGTTTCCATACACACACATATAAACCTATGTAAGTGCTTGTATCAAAACCACCAAGGCTCAGGAGCCACAAATGCACGCACGCTGAGGCCTCCAGCTGGGAAGAGGTGAACCAACAATGACAGAAGCTAGATGTCCTAGACTTGGAATTAGGTTTATATTTCAAATATGGCCAACTTAATGATACAAAACAATTCCTAACACCTAAAGTAAAAAGAACGTACTCGATCAGAACTTAGCTAGTAGCACAGTTCAGAGCCATTTAATGTGGCTTTAACGCATTCTTGCTAGTTGATGCCCAGGGAGATGTGTGCAAAGGAAGAGAACTGTAAATCCTGAGCGCTGTCCCCAGCTCGCCTGTCTGGCCCAGCATGGAGGCCACGCTGTGAGTCACTGGGGCCTGGTGGACAGAAGCCAATGAGTGATAATGCTTACTGTTGGCAACTACATTGTCAGGGGACAATGAGTTAAATGTCTTGAGTTTGAATAAGAACTGTCAGCATAAATTCAGAACAGAGAACCTTACAAACAAGCCGACAGGACCATTCTCTCCTCTGTCCTCTGAGAAGGGCTCAGGGTGACGACTGTCAAGTCCACAGACAGAGACCTTCAATATCCCACTCAGGACCACACAGGACAGGTACCCTTGTGTCTGGCCAACCAGTTTCTACTCTTGCCTCAGAGACCCCGGGCTTTATCAAGGGGCTCCCATTGAGCTCGGAATGGTAACAGCCATAGCTACAACACACTGAAACTCAGTTGTTTAAACCTGCTAGTTCATGATGAACTAGCCAACTCAGCGATCACCCCCAGAGGATTCATTAATCTGGAATCTATCCTCCATCTTTTTTTCCCCTGTATGTTCTAGTTAATGATGAAGAAAGGTGGTTGAAAAAGTCACAGCGTGACTACCACAGAATCGACAGATCACAAGTGCATGAGGTAAGAGTGCCAACAAACAGGGACCCCAGGCTCCCCAGCCACCTTCGAGAGAATCTTGCCAGAAATCTGGCCTGGTCCAAACAGGCCTCCAGATCCACTCACAGGATCCATAGAGACAGACAAAGGCATGAGACACACAAAGGCATAGTCAAGTAAGACTGAGGAAAAGCCACCCCATGGCATGTTTTCTTCAGACTTGCCACAAAAGTGACAGGGGTATCTATCTACAGGATAAAAAAAAACACGCATCCCTATGCATCATAACTTATGATCTCGTGATTGCATGGTCAAAACAACCACTAGATAGTTGAGGAAATTTTAACAGTGGTCAGACACAATTATATTCATAAACTAGTAATTTTAAAGAAATGCTAATGGTACTTACAGAGGTACAAATGGACGTGAAGCTGAGTGACGGGAATGTGAGCTACTGTGTCGTGTGACGAGTGTGGCCCCTGACTTCCAGGGCATATATATCTGACTCTTTTTTAGCTACCTGTCATTTGTAAGCCCCCATGTGCTGAAAACAGAGACCATGCCAGGATGCCCACCTGTAGCACACGGCTCATCCACTGGAAGCTATCTTCCTCCGAAGCGTCAGGCCGTTGTTCAGCCACCAAGACAATCCGGTCATCGTGTAGCACAGTAACAGAGAACACAGCAATCCTGAGAGGGGACACGGGCAAAGTGACTACTCGGAGGAGACGTGCCAGAGCCCTGCCTCTCTCAAGTCACATTATACAAACGCTGCAAAGTTCTGTGAGGTAGATAGACTACTTACTGTAAATACACAAAGGAACCTGTCGGTCCCATCTCCAGTACTACAACTAAACCAGTTTCAGCTCACAAAAATAAAGACTGTAGTACTAAGCACAAATTAAAAAAAAAATTCTTACTAGATAAAATATTCCCAATAGTGAGTTAATTGATCCTAGTTGTGATTGATCTTTCTAGACTTGTTTCTTCTACCTAACTTTACAAATTTCAACAAGTCCTCCCCCATTAAAAAAAAAAAATTCTAAGGGCTGAGGAAGTGGCTCAGATGGCTGCTCTTCCAGAAGACCTGGGTTTGATGCCAAGTACCTACATGGTAGCTCATTACCTGTAACTCCAGTCCCAGGGGATCGCATGCCTTTTTCTGGCCTCTACGGGCACCAGGCACATGTGGTGCACAGACATGCATGCACACAAAATGCACATAAAATAAAAATAAATACATTTTAAAATGTTTTAAAAACTGGATTTTTCTACATTTTCCTACAACATGTACGAAGGTCAGACAGAAGATTTAGGGTTGAACTTAAGTCATCAAGCTTGCTAGTAAGTATCTTTATACACTGAGCCGTCCCACTGGCCTATGTCTCCTCCTCCTTCTCCCTTCCTTCCTTCCTTCCGTTTATCTGTGTGCATGTGCACGTATACTTTTTCCTTGTTTATATATTGCCTGTGTGTACACATGCACTTTTTTTCTTGTTTATATATTGCCTGTGTGTGCACATGCACTTTTTTCTTGTTTTTCTTGTTTATATATTTGCCTGTGTGTGCACATGTAATTTTTCCTTGTTTATATATTGCCTGTGTGTGCACATGCACTTTTTTCTTGTTTTTCTTGTTTATATATTTGCCTGTGTGTGCACATGCACTTTTTTCTTGTTTATATATTGCCTATGTGTGCACATGCACTTTTTTCTTGTTTTGGACTACCAAAGCTATCTCTGTCTTCTCCCATCAAAGTTAAGAGGTTGGGTTTCCCCACCAAATCCCCTTATACTAGAACGTCTGCCACTTCATAGATAAATGTTCTCCTATTTTCCCCGTCAGCTAGTATGCCCACATATTTCTGCAACGTGGCATAGACAGCCCACAAGCACGTTCTTTTTATCCAGCAATCTTTCTCAGTGTCTTCTTCCTGTCCTTCTTCTTATAGCTTCTTCTAGGATCGAGAGCTCAGGGGTGGGCAGAGATGAACAAAATCCCTTCTCAGCCCTTTGTCACTGTGTCACAGGCAGAGGTACAGTTGTCCACTCCACAGACATGAGTGTCTAAAGTCCTTGCTTAACCAATGTAGACATTTAGGAGGACATTTTTATTCTGGGAGCAATGAAGTATATTATGTCTTCTGAAGCCTTACTAGAAAAAAGAATCTGCCTTTGCTAACTCACAGAGGAGAGCTGTTCTTTCAATCAGCATTCACAAGACAGTGAGGAAGCTAGTCCCTACTCACCTCCCAGCAGCTGGGATCCTGTCCTTTCGTCCAATCAACACATTTGGACCTTACTCTCTTTATTTGAAATATTTTATTTATTTACTTACTTATTTATTTAATGTATGTGACTGTTTTGCCTGCATATATGTCTATGTACCTGTGTGTGCCAGTGCCAGAATAGAGAGTTAGATATCCTGGAAGTGGAGTTACACCTTCCATGTAGGTGCTGGAATCAAACCCGGGTCCTCTGGAAGGGTAGTGAGTGCTCTCAACCGCTGAGCCACCTCTGCAGAGCCAGACTGTGTTCTTTTAGGGAGCTGGACAACTGCTGGAAATGAAGGTGTTTACCTCTGCTATCTCTGATGCAAACATTTTTTTTCTTTGTGTAACTTTTCTGGTATGCATAACATTTTATATTCTGCAAAGTTGGGTTTCCTGGCTTCTCTTCTATTACACAGACCTCCCAGATTGTGAGTACAGAAGAGACCTGAGAGCCGAGTGCGGGGTCTACCATGCATCACCTGCCTCTGTAGACAAACTTCATGGGCTCCACAGCCAGGGCAGTAGCCACAATGTCATCTGCATTGTGTCTGCGGATTCCTACGACCATCAGCCCGTCCAGCTTGCCCACAACGAAGACCAGGTTATCCTGAGAAAAGGGTGTGTCAGGCCACAGGAGAAGGATTTGAGAGCACAAAGAATACAGCACCTCATACGGGTCGACAAGCGACTGCACCCCTCATTATACTCAGGTCAAGTGGAACAGACCACATGAGTAAAGGGGCAGCACTGAAGGGTGGGAAAGGGGCGTCAATGCCAAAGGGCTATAGGTCGTGGGTGGGTGGGTGGAGGACTCTGAGATGCTCCACCAAGAGCAAGGCCTCCCAGGGTGTCATGTGACCCAGGAGCTAACTACGAGGCTACAGATATGGCCACATTACACTAGCTGATACTAAGCAGTTCTGGCCTGCAGATACCCACAAGCGAGCTGGCCCCTCCCTGAGCTGTGACAACCAATGTTTCTGGGAAAGGACATAAATTTATCCACCTGAGAAAAGGCGGGCCAAGATGCTACAGAATGTATTCATTTTAACATTTTAAATATCAAAACTGGAAAAAAGTAATAAAAACAAAAACATCCCCACCTCCTTGTTTCCTACCCAGGGCCCACTGTGGGTTGGTGGCTGGAGAAACACTACATGCAGGTAAGGAGCAGGCCAGGGTGGTCACGTGAATGACCAAAGCCACACTGAAAACCAAGGACCTCGGGGACAAGAGCATGTCTACAATGAAGTGTTCCTTTTCTCTGCCAGCACTCTCTGCTGCTGGGCAGGTACAGGAGGTCATATACTCACAGGCCCAATAAATCCCAGAAGGCCTGTCCTGGTGAAAGGCCGGTCAGAGACAGGGACTCCATCTGCAGTGACCGGGACGGTCTGCCAGAACAGGGAAGAGGATGTCAGGCAGCAGACAACTCACTGACTACTAGAAAGACAGGGTGGGCAAGCAGGAGAACTCAATAATGGCAGACCAAGAGCAGGCTCAAGCCTCCAAAATGTCTCTTGGTGATAACGCTCAGGGGTGCAGGCTTTTTCAAAACAAAGCCCACGTTACGTCAGTGCTCCAGGGGGAAGATATCAGTCAGGGAGCTAGAGCATTCCGGTAATGTCATCGTCCTGCAAAGCTTAGCACGGTTTTTTTCAAACATACACAATAGTTACATTTTATTTACACTTCCTCTTACTTGTTTCAGTTTTAGGTTTTAGCTTGCACAAAGATTCATTATTTCTGTTATCATATTTGGACCACAGTCCGAGTCACAGACAGTCCCAAGAGCATAGCCAGGGTGGATGTGACTGTTAGAGAGAGGGTGGAAGGGTGAGAACTGTCTTAGTGGATGCAAAATAGAGTTAAGACAAGGTGAGGTTATCTTAGTCATTTCAAATACCACAAACCACCTGTGGCCCAGGGTTTAGTATTCCATAGAAAGAGACTCCCAGGGCACTTGGCTCTCCACAGACCATTCTCTCATCTTGTCTGCTCTGCTGAGTGGATACACCACCTATGTGGGACCCCAACAACCCTCACCTATTTGAACACCCAGTTCCTGGTATCACCTGTCCTTACAGGACTTGTCATGAACAACAGATCAGACTGTGAACCGAGCTGAGGTCCTAGCAGCACCTCCTTACTGGTGGAAACCATCTAAGCCTGTGAAGCGTGTGAATCACCCTGGGTCCCATCAACACACATGGGATTTGATCTCAAGATAAAGTTCAGGAAAAGGATACAAACCTCAAATATATTCTTTGTGATTCCAAGCAGTCCGTAATATGCTGTCCCAGTTGCAACGGAGTTGACACAGATCTCTCCAATTTCATCAGTTTTACAGAGATAAGGGACACCGTCTACCTTCACAACACACACACTAGCTAAACAGGGAAAAGAATTCAGAATCATCAAGGCATGCATGTGAACAGATTGTTCACAACGGTTTACTTGCTCACATTATCTGTGGGGCTTTTCATTTGCTTGTTTACTTGTTTATTTGTTCTTAAGATACCATGTAGCTCTGACTTGCCCAACCTCTGAGCTGGCCCGAGGAACTCACAGAAATCTCCTGCCTCTGCCTCCCAAGTGATGGGATAAAAGGTGCACCACTGTGCCTGGCACTGCTGATATATTTGAAGTTACATGGGCGGCAAACTCTTTGTGGACAGTGCTAATTAAGTAAGTACTTGTTACAAGCAGCGTGAGGGCTACAATATAACTCAGTGGTATCGAGCTTACCGAGGATATAAGAAGTCCTGGGTCCACTGCCAGCACTGGACAGACACGCAGACCACACACAGAGACACACAGACACACACGAACACACACACATACACGAACACACACACACACACACACACACACACACACATGCACTCATGCACACAGACATGCAGGATTAAAAAGTAAGCTACATCTAGGTAATCCTCTTTTGACTAACAGAATCTCACTTTCCCGAGTACACGGACATGAGTATTTACTTTCGGTGTGCATAGAGATGATTTAAAAGTCACAAAAATCGCTCGAATCACTGTAAATCCACTTGATATTGTGGTAAGGGCGGATGCTAGAAGGCCGATACAGCGCAGCATCAGCGCTGGGATAAGGCACTGTTGGATTTGACTGTGCCCATAAGCCCAGTCAATCAAGCACCAGCCAACTGCTGGGAGGGGCCTGACCCCAGGAAGAATTCCTAGGAAGCACATGCACAAGCTGTCACTGTGTGGCCATTTTGTCAAGAGGTAAGACATCTGTCTTGGGCTGAAGCTTGTTAAGACATGGAATGCTTTCAAGGGAAGTGAAATATCCCATCTTTCAAGGAAACTCCATTAAATCCAGGAAGTAAACAACTCAAAAGCTTCAGAAAAAAACCCTGAAACTCAGCAGATTCGTTAGACTCTCCCCTCCCAAAGCTTACATATAACCTGCAGTGAATCGGGAGATACATTCTCAGAGAAGAGATACATTCCCAGCTGTCTAGAAGAGGCTCAGACCACATGAGCTGCCTGAACAAGTTTTCCAACCTCTTACACTGCCTGCAGGTTGGAAAGTGTGTTCCAGGTTTCCAGCTTTTGTGAGCAGTCATCTAGGTTGGGGTTGGCTTTTAGTGATCCAGCTGTCACTGGGTCGTTTCCGCTCCTGAAGCTCACTGGTTCACTAAGTTGGACGTGGGTGGTATCCTTACTTTGGGCTGTTATGGGTTCCCTGTCTGGGTTGAGTAGATCACTGTCCATTTGTTCCCCAGGGAAAGTGCCACACAACAAATGAGTACACACATCTGGCAGACAGATGCACAGAGAAACACCTGGGAGCACATGTACAGATGTGTGGGCGTGTGCGTACAGATATATGACTGGGAAGTGCACACACATGAGACAGGTTTGCATGTCTTATAGCAAGAAAGGAAAATGAGCGTGTCTTGATGTATTCAAAATAAATAGAACAGGGAGACAGCTGCTAGGAAAATGGATGCCAGGAAGCATGGGGACCTAAGACAAATCCCAGAGCCAGCATTAGAACGCCATGCACAGCTTTTTTTTTAGTTCTAGTGTTGAGTATACAGAGCCCGGTAGGTCCTTAAGGCTTGCTAGTTAGCCAGCCTAGCCTAAACAGAGGCCCTATTTCTAAATAAGGGATAGAATGCCCAAGTAACACGGTTTTCCTCAGGCCCCTACGTGCACACGCACATACATGTGTCCCCCTCTGCATAGAAAGGAGTGTACCAAGTGAGTACCACTCACAGTACCCCCACAATTTACAGCCTACCTGAACTTCATCATAACAAGTAAAAAATGTTACTCCATCATCTGTTTTATTACTTGGTTGTTGTTGAGACAAGGTCTACTATGTAGCCCAGGCAGGTCCCAAACACAAGATTCCTCTGCCTCAGCATCCTAAGTACTGAGATTGAAGCCATCCACCATGCTTTTGAAAATGTTTTAACTACAAAGTCAAGCATTCCATAAGACTGTTTCTAAGGGAGTCAAATTATAGGAAGAAATATAATTCACATGAATTAGAAGGTGGAGCTAGAAACTCTAATTTAAACCTCTGTGTTCACTCCAATCAGAACTCTGCCTGACCCAGGGACCAGTCTACCTGGAGCTTCTGTGTCAGGAGTTCAGCGCCCTTCATCGAGGCTGCCTGTGACAGATTGCAGCTTGAAGCCAGGATGCCAGGCAGCCAGCAGAACCCACACATCTGGCAGAAGAGGGGAGCATTGATGTTGGGGTAACTGGGCATGAGAGACAGCACCCTACTTCTGAAACTAACAGGGTGTCCTGATTAACCTTGCCAACTGGGCCTATCCTAGAGTCCTCTGGGAGGAGGTTCCTCAACTGAGGAATTGCCTAAAGCAGGCTGGTCTGTGGACAAGCCTATGATAAACTGCCCTGGTTATTAACTGATGGAGGAGAGTGCAGAGCACTGTGGGCAGTACCATTCCTTCAGTAGGTGGCCTGTGATGTACAGAAACCTAGCTAAACATGAACCAGCAATCAGAGTTCTGCCACAGTTTCTGCTTCAAGTTCCTGCCTTGACTTCCCTGGAAATATAAGCCAAATGAATCCTTTCCTCCTGTAAGCTGCTCGTGGTCAGCATCAGAGAGGAAACCAGGGCAGAAGAGTGGGACTCTGCCCGTGGCAGGAAGGGAGTGCCAGGGCAGCTGCAGTTTGACAGCATCCCTGCTTCCAAGGGCTCCTGAGCCAGGCAGGCTCTGGCCCATCCCTCAGTGACACTTGAGAGGGCCACTCCAACACCCCTTCTCCCTGTCCTTCCTCAAAGCAGCAGGAAAGTGCACAGGCCAACATCGGCAGGAGGATGCACCTGGGGTTTTCTCTTTCTTCCTTCTTTTTTTTTAGGGGGGTAGGGGAGCAGGTCAACATCTCCTGTCTCCACAAGGTGCTTCTTATAACCTACTCGGGTGACCTCATCATCCTGGCATTCACAGCATCAGTTTTTCCTGAGGTACCCTATAGAGGCTGCAGGGTGTTGAGTCCCTCCAAAAGGCATGAGGCTAAGGACTATGCCTGGCGTACAGCGAGTGAGCTAGCAGAGCTGGTGCACTAATGCTCTCTGCTGTGTCAATCAGGGCAGGATGCAGATGCACTCTGACCGATTCTTACCTCCGGGCATCACCTGGCCAACATCCTGAACAGTGAGGACTGACAGTTTCTCTTCAGTGTCAACTCTGATCACACCGTAGCTCAGGCCGTTCATTGACAGGACAGCTTTTCTTGGGGGAGGTCCTCCCAGATCTGGGGGCCTAGACAACAAGAGCACCAGCAGGCCTGTTGACAAGGGTCATCACTTCAAGGAGGAGGGCACTAAGAGCCAGCTTCGCCTGACATTCAGTTCCGTACTAAAGCATCTGCTCTGTGTGTGGCCTTGTCAAGACAGTGTGCTCCAAAGCCATGTCCCTCTCTGCAGTATGGCTTCAATACTCCTCTCATCAGAGGTAGGCCCATGAGTACCAGGCAAGTAACACTGCCCTCTGAGTCAGTCATCTGAGTATGTGACCTCTGAGTCGGTCATCAGAGGTGACTCAATTTCTATCTGGTTATCTTGTGACCTTAGCACAGAGCCCTAGGGTACCCAGGTGGGCAGACTAACTGTTGGGAGGCCTCTGTGCTGCAATGGGCAGTGATACCGTGCACATGCAGGGGGGGCTCAGGCCCAGGGTATCTTTATAACACCACCTCCCCACAGCAGATAGCCTGATGGAGTCCTTCCCAAGGCATGGGATGTTGCTTTTAATTCTATTATTAAAATAGTTAGTTAAAACTTAGATCTTTATAAGGACACACTACTTTTAAATTATGAGCACAATGTGTACATGGCCAGAGCTGAGGCAATTCTGTAGCAAGATGCTGAGGATGTAAGCTGAAAGAGATGTCTTCTACTGTGAGATTGTAGCCTGAAGCCCCACAGAATGGTGCTTGAGGGCAGGATCAGCAGTAACAGGAGTCTCATGATCAGGGAAGGAAAGTGCCTTTGGGGCCTAGCTGTGGTTTGGGAACAACGTACTGTGTGCAGTAAGCATGGGAAGGAACGCAGGGCCCAGATACTAGGACACTAGCTCTCAGATGGGGTGGGGACTCTCAGGGCAGCCTCAAGGCCCTACTCCAAGCCACAAGATGTGACACAAAGGAGATACCAACGAAAGATACTTGGGATGTAGAGGTTACAGTGCCAGATGCTCCCCTTGGTACGTTAAAGGTCCTCTTCAGCAGACCCTCTCAGGATAAGGGGCTCTTGCCTAGTTACAACTTTTACATAAGATCAGGCAAGAAATAGCAAGTTCTTTATTTGGGGAGAAGCTTAAGGAAAACAAAATTGAGAGAATACAGTGCAGTCCAGGAATCACTACCCAACTCCCAGCATGGATCTAGACTGGTGAGGGGCATGGAATGGCAGGCTGCACCTCTGCCACCTCATGGAGATGGAGGCACAGCCAGGAAGTCCTTCTTCAGAATGCCTAACAGTTAGAAACATATTACAAACTTAGTGACATAGGTAACTCCATCATACATAGACTACTTAAACATGTGTTCACAGGAGATGGCATATAGTTTAGTTACCTGCGGATGGCTACTGTCAGCGCCTCAGGAGAACTGGCACAAGGACAGATGACCTCTGGCCTCAGACCTCTGGACTGGAAAACGTTGAGGAAGGCATCACAGGAAGATATTGACCCTGTGTAAAGCGTGAGAGGTGACTGGAGGGCCAGCAAGCCAAGAGCACGCAGTGTGTAAGGTACCACGCTGACCTGACAAAGCAGCCCTTTTTAGGGTAGGAGTGGTTATCACAAGATACATACGACCACTTCCAGCTCAGCAATAAGTAAGAGTCTGGAAATCTCTCACAGGAGTCCTGTTTTTACTTTTGTGCTTGTTACTGTGGCCCAGCAAGGCCTGGCCTGGCACTAGATGGTTGATGGACAGCAAGTGCGGCTCCTACAGGTAACTTTAGAGATGTGTGATCTACATCTTCACCGAAGATGTCCTGTCTCTCCCTGGTGTCCTCTCCTTTGGCTAAAATCCTGTCATTCGGGGCTAGCAGGCTGTAACAGTGGGTGTTAGAGAACTTGGCAACAAGGAGGCTCTGCCTGCTCAGGGCCCAAATAATTAGAGCCCTGTAGCCATGGTGACTCTAGGGTCTCATTATAAACCTCTCCCAAAAGGGTACTTAGAAGGGGAAACAGGCATCTATAGGGGCTCCTGGATTTCACATTCTTTGGAGAGGCAGTTGTCTCCTACGGAAAGAAGGCAACAGACTATTCTGTGTTACCAAGACTGGATACTGGATAAAGGACCAGTAAGTGAAGCGCAAGTCGAGGCCTATGAAGGAAAGCCGGCTATCTGGTACCTGGAGGAACTCGGATGGAGGAGACAGGGCAAAGCTATTAGGGCTAACATTTATCTCCAGAAAGAAAACACTGGGAGTGATGTGCTCAAGTGATCACCAACTGCAGCCGAGTGCAAAAGCAGAGAGCCAGGGCAGCTGTGGGTGGTTGTGGGCAGCTGTGAGCAGCTGTGAGTGGCTGTGGGCAGTTGTGGGCAGCTGTGGGAGGCTGTGGGCAGTTGTGGGAGGCTGTGGGCAGTTGTGGGCAGCTGTGGGAGGCTGTGGGCAGCTGTGGGAGGCTGTGGGCAGTTGTGGGCAGCTGTGGAAGGCTGTGGGCGGCTGTGGGCAGCTATGGGCAGCCGTGGAAGACTGTGGGCAGCTGAGTGCAAAAGCAGAGACTTAGAGCAGCTGTGGGCGGCTGTTGGCAGCTATGGGCATGAGAAGGCATGAGTAGCTATGGATGTGAGGAGGAAATGCCTTGTTTGTCTTAGATGTTGAGAACGAGAGGCTTTTAGGGGTGCTGTGTGCCTGTTCTGCTCTCCTGAAAGATGGGGTACACAGAAGAATAGGGGTAACAATTTGGTGTTGCAGAAGCAATCCCTTGCTCAACAGGTGTCACTAGGGGCTCCCCTAGAGGACACACGCTCCAGGCCTCAGGCAGTTCTGAGGAAGCTCACACAGCCACCTCTCATGCAGCCACCAGAGCAGTTGCACTCAGACTGTTTACAGCAGAGTCTGCACTGCTAGGCACATGCCACAGGCATTCCTCCAGGAGGGCTTGGGGTTGGCCAGGGCATGGAGGGAGAAGAGTTGGGTCCCTGCGAAGGAAGTCAGAGTTGAGAGCCACATCAGTGGGAGCCTAACACCAAAGGGCAAGAGGCTCACGAGGTCACTAAGGAATTGGGGAACCTATTTACAGCATAGTCCACTGACCTCTTAAAGACAACAGCTCCCACTAAAGGTTTTGACAGCTGTATTAAAACTGCTTGTAAATTTAGAGTCTTAATAAATACACACGTGATCCAGCAATGGGTCACCAACAAGGGGCAGCATGTCACAGACCTCACAGGACATTTATCAAAGCGGCGATAAAGCCTGACTTTTGTACTATAGATTCCAGCTCAACAGGCAAGTGGAGAACCATGTATGCAAATACCACAAACCCGCCCGAGGCCACCCAGCCTACGCACATGGGTTAGCGCCGTCTGCCACAATCAACATACGCAGGGAGCTGAGGCAGACATCCCTCTGACCTCGCTGCGCCAGGAGCGACCAGTGCATATCACGGGACTTCACCAGGGCGGCCCGGGCTGTGGAGAGAAGGGAGTACAGATGTCTCGGTGTCACGGGGGCAGCACACTCACACTCTGAAATACTGCTGCACTTCATCCTGCGCAGAGGCGCACGAGCAGAGCATGAGGGGCCTGCTGCAGGGACCACACTCTTGTCTGTCTAACTGTCACTGGTTATCCCGTGTGCTTCCTAACCTCCTCCATCCCTTTTCTCCTTAAAACTTAATTTGGAGATACGACTTGGATGTAATGCACTCGGACCCACTTTCCGACCTTTAGTTTTGATTTTATGTGTGTGGTTGTTTTGCCTGCATGTATGTCTGTGTACCTCAGGCAGGCCGTTCCCACAGAGCACAGAGAGTGGCATGAGATTCCCTGCAGCTGGAGTTATGATAGCTGTGAGCTGCCATTGGATGCTGGAACCCAAACCTGGGTCCTCTGGAGAATCAACCAGTGCTCTTAACCTGAGACATCTCCCCAGCCTCAACCTTTTTATTATGTTATCACTTTATGAGTATGAGTGTTTTGCCTGTGTGTGTGTGTGTGTGTGTGTGTGTGTGTGTGTGTGTGCCTGGTACCCTGGGAGACCAGAAGAGGACACAGGATACCCTGGAACTGGGGTTTACAGACAGTTGTGAGTCACCAAGTGAGTGCTAGGACCTGAACCCAAGTCCCCTGGAAGAGCGGGCAGCGCTCACAACACCAGAGTTGTATCTCCGTCCCTGAGACTTTTTTTTTTTACTCTTTGTACATTGCCTATTTTCTCTTGGATGAGTGCTGTCCCTCCCCAAGGTGCTGACCCTTGTTTTGTGCTGCCTCGTTGACAGAACCGGTGTGTCAGCAGGTCTGCGGGGCTCTGGCAGCCTCTGGGTCATGAAGTGAAATGACCAGGGATTTGAATGAGTATGCAGAGCCCAGTGGATCCCACTGCCTTCAACCAGGCTTCGTGTTCCTCCATAAAACAGTGTCTTGCATTCTGTAACGGGAATGCTGCTCTGGGAGATGCCGGCAAACACTGTCACCAGCATTCGTTGGTACGGTAAGTTAGTCGGACATGCTGAACTCTACTGGACAGGGACAAACAGATGCTGGAGCTGTGTGGTCACGTGAGCAGGGGTTCCTGTTTGGTGCTGGGAGATACCTCACCACTGGGAGGGAAGAACAGGGGACAGGCCTCACAGGTGGCCTACCTCACCTATGCCTCCTACCTGTCGCAGACTGTGTCATTTGAACCTCTGCCTCCTGCCTGTCGCAGACTGAGTCATTTGAACTGCAGCCTTGTCTGAGCTTTGAAAGCTCTGACTACAAACGAAAACCGTCTCAAATAATATTAGGGATACTGATGTGACACTGAAGGAAACTTCAAAAGAATAAGATTAGGAGTGCTTGGTCCTTCAGTGAAGAGCCCAGTTACGCTGCTGCAAGTAGCTGTGCAGGCCCTGAGAAGGTCTGGATCAGGATGTCCTACAGAGACATCCCCAGATAGCTCTTCAGCCCACAGATGCAGTTCTGTACACTGCCTTCAGATTTACTTAGTTACTAAACATCAGCTTGTAGAGAATTCTCTAAGGAAAGATGAGGCAAGTGAGGACAGTCTTCCCGTACCTTTATAGGAACACACTTTCTGAATCCAGGAGAGTGGGTTGACCTTCATCAGGGCGTACGGGATGCTGATGACGTGCATCCTATTCATGACACTCTGCGAAACAGAAATGGGCCAGATCAGAGGAAGGCAGGATGAAACAATGCCGAATAAGCAAACCAAACCCAGCAAGTTGGACCACATTCACAGGTTTGGTTCGTCTCTTGCTCCCACCCAGCCACTAGCAAACAACACTCACTGTTAAGACTCTGTGCCACAAACCAGCATCCAAACAACACTCACTGTTAAGACTCCGTGCCACAAACCAGCATCCCTTTTGAAGTCCAGCACATTCGTTAACGTTTCAGCTGAAAGCGGACACAGAAAGTTAAAACTGACGAACAGCTCTTTAGTAAGCTCTGCACACTTCGAGCGCGGTCCCAAGATGAGTACGTAACCAGCACACCAGAGCTTCAGGAAACAGACACGGCACTTCCAAACCATGCACCGGTTAACAGCGATGAGCTAAGTATCTCTTCAGATGACTGGAAACACAGTTCTGGACTGGAGCGGAGAACCATGCCAATCTTCAATTCAAAAGCACAAGGAACACTACGTACAACAAGAACTACAGAAAGGTCACGGCACCATTTTGATGGGCTGCCTCTCAGAAGCAGGAGGCGGGATGACAAACTGCCATGGACACTGTTATTTCTCCGCTTCCTACCCAGACTTCCCTAGTTGTCACACCCACAGCCCACAGTTTTGCATGGTACTTGTACAAAGCAGTGACATGCACGCCAGAGACACTGTTGCACTCTGAACGGCAATCTCCCTGTCCCTGATAGCTGAAGACCCAAACTAAAGGAGACATAAATGATCACATGAGATCGGAAGACCTCATAGGACTTTGTTTTATAGAACTAACTTTAAAAAAATCATTAAAGTCCTTGGAAATACTTGAAAATCTCTACAAAGTCTTCATCACTATGCCCACAAGCTAACCCTTGAGATTAAGCATCATATTTTATATATGTAAATGAGCCACTCATTTACTTTCTAGTTTTGCTCAGTTGCAGTTCTGCAATGTAAAAAAACCACCATGTGTCCGATTTCAGTACGTAAAATAATGTATTCCATATTGATCCGATAAACATTATATTGATAGATATACAACTATTATCTATCAATATAATATTCATTTAAAATATTAACAGTAAATTGGGGCTCCACTTTAACAAAGACAATCTAAGATCATGAAGATTATACGTCAGCATTTACATGCATGACTGCTCAAGCCACACATACATTGACTGAAAATGAAGGCGTTAGCGGAGAAGGAGGCTCCAGGACGACGGCTCTCTACTTTGCAGACAATGCACACCACAGTGCCCTTCGGCACACCAACGACTGATCCAGCCACTGTGCATGAATGAAACGAGGGGCACCTTACCCCCCAAGTCCTGCATAGGCCGAGACCTTCTCCCAAGGACATCTATCAGTGGACAGCTGCTGCACCCGCTGCCTGCTGCAGCTGCATTAAAAGCTAATGCATGCACAGCAACAGGCGAGGCTGTGGTTGTCAGATACCTATGCACGCAGCAAGAGCTGCAATCCGGAACCTATGGCCTTACCTTCCATGTACCCACATGCCTGGGTCAGGGCCTGGCACTGCGCCAGCAGGGACGAGTGGGATACGGTGACCCCTACTGTGCTGCCTTCTTTGCTGGTTTTATACTGTAAAATTTCAAGGAAGAAAAACAACAATGTATACCTCTGTAACTACACCAGACAAGGAGGCTGGGGACTCCTAAGTGGCAGCAGCTGGGGTCATCTATCTGTCCCTTAGCCTTCACCGTGGGCCTCAGGGGACCTGGACAGTGCTAGAGGACAGCAGTGCACACAGCTGCATCTTAACTGCCCGCGTCCTAGAAAGGACAGTCAGGGATGACATGACAACTAAGGTTCTATATGACAGTATGTATACCTGGGGCAGAGGTAATAAAGAGAACACTTAGCCTAAAAAGTATTAAGGAGCTGTCTTTTTATAAAACCCAGGCCCAAGCCTGTGAGGATGTGTCTGTGCACTATTGAGAATGTCCTTACTTCAATGTAGGCGGTCCTGGACCCTGTGTCCTGGGCCAGCGGGTACCAGTCCTTTGGAGGCTTGGTCAGATGCTTCCCGTCAATCACCAGCCAGGCGAGGGGGGGCCAACCTGTGACAGCACATGGGAGAAGTTGTGAAAGGCGGTCAGAAGGCTCTGCTTCACACATGTGGAACCTGGGCCCAGCATGCACCCAGCAGCCCCAGGGAGCTGGAGAAGACAAGTGTTGTTTTCAGATCCTTTTACTCAGACAGAGGCGCATGGAGCATAACATGTGCACCGAATCAGACAAAAGCCTTGACAAGTATGTCTTCTGCTAAAGACCCAGCAGCCGCTGCGGGTATAGTGTCTGACACAGCATGCCTAGAAGGCAAAGCCAGAGCACAGCCAGAACTGCGACCCGGGAGCCTCACCTTTGAAAGTGGCTACTTCTCCCGTCGGTGCCTTGGGCAGGCCTTTCTGACAAGCATCTGTGGTCAGGGCCAGGGTCACCCCACAGCTGCCCAGGAGAAACCCAACCTGCTGGCTGCCTGCATCCTGCAGAAGACAAAGCAACAGCAGTGGAGACGGAGCGCTGGTGGGAGGGGAGCAAGAGCCACACCCCAGCCCCCAGCACGGAATGCAGTCTGGGTGAGACTCTTTCACCCTTCATAAAACTTCTAAAACAATCCAGTCTGATTATCGGCAGGATATTCTGTTTTCATGAAAACAAGACCAGTATTTGAAATTTAGAGGGCACTCTTTTTGGCTTCTTCATGCACAGTGAAGTATAAAGGCCTGGAGAGTGGGCTAATTTATTGGACTTTATTCTTACAAATGAAGCTTGAATACGTTTTAATGGACTATAGACATAATCGTTTACACCAACTCCCGTTTGGGACCTACAGATGACTCTGGAGGTCTGCCCTCGTCACAGCCGTCACTGTGCACAGAAGCACTTGTCCCCCCACCACTCAGATCCTCTCTCTGCCTGTCCCTTAGCAATGTCCATCATATACGCTTAACAAATCTAGGGTTTGTTCTCTAAGAATCACCGCAGCCGAATGCATGGTTAGCCCCTTAGGCCCCTGGAGACGTACTGGTCTTTTTAGTTTTGAGATTCTTGAGCATTTGTTAGTCACAGTGCTTTATGCTAACAACTGCATGAACACAGAAATAAGAGGACAGAAAAGCCTGGTTTTCTAAGACACACTAGTATTCTGCTCAGATATTGTTCAGTAATCAGACTACTGATATTCATATCCAAACTGAGACAGCCATCTAGAGCAACCAAGTCCCTCACACTGACAGCTTAGGAATGGCAAACCTGCCTGCCCTGTAAGTGAACAAGAAATACATGAGGCTGTCTATCCCGCTTATTTGATGTTATAATTAATTCAATAAACAAAACCCAGAATAGCTTGCTGAGTCCAATTCTGTTCACTGGAAGACAACGCACTCACGATTTCTTCTGGGACACTCAGGCAGATGCTATGACAGCTTAGCCCACTGGAGTGCAGCTGTGTCTGCAGGCAAACCCCATGGAGCTCTCTGGAAGCCCTGGGAGGCCTGTTTGATGCTTGCCTCCTCCAGGCACAGGTGAAGAGGGCACTAACCACACAGCACCTAAAGAGAGTCCTGGGCCTGACCCACATCTCTTACCTTTCTCGTTAGTGGTACTTCTATAGGGACAGGGACCAGCTCCGCCAGGAGACACCCGTAAAACGCAACCATGAACATTATAGGGTCACTATTTGGAAACACGAGTGCCACCTACAAGTGGAAAACAGCAACAAATGTGAGAGCGCAGAAACGACAGAGGCTTTTCATCATTTAGAATTTCTGTTACTTAGATAAAGATGAGTATTTTTTTATTTTTCAAGTTTAGTTGAGAAAATCTAATTCTGTTTAAAAATGTTGGAATTCATTCTTGTTCCTCAAATTTTCTTATTCATACAACTTTGAATAAACAGTTGTGGGTTCAGCCTTTACTGTACATGGAACAAGACAGTTCCAAGTGGTAAGCTAAGGCCTCTGATGCATGCAGACTGAGAGGCAGATTTAACAGCCATCCGCACTAACTATTGCTATCAATGAACAGTCCGGTCATCTGGTTTGGCGGCCAATGCCTTAACCCACTAAGCCATCTTGCTGGCCCTATTCGTGTTTTTCAAAACATATGTTTCCTTGCTGATTTTTAGAAATATTTAGATGTCTATTTTATTTCCTATTGTCATATAGATATTTATTCGGGTCTGCCATAATCCCCAACTGTCATTTAAAAACTACTATCTGGCCAAATTCATAAAACTATTTATGAGATAAAATTTTATAGAACCCAAATATAGTAACTGGACTTGGAATCGTAAGCAATAGGCCAGAATGATACTGAGAGCCTTTGAGAAGACAAACAGCGGCTTAGCTGAACCCTCAACTCCTAAGACAAAACTTAAGCCATGTCTATGTATCTTCATCCTGTACCTCAAGTGTACAAGCTACATATCCACCACGTTTATTGAAAAGAAAACCCTCCCCTTCTACAGACGATTAAATAGTGGTTGCCTCGGCTGTGACTCTGAGACAGGGTTAACTGGTACAGAAGAGGCGTTTTTAGAGAACGTTATACAGAGATGTATTTATGCACTTTGTAAGGTACATTATCACAGGAGCATGATCCTTCCAGTAGACTGATAGCTCAGTCACTATGAGCTGGTTCAACTGTTCATATAACCCACGCTGTACAGATTCTCCTGCAAGTCAAGAAAGTATCTGCAAGTCTCTGTCTTTCTAAGAATGCTTTTCAAGATAAATAAATAAATGGATGGGGGCGGGGTTTGGGAATTCCTTCATTGGTAAAGAGTGTGCAGTGTAATCAGGAGGAGCTGCCCTTGATCATCAGAACCCTCATTTTAAAAGGCCAGGTGTGGTGGTGTGCGCCTGTAATCATAGCGATGGGGGCCGGGGGCTTGGAGAGAGTGGATCCCAGGGGCTCTGTGCTCGTCAGCCCAGCCTACTGAGCAAGCTCCTGAAGAGCACCTGAAGGTGCACTCTGTCCTCTAATGCATGTGCATACATACTCTGCGAATCCTCAAACCTGTCTGGAAATAGAAGTGCAGTCTAAAACATCACATTCCCACAGGATTGCTGAGACCACTCCTCCAGTCTCACTGCTGAGAAGTCGCAAAATCGTTGTGATGGCTGGTTCTGTGTACATGTTATTCTCTATTCCCACCCTAAAAACCTCTGAGAGGTTTGTCCCTAAGGTCACACAGTTCTGTAGCATACACTGGCATGGGTCTGCACGTCCCCTTCAGGGTGCGCACTGTCCCCCATGCAGGACATCATTCTGCTACTGCTACAGTCAAGTGGCTCTGCTTCCTGATCTGTGTCTTTTCTGGACTCACATCCGTCAGGCACTGGGTCTCGAATGAGTCTGTAAATCTGCCTTGTTTCTCTCTCTGTTCTTTCTGTGCATGCTTTGCTCTCCTGTCCTCCCCTCCCTCTGTTATTTGTTAAAAGACTTATTTTTATTTTATGTGATGAAGGTTTTGCCTGCAGGTATATGTGCACCACAGGCCTGCAGAGGACCCCAGACCCCCAGGAACTGGAGTTACCAACTGGAGTTACATGTAGGTGCTGGGATGCAGACCCAGGTCCTCTGGGAGGGGAGTGCTCTTTACCACTGAGCCATCAACTCTCGAGCCCCTCATTTTTGGTTTCCTAAGGCAGAGCATCACTTTGTAAACCAGGCCAGCCTGGAGTACAAAGCCTTCTGCCTCTTTAGTACTAGGACTGCAGGCATGCCCAGGCCCGCTCACCATGCCCCAGGCCCGCTCACCATGCCCCAGGCCCGCTCACTTCCCTTTTCCTGGTCTTTCTAAGTAGAATCCTTTCCCCCAATTTATGAAACATTGTATCTTCGGCCTCAAGAGACATCAAGGTTTAGAAACCTTTCTGCACCTGGCTTTCCTATGTCCCCTTTACTTTCTCCCTCCCTTTCCTTTGTCCTTGGTTTTCCTCCACAGTAAGCTTCTCTTCTCGTGGGCGGAGTCACATGAAGGTGTATAGCAGGAAAGGTCCCTTGGAATTCCAGGTTATCTTGTCAATCAGACACTTTAGGATACCTGTCCCTGGGAACGCTTAACATCTTTTCTCACCTTCTGTCCTGATCACCTAGTAACTCCAGGGTAAACCCTTGCTCAGCCCGCCTGGTGCAGTTCAATACACCAGAGCTTCCTACAATGACAGAAACCCTCCACCCCATCTGTACACAGTCACCCACATCAGCCGCAGGTGCCTGGCTGCTGGGTCCCGGCTAGGCCATCTGAATTCTTAACACAAAGTTTTTTTTCATAGTAAGTAACTTTCCATTGCTAACTTCAATTAAGCCTCTTATATTAACACTGTAATTCTAAGCAACTGATAGGACATTGATTTCAGTATATATTAAGGTCTCTATTTTGATTCACTCCAGTAAGGTCACATTGGAGCTACTTACTCTGTCTCCAGGGTTAAGCAGTGGCTCATTCTTACTGGTCAGTTTATTAAGTAGAGTATAAGCTAACTTTAAACTCCGACTCCAGAGCTTGCCTAAAACAAAACAAAAGTAATGAGCAATGTTAAGTTGCGAAAAACTACTGGGTAACATTCGCCGTAGTGAGCGCAGAACCTGTAACAGACCTTTTCTCTATTGGCCAATTCGGTTTCCAACCATGAACTATTTAGTGCGATTCTGCCAGGAACACCACAGGTGTTTTTCTCTTGAAAAATAGCCTATATCTATTTTTATTTACACAAATAAGACTTTATTACAAAAATCCGCCAGCAAAACGGCCATGCTATGTTTATGTTGTACGTGTGCATACGTACACACATGTGGAGAATGTATAATTTTCAAGGAATGTGACCGTATATCACACTGCTTTCTCTAACTAACACTGCATCATGGATGTTGTCTTAGGATTTTAAATGCTCACTAATGACATCGTTTGAGTGGTGTGCATTCAAGAGCTGAGTTACGATGTCTCCCACAGTTTACTTGGGAGAGCCGGCAAGATCAGAATGGGACATCTGCTCAGGCCACGCTGCCCCTCATGGAGAGTGGTTGCCACACTCACACCCAGGCCTGGGGAGTTCTCAAAAGTAAGATGCTTCGCTGAGAAAGAAAAGGATGAAAGAGAAGTGAAGGGCACAGGTGTGTCTAAGTGGGAAGGCAGGAGTAAGCATGCAGAGAAATCAGAGGTCATCGCTGGCACCCACAGCGGCTTCACCTTCACTGTGCACGCTGTATCAGAGAAGAAACAGATGCCATTTGACTCCTTAAACACGGTGGCTCTTGTGTGGCAGCCTGTGAGGGTGTCATCTGTCTGAATGAATGCTCATGAAGCAGGCGCTGCGCTCACACGTGTTAACCGTGAGACCCGAGAAACCAGTAAGAAAACGATTAACCCCACACATGGCGTCAGCCTGCTTTAAAAGATCAGCTCAGGGTGTTAGTACATCCACATTTCCCAGCAGAATCTACCTGGCTGTCATGAACAGCGCTTCGTGACCAAGTCAGTTTTACCCCAACAATACAAACTCTGGGACTAACAGCAGAATATGCCATATTAATAGGACACAACTGAAAAAGCAGATAGTAATCTCAAAAGGTGGATGAAAATTGAATTATTCACAATTTTAAAATGACTATGAAAGAACTGAATCCGCTGGGCACTGGTGGCGCACGTCTTTAATCCAAGCACTAGGGAGACAGAGACAGGCAGATTTCTGAGGTTGAGACCAGCCTGGTCTACAGAGTGAGTTCCAGGACAGCCAGGGCTACACAGAGAAACCATGTCTGGCCGGGGTAGGGGGCAGGGGTGGGAGTGGGGGGGATCTGAATCCTTATACTAGGCATGAAAGGAAACCAACTTCCTTAACGTGTTAAAGGGCACCATTAAACCCAGCAGGAAGTATCACAGTGACGTCACATACTCAAGGTCTTCCTCCTGAGCAGAGCCAAGGAGGCAGCACAGGCCTTCAATGTCAGACTGAGCACTTCAGCCAGAGCAAGGCAGAGGAGGTGAAATAGCTGGAAATAAAACTGTTGTTTGTAGATGCTATGATTATGTACTTCAGGAATCTTTTACTAGTGAACTTAGTAAGGCTGCCAGATTTAGCAACATATAAAGGCCATCCAGCATAAACGCTACAGTACTGTTCATCTATTTAAGACTTAAGTGTCACAGGAAACATAAAAAACTCTCCATAGAAAGTTATACATTAGGGCTGGAGAGATGGCTCAGTGGTTAAGAGCACTGACTGCTCTTCCAGAGGTCCCGAGTTCAATTCCCAGCAATCACATGGTGGTTCACAACCATCTGTAATGAGATCTGATGCCCTCTTCTGGTGTGTCTGAAGACAGTGGCAGTGTACTCACATACACAAAATAAATAAATAAATCTTTAAAAAAGAAAGAAAGAGAAAAAGAAGGAAAGAAAGAAAGAGAGAGAGAGAGAGAGAGAGAGAGAGAGAGAGAGAGACAAAGAAAGAAAGAAAGAAAGAAAGAAAGAAAGAAATATATCATAGACTAGCAAAATAGTTTAGGGGGTCAACTCACTTGTCACCAAATCTGAGAACCCAATTTCAATTCTTAGAACCCACATGATAGAAAGAAAGCAATGACTTTCACAAATAGTCCTCTGACCTTTGTGTGAATGCCATAATAAGCATGTACACACATGTTAAAAAAGAAAAGAATTATAACACACTATCGACAACAAAGCCTTATAAAGGCAAAGGTGTTCATTTGCAAACAGATTGAAAGCAGTGCTCATCAAAATCTCAGCTACAGAGATAACCAGCAGTCTCAGCTACAGAGATAACCAGCAGTCTCAGATACAGAGATAACCAGCAGTCTCAGATACAGAGATAACCAGCAGTCTCAGATACAGAGATAACCAACAGTCTCAGATACAGAGATAACCAACAGTCTCAGGTACAGAGATTCCCAACAGTCTCAGATACAGAGATAACCAGCAGTCTCAGATACAGAGATAACCAGCAGTCTCAGATACAGAGATAACCAGCAGTCTCAGATACAGAGATAACCAACAGTCTCAGATACAGAGATAACCAACAGTCTCAGGTACAGAGATTCCCAACAGTCTCAGGTACAGAGATAACCAGCAGTCTCAGATACAGAGATAACCAGCAGTCTCAGGTACAGAGATAACCAGCAGTCTCAGATACAGAGATAACCAGCAGTCTCAGGTACAGAGATAACCAGCAGTCTCAGGTACAGAGATAACCAGCAGTCTCAGATACAGAGATAACCAGCAGTCTCAGGTACAGAGATAACCAGCAGTCTCAGATACAGAGATAACCAGCAGTCTCAGATACAGAGATAACCAGCAGTCTCAGGTACAGAGATAACCAGCAGTCTCAGGTACAGAGATAACCAGCAGTCTCAGATACAGAGATAACCAGCAGTCTCAGGTACAGAGATAACCAGCAGTCTCAGGTACAGAGATAACCAGCAGTCTCAGGTACAGAGATAACCAGCAGTCTCAGATACAGAGATAACCAACAGTCTCAGGTACAGAGATAACCAACAGTCTCAGATACAGAGATAACCAACAGTCTCAGGTACAGAGATAACCAACAGTCTCAGGTACAGATAACCAACAAACAAGCTACTTCTACAACAGACCCTGAAATACATGGAGTGCAAACAGCTAAGATACCCATGGTGACAAGAGAAGGTACTCAAAAGTGTCAGAACTTGTCATATAAAGCTGTGACATCAAAAGTGTGGTCATGCCATGTGTGGTGCATACCTTTAATCCTAGCACTCTGGAGCAGAGGCAGGTAGATCACTATGAGTTCAAGGCCAGCCAGAGCTACACAGTATGACCTGTCTCAAAAACAGAGACAAACATGGATTTTTCGGCTTTACATTGTGCACCAAGCATCGTGTCTGCTGCGGCACACAGAGAACAGTGTGAGGTAAATAGAAGGCACATAGCTTTCTGCTGATACTTGCCATAGGTGAGGGTGCAGGTGGCTTTCCCCGCTGTGTCCAAGGCAGTCAGGCAGGGAGCTTTAGGCTGTGTTGTGCCCCAGAGCTGCAGTGCAGCCAACAGAGACAGTGGCCCAGAAGTTCCCACTGACAGAGGCTCTCCCTTCAGAACAGCCATCTGATCCCCCTCAGGCTTGGGCTGATTCGGATCTGGTTGCTGAACTATAAAGTAATGAGACATTTTACACCACCATATACACATCTGCTTACTAACAACTGTACTTTATGATTTCACTTTGTCACCGAAATTACAAAACATTTATAATAAGTAATCTGCCCAGAGTCACAGACAGATTAAGCAAAGGACTAAAGCAAGATCAGTTATAGACAATTATTTCAAGATAAAACAACTCTTCCCCATTCTGTTACCCACAACTTCATACGATAAAGGTGACCCCAAGCCATTTCTACCTTCCTCCTTTGGGGATGCTATCTGCCATGGTGGTACCCCAGAGCTCCAAGGCAAGGGCAGGAAGGCTTTAGAGCCTGAGAAACTGACCCTAGAGACCAGCTCACTTAAGACCAGCTGGGCAGAACCACTTCTGCAGGTGGGCATCAAAACCACCAGCACTGGGGGCTAGAGAGACCACCAAGTGGTTAAGAACACTGTCGCTCTTAAGTCTCAGAATCTATTAACTTCAGTTACTTCTCAATGACCCCCACAAGTATCAACCACACAAATGGTACATATACATATATGTAGACAAAACACTCACACATTAAATAATTAAGAATTAAATAAACACACTGGCACCATTTGGGAGGACAACATAGGAGTCTATTTCTAGGGGTTATGTGTCAGCTCTGTCACATGTTCAACAAAGCTGCCCTCTGGGCTTCAGGCATGGCTGAGTGGTGGAGTACCCAGCTACAATTGTGAGGTTCTGGGTTCAATTGCCAACAGCTCTGATGTAAACAGAAAAAGAAAATCCGCTGGCTGAGCATGGTGGCAGCCACCTGCAATCCCAGCTCTGAAAAGGCTCAGGGAGAAAGACTGCAACTTCAAAGTCCGCCTAGGTTAGGGTGAGCCCACTGCCCCCCAAAAGGCTGACATCTTGCTTTAAAAAACACATACTGTGAACTCTAACTTAGTTTGTACTGTCTCATTCTATAGGATGGCCAGGTTTCTGAAAAACAGACTTTCAGGTATAGAGGAGATGCCCATGCTGGCAACACTGCACACAGGCAAGGTCGTGAGAGTTAGTCGTGTGGTGCCTGTTGTCTACACACACACACACACATGCACATACATACATACACATGTACACATGTATACACACACAAATACATACATATGTGCACACATACATGCACATATCCACACACATGTATACACACTAATACATACATGCACACATGCATGCATGCATGCATACATACACATATGCACACACATACATGCATGCACACATGAACACATACATGCATGCATGCATATATACACATGCCAGCACTGGCTTATTTCTGTGCTCTACATGCTTTCTCTTCCTTTTGCTAGTTTTCTTTAAAAAGAAAAAAAAAAAGTCTGCATTCTTTCCTTTCTAACTATATACTCCTTTATAAATGAGAGGCTAACATTAGGAAAAGAAGCCAAAGATAAGTTAAAAACCAAATGCTTTCAAGCCATGGGATGATGAGCTGTTTGGACTTAATGTTTAAATAAAAATTTAAATAATCTAAAAATGAAAATTTAAATAATCTAAAACAAAATTTAAATAATCTAAATTAAATGAAACATCGGAAGTATTTTTATGAGGCAGTAACCAGCAGACTGGATGCAGAGGCGTGCTGAGTCACCTTACCATGAGCTGTATGTTTCCTACCTGCCCGTGCACAGGAAGCGGTCAGTGTGGCTCTGCACCCACCATTGCACACGGTGACCAGTGTTTTACTGTGTCACCGAGTGTAGCGACTCTCAGAAAATGCATATATGCCTGTCTTCAGACTTTGTGGCCACAATATTCACGAAAACATGCAAGACCAAGTCAGGGAACCCTACCTTCCAGTAACTCCTCAAAATCATCCACGAAAAACTCCTTCAGAGGAGGGCGCTTTGGCCTCTTCAGGGTATTCAGCAGCTGCTGGATTTTGGAGGACACTCTGCTGTTCACAGGCACACCTGTCAAGGGGAGAGCAGAGAAGGACTGTGTCATGCCACAGCCACTGGAGCCCACTCGAGTGTGAGGTCTGATGACCAGTTGCTCAGTGGAGCAGACCTGCAGGTCCAGCCAGGTGCTGCTCCTGTCAGTCATCTTAGGCTGTGCAGATCCATGTGACAAGCATTCACTGGACATCTTTCAGGAAAGAGGATTTGTTCTGAGCCAACAGTTTATAAAGCAACCCTGAAATCCCGTGGGGAGGATCATGTGCCTTTCAGAGCACATGACATTGTCAAACTCACTGCAGGGTCTTATCAGAATGTAATCTATGGATACTCGAGAGATGGTTCAGTGGTTAGGACACTGACTGCTTTTCCAGAGGACCTGGGTTCAAATTCCAGCATACATGACAACTTAAAAACATATGTCACTCCAGGAGGATCCAATACCCTCTTCTAGCCACTGTGGGTACGGCACGTACACACAGACAGTACATAGACGTTACACGCAACAAACAATATACATAAAAAAATAAAAAAAAGTAAAATCTCAAAAAAATATTTTAAAACAAGAATATAATGTACTTTCCCTACTCTTCTGCAGAGGACATGTCTGACAGCAGCAGACAACGGAGCCAGTGGTGAGAACTTAGATACTCCTGTCAGGCAGACACCCACACAACAGCAACACCAATGGTGTCTACTGTGGCAGAAAATCTTCCTCGATGTGAGATTTATGCCAACATGTGATGAATTCAATGCAATTAATTTACAGTATTTTAGTTCGTGTAACCTAGGCATGCTGACACATGCCTTTAATCCCAGCTCTTAGGAGGCAGAGTTGGTAGATCTCTATGAATGTGAGGTCATCCTGGACTTCATAGGGAGTTCCAGGCTAGCCTTGGCTACATAGTGAGACCCTATCTTAGAAGGAAAGAAGAGAGGAGAAAAAGAATAAATTTTTCAGTTTAATTTTAGGCTTAAAAAACAAGTAAATTATTAGGACTGAAGACGTGGCTCCACAGTTAAGAGCACTGGCTGTTCTTCCAGGTCTCAGGTTTGATTCCCAGTGCCCCCACAGCAGCTCACAAACATCTGCAATTCCAGTCCTAGGGATCTGATGTTCAGTTCTGACCTGTATCATCAGATCCAAACAACACCTTCCCTATTCCTCCATCGCTGCTGTTTCCTCCCGACTTCAGATGCAATTGTTTCTTTAACTCACTGAGTCCACGTAACGCGGCCAGTTTGTATACAGGTCCAGGGCCATTAACAGGAGCATGGACAGTCTCTAGGGGATCGTGTCACTAAGGAAAGTGACTCTCTCCACACCAGCTAGCAGTGGGACCTCTCGACACTCTCACCAAGGCTTGGACCTGGCCCGGCTTGATCTTGTGTGGATACTATGCATGCCATCACAGCTGCTGTGGTCTTTCTCCTCAGACCCTTTCTCTCTGGCTCTTTGCTTTCTGGAAACCACAATACCACATGTTCCCACCATGATTATCAGCCTGGCCTCAAGCCTACAATCAAGGGGTCAAGTGACCAAGGATTGAGACCAAACTAAACCCTTTCTCCTTGGGTATTCTGTCAGAACAATGAAAGCTAACAGACTTCATTGTTGTTCTACTGCTAAGAAAAGACACCACGACCACGGCGACTCTTAGAAAAGAAAGCACTGAACTGAGGGCTTGCTTACAGTGTTAGAGACCTAGTCCAAAATCATCACAGTGGGAGGCAGCCAGACACAGTGCTGGAGCAGTAGCTAAAACTCTGCATCCTGATCTGTAGGCGGCAGGTGGGGGGGGGGGGGGCTTCTGAAACCTCAAGGCCCACCTTGAGTGGTGACACACCTCCTAATCCTTCTAATTCTTCTCAAACAGTTCCACTCCCTGGTGACTAAGCATTCAAATATACTAGCTTAGCTGAAGGGGCCATTCTCATCAAACCACCGCACTATAGCTGAGAAAGACCCCGCCTACTACACTACTCCATCTTGCTCCTCCTCTTAAAAGATGACCATTTACATTGATCTCTGGTTACCCTTCCTGTGTCCTACTACAGATGAGCACGGACACAGTCCTGATTTGGTCTTCTATCTTATACAGATGTGGACGGCTACAGACGTCTTTTGACTTCGCTTCTCTATTTAACACCACTCGGAAAAGCACTTCTCAAGGTGCACAAAGATCCTTCTCATTCACTCCGCTAAGTGCTCGGCCCTCTACAGTGTGAACCTACGACCTTTCCTGAGCCAACCTGTGAGGCTTTGAGAATTTTATATAGTTTCTAGTACAATTCAAGCCAGTGTTGCAATGTATGACAGTGTGCACATCCATTTCCTTAGTTTTGCAGGAATGGGCTCAGAAAGAAATTCCTAAATGGGTTTATCTGCTGCGTTCATTTCTTTCCCTGCTGTTGTGACAAAATACCCTGACGAAAGCAATTCATAGGAAAAGGATTTATTATGGGACAGTTTAACAGGATACTTCCCATCTTAGTGAGGAAGACTTAACAGCAAGAGCTTCAGACAACTGGCTTCTTTGTATCCACAATTTAGAATCGGGGAGTGAGAAGCGCATGCCCTCTGCTGCTTTCTCTTTCTTATGCAATCCAGGGCCCTAGCTCATGAAACAATGCTGCCCAGGAGCAAGGTGCACCATCCCCGCCTCAACTAACCTAATCTAGACAATCCCTCACAGGCGTGCTCAGAGGCACCTTTAGATTTTCTCGCAATTCAACTTTTCTTTTTTCCCCCCTATGTCTTTGGTCCAAGAAAATGCAATCTTATTAAGTTGATCCCCAATGTTTCCTTTTGATGGTTTTCTATTATTCCGCCTTTGATCCATTTAATTTTTGTATGTAGTGTTAGAGAAAGGTCTAAGTTCAGTGTTTTGTATGTGGGTATCTTGGTTTCCAAGCGCCATTTGCTGAAGACTGTCTTTTTCCTAGTGAATGATCGTAGCACCCTTGTTAAAATCATCGGTTGGCGGGAGGGCCCCGTGGGAAAAGGAGCTTGCCGCTAAGCCTGAAGGCCTGAGCTCAATGCTCAGAACTCACGCAGTTGAAATAACTGACTTCCACAAGTTGTCCTCTGACCTCCACATGCGTCTCAAGACATGTGCAAGCACATGTGTGTACATACTCATATATAGTAAATAGATAGATAGATATGTGATTTCAAAAAACAGCCGATCATACACATGAGGGCTGATTTGTGAGCTTTCTGTTCTGGTCTGTCCTCATGCCGGCCCTACCTCAATTTCAGAGACATGAGCGTCCTTAAAACTGTTCTTCATTTTTAAGATTACTATGACCACGGATTTTTAGGATAAGTTTATATTATGACCATTTAAGGTTCCATGAATTTTTATGGTAAGTGTGTTTCTGGAAAAGAAAATCACTGAGGTTTTTACAGGGATTATATGATGAATTTATAGACTGCTATGAGCAATTCTGATTTAATTCTGGTCTTTCTGTGTGACAGCTTTGTTCCTTGCTACTTCATTGAAGTCACTTTTCCTCTATCTGTGTGAACATGGTTATCGTCTGGTTTTGCACATGCAAAATCATATCGTCTCTAGAGAGACTTTTACCTCTTCCTTCCTAATAAGGATGCCTTCTGCTTATTTTTCTTAATTTTTTCTGGCTAGGGCTTCTGCTTGGTTGTTAACTAGAGACATCACACTCTGCCTCGTGGCTCTGAATCCTGATCCACTCAACAGGACACTTATAAAACCGCCCTTCACAGAGCTAGCCTTCAGCCTGCATCCTTTACTGTTTGTCTTCTGTGTGCTCAGCTGTACATTTAGTATTTTTTCCCTTCTACTTTAGATTTACTTTGTTCTTCTTTTTCTACTTAAGGAAACGCTTGGAACATTGGGCTCAGCCGTTTTCATTTCTAATAATATTATTTGAAGGTCTACATTCCCTCACATCACTCTCTGAGTCTGCATCAACCTCAGGGCTGCGAGGATCTGAGGTGCGGTACCCAGCTCACTCTGAGTATAGGAACCTTCACAGCGGCCTGTTTCCCTTCTCCTTCCACATTGGGAAGGGACCTGTTTTCTAGATATCTCCAATCACTCTTCTACGTGATAGTGTCCATGATAACACTCACTGCACACTGCGTTCTGTTGATTTGCACAGAAGAATCATGGATGACGAGCTTAGCTGGAGAATGGAAATACTCAAAGGCCACAATAAATACCACAGAGACCTGCACTCTGTTGTTTCAGAATGAGAGAGGTGCCTCTCTTACCGTCCGCGGTCTCCAGAACGTTCCGGCCATGCCCTCGAGGAATGCCTCGCACAGAGGCCATCTGTGGACGCTCGTAGGGTGAGTGCTCCACAAGCCCAGTGGTAACATCCGGTGGGGCAGAGTGCAGATCTGGTTTATGGAAAAACATACCCAAATAACAGTGATTAATTTAACAGGCATAAAGTTTCTATTCAAACCTGTCAGTCTAAAGTTCCGCTGTCTGAGCTCTAAGCAGGGGATGAGGTGGCTCAACTCAACTCCTCAAATGACACAGACCTCGAACTACCAAGGACATCGGAAGTGCACAGGAAACTTGCCTCTTAACAACACTGCCCAACAAGATTGTAGCTGGAAAGCTTCCCTCAAGGAAACAAAAATTAATTTGAAATAAAATGCTAATAAATGCTTTTTGTTTCATTATGAAAAGCCAATGGCCTTCTAACTTCCCCCAAAGTAGGCTGGATGCTATGAAGACATCATCTTTGTAGGCCCAAGGATAAAAGCACAACAAGTAGAGGATGCAGAGATGGCGGAGGAGTGAGGAGCACTGGCTGCTCTTGCAGAGGACCCGGGTTCAATTCCCAGCACCCACATGGCAGCTCACTACTGCCTGCAACTCCAGTCCCAGGAGATCCAATGCCCTCTTCTGGCCTCCTTAGACACTGCATGCTCATCGAGATATATGTAGGCAAAATAATCATATACATAAAATAAACATAAATCTTTTTAAAACAAAGTACAAAAAGCAGTCCGGCATTAAGCATGCCTTTAATACCAGTACCTCAGGAGACAAGGGCAGGCAGATCTCTCTAAGTTCAAGGCAAGGCTGGTCTACATATCAAGATCCAGGGCAGCCAGAGTTACATGGTGAAACCCTGTGTCTGGAATTTTTTTTTTAATTAAATACAAAAACTAAAAGTGTCCCTATGCTAGTTAAAAATTTTCTGCAATGAGCCAGATGCACCATAAGTGATATATACCTGTAAGTCTAACTGTTTGGAAGACAGAAGGGTTGGTCACAAGTTCAAAGTCAGCCTGTATAGTTATAACACAACCCATCTCAAATGGACAAAATATTTTCTAGATTAAGAGACCACAGTCAACTTAATATATAATCAATTAATGTTCTATTTAAGGCAGATTGCATGAGATACAACTGAAATTATTCTTTTCATTTTTTTAATATCATTTTGTTTAATTTTCATGAAACAGGACTTTGATCTGTTCTAAATACTGACTATAACTTGCTACTGAATCTTCATTACTGTTGGGCCTACTGCTATGAGAGAGAATAACTGCAGAACGAGGCATGGTGGCACACACTGAGTGCACACTTGGTGCAGAGTCCATGTGTGAGGAAGACTGGAGATCTGCAGAATTTACATAAGTGTGCTCCTTACCTCTCTTAGACTCTGCTTATCTTAAGACTCTGATGCTTCAATTCTGATCATCTATCATTTCATTAACTTAGATAAAATTCAAAGAAAGATCTGAATATATAGGAAGAAGGAAAATATACAGGACAAAACACACTTGTGCTATTTATATAACAGAATACACATTTTTGGAAAAAAAATCTAAAATTTCAGTGGTGGTTTTCACAGCTCGTGAAAAGTGCTGGTGATGAGCAAACTTTCAAGTATGACTTTCTGGAAGACCTTCCAGTTTATAAAGAAACATCCCTGTACTTCCAAGCCTAGCAAAAAGAACAATGATTATAAGAGTATATGAGAAGATGATAACTTATATACTACAAAGTATATAACAGCTTCATAAAACTAAACTTTTCTTTACAAAGCTATCACTATAAACATGGCTTTTGAAGATAGACGTTTTGCCTTCATCAAAATGTTTAATGTATTTTATTTCTTCAATCCAAAAATAGAAAGTTATTCTTAAAAAAAATACCTAAAAAGTTACACCTCAAATTTTTTACTTAATATACTGTTCTTCCTATATTTTTCCTTCCTTCGGCTGAAGAGCTATATCGGAGCGAGAAGCTAAAGCAGCGGCTTTGTAATGAGGACAGGGAAGGCGGGCACGCACTGGGTTTCCCCCAGGCCAATGACTGAGGAGCTTTATAGTTCTGAAATCAGAGGAGTATAAATCTGGGACAGTTATACACTCACTAGTTAAGTGTTCCTAACAGAAACTCTGACACGTTCCAATGTGCCGCTCTAAATTTCAGACTTGAGACTGAGGAAGTTAAGCCTGAATTTAGAAATCAAGTTAAGAGACAATGAGACGGCTCAGTGGATAAAATCACTTGCCATGAACTCTAACCTCAGTTCAGGCCCTGGGATACATAGTAGAAGGAGAGAACTGACTGCCAAATGCACACTGTGGCACATTCACACACACACACACACACACACACACACAAAGCTGGGTCTGCAGGTAAAGACAATAGCCACCCAGCGTGACGACCTGAGCTCATTCTGCAGAACCGACATGGTAGGAAGAGAGAAACAGCTCCCACAAGCTTCCCTCAGACCTCCACCCATGAACCTCACACACACACATGCACACAAAATAAATACCTTAAAATGTATTTAAAATGAAAAGAATAAACACAATTTAGAAATCAAGCTAACTGTGCCCTTCGGTTCTCCAATAGCATATCAATACTACATTTGCAGGAAGGTATTAGAATCCACGCTGAGATTTGTTGTTCTAACTGAGTAGAATCGTCAGCGCTAGGCCGAGCACGTCAGAAGAGAAAAGGATCCTCACGGCACACCTGCAGGAGACAGGATGGATCACCCACCAGCACAGGCAGCAAAGCTACCTTATAAATACCTACAGCTACATCCTCTTCAGAGAAAGAACACACCTAACTCCAACACACCAGGGTAAGTTCTTGATAAGACAGCCATAGCAGAACACAGGAGCCCTGACGCTGTGTGACCCAGTGCTGAGAGCCAGGGCTGGTTTGGCAGCCTGGCAGTAAGAAGCCTTTAATGCTGTGTGCTCTTGGGTCCTGCCCCCTTAGAAAGCGCCTCAGACAACAGAGACAGGAAACTGAGCATTACTCAGAGGGTAAGAGATTGCTGGGCAATCGGGAGAGCCTGAGTTCAGATCCCAGGACCCACGTCAGACGCAGGGACGTGTGAGACTATAGTCGCAGCACTGACTGTTCAATGGGGCTGCTGGCAGCCAGCCTAACTCCAGGATTAGTGAGAGATCCTGTTTCAAGGGAAAAGGGTAGATAAAGCAGGAGAGTCTATGTTCCTGTCTGGCCTCCCCAAATACTGTGTGTGGTGTGTGTGTGTATGTGTATGCACACACACACTCCACTAAACAAACAAGTAAATGTAGAACAAAACCAAAATAAAAGCCTCCAGAGGAACAGGAAAGCAAAGTAATGGCCGTTTTCCTGCTCTAGACTGTCAGGATTCCTTGAGGAAACATAGACCACAGCCAACAGCCACACAGGAAACGAGCAAGCCACTGACACCCTGGAGGCAGCTGCTCTAATGGCTACCTCCTCTTGTGGCCCCACTGTTCATGCAGCTGCTCTGTGGGCAAGAAGCACGATGTGGCAGAGTCTCCCCAGGATACACAGTGCAGTGGAAAACAGATGTTCAGCAGATTACAGGAACTATATAGGGACTCAAGAAATAAACAATCAAAGGGCCACACTGACAGGCCCCATGGAGGATGTTGAGACAAACCACAGGCTACGAGGAGAAACCCCGGCCACTCACTCACCCCTAATCCAGCCAGCACGGCAGACAGGAAAAGAACTCAGAAGACAGTCTCAGCACCACCTACTGTGGCTTGCAGAAACCCTTCCTGCCTCACCACGCAGTCCTGATACAGGGCAAGTGCTTACCACCCTAGGTCCAGCGGAATAAAACCAAGGCAGTGACGGCTCTAGTACCAGCACCCTTCCCTGCTAAGCAGTGAGGTCTCAGGCAAGCTGTCCTCGTTCTTTTTTAAAGTCCTGGGACACGGATGTCAGTGGGCTTCACATACAGCTAATCACACAACTACTTACATACTGGGTTTCAAATGGCTCAAGGCGTCTTTCTAAGATTTCTGACATCCAAGAGCTTTATGACTGAGAAGACTCCTGTATCTTTAAGAATGGACTGATATCTACTGACATCTTGTTTTTAGCAAGACTATCTATAGGAAGAAAGTCAGATGGAAGCGATTGCCTTAGCCCCCATATCAGGGCCTGTGCACAAGGTCAGCAGACAGCCCTCACAGCCCCAGGAGAGACACTGACTAGAGAGCCAGGAACAGGATGGCTGGCACAACCACCAGGAAAACAGAAAAGGACCCCAGGACATCAAGAGACCAGCTTGCTGCTGAGGCCTGGGACATGCCCCACCAGTCTGGAACTGCCAGGCCACAGGGTTATAAATGTGCTTCTGTCCCTGAAAGACACATCCCAGATAAGAAAGAGGTGGATCTGGATGGAGACAAAAATTTAGCAACAGAGACATGTTGTTCCACCTAATCTGGGTGCCAAGCTATCTGAGTGTGACCCCATTGTGATCAAATGTGATTATTAAAAGCTAAAAGCCAGCTGATATCTCAGGCAGACAAGGCACCATGTGACATCTGGCTCATGACCTCAGTCACTTGACAGTGGCCCTCTGTCCCGGACAATCCTGACCCTTCCCGGTGGGCGGGGCTGGGCAGCTGTTACTGACCTATGTGGGCGTGGGCCGTGAGGCCTGCAAGCGCAGTGGAGGCACTGGGAGCAGCAGCAGGTCTCCCTCCCGGGTGGGATGAGGTGGAGGATGCAGAGGATGAGGTGGACGAGCCCTGAATGACCCTGTCGAGCCAGGGCTCGATGCCGGAATGGCTCTGGAGCAGAGTGGAGGTGAGTCGCCCAGGTCGCCGTAAAGAGCCCTCATCTTCTGAGGCAGATGACGTGTCTGTGGTTAAAATAACGATGACAAGCATGATGTAGGGATGGTCAAGAGGGGAAAAAGGATCTCCCACTTGTCTCCAGGCCTGAAGTACTGTTCTACTCTGCATGGTAAGTGGGCACCTCGAAAGTCACTTCCGTTTAGAAGGGCACATAAGAAGTCCCACTTCTGGGAAGTGATCCCATGGGTCGCAGGCTCCCCAGAGAGGCCTTGGCCACTGGACGTCACACACGAGGAATGGAAACAGCTTTTGTCCCCTACACCTAAGAAGCCCCAACTGTGATGTGCTCTGTGAGCGTCCAGCACTCACTGCTGTCCGTCCACACGGTCTGGCACCACATCTACAGGTCAGCATCCTAGAGGTGCCCAGCCACAGCCCACGCCCCTTGTCCTAGCCTATGCTTCGTATGTCCTAGCCTGTGCAGGAAAGCCGCCGCCCTGTAGATGCTATGGGAGACTGCGGCCCTGTCTACGTCTGCGTTCACAGGGAACACAGGAGAAGTCACTCTGGAAAGAATTCCTTCTTCAACATAATCGCTTCCGCTCACAAAATTGTTTGCCCCATCAAGTCAGCAGGCCTGCATTTCATTATGGGTTTACAGTTATTAAAACGTTCTCTACTGTGGGCTGGTGCCTATAGCTTTATTAGCAGACACAATAATGAGACAGAAGTTTCTAAAGACCTCCGTCAACCAGAAGCTTTCCTTTAAAGGGAAGAAGCGCCCTACCTACCAAAGCTGCCAGGTCACCCTGCAAATCTTGGAAGTTCCATCTCTACTGTTTTAATAATTCCAAATGCATAAGGTCAAGAGTGATTGTCAACTTTTTTTTTTTTTTTACTCAGTAACAGGAGGGGCAGCTGTGGAGACACGTGGACGTGAAGCCACCAGACGCCAGCACTCACTCTGGTTTAACGGCTACAAAGAAACCTTATCTACACATTTTCATTTCCAGTAATAACATCATCCGTGACAAAACAAGCATTTTAAACGGTCCGGTTGGAGATGGGTCAGACTGGGGACAGGGTGAAGAGACGGAGGCACAACAGATCAAGGGCACAAGGTAGAGTAAATTTAAAATTCAGTTCGAGAACTCTGCACATTCCACTAAGTGCCTGGTTTTGGTTTATGTAAAATCCATACAAAAATCCCACTACAGTACAAGTACAGTATCTACTTAGATTTAAAAAAAAAAAAATACCAAGGATACTATAGATTTGTAGGTAGGGATTACGCACACATGTAAACACTTTTAATTTCTGAATTTCTCAAACCTGTACCACAGGCTAAAAGGATATTCCAATTCAATGAAAATAAAGATGATACCACAGGGCCTATGACATACTGATGTATGTATGTATATGATGTATGTCCTTTCGGACACCATTTATCAATACCTGGAGGCGTGTAGGTTTCCACGGATGAGTGCACGAGGGCGGACCGTCTTTTTGAAGGCATGGGCATCTTCCTCTCTTTGTACTTGGCCAAAGCTGCTTGCACGGCTTCTGTGTGAACATCTGCACAGCAACAACAGCAGCAGTGGGTGTTTTTACTACAGTGGATACAACCTGTTTTCATGTTGCTTTACCCCTGAGCAGGAAAAAACAACAATGCCCTGCCTGCCCACTTACCCCTGTGCCTCAGACTCTCTCTAAAAAGTACTTTGCTTGAGGATTCAGCTTTTGAACTTGATAAATACTTCTAGCTATAAATTAAAAAAAAAAAAAAAAAAGGCTAAGGACTCCCAGAGTCACTGGCCAGCCAGCCTAGCTAAGCAGTAGGTCAATCGGGAGGTTCACAAAGCAAGCAAGCAAGCAAGCAAGCAAGCAAGTTGACATAGTTCGAAGTCAGTGTGAGCATCTGAAGCACCCACTGAGGTTCCCACTGAGGATGTTTCAATGTTCATGGAACATGTGCATCCATTCATTTATCTATTTAAAAAAATAGATAACATCCAACATCCATGCCAGGCCTCCACATACATACAAAGGTATACACACCTGAACACACACGTGTACAGCTCAGTATGTAGAATGCCCAACCCTGGGTACCACATAAACCAGGCATTTTGGTACGTGACCAGACTGTGAGTCCCCAAGAGGACCAGAAGTTAAAGGCTGTACTCTACCACACAGTAAGTTCCAGGCCAGCTTGAGCTACATGACATTGAGAACTTGTCTCAAAATAAAGGGGGAGGGGGACAAGATAGATCGACAAGGGAAGGTACTTATGACCACCAAGCCTGACAACTTGTTTGATCTCTAGAACCTACAAAGGAGAAAAAAAACCAACTCCTGCAAGCTATCTCTGACCTGCACATGTGAACCATGGCATACATGCACCCACACACATAAACAAACACATACATACATACATACATACACATGCGCACATACACACACACACACACTAGACAAGGTTTTATAAGTAAACCTAAATCAAAGTAAATTTTAATAGTATTTAAATATTTGTAAAAAAGCGTTACCAAATAGTGGGAAATTTTAATTAAATTATACTTGTCATATAGGTTGGATGACAGCTATTCCTGAGTTTCCCCAGAGCTTCTGGTGGAGAAGTGGATACAGTCAGCATGCTGTCCTGGTAGGCAGGAGGGCAAGGGTTCTCCAGAGAATAGAGAGATGGCTTAGTCAGTAAGGGGCTCGAACTGCAAACATAGGGACCTAGCACTCTTATTTTAGAGGTCGCTGGACTCACTGGCCAGCCAAGATAGACTGCTTGGCAAGTTCAAAGCTAAAAAGGAAAAAAAGAAAAAGATGGAACCTACAAATGCATAAATACCCACACATGCAAAGGCATGCACACATGCATACACACACATGCACACATACATGCGCGCACACACAAACTCTGCATGCAAGTAATACGTAAGAAAAGTAAGACATCAAAATAAAACAATCTCAGCTGTGCCTAGTGGTGCACACCTTTAATCCCAGCACTCAGGAGGCAGAGACAGGCGAATCAAAGTCAGCTTGGTCTACAACTCAAGCTCCAGGACATCCAGGGCTACACAGAGAAGCCATGAACCTACCTGACCGGAAGCGCTCATCCCTTGAGTTGGTAGCCCGAGACTTCTGTTGTTTAGCTGTAGCTGCCGTCAGCAAGGGCCCAGGAATTCTATTCTCTGTCTGCAGACATGGGTCTACTCCTGAAACACAGTTTTATACCTTGTGTGAACAATCTGCTGTTCCCATTATAAGAAGCCCCACTTAAAACAGTGTGCAATTCTCTTATATGGCCATACAGGTACACGCTGCAGTACTCCTAGCAGGGCTCTTAAAGCACAAAGAGCCTCTGGCTGGGATTAAGTGCCATGAACATAGGTCAGAGCAATATCCATATCTAGACTACCTTCTCCCCATACCACAAGACCTAGTCTAGCCTCTGCTTCATAACTGTAATGATAACTACACCCTCAGGATGTCCTTGGCAACATGGTACATCAGTTTAGGTGTCATGTGTCAGCCACAGCTCTCCAAGAGCTGGTTCCTGCATGCACTAAGGCTGTTCCATAGATCTAAAATGACCTGTATTGCCTGATACTATTATGTCCACAGTGTCATCAAACTCTAAGTGAGAAACAGCCCACCAGCCATTCCTTGGTGGCCCTTAAATACAGGGGAAAAGTGGAGAATAAAACACCAAGAATACTACTGAACAACTTCAGAGCATGGACTGCTCAGAGCCCATCAACCTGGTCTAGATGCAGACTGCTGTGGGCTGTCTTTCAAATCTGGGACCGACAAAGCATGTCACCTACTGTCCACACATCCTCAGCCAGCCAAGGGCTCACAGTGATAGCACACACACCCCAGGATACAGGGCAGTGAGAAATAGCAGGGCAACATAACAGTTACTAAACAAAGCCTCTGGTCTCATTCCAATCCTAATTTGCTAACACCTTCAGCTGAGACTCAGTAAGAGTTAACTTGATATCCTTAACTTTGTTTGAAAATGCCTTGTAAGACCAGCCGGCGGCCATTCCAACCTCACTGGCTCCTCCTGTCCTAACCACAGCCCCAGAACAAGCAGAGTCCATCCTGACATCCTGGGTCAGTGTCTCTTACAGGAACATAGCACTACCTGACCTCTAAGGCTGGTCACATGAAGCAAGCAGCACGTCTCTCTCTCTCTGTTTGACTCATCTTTACCTGTGAAGTTCAATGTGCTAATCCTGGCACCAAAATAGCCTTGTGGGAAAACAGGAGACAGAGGCAGATGAGCCCCCGGCCCAGAAGCCATTGAGGGGACCCTCACAAGCCACCAACTCAGACTCAATCACTTGACTCTCGCTGTATCCACAAGTGCTACTCTCTGAGCTGCTCCAAGCTGCAGCCCAACAGGGCTGTGATGCTGTCTAGCATGGGCGGTTATAGAGCTCTCGACAACGAGAGCAGCTGCTCCAGAAACCTGTGCTTAACTCTTCCAAACCTGATACACGCACACATACACACACACACACACACACACACACACACACACACACACGTGCACATGTACATATACAGATCTATGACAATACTGAACAGTGGCCCTACTGGGTAAAAGAACTACTTCAAAGTTTCACTGAAGAACATTTACTGCCAGGCATTAAGGATTAGGAAGTGGTACATGCACAGTGACGTATAGATACATTCCAAAACATGGGTGCCTTTATCCTTTAGACAGATGTATTATCCAACAAAGACAACAAAAACTGATCTGAAATTACTGCATAGAGGGGAAGATTGTTTGTTTGTTTGTAGACAGTGTCTCATTGTGTGTCCCAAGCTAATCTGGAACTTGCTATGTAGACAACACTGGTTTTGAACTTACAGAACTCACAAAGATCCACCTGCCTCTACCTCCTAAGGAGTAGGATTGAAGGCATTATGTACCACACCAGATTTAAATTTGTTTTAAATTGCATATAAGAGGCATGAAGTGCGTGAGTGCGTGTGTGTGTGTGTGTGTGTGTGTGTGTGTGTGTGTGTGTGTACATGAGTTCAGAAACCTATGGCAGTCAGAAGTTGGCATCGGATCTCCCTGGAGGAAGAGTTAGAGGCGGTTGTGAGCTCCCTGACATGGGTTCTGGAAACTGAAATCCGATCCTCTGCCACAGCTGGACATGCTCTTATTTGCTGAGCCATAGCTCCAGCCCCAAGAAGATATACTCTTAATTGCAGCAGGAATCAAGAGGTAACTTTCCAGGAAGGCTGCAGTGGTTCACATGCCTACAAGCACTGGATGAACCCTCACATGTCTCAGCGTGAGTTTAGAGAAAGTGTGAGGATTCTTCTATCCTACCAGGACAGTTAGCTTTAATTTGCATTTCCGTATCTACTAGTAAATCTGAACATGATTTAGTCTTTATTATCCACTTATGTTTCCTGTTCTTTGAATTTCTTCCACATAAGCAATTTATGTTTCTTCATATTCTTGGGATATTGGATATGCCTTCTAAATATAGTTTCTGATCCCAATATAGTTCCTGTACTTTTCTTGCTACATGTATTAGTGTTTGACAATATATTTTTTTGTTTTAAATGAATGTTTTCTGTTTCAAAATAAAAGTCCTGAAAGGTAAAAGCCACTTGTGATCACATATTCTCAAAAGTTACAATAGCAATAGAACCAAAACTCCCTGCTAACTCCGACATAAGCAGACTCCCACGCACACAGCAATGTCCCTGCACACAAAGATCTTCTCTTCTCCAGTCTTTACCGGTTCAGTTTCCCACCTCATGCTATGAACTGTAACCAACAGAACTGTGGTGTGAGGAGAAAACCGGTACCCTATCCCTCACTAGGAAAGGGCATGGCTAAGATGCGCGGTTGTTCTGGAGAATGGTTGTTAGTGACTTTTGGAAAAACCCGGCTTTGCAGTTTCCTTCCATCCCAATTTTACTGTGGCTTTTATTGTTTGTTTGGCTGTCCTGGAACTTGTTATATGGACCACACTGGCCTCAAACTCAGAGATCCTTCTGGGTGCTGGGGTTAAAGGTGTGCGCCACCACATCCCCAATTTTACTGTTTTTTTTTTTTTTTGAATGAACAAATACTAATATATAACCAACATCTTCAACATTAGTGTCCTGTTATTTATAAATATATGGATTCAGACAGTATAAAGCATGCACAGTTTAAGAAGCATTATGAAAGGGGAGATGTAGCCACTGCATTGTTTAAGAAATAAAGCGTGGGGGCTGGAGAGATGGCTTGGTGGTTATCAGTACTTGCTGTTCTTACAGAGGACTGGAGTTTAGTTTCCAGAGTCCATGTGACATCTCACAACCACCTCTAACTCCAGTTCTGGGAGACATGACACCCACTGGCCTCCATGGGGATGCACATGGTACACAGACACACATACATAAACAAAATGCACACAAAGGAAATGAATATTTTAAAGAAGAAGCAGCAGCAATAATTATTATTTATAAAATACTATTATCATTATTATCATTAATATTATTATTATTTAAGTTTGGGCTAGTAAAGGTGCTTACTATACTATCCTAACAAGTTGAATTTGACCCTCGGCACCCATATAAAAAGCCAGATGTGGTGGCACACATCTGTAATCCCTGCATTCCTCTGGAGATAGGAAGCAAAGCCGGGATAATCGTCCAGAAGCTCTCAGGCCAGCTGCTCTGGAGTGCACAGCACAGCAGAAACTAGAGAGACCCCCCCCCCAACAAAATGGAAGCACAGAGGCAACTCCAAGGGTTTTCCTCTGACGGGTACGTGCAGACCGCACTTGAGCACACGCACACGCACACACACACTTATTAAAGAAAGAAAAGGGAAGCTTTGGGGTGGCTGAAGATGGCACGAGCCGACCCTGTCCAGTTTTGCTTCTCCCCAGGAGTGGTGTGTTCTGTTCTAGAAACCCCTTTCCTTTTCCTTCTTTGTTACAGCATAAGATCTCTGCTGTAGTTTTCACCATTTGATTGCTTATCATCATTGTTACTGCTGTTTCAGACAGGGTTTCACTATATAGCCCTGTCTATAACTCACTATGTAGACGAGACTGTCCTGGAACTCACAGAGATCCCCCTGCCTCTGCCTCCCCAGTGTCTCATGCTGGCCACACCACTTTATGGTATCTTCAAAACCTCATCTCAGGGAGGTCACCACTGATGGTGTCCAGATGCTCGGGTATTTTATGCCTGGGTTCTTCTGAGCAAGGCTGGTTGGAGGTCTTGGTAGTTTAGGGTCATAATGGACATCCTTGTGGCATCAGGTGACACAGATGTATCCACACTCACTCTAACTGGGATGCCAGGTTTTAATCTGTACTTCTCTGACTATCTGAGAAGTTAGGTGGTACCATCATCACCATCGATGGATACTTTCTCCTATGAACATAGGAGAAATACCTATTTAAGTCTTTGCCCATTCTTCTCATCACATTAAGAAATTTGGACTCTTGGTGGTACAGGCTAGCCTCCTAGTACTCAGTTGTCCCCATGCTTCATGCTAGCTCCCTGGCCACTCAGATGCCCATCTGCAGCTGCAGAAAGCCATCAGGCAGAACTGCCTGTGCACTCTGGAGTCACGTCTTATGTCACTTGTGTTGTCACCATCCACCCACAGCCTGCGGCTTCTCCATCTCTTCGAGGTACCTCTTGATTTTACAAAGAGGAGCTATTAAGTTTAATGTATCCCAACTTGTGCATCTTTTCTCTTATGGCTGCTGTTATACCAGCAGCACCTCCAGCAACTAAGAAAGCCTTCCTACCTTGAGATGGCGACACTCCTCCGATCTTCCAAAGGCTCTACAGTCCCTGCCTCTCGCCCTTGGACCTAACATACCTGAAGCTAACTTTGGTGTCTCATTTCATGTATTTTACATAGGTACTGATCTATGCCAACACCCTAGCCACATGCTATCTCTTCTAAACCAAGGCCATACGTGTGTGTGTGTGTGTGTGTGTGTGTGTGTGTGTGTGTGGGCCAGCCTTTCTGTCCCACTAGCATCTGGCCATCATCCCACTAGCATCTGGGCCAGCCTTTCTGTCCCACTAGCCACTTGTCCTTGCAGAGTAACCTATTCTCAGAGATGATGGCCTTAGAATAACTCACTCTTTTTTAGATTTCTTCGTTTTAATGATGTAAATCATTTACATAATAATTCTTAATAACTAGCCAGACAACTCCTCCCAGCATGCTTTGGATCTCTTGACCTTTTGTACTTACGACATACAGTTTAGAATTAGGTCACAAAGTTCTGTTAAAAATATCCAAAATAATGAATGTGCCAAATCTACAAATTAATGTGCAAAGAATCCAAAAAGTTATACTGTGTCCTTGCCTACTAGGGAACTATATCGGGCAGCACTGTGACCATAGAAATAGAATAAGTCCTATTTGGGAGTGAGATCTGTCTCAAGCCAAAGCTGTAAACTATAATTCATGCCTTTGGATTTCATTACCTAAAAACAGACATACTATTCAGCCCTAAGTAAAATATGGAACATCTACCAATTTTTAAAATCCAAAATCAGTTCTTACTTATTATCTTATTATTGTCAATTCTCTGCTTGTAGTGTTGGGGACTGGCCCCAAGACCTATCCCAGCTAGGCAAGTGCTCTACCGCTAAGCCACCCCCATACCCCCGCACCCCTGCACCCCCACACCCTCGCACCTGCACCCCCGCACCCTCGCACCCCCGCACCCCAGTGCCAAGCTCTACAAGACAGTGTTTGTTACCTTGAGTGAGGGGGATGTAGCGAGCCAGCAGCTTCGCCCTCTTCTTCTCATACCCTTTCTGAGTGATGTCACCTGCAACAGGGGCAAAAGAGAACGCCATCACTTGTAAGGTTGCGAAAACATTCGTGTATACGTGGGAGGGTGCATGCACACATGGACACATGGAGGTCAGAGGTCAATCTTAGGGGCTTGTAACCATTTACCTTGTTTTGTGAGAGGGGTCTGTCTCTTAGCCTGAAGCTAACCAAGGCTAGGTGGGTTGACTGGCCAGTAAGCCCCAGGAGCCCCAGGAATATTTTCTTCCCAGCCTCCCAGCACTGGGTTCTAAGCATGTACCACCACACCTGTCTTTTTAATGTGGGTTCTGGGGATCAAATTCAATAACTTACGTTTGTGCTGCAAGCATTTTACCAACTAAGCTGTCTCTCTAGTCAGTTTCAAGATTCTTAATGGGAAAAAAATGAGAATTGTGGGGTGGGAAAATGGCTCAATGAGTAAAAGGTTTGGTGAGCGACGCCAAGAACCTAAATTTGGATCCCCAGAACCCACACAACGCTCAATGTGGTAGTGTGCTCCTCTAATTCCAGCGCTCCTATGATGACATGGGAATCCGAGACAGGATGGATGGTCCCTGAAGCTCACAGGCTAGCCAGTCTGGAGCACGCAGCAGCAAGCAAGAAGGGACCCTGTCTCAAGGAACACACATGAGGTCTGACACCTGGGAACGACCTCAGACCTCGAAATGCCTCGGACATGCCACCTTGTCCCACTCCCTGACACACGCGGATTTTTAAGATTTCTAATCTAAAAACTACACATTGATGCCTTTCGGGAGAGTTACTAGGTACGGAAGCTGGGATGAACCCAGCAAGGAAGGCAGCAGAAGGAGCAGACGACTGAAGTGTAGCAGTGTAGGCAGATCTCACATACAAGTCACTGAGTGAAGGAAGCCTGGGTCAAAGGCTGTATACCATATGTACATTAGTCTATATAATGACACTCTAGAGGAGACAAAATCACAGAACCAAAATAGACAATGGTGGCCAGCAGGGCAGGAGGGAGGGGACTGTCAGAGGGGAGAAGGAGTCTGGGATGGTGTAAGACTTGCATGACTCAAATCTAGCAGGAATTACACAACTGTATTCACCAGTAAGGAGCTTACAGAACTCTATACTGGGAAACAGAATCTTACTATATGTAAGTAATACTTTAATTAAAACAAAAACAAAAACGGCGATCAACATCTCTTAGAAACTTGTCAAAATGTAGAGTCCAAGGCTGGAGAGACAGCTAAGCAGTTACTAAGTGTGTCCTGCTCTTCCAGAGAATCTGAGTTTGGTCCCCAGAAACCATATATGTGACACAGCTCAGAACTAATTGCAAGTCCTGCTCTAGAGCATCCAATACCATCTTCTGGCCTCTGCGGGCACGCACTTGTAGTACACACACAAACAAATACACACGAATCTTTATTAAATCTTACAGAAGGTTCTTAGGTCACACCTCAGATCAGCAGAATCAATATCTATATTTGTAAGACCCTTAAATGATACAGATGTAGGCTGAAGTATCAGAAACAACAGTAAAAGGGACCCAGAGGCTCAGCCTCCACAGCTATAGTGCCCTAGACGAGGACTCGGGAAAAGGCCTGCGGTCCCAGTATGTATATAAATATATATTATCATATATAGAAGCTAAACACAAGCTAAATGCACTTGTCAATGAAACAGAAAACACACTTCACATTTTCTACCTGGTCCAGGTCTCCATGTGCTACCTGGTTCCTACACAAGACTGGGAGTGCTGTTAGTGTTTCAATGTTCTCACAAAGGCCTTAGACCACGAGTGTGTGCTACAACACGTTTTATTCCTCGCTTCCAGTACAAATGTGTTTTCATACAGTTCTCAGTGCCACCATTTTTTCTTCCTTCCTTTCTTCCTTCCTTTCTTTCTTTTTTCCTTTCTCTCTTTTTTTTTTTCATTTTTGATGTTATCTAAGCCCTCTTCCTTCATCTTGCACATTCTTCCAAACAAAAAAGTAGAAGGCTGCAGAGTATCAGAAAATACTGCTGTCGAGCGTGCAGCCAGGTATTTCCTTTAGGAGAAGCCATCTGGACTAGGGTTTGTAGGTGTGGGAACAGACCCTTTGGAGCGTCTGACACTTAGATTAAGCCTCACAAATGTCCTGAGTGTACGTGAATCCACAGCCAGGGAAAGGTCTGTGAGACAGATAGGCAGTTGCTGGAGCATGAGCTGGTCTACCGCAGAGCCTTCCCACAGTCTGCCCTTTGTCTAGAGCCTGCTGGGTAACAGACCGTGGAAACAGGCAGGCCTATCCTTCACCATCTCACGGTCCTCACGGGGTTCTGCCCCAGCCCTCACAAGCAGCTGTTCTGTAGCGTTTAGTGTGTCCATAATAGAGTATCTCCTGCCATGTGTATATGTGTGTGTGTACATGTGTGTGTACGTGGGTATGTGGGTATGCATGTGTGTTTGTGTATATGTGTGTGCATGTGTGTATGTGTGCATGTGTGTGTGTATATGTGTATGTATGTGTGTATATGAGTATATGTGTGTATGTGGGTATATGTGTTTGTGTATATGTGTGTATGTGTGATATATGTATGTATGTATCTATGTGTATCAGTGTGATATGTGTGTGTGTGTGTGTGTGCTGCTTTGTGTCTACATGTTTTCACTTGACCTGAATTGGCATTATCCTACATATAAATCTGTTCCTCCTTTTGTTGTTGGGTTTTTCCCCATTAAATGCTCCATTTTTAACACCAATCCGTCTTCAACAACGAGCAAATCTGATTCTCTGCCCTACCTCAGGATACTAGGAGAGGCAGCGCGTTCCACTCACTGGCCCTAAACAGACACACACGATGATCTTCTGGAAGGGCACTATCATCTCACTGGATTCCCAGGCCCCAGTCCTCTTCACTATCACCACTGCAGCACGCAGAGGGTCACGAGGACTACTCTCACTAGGTTCAAGATAATACTGCACGATTTCACTTATTAAGGCTGCAACTGGTGCACAAGGCTAAAGCATAAATACTTCAGAACATCATATAGTAATACTATATTTACTCTAGAATATATTCAAGTGTGATGAATTTATATCAAAATTTTTAAAAAAAATTGAGGCAGGGTTTCACTGTGCAGCCCTGGAACTCACTAAGAAGACCAGGTTGGCCTTCAGCCATGTGTCTCTGCCTCCGCATGCATATACCACCATGCCCAGCCATCGTCCTGTCTTACGTTCTACAATGGTGAAGGCACCGAAGGACACTGAGATATTAAACATGTCAGGTGCCTGTTTGATGCTCACCATAAGATAAAAGCAATCTCATTTTATTAACTGAGACATAGGCAGCCACAGATGGATGGTCTCATGTTACAGTGGTATGCATCTCATGAACACATTTAAGTTACATGAATCCTGACTCAAAGCTGCATTTAATACAGAGACTTTCAGCACCATACCTTACCCTGGGCTTTAAGCACAGTAACTTTCAACAGGATACTGTAAATGGAAATGACAAATGGCCGATCACTGGCACGGGAAAAGATCAAACTGCAAAATTTGAGGTCTCATTACCACTGAACATGTATCACTTTTAAACCAACCTAAAGCTCAAAGATGTTGAGTGAAACGATTATGTCAGTGGTCATGTGTGTTCTCTGTTCATATGTAACCAGCTGCCATTGTTTTCGTGTGCCCAACATGATGGACATTGGTCCCATGCACACACCGCATAGGGAACAGCCACATGGGGCAGGTAGATTCCCATAATCGAATCCTGGCACTGAGCTGGTACGCCATTGAAGAGGGGACTCAAATGCAAGCTTTCTAAACCCAAGACCAAGTCTTTCATGGGAACAATAAAACACAAACAAAGAGACAAACAACAGAACCTTGTTCCCACTCACTACAGAACTGGTGAGGCCCTGATGGGAATGCAGAGAGAGCTGTTTACGCCTGGACATCCAGGCATCTGTGGGCTCTGGAAAGACTTGTGGCTACCCCTGGACAGACTTCTCTGGCGGTTGCAGGGCAGGAGGCTGCTCTTCAGGCTTCCAGGGAGGTATGCCATGAAGCTGTGGCTGATCGCTGCTGCTTCAGAAACAGACTTAGGAGTCCAGAGCCCACTCAACAAATTATGTCTAAACACTTATTGCCAAAAGCATCAAATTAGTCGACAAAGGTAGGGAGTAAATGCTGTGGGTGATAGCCAATAACTGTCTACTGCCTACCTGTCCATCAGAAAAATACCCTGCCATGCATCTTTACTACAGACTCCGTTGGCTGTGCAAACATCCTGGTACCTGACATGCCGAGGATGGATAGCACATGATTCATGAACTCCTACCAAATAAAAGAGTAAGCCAAACAACAATATAGGATGATCTTGCTCTGATAAAAGGTACACACACACACACACACACACTCATGTCAATGTGAATCATCTGCATGTATAGAATATATTGCAGGGAGGAAGAACACACCATAATCCTGCTTCTCTGGCTTCAGGTAAGGTGTCAGACAGATTTCTATTTTCATCTCACACACTTCTGAACATACTCTTTCGCATAATAACCACATGCCCTTTAGCATGTGGGAATGTGTGGAAGAGGCTCTGGCAATACTTTGGCTACAGATGTTAGTGAAGAAAACCAGATAAATTCTGTGTGTTACTTCTGAAACTTATGAACCTAAAACTATTTCAAAATAAAAAGTTTAAAAATATTTGCAGAAAACCGTGTAGAATTAGCGTTATTTCTTTTTAAAATTTACTTTGGTTTTATGTGCACAAATGTTTGCCTGTGTGTATACATGTGTGCCATGCATATGTTTGATGCCCGCAGAGGAGGGCACTGTACTCCCTGAAACTAGAGGCACGGACATATGTGAGCCACCATGTGGGTGCAGAGAATCAAACTCAGGTCCTCTGCAAGAACAGCAAGCGCTCTTCACCACCAAGCCATCCCTTCAGCCCCATGTTCCTTATTTAATATGTGTTTGTATGTACACACACACACACACACACACACACACACACACTTACGGAGGCATGACAGCAATACCTTATTGTCTGGAAGATTTATTTTCCAGGAGATACTTAAATTATAAATAAAATCTCTTTAATAGCTATGGGACAAGTCAAGTTAACTGCTTCATTTCACTGAGTCCGAGTGTTTATTGGTTAACCCGAAATTGATTCTTTTTACCTGAGCTATTGAACACAGACAGCATACTCAGTCTCATATATATCATATATATATGATATTTCACCAAAGAAAGGACCCATTTTCAAAAAAGTGCATCTTTGTGACACTAAAAATATTAACCAGAAAGAGAAAACAACCACGGTTGCAGGTGTTTCAGATTGTGGGACGGGCCCAGCGGCCTGACAGCTGTTTCCAAACACAAGGTTCTAAATATAAAGACAGAAAACACAAAAACAGAAGCCACCGTTCAGCACACTTTATCAGCACACTTTAAGTTCTTTACACTCAACACTAAAAAGTGAATATCAGATACGCTTCTTAAGTGTTTGCAGGTCTATCCCATCCGTTCTTAATTCAAGGCAGACGTCGTACATGTTAAGCTTAATAGTTCTCTTCTTTTATCTCCAAGTTTTTAAAGACATGGGAAGATGTATTCGCTAACCTGAATATTCACGCAGGAGACTTCCACTTAGTAACGGGCAGAAGTGCGGGGCCCTAAAAGACTGCTCTGCCCCGCCCCATTCAAACAATTGGGAAAACTGGATTCTTAAAAGTTTTTTTTTTGTTTTTTTGTTTTTTTGTTTTTTTGTTTTTTTTTTTTTTTTAATCTGAAGATATTACGGAAGAGTAGAACCAGAGGTTAATTTTCTGCTGTAAGAGTCCGCCAAAGAAGTAAAAAGCAGGTCACTGGGCTAGGCAGAGCTGTAACAGACACACAGAGCACTCTGAGCTCACCAAAGCAAAGGAGCCCTGGGAGGCACACAGGCCATCTGCTGAGTAACTATACTTCAGATACAATGGGAAACAGAGGATCCTCGCCAGAAAATGGTTCAGTGGGTAAAAGCACTTACCACCAAACCTGGTGACTTGAGTTGGATCCCTGGAAGTCACGTGGTGGAAGAAACAAACAGGCTTTTACAAGTTGCCCCCTGAGCTCCATATGCACGCATTCCATGACACAGATGCATATACATACAAGCATGCACACACACATACAGAGAGAGAGAGAGAGAGAGAGAGAGACAGAGACAGAGACAGAGAGACAGAGACAGAAATAAGGTTTTGGGTTTTTTTTTGGAAAAAAAAATAAGGGCACTTTCATGTGTCTGATGCCAGCTTTAACTCACATTACCATGGGCAGACAATGAGATCTTGGCCCACATGCCAAGGCTATAAAGAAAACATGACATTAACTAGAAGCAAAATTTACACCAACAAATACAATGTCTAGCATTTGATTAGAAATTATTCCACATATAGAGCAGGATGAAACTACAGCTTAAAACCATGAAACTGAAATATAACATGATTCGCATATTTTATGAGTTAATTAAAAAGCAAGATGGTAAATTTATATAGCTAAAACCTAGAATTGAAAGACACCATCTTAAAATCCAAGAATAAATTTAATAATGGATGTATGTAAAACCATACATCAAAAATATTGTGAAGATAAATTAAAGATGACCAGGGAGATATATGCATCAAAACTGCAGAGATGAACAAGGCCTTTAACACCAGCTATTTGAGAAGCTACGGTGACCACAAGTTCAATGCCTGCCTAAGCTACACAGTGAGTTCAAGGCTAACCACTCTGAGTGGACTGTGGGAAGAAAACATTGTGGGAAATTCACAGCCCATCTTCTATCTGTCTTGGGATGCACCCAGGAAGCTAAATGCTGTAGTGTGTACCTGTAAGACCCAGATACATTGAGAGATGAAGCCCTGTCCTGAGGAGAGGTGGAATCACCACACACATAGCTACTGCTCACTGAGGATACACTACAGAAGAGGGGGGCCAGGCAAGGAGCACAGGGTGACTCTGCCCCCTCATGCTGTTTCCATGAGGACACCTCACCTGGCAAAGGCTCCTCTCTCCAGCAGATTAGCACCCTGCCCTTGAATCTCCTTTCAAACTCTGAGACCTAGGTGCATGTCCACCTCTCTTGATAGGACTGAAGTTTGACCTTCAGGATAAAGAGAACCTAACAGACAACAGAAACCCTCAGAGTGCACAGCCTGCTCCACCACCAGGGCTGACGGCCTGGCCTGCACAGATGACAGGCTTCTCCCTCAAGAGAGAAGCCCCTGAAACAACACACTCCTTTCCCTCTGTCAGCAAGGCCCGAATCTGAGACACCAAGGCCTTCTACGGGCCTGACCAACACCATCAGAAGAACATGTCAACTCTCTTCCAAGTCTAACTGCTGCCCTGTGGGGAAGATAAACATGGGTGCTTGCTCCTGAAGACAAGGGAGGGTGCTCCCCGTCACACAGGAAGACTTGGCAAGCTGAAGATAGCAAGCCAGTTCCTCGGTTCTTCTAGTCACTCCAGTAGCAAGCTTTGTCACTAGCATGTGGGAGCCAGACTAGGTAGGTCCAAACACCTTCAAAACGACCAACCACAGGCAACCGTATGTGAGGATGGCAATTCCTAACCTTACTGACACATCACACACAAAGGACATTCAACTAACATACTGGGTATGGTAACAGACGTGCGCTCAAAACAGCAAAGCCATCCAGTTGTGTTGGTCACCCATATTAATTGAACCCCAACTCTCAGCCTCTTCCTGCTCGGCCAGTCTCATCACGGGGGCAGGGTTTCTACACAAGCACATACTAGAAAATTTAACTCTCCTCCTCTTAAAGGAAATGCCAGTCCTGACGGGGTTAGAGGGGCTATGGATGAGCCTTCAGCCCCTTCCGTCTTCCTATGATCCATGAACAGGATCCTCCTGTGACAGGCTGTCACCTCCATGGACTTCCCTTCTGCAGTGCCCTAAAGGAAACTTTCCCTGTTATACTGTCCCTCCTCCTAAAATCCTATTCAGCCTCAAGGAAGCCTGGTCCTGAACAAACACACTCAGTCTCACCCCACCACCCCTGTCAGCTCTCAACACTGACCATGACCTCAAACCCCATTCGCTTTTATTAATATTACTATTATTATTAATAATAATTAACATTATTATTAATAAGTCAGGGACATCCATGTCACAGCCAATCCTTCAGTACATCCTTGGTGGCAACAATGAACAGAGCACCCATCTGTGGCTCAAACCTCACTGTAGAGCTCAGACTGGCACATTCTAATTCACAGCACTTCCCCGGGGCCTCTGTCGAGGCAGGTTCTTTCTTGAGAATTTCAATGTCTTCACATGCCTCTCCCCTCAAATTCTGCCGTCTGCGACTCTCTCTGCCTAGTGATTACACACCAGCACTGCAAGCCCAAAGCCTTCATTTCTCTCTCTCTCTCTCTCTCTCTCTCTCTCTCTCTCTCTCTCTCTCTCTCTCTCTCTCTCTCTCTCTCTCTCTCTCACCCTGAGCCCTCGACCTCACCGTCAGAAGTCACTGGAGGTCCTTTCCGACTCTTCTGCAGCCTCTGATCCATCTAAGCAGCCTTTCTGGAAACACGGCTTCCCGGCTGGTTTTTCTCGTTTTACTTTTGGAAATGAAGCTGGGTGTGGGTGGCACACACCTTTAATCCCAGAGGCAGAGGCAGGTCAATCTCTCTGAATTGGAAGGCAGTCTTTCCCATACAGTGCATTTCAGGCCAGCCAAGGGCTACGTAGTGAGACTTTGTCTAAAGCGGGTGGGTGTGCACTGTTCAACAGCTGTCACTGAATTTCAGACCTAAGACTCGGTTTTAAAGGTTTTCCTTTATTCCTGACAATCATACATACATACACACAATGAAGTATAATCATTTCTGCCCCCACCCCCCACTCCAACTTTATGTCTTTTTTTTTTTAAATGACCCACTAAGTCCAGTCCCTGCTGCCTCAATGTGCATCGGTGTGCAGTCATCAGCTGGGTCACGGCAAGAATCCAACAGTTTGCATCTTCAAAAGCAATGGTTCTCCCCAGAAACTGCCAACTGCCATCAGCCTTTCAGTAGGGGCATGTGCCCTAGAGATCACCCACCCCATCTGGCCTACTCTTCTACAGGGCTTGTGCAAGAGTCTCCTGTGTGTACAGCCATGACCAGAAGACAGCGCTGCAAAGCACTTCTGTCTTTTGGTTCCTATATTCTTTCTGCCTCCTCAAGCCTTATGAGAAAAGAGGAGGAAGAGAGGTAGAGATACAGATGACCTATTTAAGGCTGAGCAACTCAGTCTTTTAGTCTCAAGACTATGACCAGTTATGTGTCTCTCCACTGACTGCCACCCACTGCAAAAAGAAGTATCTCTGACCAGCTAAGAGCAATGGATCTATGGCTATAAACATAAATATTTAAGGGGCACAACCATTTAGCAATTAGCAATAGTAGGATCTACCCTAGGACCTGTGACCTCATCAGCCTTGGGCTTTTGATCAGGACTGTGGAACCAAGGAAGAAACTCCCTCTTGTGGAGAACACTTCAGTCCAATTGTTATCCTATACGAGGCCATCACACCCAACAGCCATATCTTGACTGGCCAGTTGGTCCTGCAGGGTCCAGCACTGGGTAAGTCCACTGATGTCTTTTCCCCCTCAGTAGTCTGCATAGAACCTTCTGGAACTGTGAAAGCTAGCCAGTAGGGAGAAAGTTTCCTAGTCAGCTTGAAATTGGCTTCTCTATGTCCTACAACCAAAACATAGTGTCTTCAGCAACGTAGTCTTACTGTGTAGTTACAGTGGGTGACCAAAGACAATGGAAATAACCTATGTCGCCTCGGAGAGCTCTGCGACCTTCTCCATCAGTAACTTGTAGGAAGGTTTCCCATGCCTTACACCGTGATTTTCCTTTAATAATCCATGTCTTCCAGGAGTAACAGTGTCCATCCGCCCACGCAGGCCAACTCTATCCAAACCTTTTGTAAAGCTGTATTTGAAATTAGCTTACTAATGGGCTTCCGGGAGCATTTCCATGGGTCCTTAGTTTTGCTTAGCCCACTGACTACTGCCCCTCTCCTCTGTCCACCCACCCTGATCCCCGCGTAATCTTTTCACCGCAGTATCCCCTCCTCCCCTTCCAATTCATGTATCCCAACTCCAAATATTTTTGAATTAGGTTGTTAGATCGTAGCCTTCCACATGGGCTTTTGGTACACACTTCCTTTCGGCTCCCTGGATCCCCCATACTCCTGGGCTCATCCTTGCCTTTTCACTCCCAGAATTCCATCTCTCCACTTTCTTTCTAACTATAACCCACTGGCCTCTCTTTCTTAAGGCGTACCTTCTCCAGAAAGGGCTGCTTTCTACTCTCCTGGCTTCTGGTTGTGCACCAGGTTAAAGAGAGATCTGAGGCTAAGCTCTGCATATGAGAGAGAACACATGGCCTTTGTCTTCCTGGACCTCAGCTGGCTCTGTGTAACCTTTCCCCCAGTCTTCATCCACTTATCTGCAAATTGGGTTACTTTACTTTTCCTTACAGCTGAGTAGTTTTGTGTTGTGCATATTATACAATTTTTTCCCTATCCACTTACCTGGTTGTGGACATTTAAGTTGGTTCCCTTTCCTAACTGTTGTAAATACAGCAAGGGAGGACATGGATGAGCAGGTATCTCTGTAGAAGGCATAAAACCTACTGGGTGCATGCTCAAGACTGGTATAGCTGGGTTATATTCTCCTCCCCTCCCCTCCCTCCCCCCTACCCCTCCCCTCCAGAAACCTCTATACTGATTTCCACATACACATTGGCATTTGCTGTTATTTATGTTCTTGATGATGACCATCTGACCGGGGTAACGTAGAATTTTAAGCAGGGTTTTATTAGTATTCAATAATTTGTTTTTTTATTATTATTATTATTATTATTATTATTATTATTATTATTATTTTACTTATTTACTTTATATCCCACTCACTACCCCCTCCCACAACTCTTCCCCCCATCCTCCCTTTTCCTCAGAGTGAGTGGGTGGTCCCCTCCCCCCAGTACATCAAATCTCTGTGGGGCTCGGTGCACCCTCTCCCACTGAGGCCAGACAATTAACATTTCCCTCATGGCTAAGAATGCAAACACTTTTAAGCACTACCTAGCCATTTGCCTCTCTTCTTTTCTGAGAATTTCTGTTCAGTTCCTTGGCCCGTCTTTTTAAACCAGGTTGTTTATATTTTTAATGTTTAGCTTTTTAGTTCTTCCTACATTCTAGACACGAGCCCTCTGTCGAGGGACCAGCTAGCTGGCAATGGTTTCCCTCATTCTGTGGCTGCCTCTTCTGCCACCTCCGCTGCCTTCGCTGTGCTTTACGAGGTCCCGTTTGTTGACTGCTGGTCTTTTTCTGTGCCTGTAAGTGGTTGTTTATTTATTAGGGCTGCATTGTGGTTGTAGAGTGCCTTTGGTAGGGCGGTCGTTTTCACTATATCAATTCTTCCAATCCATAAGCGTGGACTGTCTCCTTTCATCTCCTAGTGTGTTCTCACCTTTCTTTGGCATCTCCAGTTTTTCACTGTAGACCTCTCCTTCGCTGGCCAGCTTTTTCCTAGGTCCTTCATCTTGGTGGGGCCACTGCAGATGCGACTGCCTCAGTGACCTCGGTCAGTCATTGGTACTAGAGAAGGCTACTGATTTCGGTATGTCGACTTCGTGCCCTGCCACTTTGATGAGCGTCTTTATAAGCTCTTAAGGGTTTCTCGGTGGAGTGTTTTGGGGTCTCCTATCTATAGAGTCATATCTTCTGAAAAAGGGAGTGTGTTAGCATCTTCTTTTCCTACTTGCATCCTTGCTCTCCGCTCCCCTTATTAAACTGTCCTAGCTAGACACCAAGCACTATATTGAGTAGTAAGTGGCGAGACGAGTGGTGGAGGTCCCTTACCTGTACCTTATAGGAACACTTTGAGTATGATGCTTGCTATAGGTTTGTCGTAAACCAACTTCATTATACTGAGGTATAAACCCCCCATCCCTAGACTCTCTGGGACTTTTATCAGGAAGGGTAGACGGATTTTTACAGTTTTCCTTTACAACTAGAGATGGTCACGTGATATCTATCTCTTAGTCCATTAATGTATCGAATTACATTTATTGATTAATGTACACTGAGCTGTCTCTACAGTGCCAGGATGAAGCCAATTTAGTCACGACAGGCGGCCTTTCCCATGTGATGCTGAATTTCGTTTCTGAGAACTTTATTGAGGATTCTGTGTCTTTCTTCGCCGGGGGAGGTACGTCTGAGATTTTTCTTGTTCGTGCAATGGCTCTATGTGGTTTTCGGTGTCAAGGTCATACTGACTTGGTCGGAGTTCGGAACCCCCCTCTCCTCTTCTGCCTCACGGAACACCTTGAGTAGCACTGGAATCAGCTAGTTCTGGTAGAGCTCTGCGGTGAATCCACCCGGCCTTGGGCTTTTTCAGTTGGGAGGCCACTTCACCCTCCCTGCTTGTTATACAGCTGCTCACTGTACGGTTCCTTTACCCGGTTCCTCTCCTGACCACGGCCGGTAACCAGCCCACCTACTTAGGATGCCCTTCTTGTCACCCAAGCCGTCCACTGCCATTTTAAGGCAACCTTCCATAGTCCCTCCCTCTCTCTACCAAATAAGAGAAGGCAAAGGGGTAGAACGGGGCACGCCTTTCTTTAGGACAGTGGCTCAAGTGTATATATGATTGTGTGTCCGTGGACGATTCTATTGCTTTTGTTCCACTCTGTTCCTTAGTTTTTTCATCTTAAATTTATCTGTGTGAGTGTCCTGCCTGCACGTATGTTTGTGTACCACACGTGTGCCTCGTGCCCCTAGAGGTCAGAAGAAGGAGAGTGTTAGATTTCCCAAAACTGGAGGTACAGGTGGTTGTAAGCCATTATGTGGGTGCTGGAAACTGGTCCAGGGTCCTCTACAGAGCAACAGGTGCCCCTAACTGTGGCTGGCATGTTGTCCTTTTGCTGTTGTTGCCGCTGCTGTGGCAAATGCCTAAGACAACTTCACGAAGAGTTCCGATTTATTTCAACGTGTTCAAGTTTCACAGGCGAAAGTGCCGGTCAACCAAGCTTGATGATCTGAGTTCAACCCCTAAAGCCCATGGTGGAATGAGAGGACGGGATCCCAAATGTCATCCTCTGAACTCTAAATGCAGACCATGGTATGTGTACATTCAAACCCTACCCCCAACACACACATACAACATTCACAAGCGAACACACAGAGAGCTTTCTCTGAGAGCCAACCCTTATCGGCATGGGGGATGATAAGAATTGTGATAATGTTGGAGGATGAGAGCATGTCTTACGAACAAAGACAGAGAAGTGCTTCTTCTATGTAGTCCCTGCTGACATACGGCTGAGGGGAGACCCGCAGGATTTTCCAGATTGTCCGGGTAACACCAGCTATTCCCTGCTTGTGTGCAGCTGAGGGAGGAACACACCTTTCTAGACCATCCGGGGACCATCAAGCTCAGCACCATTTCCCACGAAGGCAGCAGCTTATCTGCCCTGAGGTCTTCCCATACCCAGCAATGACAAACCCAAGTTTTAAGGAATCCTTCACTCAGACAAATGTGGGTATTATGAAAGTGACACTGTGCTACTCTAAACCAGAAGTTTTTCTCTCTGCCTTGAATATGGGGAAAAGCCCCAGGAAAGAGAGTGCATGCCTTTGAGCCCAGCATTTGAGCAGGGCAGGCAGATCTCTGTCTGGTCTGCAGAGTGAGTTCCAGGACAGCCAGAGGACACAGAAAAACCCTGTCTGAAAGAAAGAAAGAAAGAAAGAAAGAAAGAAAGAAAGAAAGAAAGAAAGAAAAAAGAAAAGAAAAAAGAAAAGAAAAAAGATCCATTTTTACAACCTTTGGTTGAGTAAAATATAAAAATAATAGTAACAAGTGTGTAAACTGTATATGTCTACCCACACATACATGGGATATAGAGGGTTACTAAGTACAGAAAATCTGCATGTTAGAGGCAGGAATACAGAAGGAGACAGAGAGAGACAAATGTTTTCTCCTGTATGTGTGCTCCAGATCTAATTCTCTACATATAAAAATGTGTGTGTCACTGAATGCAGAAGGGGAGCTGTTTGGGGAGAGAAAAGGAAACAGAAGTTGGGGGACAGAAGAGGATAATGGGGTGAATAGAAGCAAAGTATAACACGCATGCACGAAAAGGTCACAATCAAACTATTCTGTAATGCCAAAAAAAAAAAAAAAAAAAAAAAATCAAAGTGAAAGACTACTAAAATACTAGTTTTAGGACTATGACCCATTAGTAACACATTCCTTTCGTCTATAAACCAAGCACCTTGACTGTTTCAAACCACTCACACGAACTGAGTAAACCTTTACAGGAACCTTGAAATGTCAGTAAAACAACGTTCACCTCCTTTTACGGCTGGCCCAGCCCAAGTTCAGACATGTTATAAGTCAGTGACTTGCCAGATGACACTGACGAGATGCCAGCCTCTAGGTGAGTACTCCAAAAGTCTGCCTAAAGCACAGTCTGTATCACTAGGCATCTCTGAGCCCAACATGAAAAGTTTCATCTCAACGATAGTCCCAAGCTCTGGGGTCCAGTGTTAAGGTGTGGAAGTTCTCTGTGAGCAGGGCCAAGGGCGACTCTGCCAAGGTAATCACTTAACCTAGGAGGCAAATTGAAATGTGCCAGTCTAGGAGAGGGCAGGAAACTATGGTTACTGACTCTGGGGTTGCCGGCACACTCTGCAATCTCCTGCTATTAACTCTGAACTGTCTGCCCCCTTTCTCCATGTAAGCTATTTTTTCAGATCCTCGACACGGCACACCCACAACCTTATATCCTTTACTTACATATACCCCCATATATGTCTAAAACAGTATCAGTATAAGTAGATTTAACGGACTCAAGAGGTATTTCTTCAGCCAATATACTCTGGTCCTGCCACAAGTTATAAAGTTTTGTTTGTTTGTTTGTTTGTTTGCTTTGAGGGAATCACTTAATTAACTATAAACTCCTAGCGAGCATTAAAACCTATATAACCCCAAGGAACTGAAATAACAGATATTCTGGAGCCGAAATGAGGAACAATCTGCAAAAGAAACGCATTTGATATGCAAAAGCCAAACTACAACTCCGAGATTTTCCCTGAGGAGCCATATCAAATCCAGTACAATAGACTTTTTTTTTTTTTTTTTTCAGAATCATTCCCAACCACGCCTCCAAAGAGAATCAAGAATTCTCAAAGCGGAGAGCTGGAGCTGGAGAAATGACTCGGTGGTTAAGCTCACTGGCCGTTCTTCCAGAGGACCTGGGTTCAATTCACAGCAACCAACATAAATCTCGTACGCAAGTCTGGCCTTCAGGGACACCAGGCATGCGTATGATATAAGGACAAACATGCAGAGAAAATGCCCATATGCATAAAAAGAAAAAGGAAATTCTCAAAAATTCACTAAATCGACTACAGCAAAGCTTAACGACCTAACTGGGGGTGGGGGTGGGGAGGTGGATTCTAACAAGTTCAAATTGCATTTAAGTCTCAAAAGCAGAGTTAAAACAAGCATAGATGTTTTTCCTCCAGGGTTGGGGAGGGGGGGGTCAGTTTATGGAGAACAGAACTCTTTTCCCAAACACCCCAAGAGGGATAACATCCAAATGGAGGGCACCACTCACCATCTCTGAAGTCCTATTATTTCCCTCTAGTCTGTTTCTAAACAACCACTTATTTGACTTTTTAACTTTTTAAAATCCTCCTGTAGAAAGAGGGCTGATGGGTTGGCCCGGCGGGCACTTGCCCTCTAATCTGACAACCTGAGTTCATTCCCAGAACTCACCAGCTCCATGCAAACTGACCTCTGACCTCCCCACGCAGGCACCGTGACCCTTGCTTGCCCCCCCTCTCATCCCCCAGTGTCAAATAACTTGTATCAAAATTCCATAAAGGAATAAACCTCTTAAGCGTTAACACGTTTTACAATCCGTTTACAGATCAATGCACTTCGGCCTCGTAATCCACAAGGCAGAGTGTTCAATTTTTGCCTCGTTTTATAGATGAGGAAACTGAGGCTCACGAGGCAGTCTGAGGTTCCAGGGGTGGGGCTCGCCTTCTGCATCCCGGGCTTCCTGCCGGCCGACAGGCTGCAAGGCAGACTCTGGAAGCCCGGACCGTGGCCTTGACGCTTCTGAAGCCCAGACCACGGTCGGGCAGCATGAGTGCGCCTAGGCCCACCTCCCAGCCAGTCCCTCCCGGTGTCCTTCGGAGGCCGGGCACCCGCCAGTCTGCAGAAGCTGGCGGGCTCTCCGGCGAGCGGCCCAGGCAGGGATGCCGAGGGAAGGCCAGCGGGGATCCCGCATGAGGGTAGCCCGCAGGTTCCAGGGGGTGACGCTCCCAAAGGTCCCTGGGCGGGGTCTCCGGCGAGGGTCCCTGGCCGGGGGATCCCGCGGCTCTCACCTTCGGACAGCTCCAGCTCCAGCTCCGCCAGGCTCTCGAGCACCTCGGCGGGCAGCGGCGCCGCCTCCAGAGGGCATCCGCGGTCGGCCATGGCCGGTGGCTCAGGCGTTTTTTCCCCCGACCGGGGCCTGCAGACCCGCAGCGGCCGCCCGCAGCCGGCAGCGGGCGGGGCGCGGCCGGGGCTGCTTCGCACGGGCGCGGGCACGAGCGCGGGCGGCTCCGGCTCCGGGAGCGCGCCGGGGACGCGCGTGCGCGGCTGAGGGGGCGGGGCCACGCTCGCGCGGGGCCGCGAGGCCGGCCCCGCCCAGCAACTTTAAAGGCTCGCTTCCATTGGCCAATAAGCCACGTCGGGGAAGCCACGAGCTTTACTGCCCTTGGGGGCGAGACGGGAGCGGCGGTCGGGGAGCTGGACCGAGGCGCCTCGGGATACGAGCGACCCCCACTGTGAGCCGACTTCAATGTCGCCCAGGTGACCCTCCTCAGGATTCCCCAGCCTCTTCTTCCTCAGGAGCCCTGCCGGCACGCTTAACTCGGTCGTCGTTCCTGCTATGGTGTCAGCAAACTCTGGCGTTTTTCCGCCTGCTTTAAAGTGTGTTTGCTTATTGCTTTTCACAATAACCCTGGAAGCACTCTGGTATTGACCAAGAAGGAGCTCCGGCAGTGTCTCAGTCCTTGAGATGACCTTGGGGCATGGAAGCATAGATCTGACACGTTGGGAACCTTGATGGGATTTTTGAAGGAGCTATTCCCAGAGTGTGTGTGTGTGGGGGGGGGCATGTATATACATATATGTGTAAACATACATATACATACATATACACACGCACGTGCACACACTTTTCATTTCTAGTACTCTTAAACCACACTCTCGCCACTATTACCATAATATCATCCAGCCCTCTCTACATACCTTAAAAATCCCAGGTAGGGAAAAAAAAAAAAAAAAAGCCATTTTGGAGGCTTTTAGTGAGCCTAATATTACATCCACAAGAAACAGCATAGGAAGGTGTCCCCAACTGATTTTAAAACATCTGAACTGACTAATCTGGTTATACAGCCAGGATTCGTGGTATGCAAACGAAGGACTCTTTATTTCCTCGGGTCACACAGGCTCATAGCGGAAGCAGTCACAAGTTTTGCATGAAAACTGGTCAACAGTTTTCGCATTTCTCCGATCACTGGTTTCTTCTTAGGAAGTGTTCCCTGTCGTCTTGAATGGAGAGCAGTTGTTGAAAGTTCACTGGGTTGTGAAAAAAGCAACTGGGCTTCGGCCTTTTGAGGCTGGCACAGGCTGTCTGGAGTAGGTGTGGCCAGAACAAGGCTTCCTGGATCAGGTATCCTGGATTCAATTGCAGTAAATTACCTTGCTGCTGGAGTATTTTCCCATTGATTGTAAAGTACACAAAACAGCCAGACTTGAAGGCATTCCAGCAAGTTACTGGGGAAGGGGCTGCTTAGCTGACAGTCTCTCACTCTAGGCTGCTGGGAATAAGGGTCTACTTGTCCTTCAAAGAGCTGAATTTTTACTTCAAAAAGGTGTTTACAATAAAGACTTAAAATTCCTTACAAAACGTTTTAAGCAGCATTTCACAATTTTTAAGGCTTATTTACGTGTGGGTATTTTGCAGGCAAGTGTACCTGTGCACCACATGCATGCAGTACCAAAGGAGACCAGAGAGGGCGCCAGACGCCCTTCAACTGTAAGACCGTTCTTAGCCACCATATGAGTGCTATAACAAAACCCGAGGTTTCTTCAAAAGCAACAAGCACTCTTAGCTTGTGAACTGTCTCTCCAGTCCCCCATTTATCTATTTTTAAGTATTTAGCCACTGCTTTAGGGTTCTAGGGAGAGTTGGATCCTTCTGCCTTTCTCCACAGCTCAACAGGCAGAACAGGGGTTGAGGTGGACTCAGTCATCAGTATAGACCCGGCAAGATGACCCAGTGAAACAAATACACAGCAAGTAAAATAGAACTTCTTAATATGAAACAGTGGGCAGCTGATGGCAAACGACAGGCAATCAAGAGCCAAACCCTATGAAACTGCATGCAAAAAAAAAAAAAAAAAAAAAAAAAAAGTCTTGTAAAAAAAAGTCTTGTAAAAAAAAGTCTTGTAAAAAAAAAAAAAGCGGTATAATTAAGAAAGTAACGCCAAACACAGTAAAATGCTCAAATGAAACAACTCTCTGTAGCCATTTGGTCTTCTCTATGGTCGCCACAATTCTCTAATGACGACTTGGAGACTTACTTATGAATTAATGTTAGGCCTTAAGCTAGGCTTGTTCGCCAACCGACTCATAATTCAATTATCCCATGTAGACTGTCCCTTATCTGCCACGTGGCTAATTACCTCTCCTTGGTTTCCTCCAAGTCTGTGGTAAACCTGCCTCTCCCAGAGTTCTAATCTCTCTACTGGGACTCCCACTTCCTGCCTTTTGCTAATAGGCCATCACCTTTTTATTGACCGATGATGCTTCCACACCGTGCACAAGAAATTGTCCCTACAATTCTCTAATGCCAAATTTGGAGCCTTGTTTGGGGGTTGGGGGTGGGGTGGGAGAGGAAGCTGGGCCTGTGACATGGCTTGGAGATGTCTGTGTATCTGTTTCCAAAGATTTTGACCCCTTTAACTGCCTGGATACCATTCGTTATACATGTCCACAGACTAGTGTCCTAACTTAACCTAGCGTACCTCCTGCTCTACATGGCAGAAGTTAGAACCAACCAAGAGACACAGCCACACAACCAAGAGACACAGTCTCCATGGCGGATAGCCACTGTTTGGCTGCCCATGCAATGGTATTGTATACACGATGCTGGTAAATCCCTTTCCAATTTACATTCTATTGGGTCTGTTCCTCTAGATAAACCTTACTACTACCCCACCTGCTGGATACTAGAAACAGAATTATAGTTACTTCTGAGCATAATTCAGATAAACATCATGAGATTAAACAACGGGTTAGGGCCCTGAAGTCCCCACCTCTCCCTCCAAAAAGCTGTGTATTCGTTTGGTAGCACAATGGTTACTAAGGACTGGAAACTGAGCTGGCTCAACAGTTTACCACACCAGAACTCTGGAGAGGCTGGAAGTCTAAGTCTAAGACAAGGTGTCAGCTGGGATCAGTTCCATAGAGAACTATACAGGATAATCCGTTCCATAGCTGTCTCCTGGCCTCTAGTGGCTGCTACTAATCTTTGATGTTTCTTGCATTATAGATGTTCCCTCCTGATGTTTCTTGACTTCCAGATGTTTCCCCACCCCACCACATCCCTGTCCTCATGTCCATATGATGGGTTTGGGTCTTTTTTTTTTTTTTTTGGGGGGGGGGTGTTTCAATTCCACATGATGTTCTTATGTGCCAGTGTCTTGTCAGTAGACACCATTCATCCCTAATAGGAGAACACAATAGTTAGTTCATGTTAACTTGATCATCTGCAAAGACCCAATTCCGACTAAGATCATAGTCACATGTACTTGAGATGAGGACTTCAATATGCCGTTGGTTGGGGTGAGGAACAGTTTAGCCCATAAATCATAATATGCAGCCAACACGTATATACTGGCAGGAGCTGAGGCTGGATCACTACAATGCTTTATGAAGCAAGCTAGAATGTAAGACAAGGTAGCAGGGTTCATGGTTGTATGAGGAATCTTTCAAGATAAGAGACTCAATACCCTGGCAATGAACACCTTCACATCTAAAGAACTGTAAGATTAATGAGTCACGTGGGCTGGTGGCTGGTAACACACACAGTTGCTTCAGAGAGGAAGAAAGAAACCCTGCAAGAATGCCTGCAAGAACCAAAGGCTTGCTGCATCCTAATTGTTTTTAGGGTCTCATGGTAAGGTGTGTTCTGCAGCATCTCAGAAGTAACAAACTTACCACACCTTGCCCTTCCTACCATCAGAAGCAGCAGGAGAAGTGGCCTGACACTGCAGGTAGTCTGGCCTAACTACTTCCTGGAAACCTCCACTCAGGTGTAGCCAAGATCCTGATATGCCACAGACAAGAATCTTAGGACAGTTGGGTAAGGAAGAGATCGATACAAGAGGTGTGAGCTTGCTCTTTATGGCTGGGACACCAAAGAGGCCATTAGGGACACCTGCTTATCATCTGAGGTCCACACGGATATCAGGGACCGGAAGGCAGTAGAGAGGGGATGGGTGTTACGAAGGAAACTGAGAATGGGGAGATGTGCTGTCTGAAGCCAGCTCACTGGGCCTGAGAGGACTGGGCTCACAGGAAAGGAGGAAGTTCATCAGGAAGGCACCCCGGGACTGGTAAGGCACCTTAATGGCCTTTTTGTACCCTAGGGTAGAGCATGACCTAGATGAGGTAGGAGAGGCCCTTGTGGATCTGAGTGACTAAGACCAGCATATAAACCAATTCACACAGCGCTAAAGCAACCGACAGATGATGAAAGCAGACAAAGGGGGCTTATCAGGTCACTCAAAGACAAATACGAAGAGATTTCTGTTGAACTGAATCCTATTTTGTTTGTTTGTTTTGAGACAGAGTCTATGTTGTCCTGGAATTATGTAGCCCAGGCCAACCTGAGTGCTGGGATTAAAGGCATGTGCCGCCATGTCTGGCAAGCTGGAATTCTCAGTGTGGGACGGCACTGGAAGGCCCCTCCTCCTATGTTTGCTGACTTTGTAGAGCTACAAGATACTATGCAGGCTGCTGGAGTAGAATTGTTGACAACAGGCCCAAAGCTGGGCTACCGTAGAGGTGTGTATATGTGTGCTACAGGGGTAGGGGTGTGTGTGTGTGTGTGTGTGTGTGCATATGTGTGTGCCTCTGGCAGCTGATCTGCCTCATCAGGACTTGTCCTTTGCCATAGGGGACTGGTTCTTTGAGTCCAAAGACAGTTTCATAGTTCTTCAAGCCCCAATATTGTGGCTCATCTCTGGGTTACTTTACTTTGTCTGCCTCAGTTCATCTGACAACAGAGCAAACAGGCCCTTATATTAAATTCCTTCTGAAAACCTGACAGGCTTTGTTTTTAGCCTGGGCTACTGATACACCACCACATATTTGCTTTAAAGTATTTCTGGGCCAAACGCTAACTGAGCATGATAAAGTTATGCCCCTCTTATATTCTGAAGAAGTTTTAAACAAGATACCCACTAACTATATTTATTGTTTCAAAACCACTTTGCCATGTTTTCTGAATTCATACATACGTAGATGTCTGTGTGACATACCTGACCATATATTCGTTGAGGGGTGAAGGATTCTGAGCCAGATTCACTGTGTGGTGTAAATACGAAAGTTACAGAATGGCTTAGCCAGGAGAAGCAAATTTGACATCATTTTATTTGTTTTGCCAACAAAAAGAACAAACTGATCAGATTTAAGAAAAACAACAACACAAGACCATCCACCCACCCACCCATCCATCCACCCATCCATCTGTCCATCCATCCATCCATCCATCCATCCATCCATCCATCCATCCGAGAACAGTTCTTAAAATGCATTCCTTTCTTCCTTTGTGTTCATTTTCAACTGACCGTCCCATCGTCCCATCCTGGCACGCTAAGAAAACAAGCAGCTTCTGCCGCGGACGAGGCAGATGGCTCCGTCGTCAGGCATGGGCCCCAGCGTGGCCACTGCTCGCTGGCGCTGGGCAGGGAGGAGCGCAGCGTGCTCCCTCCATTTAGCAGTGTGCCGAGGAGGAAGCTCTCGGTGGCTCCTAGGGCCTGGTGTCACCACTCCCAAAGTGGTGACAGACCATACCATGAGCTTTCCTTAGGAAAAAAAAAAATCTTTCCTCAAATAGAAATGTCACTGGTTAAGAGCCACAAGGACTTTATTCATTGTTTAATCTTCTGGTGGCAGGGTTTCTGAGTAGAATCTAAAATTAAAATAGAATAAAAATTTGTTATAAAACTTTTTAAAAAATTGTTTAGAACTTCAGAACACCATCACTGAGTTGAGCTTTGGTAAAAAACGTGAGTTAAAATGAAACTTTTCTAATGAAAATAGAAGGTTAGGTTTAAGAAACTATTACACAAATTATATACAGGCCAAACTGTAATTGGTAATGATTTGAATGTGAAATATCTTTCATAAGAGCATGTGTTTTAATGCCCAGTCTTCAGATGATAACACTGTTTTAGGAGGCTCTGCACTCTTAGGATATGAAGCCTCCCTGAAGGAAGTGATTTACTGGAAACAGGAAGTGAGATTTTTTTTTTTTTTTTTTTTTTTTTTTACACCCTGGCCTCACTTCCTGCGCCTCCTCTGCGTCCTAATCAGCACACATTGGAACAGCCGCACGTGTCAGCTTCCTCTGAACGCTACTCCAGGCGGCAGGTAAACCCCGACACGATAATACTATTTTCTCAAACCGTGAACCAAAACAAATCGTTTTGTTGCCTCCTGTCAGATATTTGGTCAGTGATCAATTTTCTAACAGAAAACTGGTGCTAGAGAGAGTGGAGCCCTTGCTGGGATCACCTGGACCACTTGGTTTGTAAGGCCTCTAAAGTCGTCGCCTGAAGAATTTGGAAAAGTGTGGCGCCACAGGCCCTCGCCAACTGCTGCTGCTGCTTCCCAGATTCTTGCTCACAGTGATGAGGAAAGCAGTCCGTACAATTATCTTTACATTCCCTATCGGTATAGAGGACATAATGTCCCCACCAGTGACGGAATCAGACTTAGCTCCCACATATTGCTAAGTGCATTGTTTACACAGCCATGCAGACATTTCAATCAAACTAACAATTACTAAGCTGGAGGCAGAGCTTCTTTTGTTTTGTTCTGAGACAGCATACTACTCTGCAGCCCTAGCTAGCCCGGCAGTCACTTTGTAGCCCTGGCTAGCCTGGTACTCACTTTGTCTGTAGCCCTGGCTAGCCCAGAACTCACTGTGTATACCAGTCTGGCTTCACACTGTTTGCAACCCCTGTGCCAAGAGCTATCTAGAGCTGGGACGACTCAGGAGGACCTTCGGACCTGTTTACTAACAATCTTTTCTATGTTGTCATGTTTCTAAGGTACAGTAATGCCATTTTTAACAAATACTGCAAGACCTTTTGTACCTGGTGGCAGCCCCCCAAGTCTCTGCTGGATCATTTCTAAGCGATGAATGTATTCTGTCAAGGACTGCTCAGGATCTTGAGACGGAGTCAGGGATCTTTCTAGCCTTGAACTTGGTGTTGACGTTGATCTGCAAACAAAGAACCAGATGAGGAGGAAGGAAGGAAGGAATTAAGTTAACAGGTCAATCAGGACGGGTCTCCACCAGGGCTATTCTCTTCAGGACTGTTCTTTACCACAAAGAAAAGGTGATTTTTCTTTGCCTAGAACCCAGAGGCTCATGAATGCTAGGTAAGCACCACGCCAACTGAACTAGACACTAGCCCCACACAGTACTCCAGGGGTGTGCTGGTGCACTTCTGTTACTCCAGGGTTTGGGAGACAGAGGTAAAAGATCAGATCTCTGGGATTTCAAGGCTAGCTTGGTCTGCACAGCAAGCTCCAGGTCAGCTAGGGCTACATAATGAGTCCTTGTCTCAAAACAAAACAAATACCCAAAACAAAAACAAAAAACAGAATCAACTTCTATGTCACACTTTGAAGTCAGAACAAGTGGCTGCAATTACGTACAATTTCGTTCACCAAATTTTGAGATCATACTTGTTACCCAAACTGGATGCCTTAATATCCTTCACCTGGTGACTGAGATGGTCAACCATCCTTGTCTAATTCCCATTGTGACCATCCTTCCTGGCAGGCCCCGTGTCCCCAGGGAATACCATGTTCCTTTCCCTTTCCAAGAGCCAAGCTCCAAACCTTTTCAGGGTAGAACATGCTTCACTGAACACAGGTCATCTTTTTTTGGTTTATCTCTATGTAGCCCTGGCTGTCCCAGAATCCACTCTGAAGTGCAGGCTGGCCTCAAACTCAGAGATCAGCCTGCCTCTGCATACGGAATGCTGTGATTAAACAAATAAACCACCACCACTTGGCAACACAGGTGATCTTAGCTCTTCCTGAACAACGCCAAGATCCCCAGGCTCTTGCAGACTCTGCTGTGTCCCCATCTCACTCTGAGCCAGTAAAAGATGAATTTTTGAATTACATTTCTCTGAGCAGCCACACAGACTTCTGAAGATAATCCCCATGATTTCTAGGTGACAAGGCTGGGGGTAGCCCAACTGACCTTTCCTTGCCCAGCGAGACGGCTGCCACAGATCTGGGGCTGTGCCGAGAGTCCTTGGTATGCCCTGAGGATGTGTCTCGGGTTGGCAGAGATGCTCTGGTTCCCGACGGAGAATGTTGTCTCTGGCATGTTCGATGTCCTTCCCAAGAATGACCAAATACCAAATCATTAGGAAAAGAAATTCACACTTTAGGAGAAGGGTCCATCTGCCAAAACTTTAAGCTTATACAAACAGTTTTAAGATCCTGCAAGGTGATTTCAAAATATATCAAGTTGTGATATTCTCAAGTTTGATGATTTACATTTTGCTTGAATGACTCTGGTCCTGACTGCCAGCACTACATGGGCAGCCCATTACTGGGGGGAACCTTCAGGAGGCCTTTAGAGAACGAGAGGTAAGCATGCCTGCTGACCTGACCTGAAGGCGCTATCAGGATGTCGGGCAGCCAGGGGTGGCAGTGGCCTATGCCTTCCATGCCCTCTAAATAGAAGGACATTCACATCCGCCACCCCTAGACATAAGGCAGAGGCCCAGCAAAGAATCTCACTTGTCACTGGCCACTCTGGAGTCCCCAAAGCCACTGTTATACTTTGTATGAGGACGCAGCAAGACAGCGCCACAGACAAGGTGCCACTGAGCTAAAAACAAGCATGAATGCTCACATGGGGGTGCAGCGGCATAAAGGAGAGCCCTAGTCAGCCCTGGAGAGTGAGCATGCTCCGTGACAGGCGCTGGTCAGTCAGCGCTGTTCTCAATGCGGTAGGGTGGCTACTGACTGGGATTCCTAGTTTTCTTACTGTGCTTTATGACATTCCCACACCAAAACACTCAAGAAAATCCTGCCAGCAGCAAGAAAGGCAAAGACTTGAGACCCACCGTGGCGGGTGCTTTTGCTGTGTATCAGCGCTCCCTTCCTGTCCACTTCTTGCCACTTCTTAACCAAAAACCGCAGCCTGCACAGAAAGGGGACAAAACATGGTTAAAACCAGAGCAAACAGGAAGGAAGGAAGCAGCAATACTCCTGCTGGGACCAGACACCAGAAGGTGCCCTCTGGGCAAAGGAGACAGCCCCCACAGCTGTGTGGGTCCACTGAAAAACTGCCAACTAGTTATGGACACAGAGTTGGCTAACCTTCATGCTGGGCAGGAACCTTCCATCTTCTGAAGAAGCTCCCTCTAGCTACACCCTTGTCAACCAGCTGGTTCTGCCCACATCCACCACAGGTTGCCCACAGCCCATCACACTCCAAAATTCAAGCCTGACCATATCACCAGAAATTGGGAAAACACACTCCTTCCTTCTGGTTGCTTCTGACTAACCAAGAAGGCCTGTCAGCAGGATCGTGCTAACCGTGGCAGAAGGTGGCAAGCAGGGTAACAGTACACAAGTGCTTGAGACTCCTTTTAGCATGGTTTTCCTGACAAATGACATGACTGTAACTTTCTGATTTGGGATGTGACAAACCGTAAATTATTCCAAAAAAGACCACCAGGTTCTGGAAACTTTTTCAGGCATTGTGATACTGGGTCCCAAATATAATATAGTTCAGGCTAACCTAGAACTTTTGACTTTCCCGTCTTGGCCTCCTGAGTGTTGGGATGACAAACCTGGACCACCATACCTAGGGACAGCATGAATCTGTTTATTTGAATGCACATTTCACCTACATACGTGTATGCACACCAAATGAATGCCTGACACCAGCAGGAAGGTCAGGTGTGACATCCCCAGGAACTAGAGTCGTGGATGGCTGTGAATGACCACGTGGGTTTGCAAACCATCTATCCCTCCAGCCCCTCCAGCATAAATTCTTTTTTTTGTTTGTTTGTTTGTTTTTTGTTTTTTCGAGACAGAGTTTCTCTGTGTAGCCCTGGCTGTCCTGGAACTCACTCTGTAGACCAGGCTGGCCTCGAACTCAGAAATCCGCCTGCCTCTGCCTCCCAAGTGCTGGGATTAAAGACGTGCGCCACCACTGCCCAGCCAGCATGAATTCTTAAAGACCAGTTGTCGCTATGTCTTCTTCACGGCCATGATACCACTGATATTGAAGGAGAAAACACTGTAGTTTTAAGGACTAAAGCCACCACTGACACAAGCATATGTTCGTTGCCAACTGGCTTGGGGGCAGGACATTTACCTCAATACTGCGATGACCACTCGAACAGCGGTGCGGAACTTGGTGAAGGGACGTGATGTGGTAATTTTCTTGTCTGCTTTGGAAGGAAAGACCCCCAAATGAGCGATCATTGAGAGCGTTTCCTGCTCCGAGTCCTGGAACCCACCAATCAGCAGTAAGAGATACTTCTTCTGATAAATCAGAGCTTTCCTAAAGCTCTCTGCTCGCAGATAATGCAGGTACAGCTTTTCCATCTAGGAGGAAGACAGACAGTAAGAATCAGAGGAAACTCACACATTCCTGATATATCCTGTTTGGTATGACGGCACAGTCAGTTGTTCATTACAAAATAAGGAAATTAAACTGGGTTGCTCCTCACAAATTATCAGTCAGACAAGCACACTGAAGTGCTTCTCTTAACAAAAGCACAGCGCTCTCGAGTGAGCCCCATGAAGACCATGGGATTTGGGCTCTGAGGGGATATCATCACGGGTTCCACAGATGCCACGGGTGATGGGAAAAACTGAAGCCAAGGAGCTTGGATGCAAACCCTGAGAAGCACTTTTCCCTCGGGGAAAGTATAGAAAAGATTGTCTTCGCCTATAGAAACGGCCTCCTGGTGATTTGACCATTATAGGAGCAAACATGGTATCCGCATACAACCAAACCAAGTCTGAGGGCCGGTTTATGCTGACTTCCTCTCTCATAGTGATCTGACCACTAGGGCAGCAGGCCTTCTGTAAAGAAGTGTGTTTGAACTGTCAACAGACACGCCAAGCCAACGAGAGCCTTGTAGTAGTCAAGGAGGTCTTCTTCCTGCAGTGAACTAGCCTCGGCTTGAGACGCGGCTGACACTCTGATGCCCTTCCTGCATGTCTTACCTTGATATTGCAGGTATTTGTTTCCCCGCTTGTAGTCTGTGCGCGACACTCTGGGTCTGAGTACCGAGGAGAACTCTGCAGATCCGCCCCATCTTGCTTCAATGAAGATTTGCTTTGCCTCTGTTAAAAATAAAAAAAATAAAAAAAAAAAAAAAACAAAAACAAACAAACAAACAAAAAAAAACACAGTTGGCAACCCTGTAGAGCCTCTTTTTTCCACGGGGGAGGGGTGAAGGTGTGTGCCTGCAGGCGTAGGTCCGAGGTAAACCTTAGGTGTTATTCCTCAGGATTTTTAAAAGACAGGGTCTCTGACTGGAGGCTTAGGTTTACCCATTAGGCTCGGCTAGTTGGCCAATTAGCCCCAGAGACTCACTAGTCTGTTTTCCCAACACAGGAATGGATTATAGGCACATGTGCCACCAAATCTGTCTGTTTGTTGGGTGGTTTTGAGGCATGGTCTCACTGTTCAGCTCTTGCTATCCTGGAACTAGATATGTAGCTCCAGCTGGCCTCAAAACTACCTGTCTCTGCCTCCTGAGTGGTGGGATTAAAGGTATGTGCCACCAGGCCTAGCTCACATCTGTCGCAACGTGATGCCAGCGGAGCAAGCATTTCCCTAGCCGACCCATCTCCCCAGCCCTCTAAGGAGGTGTTCTTAAATAGGAACATCCTCAGAGATGACTCAGAGGACGGTGACGCAGGGGATGACAGCAGCGTCTGTGTCAATCTGAAAGAAAAAGGCCATACTCAAACACCCCGTTTCTACCACAGCTGGCTGAGGACTATTGTGGGGTGGCCTGCCCCAGATGAGGGTAGGAACTGGGAAATGTCTCCCGAGGGCTGGGATCCAGGGAGGCGTTACTAGGCAACAACCACATGCCATGTGTCGTCTCCTGTCACGCTGGCCATCACTTCAGTTCTGCTCAAGTCATCGGTCAGGGAGAAAAGTTTACTTCCTGAGATATCAATACACAAAATGAACGGTTTAACAAGGACAAACCAGAACTATTTGGGGGCACACAGAGGTGCCCCCAGGAGGAGAGTCAGAGGCTAGGGCAGCCAATCAGAAAAAGGAAACGACCATGTGATCTGGATGAGATGTTGGTCACTGCCAGAAAACCTTGAACATAAAGAAGATATTCCACTAGTTTGTTAGCTGCCCCTCTTTAATGTACCCATCAAAGACAGCATTCCCTCACCTCCCTGCTAACCCTCTAGACCAAATGCTACTCACACCTGTGACTAAAGCCCACAAAGGCTCAGCAGGTTGCATCCCTGTCAAATAGATGTAACCTGAGGAGAAACAAAAGCTTCAATGGGCACTCTAGACAAGGAGCCTTAAAACACATGGGTGCGGAAGGGAGAGGGCTCTGGAGTCAGGTTCTCACCAGCTCCCAGTCACTTCCTAGGTTCCTCACACCCAGCAGACAATGGGTCTGGGTAATCAGGCACAATGCCACCTCTCAACCAACAAAACCCAAGAACAAAGGAAACTGAACACATCTGAAAGGAGAAACAGGATTATCTACAACTCTATGAGTGACAGAACAAAGAAGAAGAAATAAATCTGGTAGGGTTGTGGACAAATTAAGCAATACTATCTATCTGTACATCTGTTGACTGTAAAACATTCCTCCATCCCAAGCTAGCTACATGCCTGAGACACTCACCAAGAAAAAAATAAAAGAACACTGGGTCAGCTCAAAGGAGCTAGTTACTTAAAATCTCTCTCTGACAATAATGGACTTGCGATCTAACACACAAGAAGACGGGAAGCCCTTCCATATTCATGGACTTTAAGAATTAATATTGTTGTTAGGTCTCAAGCCCAGGATAAGCCTCCATCGGCACCTGTGGCTCTTCCCAGCGCTGCTCACTCCGCCCCCTACCCTAGACCTCTCCTCCCAGGGGCTGGACTTCCACCCTCACCTGACTATGTATAACTCAGTCAGTTGGGCTCCACTGCTCTCCCTCCCTGCCTCTCCTCTCAGTGCCAGTGTCATTTAGTCTGCTGGCCACGCTCAGCCTGGGCTCTTCCCCCTGCCTGCTTTCTCCCTTACACCTGCACGAAAAGCTCCTCCGTGCTGTAGGCGTGGCCATGTCCCCCTTTACTTCATTTTTTTCATTCAACTGTGAAACTGGCCATCCTACCAAAAGCAATCTGCAGAGCCAGTGGGATTCCAATCAGATTCCCCGGTGTCACTCTTTGGAGATACAGGAAGAGTGCATCTCGGTCTTGAACAAAGAGAATATAGCAGGGAGTATCGCCAAATTACACTACAGAACCACGGTAATAAAAATAACATAGTGATGTAGAAGAAACTCATCCGTGTATCAATATAAAGGCCTTACAAATAATAGATTTCCTTAGGAGACATGTAGTCATGCAAAGTACAATTTAGCTAAAGGAGCACTGACTCCAAAACTCCCCAAAGACAAGTAAGTAGTGTGCTAACCAGGCCCATTAAGAGACTAGAGAAACTTAGGACGCTAGGAGGTGACAGATTAACCAGCCAGAAGGCTCCACTCCTGTAGCAAAGGAAACAGCCCTGACACACAAGGGACCTCTAAAGGGTGGCTGGGCAGCTAAGTCTAGGTCTACCACTAAATCCTGTGTGCTCTTATCAGGAAAAGTATAAGATACCAGGTGGGCCAGATGACTGGGCAACAACTATTCAAAAGGGACGACACTGGCGTTGTACTTAAATAAGTCTGGCTACACACAGAATCTTTTCTAGGTACATCTATCTACTTAAGCGGTAAAACTTGCAGCCTCCTGTCTCTGTTTACATTTTTTTTTTTCAAAGTATAGCCTTGGCCTGGACCTGAAAGAGATTTAAGGATGCTGTGTTTATATTTGTGGCCAACATAAGCCTAAAATGTAGACAAGTTAGTAAAATCTCGTATTAAAGGCCAGCTCCTCTTTGAGCCTTAGTCCCAGCAGGACAGGGAGCAATAAAGAGCTTTTCCGCCATCTCTGAGTTCTCTCTGGGAAGCTGCATTATTTCTGTAACATGATCACTGGGACAAAACCAGGTACTAGGATGGAATAGAGCAGAGGACCCAGATACAAGCCCATGTGATTGCACCTGGGACAGACACTTGATTTAAAAAAAAAAAAAATGCCCAAAGTACACAATAAAGAAAAGACAGCATCTTCAACAAATGGTACTGAGTAATCCGGAATAATACCAACATGCAGAAGAAGAAAACTCAGCCACTATCTCACGCTTTGCCCAAAACTCCCAACTCATCAAAGACCTCTACGAAAGTCTTGATACTCTAAACTTAGAAGAGGAAAAAGGTGGGCATATGCTTCAACACACAGGTATAGGCAATGCTTTGCTGACTAGCCCCTGAAGCACAGGCAAGCCAAAAAAAAAAAAAAAAAAAAAAAAAAAAAAAAAAAAAAAAAAAAAAAAAAAATGGGGGGGGGGCAAAAAGCAACCACAGACAAATAGGATTTCATAAAATTAGTTTCTGTGTTACAAAAGAATCAATCACGTGACGAGGCAGCCGACAGAATCAAAGAATCTCTGCTAGCTATCAATCTGAGAAGATGAGAGTCTAGAATAGACAAAGGACCCAAAAAACTAAACACCAAGAAAACAAAATACTGGCAAAAGAAAGAAAGGAAGGAAGGAAGGAAGGAAGGAAGGAAGGAAGGAAGGAAGGAAGGAAGGAAGGAAGGAAGGAAGGAAGGAAGGAAGGAAGGAACCTCAAAAGAAGAAATAGAAATGACTAGGCAATACCTTTAAACATCCTTATCCCTCCGGGAAATGCAGATTAAAACTACTGTAAGATTAATCTCTCCCCAATCAGAATGGCTAGCATCAAGAATACCAAGGAAGAACAAACACTGAAGCCACTGTGGGAAAATGGGACCTTACACACTGTTGGTGGGGTGGACGCTTGCACAGCGACTTTCAACATCAGCGTGGAGGCTTTTTTTAAAAAAAAAAAAAAAACAAAAAATACCATATGCCCCAGCTATTTACACCGCTCCTGGGCATATAAACAAAGAAGTCACGTGCTACAGATACCTGTTCACCCACGTTCCCTGCTGCTCTGTTCACAACAGCTAGCAGACAGCCAAGTGGCCATCAGCTGACGAGCAGACATGGAAAACGTGGTGCATGCGCACAATGGAATTTGATTCAGCTTTAATGAAAATGAAACTGTGAAGTTTGCAGGGAAGTGAATGGAACTGGAAAGAATTACTGAGCTGCGTGAGGTGACCCAGGACAGAGGACAGGGGCAGTGCAGTGTCTCTCTCTCTCTCTCTCTCTCTCTCTCCTGTGGATTCTAGCATCAGATCTTTAGTTCTACTTGCTAAACAGAGAGTACCTGTGGAAGCCAGGAAATCGGGAAGGAGGGATACAGAATGTAGGTAAAAATGAGGTGAAGGGGATGGCTGTGGTTAGAAAGGTTTAGGCTGGAGGGGAAGCAGATGGGATGTGGGGGTCGGGGTGGGGGGCAGAAGTAATAGCCACACAAACAAGAAGCCCGATGGAAACCTGCTGTCGTGTCAACTAAATAAAAAATACAAAGGGGGAACGTATCTTTTTAAAAGAATCAAAGGAAAAAATCATTCTTAAATCAATAAAGGGCATTTAAAAAAACTATCCAGGGGCTGGAGAGATGGCTCAGCAGTTAAGAGCACTGCCTGCTCTTCTCAAGGTCCTGAGTTCAATTCCCAGCAACCACATGGTGGCTCACAACCATCTGTAATGGGATCCGATGCCCTCTTCTGGTGTGTCTGAAGACAGCGACAATGTACTCACATACATAAAATAAATTTTAAAAAATCTTTAAAAGATTTAAAAAAAAAAAAAAAAAAACCACCCACAGCTAAGGTCCTTTTTAACCTTAAAAAGAGGAAGACTGACTAGGGACCAAGACAGGACAGACCAATGTTCCTACTTGGCATGCGCTGGAAGCCCTAGGCTATGCAATGAGACAGAGGGCATTCAAGTTGGCACAGCTAATAAAGTGGTGCCTGCCTGTCATGGTTTGAATAGGTTTGGCCCACACAGACTTTTGTATTTGAACGCTTGGCCCACGGGGAGTGACACTATTAGGAGGCATGTCCTTGTTGGAGGAAGTGTGTCAGTGTGGTGGTGGACTCAAGCTACACCCAAGGTGGAAGAGACTCTTCCTGGCTACCTTTGGCTCAAGATGTATAACTCTGAGCTACCTCTCCAGCACCATGCCTGCCTGAATGCTGCCATGCTTTCCGCCATGATGATAATGGACTGAACCTCTGAACCTGTAAGCCAGCCCCAATTAAATGTTGTCCTTATAAGAGTTGCCTTGTTCACGGTGTCTGCTCACAGCAGTAAAACCCTAAGACACTACCCTCGATGTTCTTATGACAGACATCACTTTTTTGCGTGAAATAACTCAAACAAATGATGGGATCTTCTCAGTCTTGGCAGACTGTGCTGTCTGTCCCCTAGTACCCTTTGCTCTCCAGGACCAAGCGGCATTTATTTGGCATAGACTGCCACAGGCCTTCAGAGACCCTGCCTCTTGTTAAAAAGTTTTTTCATATAATGCTAACCTTTACTGCTATGCAGATTTGGAAAAGCATTTAGAAGGACAGAAAAAGTAGCAGTTAGTGAGTTTAAAGAAATTGCCTACGTAAGTCGGACAAGGAACTCCCATGAACCATAACGCTGTTGAATGAAACTCCCAGTGCTACTGGTGGGCTATTTCCCTGTCAGGCGTCAGTCTAGAAGGCCATAACCTACAGAGGCTATTACCACTACATTTGGTTGCATGCCAGAACTAGATGGTAGACTCTATTCACGAAGCTACCATATAATCTGGTTACAGTACATGGAAATACTAGGCAGGCATGGAACTACCTCTTCCTGCTGGCTAGCTTTTCAAGTGCTAGAGTATAGTGGGGGAAATTACTGCTAACAGACCAGACCAGCTAATGATCTTGCATGGTACCAACAAGCCAAACACGACGTGCTTGCTGGTGCAATAGTGACATGACTGTTATATGCCCAACCAACTGCTTTCCAATTGGACTGAAGGCTGGTTCCACAAGAAGGCACTTATATCTGGTACTCTAAGTCGGGGCAAAACTCTGTGGCTGGGGAGGTCAAAGGCACCTGCGGGAAGGAAGGCCACTGCTATTATTTTGTTAAACAGATATGATGTGCTTGTCAGCATGCCTTCGACATTTATACTTATAGCCACAAATCATTGATTTTAACCTCAATCATGAAGGAAAATATTTTCACAGTGGGTAGGCACTGCAAAGACTCATAACTGGTCAAACTCCCAAGAACAAGGAAGTGGCTGTTGATGAGGCACAGTGGCCAAAGCTCAACAATAAATGAAAAAAGTTCACACATCAATATTACTCCCTCCAAAGCTGAAGGAACTCTGGGAGAAGAGGCGACAAAAAGAATGTAAGAGCAGGAAGAAGGGATAGGATATATTACATAGCCATTTCTTCCAAATTCAAGCATCCTCTTCCAGATAGGGGAGAAAGGCTCATGCAACATACAAGGCTAAGGAAGTTTAGAAAGTTACAAGATTCACAAGGCTCCTTCCCAAGGTTATAAAGCAATAAGCAATGGCTGGAGAGAGGCACTTATACTGTTAGTAGAGCTTTCTGTCTACAAGTGTGCAAGGAACTTTGGGATACATTGTTTGTTTTGAGCTTCTTGGACAGGTAGCTGGTTCTGACTCACCAACCATACAACCATAACTAATCCCAATAAACTCACTGGTTCACCAAACTAGATTTGAATAGAACTGTTTGTTTGGTCTGTCAAAGATTGATGCCCTAGCTAGAACTGAGTAGATATCTGCTTGCCTCTCTCCAGGAAAAGTCATACAATACAAGACCTCATACACAATAGGCAAACTATCATAGCTCTGATAAATCTTTATCTGTCCATCAACTGATGGGCATTTGAAATACTTCAACCTTCTGGATAAGAATAACATTGCAAAGTTTTATGTATAAGTTTTAATACATATAATAAACTTCCATGTACAAGTTTCTCCCTTGGAAAAATACCTGAAAGTGGAATTGTTGAGAGACCTTTTGAGAAACTGTTAAGACTGCTTTTCAACATAATTGCATCTTACAGTCTCACATGATCCTGTACCTGCTCATCTTCAGAGCTAATGAAACATGAATTTCTTTTAGAAAAAAAGCAAGATTCTATAATTTTATAGAAAGATTTATACTGAACGAGACCCGCCAAACAACTTGACAAAGAACAGGACCTGAAAAGGGAGCAGCAGATCTTGGATGCTGGAGTCCCAGGTCTCAGAACTGGGTTCTGGGTTTAGAGGGTGGTATCAGCAGCAGGAATGTATTTCAGTCAGCAGCTGAAACATGGAGCCTTGGAGGCTGACACCGGCTGAGTGGCAGGGCTACAGCCCTGAGAGTCTGGGTCCCCTACCTATGGTAGACGCTTGTGCACAGTGAACCACAGACAAGTACATCTCTCCCTTCAATGTGTAATCCAACGAGTCTATCTGTCTGTCTGTCTGTCTGTCTGTCTGTCTGTCTGTCCAGGGCTCTGCACAGTCTGTGGTAGCCTCTAACTGGCTGAATGTGGGTGGCAAAAAAGGACAGTTTGTACTTAAGAGTTTCCATCAGTTTCTAGTTGCTATGACAATGTTCCAATGACCTGTGATGCTAGCATAATCTCTGTCAGGAGCCAGGTCTGACCTTGTAGACCTCAGCCTGTTCCAGCCCTGACTGCAAGCAGAGTGTGTTTTATGCTCCATTCTCTGTCACTTCATGACAGTTGGGGCTGCCCACTTGACCTTGGCAAGGGGGGCTGTCAGATGCAATTCACTCTCAGTAGCTCCTGGCCTCTAGGAAATAGAACTTCCAGGTATTAAAAAGCCCTGAATCTTCTTAGATTTAGAATCATCTCCAGGGCCTCTCTGACCTCATCACTGACAGATTCAGCATCGGACAACCCAGCAGAGAAACGACAGTCTTTCAGCACCATACACACAACTATATTCTTGAACAAAGGCAAACTCAAGAGTGAAATCCCAGACCCCAAACTACAATTTTCCAGAAAGAACAAATTAATATATTGAATTCAAAATCCAAAGACTTTTGCTTTGCAAAGGAAATCATTCAGAGAAGCATACAGCAGAGACTAGGAGAAAAACACTTCACATATCTGAGAAAGGAGTTGACATAGTAGGTCGTATAGAGCTACCTCCTGTGAGTAGGAAGGGAAAGAGGGCCATGGTGAGAAACACAAGGTACTCACATATCTTGCAATGAGAACAGATACTGGAGTTACAAGAAAATTAGGGGTTAAACTGGCAAAGCCTCAAACACTGGGGAGGATGAACAAGAAGGTTTATGGCGGAGCATGAGACCAGAGACCACCAAACCCAACAGGTTAAGAGGACTGAAAGGGTTCTGGGTAAGTGATGCAGGCCAGCTGGTCTCCATGAAGCTCCCTTCTCTGAGGAACCAATGCACAATACTATAATTCCTAATGTAGAAAACTGTGACGGATTAAACTGTAAGTAAGTGGAGCAGGAGAAAACGGCTTGGCAGTGAAGAACACTGCTAGGCTGCTTCCCCAACGGATTTCCAGCACCCGTCTGGCAGCTCGCAGACTTTCTTTCAAGGTCCATAATTCCAGCTGCAGGAGCTCTAATGACCTCTTCTGGCCTCCAAGGTCACCGAGCGAGCATGCGGTTCACAGACATATATATAATGCTGGCAAAACACCCAAGCGCATAAAAATAACAAATACATCGTAAGGAAAGGTGGCGTCTGCCTCCATCTACTCCAAGAAGGAGATCCTTAGACCATCCCCATAGACAGTTAACTGCGAACAATCACACCTACATCTTAGTAGCGCTGACGATGAAGAGGGTTGAGTTTAATTAGCAGCCCCCGAGATATCTCCAGGGTTGGAGGAAGGAACAGTTAGTGACAAACAGCTAGCAGACAGTCAGCAGTGAGCAATAGACAATGAGATGGACAAGAGGAAAGGGTCCAGTGTTTAACGACCTCTAACTGGGTGGGCAACACGTGAGCAGAACATGGTCATCACCGTCCCTAGGTGCGGAGCGTATAGGCCTCCCAGTGACCCCAAATTTTCCAGTTTCAGCTGCTACTCTATAGAAGACTTTTCTAGACTAATAGTTGAAAGGCCTTGTCCTCTCTAGGGAAGCCCTCCCACTCTCAGGAGTTTCTTTCAATTTCCTCAATGTATCGCCTTTTCTTTTTCTCTTATTAAAGCTTGCGCTCACTCTTTACTCCCGAAACTGTATCCTAAACCTTCACTGGCGCTGGATAAAAAGCCAGACAGCCACTGGCTCAGGTTCATGTTTGACAGTTAATTGAGTTTCCAGTGCAAGCACAGTTGGCCTGAGAATGGTCCTCCTGTACTCAAGATTCCTGCATCCAAGTCCAATCTAAAGTATAAAAGTCAAGACTCAAGCAAGAAAACAAAAATCCAGCTCAAAAACTAGACCAAAGCCCGTAAGAGTCACTTCACCAAAAAAGATGCACAGATGACAGAAAAGACACAGAGTACACTATGTCATCAAGGACACGACACAGGGTACACTATGTCATCAAGGACACGACACAGGGTACACTATGTCATCAAGGACAGGACACAAGGTACACTACGTCATCAAGGACAGGACACAGGGTACACTACGTCATCAAGGACACGACACAGGGTACACTACGTCATCAAGGACACGACACAGGGTACACTATGTCATCAAGGACAGGGACAGTAAAACTAAAGGAGATCCCATGTCATACATCCTAGCTCAAACAGGAAACCTGGACAACAATCCATCAAATTCAGATCTCTAAAGCCTTCATCCCCTGGAGAAATGGCCAGTTCACCCCTAGGTATTTTGTACCAGAGAAATGAAGCCTATGTCTACATAATGCTGTAAGTATAGCCCCAGTACCTCTAACTGTCAGAAGTGAAAACAGTTCATATATCCATCCATCACACAACACATGGACCACCCATCACACAACACTCAGCCATAAGAGAAATCAGTTCCTGGTATATAAAGTCTGGGTGAATGTCAGAGCCACAAGAGAGATGTCAGAGACCCATCAGAATGTGACACACTCTGGTACCCCTGACATGTCTGAGGAGGACCCAGGTCAGTACTGCTGCCTTTAGAGTGGACCAAGTGGCCTTGTTCCTTTGAAGGTTTGCCTTGGCCTACATTTTGCTAATGTGGTTGTCACAAAGCTAAGACAAATTCCATGCATGGGTGAAAACTTACATGACACTGTATCAAAACAGCAAACTGTACTACATATAAGTTTTTTTGAAAAACAAAATTAAGTTTTCATCATTAAAAAGTAAATCAGCAGCTAGAAAACCTCGAAGAGAAAAGACGACAACCATAACTGCACCGTTAGCAGAGAGCCAGGCGGAACCCTGAGCTGGTCATTATGATAGCATCAGTCTAAGCTTCCTTTTCGGAGCACATACAAATGCTATGTAGTAGCCAGGACTATGGGGGATGCTGGATGTGC